>NW_024429195.1:38703055-39397725 GCF_017639785.1 Mesocricetus auratus
TGATAAATAGAGATTTCAGGATTTATGACCACTAAAACAGCTCTACAATTAATACTTAGATAAACATGCCCAAGTATTTGCAAAACAACAAAATGATAGGAATTAATATACATTTTCAATAATATCTCTTAATATTAATGGCACATATTTTTGCTGCCACCAAGAAATGTACCTCATAACTAATGAAAGACAATACCTTTGGGTAAAATGAGAAAAAAAATATTCTCAGAAAACATAACTAAGATGAAAAGTCAGGCCTAGTGATTTTAATATTTAAGAGAAATATTTCAAACCTAGAGTTATCATAAATGATAAGGAGTGAATGGAATGACATTTTGTAATTGAAGAAATATCCAATAATAGGATAATACATTCTTATACATAGATGCATCAAAAAGGGACTCCCAATTTCATAAAAGAGTCATACTTTATTTAAAACGACAGATTGATGACAAAAATGCAGTGATAATGTTTCTTGTTTGTTGGTTTGTTTGTTTTATTTTTAATACCCTAGTCTCAGCAATGGAGAGATAATCAGGAATAAACCTAAATAAAGAAGTACTGGGGTTAAGTGACATCATAATCAATGGATCTAACAGGTATCTCCAGAATATTCTACTTGAACACTAAGCAATACTTTTTCTTCTCAGCAGCTATGGGACATTTTCCAAAACAGATTGCATGTTGATATGCAAAGAAAGTATCAACAAATAAAAAATTGTAACCACATCCTGCATTCTGTCGACTACCATGAGTTAATACTGGATATTAGCAACAAAGGGAATGACAGAAAATACACAAACTCATGAAAACTCAACAACACATTACTGTATCAAAACAGGATGGAGGGACTTTAAAAATTACTAGAACTAAATAAAAGTGAAACTACGGCATACCAAAATCTATAAGACATACATCCCAGCTGGGTGAATCTTTCTGATCCTACTCTACCTGAACCCTCCCTAGTTCTAATATCTAACTTTGGCCCTATAATCAGTGATCACAAACTTTATGGTGATATCTTTTCTAACCCCTAGATTCTGGCCAAGTAGCATATCCTATGCACCAGTATAGCATCCTATGTATATATCAGATATATACACAGCATACACAAGATGTCCATATGCTCTGGTCTCATCACAAAGATATTCAAAGTCGAGACACTTTGTCTCAATCCAAAATCCACTAGTACTTTAGAAATGTTCTCTATTCAAGGGATAAACACTGATCCACTGCTCAGGACCCCATAGGTAGCCCCGGAATACTAACAGACATCGTGTGTCCATAACACAAAGGGGGTTGCTCTCTCTGGCTGGACTCTTAGGGAAGTGCCTGGACCCTACCCTGAATGAAATGATAGACTCTAGATGTCCCCTATGCGGAAGGAATTGGCAATAGGATGGGAGGATGGGGGGGGTGCGGGAGGAGGGGAGGGAGAGGGAAATGAGATTGACATGTAAAACAAGCTATTTAAAATTAAAATAAAAAAATTAACAAAAGAATAATATTAGAGAAAAAAGAAATGTTATAAGAATTAGATGAATACCAGGAGACAGAACTTAAACAAGCAATCAGAATTCATCAAAGAATTCAAGGAATTAAACATAATCAGTTGGAGGAACTTAAAGAGAATGAACTCAAGGATAGCGAATACTTGAATAATCCCCAAGAAAACACAAGCTTAAGGTGAATGAAATGGAAAGAACAACAGAGGATTTTAGAATGTAAATCAAAATATAGACATATTGAGGAGAATCTAAGTTGAAATGAAGATAGAATTGAAAGACTCAATAATTCTATTCAAAACTCAGAAGAGCATCAACTAGAAGGAAGAATATCAATACTCAAAGATAAATGAGGGTAATTAGATCACATTAGCAGATAATGAAAATCTATTTTTAAACACACAAAAGGAACAGGTAGGAATTGTGGAATACCATGGAAAAATCAAATATTCAAATTATAGGCATAGATAAAGAAGAAGAATCACAAGTAAATGGCATAAAACTCATCTTCAGTAGTATCATAGAAATACAGTTTCTAAAACTAAAGAAGATGTACTCATTCACATAAAAGAAGCACATAGACACCAATTACACAGTATCAGAAAGGAAAGTCCCCATGACATCCAATGTTGAAGCACTAAATATACTGAAGAAATGAATAGTATTAAAAGTATTCCTTAAGAAATTAATAGGACTAATGAGAAAAGAAAGTTGCATATAAATCAAAAATCATCATGATAACAACAGTTTTTTTTCATTTGAGATTTTAAATAAAGAAGACCCTAAAATATTGTGAATGGTAATTCAGATTCCTATACCCAGGAAAGTTAATCGCATATTTGAATAAGAAAGAAAAAATTCCATGATACGAAAAAGCTAAAAGATTCATGTTCCCCACACCAACCATAAAAAGAACACTGGAATAAATACTATATATCAAAGAGTAGAATAATGATAGCCAAAAGAGTCTAGAAAGAAAACAAACATATCTGTAAATACTAAAACAAAATACAGCTAAGAAGACAAACAGAAAATAAAATATAAAATGACAACAATCAGCACACTTTTCAACAATAACTTTAAATATTGACATTCTCAAAACTATTCAATGAAAAGACATAAAGATTAAGAAATAAAATTTATCTTTCTGTTGTCAACTAAATGTGTAGATTTTAACAGTCCATACCTTAAAGTGAAAGGACAGAAAAATATATTCCAGATGAAGGGAATTGGGAAGCAAAAGTAGTCTCTGACTAGTATCACAAGGACACTTCTCATCAAGAGAATAGGTAACCAAGAAGACACATTTTGTGCCAAACATATATGCATCATATTAGTCAGGATTCTCTGGAGTAACAGAACTTATATAGTGAATCCCTCCCTCTATATAAAAAGTATATTTGCATGAGTTAATGATTTACAGGTTGTAGTCCAACTAACCCAAAATGATTGACTGTTAAGAGAAAAACCAAGAATCTAGTAATTGCTCATTATAGACACTGGACATGTCAGCTGGTCTTAAATATATACTGGAGTTCCAAAGAAGTAGGTTCTAATGCTAGTCAAGGAATGGACTTGCTAGCAAGTTGAGGGCAAGCAGGCAAAGAGGAAAAGCTTTCTTTTTCATGTATTTATGTTCCAGAAGATGGTATGGACCAGATTTAAGGTATGTTTTCCAACCTCAACATCCAGATTAAAGATTTGTATCTTCTTACCTCAAAGGTCTGTATTAGAAACAGCTGTACCTACTTCAAATGAAACAAAAATCTCTCACAGGTGTACCCTCCATTTATGTATTTTAGGTAATTCCAGATATTGTCAAATTGACAACCGAGAATAACTATCAGTAGTCTGTCTCTTGTTAACTCGACATGAGAGCATCTCCTTATGTCATGACTAATTTCCAAATGAGAACAATACAAGGTCATCAGAATACCTAAATATAATAGAACTATTGCATGTATAATCACAAACACATTAATCATTTAATTATGTCTATATGATACAACTAACCCTATACAATAGCAAATTCATTATAAATTTAGAATAGGTGGCAACAATACCTCTTTTTTTTCTTTTTTTTAAATTTATTTTTCAGTTTAAATTTAGATAAGAAACAAGGTTGCTTCACAAGTCAGTTTCAGGTCCCTCTCCCTTTCCCTCCCCTCCTCCCGTGCCCTCCCCCAACCCCCCCCCATTATCCCCTCATTTCCGCAGGGAGGGCAACAATACCTCTTGAGAGTCATACTTTCAGTATCAAACTTAATATGATAAATATAGTATCTCTTAATTGATGTTACAACACATAACAAAGAAATTGAAGAAAAACAAGTATTTATACAGATGCATTATTAACATCACAGGAACACACATACCAACTATGATCTTCATTTCTAAGGTCATGTCATCTTAGCTGGCATTTAGAACTAACTTCCTGTACTCTCTAGTCTCAATTTCCCCCCCACCATTTCCAAGTAGCTCAGCAGGTCTTGGCTTTTATTCTTAGAAGAGTAACACTTATCTTCATCCTGAAAAGTCTGCGCTCTTTGCCATTCTGGCCAGATTAGTCTATTTTAGCTTCCCATTGACTTTATTCACAGGATATGATACAAACAAAAGAAGTCCTAAAATATTTCCTGATCTGTACATAATCTTAGTTCCATGTGGAGAAGCAATCCAATGGCATCTGGATCAATCTCTACTCCTAACACTGTTTTTCCTTACTTCGCCTGTTCCTTTAAGGACATTAGGAGCCCGAAGTAACCAGGAAGAACTTTGAACTTAGAGTTTCATGCCAATTTTTTAGTGGCTACTGGCAGGAGAGTTCCCATCTCTGGAACCAAAACATCTAGGCCAGCAGAACTTAAAGTCCAGGCAACAGGAATCAAAGAAGACTTCCCAGTAGGTCACTAAGGGTGACAGTGAGTAGAAGTATTTCTTTTTCCACCTCTCAATTCCTAAATCCATATATCCTGGCTATGGGAGAATTCCTGTGTGCACTATCTCAGAAAAATTTTACTAATGAAACTAAAGACAAGGATTATCACTAGACTAAAAATAATAATTGATTTAGAGATTGAGGGAGGGAGATAAAGAGGGATGAAGAGAGTCAGAGAGAGAATGATATCATACTTCATGAACCGGTCAAATATCTACAGAACATTCTTGCTGAACACCAAAGAATCTGAGCATCTATAAAATTAAAGTGGGCTGCATCCTGGAACAGAAAATACTCATAATTTTCACATACTAGAAAAGGTAAAAATTCTCCCATCATAATTGGTTGTTTGAATTAATATAACAAAATGACCAATCTACCAAAAGTAATTTATAGATTCAATGAATACCAATCAAAATACATAATTTTCCTCAAAAATAGAAAAAATAACAGCAAAATTCATAAGGAATCAATAATAACCCCAGATAGCCAAAGCAATCCTACAGAAAACAACAAGGAAAAATGCAAGAAAACAAAACAAAAGAAAAACAAAACAACAAAAACCTCTAAGTACTACTATTCCAGATCTCAAGACATATTATAGATCCAGAGTAATAAAGCCTTTATGGTACTGGCACAAAAATGAGTATGTAGATCAGTGGTACAAAATGGAAGACTTAAACACAAAAAGCCTTTATGGTACTGGCACAAAAATGAGTATGTAGATCAGTGGTACAAAATGGAAGACTTAAATACAAACATATGTAACTAAAAATGAATATACTACATAACTCAGGTCTATCATTCCTTGGTTAATATACAAAGGATTTGATATCCTATTCTGTAGTTACTTGTTCTTCTATGTTCATTGCCATTCTATTCGCAGGAGACTAGAAAAACAAAGAACATAAAATGTCTATAAACTGAAAAAAGGATAATGAAAATGTAGTGCATAAACAAGATGAAATACTATTCATCTGTAAACATATGAACTAGTGAAATTATCAGGTAAATGAATGGAACCAGAAAATATTACATTGAATGAGGTAATCCAGACCCCAAAATGCAAGGTCATATGTATTCTTCTGTGACGCATAGCTTGACATCTTCAGATGTGAATATATAACCTAGATCAACCACAGAAACCAGGAAAGTAGCAAGGGACTATGGTGGTAAAGAGAAGAAGTGCTTGAGAAGTATATGAAGGAAGAAATTGGAAAAATGATGGCATGAGGTCTTTATTGAAGGGATCAATGCAGAGACAAGAGAAGAGACAAATAACATGAAATATTCTTGAAATGGGAATGAGGGATTATTTTATAATTACATATAGTACATATAAGTGTGTGTCGATACATGTGGGTAGAGTTTAGATCAACTTAAGTTACTTGAGGAGACAAAGCCTCCCACCAACCCCAATAAGAAACCACCTTTCAATTTATTGTACAGAGGTGTCAATGAGACTACCAAATAATATAAACTATCACTGCTCTAATTAATTGCCTCCCAGAACTACAGGTCAGTCTTATTACTGAAGATACCACATGTTTTAGACACAGGACTTGGAGAAATAATGCTGGGTCTGATCCAAAAGTTTCTTCCCTGAGGAACAGATTTCATAGCACTGCCTATGAACCACAATAGTTACAAATATGGAACAATATCCCTAAAGATACTATAGTGGAACTTCTATCTTTTTAGTAACCAACAGCCGTCTTATTGGATTCCATGTAACAGAAGAGAAAGTGACACCAAATGTGAGGGAAATCATTCATGGTTCTGAAAACATAGTTCTTAATGTCATGGCAGATCATAGTTCTCAGGAGAACCTAAGGTTGCCACATGCCTAAATCAGTGTAATTTTAAACTGCATCCTGAATACTTGTCCTCATGATCAGAAATAGATGTACTTCTCACTACTCATCATAAAATATTTTTTCACACCATACAAAAACAACTATAGAAAGTTACAACTATACAAACTACAGAGAGCAGCTGACTATGTTTTGCCTAACTCAAATTGGTAAGTATACTCTGTGAATCTTGTATAAGAGGAGGTAGAATATGGTAAAAACAGAATACCAGAACACCTGCAGTAAAGTTGGCACTTCTAGATATAACATGGAAGCAACACCCAAGAAGTCTCAAAAACTATTATTGGTTAAATAAAACCTAAATAATGACAATGCCAGTTGACCTTCCATAGTACATGGAGAGAAACTTATGGGAACCTACCCTGAGCTGAAGAGGTACAGGCATTTGACAACTGCAAAGAGAGAGAAAATTAGCCTTCTAAGATATGAGTACCTTAAATACATATTTATATTTATATATTAGACAATAAAGAAAAAGAGAACATGAATTTTTATAGATGAAGGTGCTAATTGATAAATCTTAA
Organism: Mesocricetus auratus; assembly: GCF_017639785.1. NCBI lineage: Eukaryota > Metazoa > Chordata > Mammalia > Rodentia > Cricetidae > Mesocricetus > Mesocricetus auratus. Next base: position 38,709,897 of record NW_024429195.1, read on the forward strand.
ATTAATAACTTATAATGCATCCAAAGGCCTTTAGAAAACAAGAACAATCAATATCAAAGAAAATGGTTTGGGAGAAAGACCCAAAATTAGAGTTGAAATTAATGAAATATAACCAAATTAAAAACAAAAAAGAGAAATAGTTGGTTCTTTTAAAAGAACAAGATTGATACAACTTCATCTAACCTAACCAAAAGAAAGAATCCAATGAAATTAGATAGGAAATAGTACACATTACAGAAGACACTGAAAAACATTCTAAGAATAAGAAAATACCTTAAAAATCTATTTAAAGAAAATTGTAAAATCTTCAAGAATGGGACAGATTTCTAAACATATGTAATGCACCAAAGTTAAACCAAAATACATTTAATAAATTAAACACATTGCATCTAGTGAAATACAAGCAGTAATTAAAATTCTCTGAACTTGCAAAATCTCAGGGTGGGAGATGGATTAAAGGCAAGATTTTACTAAACATTTAAAGAGGAACTAACACCAATACTTCTCAAACTATTTTACAAAATAAAAATGAAAATGACTTACAAATTCTTTTCACAAAGTTAATATTGACCTGATAACAAAACCATACCAAGATACATCAAAATAAGAACATTCGACAAATATTTCCCAGGATAATAGACCCATTCAAAACAAAAAGTTCATTTGCCACAATCAAGTCTGTTTCATGATAGATATGCAGGAATTATGTGACATATATAAATCAATAAATATAATTTGCCACATAAGTAGGCTATGGGGCATCTAATTAGGCTTACTAACGCCTTTGAAGAAATCTAACATACATTCTTGGTAAAAGCCCTGAAAAGAACATTATATAAGGATAAATATATGAACATAATAAAGCAATAATGCTTCAGTGGAAGACTGCACATCCAGTAATATTTCAGGTATCACAAATTGGTTTTGAAGGATTGTTAAAATCAGGACGCAAAGTTAGGTGGACAGGGAAGGGGAGATGGATCTGGAAAAATTGGGGGATTGAAGATGATCAAACACATATAAAAATTTTGACATGCTCAAAGAACTAATTTAAAAATAAATATAATCCTCTAAAAAACAATAGAAATAAAGGACTCAGACAAATTATTATGAATGAACAAAACTCAAAGCATTTTTCCTGAATTAAAAATAAAAAAGAATGCCTGATCTCTCCTATCTTCAATATTAATCCTCAAGACCTGGCTAGGGCAATATATTAATTGAAGGAAAAGGGGGAGTGCATATAGAAAAGGAAATGATTAAAGATATTAGTTGTATATGATATGATTCAATACTTACAAGTCTGTATATACTCCACCAAAAAATTCCTACAGATGATAAATACATTCATCAAAGTGGAGAACACAAAATAAAAACAAAACATCAGAGGTATTCTTATATCCAAATGACAAAGTGATTGTAGAAGGAATCAAGGGAAAGATTCCACTCATCAGTTCCTCAAACTCATGGAATAAAATCTAACCACAAAGGTGAAAGATGTACAATGAAAACTTCAAGATACTGAAACTGAAAATGGAAAAAGATACCACATCATCCTCTCTTTTCCCTTGGAATTGATATTCATCCCTATTTAGTCTGGTCCAACTAATTTTCCATTTACCTCCTTCTGAGAAACTGTTGTATTTGTATCTGAAAAGTCCAAGGGGCTTCCAAGGAAGGATTAGTCTGATGCACTGATTGCCTCCCAGAAATTGAAGGTAAGTCTCTTTTACTGAAGATGTCATAGATTTCAGACAAGAATTAGAGGTACCAAGATGGGTGCTTCCTGTAAGTCTCTTTCTAAAGGACACATTTTCAGAATACTGAAATGTGCTTTGAAGTTGCCATCAATAGTCATATCAAGCTAGGATGCTCATGAATCACAATCATGTCAAGCATGAAGATATCCTTGTCATGAAGGTAAATAACAGCTGTATAAATTGGATTTAAAGCCCAATTCATGCTTGGTATTGTAAACCTAGCCAAGTATCCATGGCTGATGCATCCAGGTAGTCTGAAGAACAACCTACTACTGCCACTTTCATAAATCAGTAAAATTTCTAACTATATTCTACATGCTACTGCCTCTGAGTACCTGCACCACCATTATGAGAATGTCTTCTATATATTATACAGAAGCTGGACCAATGAAATCTCAACAATACAGTTGCATAGACAAGACCTGAACATTGACATCAGTTGACATTCCAAAGTGTATTTGAGAAATCACATATGGCCCCACATCCAGATGAAGAATTCCAAACAGTTAGTGGTTACAGAGAGCGGGTATTAGGTTTCACCTGGAATGAGCCCCTAACTGGTTGTCAAATGGTCATCCCAAAAGACATAAACATGGGAGAAATACTAAGTGGACTCAGCCAGAGGAAAAGCAGCCATAGATTTGGGAAAGAGTAGCAAGAAGGGGGACAAAGAAGAAGGAGGAGGAAGAAAGATTATGTAAATACAGTGCACATATTAATTAAAATAAAATATTTGAAAAGAAAATTCATGGAAAGGAAGTTGGCAGAAAGGAGTCAGAAAATCTAATGCATGAAACTTTAAAATTATCTCATTTAACTTAAATATGAAACAGAATAAGTGAAATAAGAAATTAGTTTCCATACTAGCATGTATACTAGACTTGGAGGTACATACCTCTAATCCCATAATCATGAGGTAGAGGTATAAGAATCAAAGGATGACCTCATATTCAGTAGCAAAACAAGGAGGGCAGCTGGATCCCGAGCCTGTCAAAAATATAACAGAGTATTCAAAATCAGCTGGGAGACAAAAATCTGACTCCTCCAAGAGCTCGTGATGTTGTAGCATGCTGCTTTCTTTTCTCCTTGGACAGAGCCCCAGATTTCACATTTCCTCTCAGACTCATAGAGAAATGCCAGCTGCATTTTCCCATAGCCTGAGCTGTCTCTAGGCACCTACAGCATGTTTCATCCATCTGTGTTATATGAGCTATCCTGTGGGCAACATTACAAAGGTGTGTGTTGGATGCATAATGCTGTCTCTCTGTCTCTCTCCTCTCTGTCTTTCTCCTTCTGCCTCACTTTACCTTCCCCTCACTCTCCCTTCCCCTCTCCCTATCTTTCTCTCTTGTTCCCTTGCTCTATCTGTCCCCTCCCTCCCTTTCTCTGTCTTTTTCCCCACCATCTCTCTCTCTCCCTTACCCTCCCATCCTCCCTCTCTTCCTCCCTCTCCTCTCTCTCTCAGTCACTCATTAAGCATTTCTATAATCATTTCTCATTGCTTCTCAGGCTGAAGCTCAAAATGTTTACAAAAAATTGGCTGTATACATTTTTATGTGACTATTATCATTTGTATGAGGCAATACTTTTTGTCATCTTCTGGGTCACTGCAAGTTCTGCATATGTTTGTAGCTTTCTCAGAAAGATATTTAATTTCTGCATCAGTGTGGAATTGACATTTGTTTGGGTATACAGAAGTATTTACTAGCACTCTATTACTGGTGTCACTGTCACTCTCAATATTTTTAAATACTGAAAAACTTTAGTGCAGTTCATCATGTGGACATAGCAGAAATGAGAAAAAAAGTATTACTAGCTATATTTGGAAATATAGTGTTGCCATTTCTCCACATTTTGATGAGAACTCTCACAAATGCTTGTTTCTCTCAGAACTTGGAAGGACTGAGCAGCTCTCTGCCTGAGAACAGATTTGTTTATTGCTCAGAGTGACAAAAACAGTGTCAGTCACTCAAACAAAGCCTCTTAGTTGGGCTAACAGCGCTTTTAAAAACTGGAGTTTTCCTAACCTATATTTCTCAGCTGATGCAGCCTCATCTGAAGTGCTACCTCCCTTACTCAAAGGAGATTCATGGGGAGGGGTCAAGGTAAATACCATATACTATAATTAGCATAGACTGATAAATATTTTTAAAGCATAAAACTTCTGCTGCTTGTAGCATTGTACAAAATGTACATTAAGTATGGAATTGTGTCACTTTTGATTACTGGGTTAGTTTCATGTGGTAAGCCAGTGGGCATCCTCTGTCACTGTTATTTCTTAGGGAAATGCAAGTCAAAAGCACTCTGAGATGCTATCTTACTTACACTCATCAGAATGGCTAAAACCAAAACATCTGTCTCAGCTTATGTGGACAAAGGGGAACTCTCCCACATTGCTGGTGGGTGTGCAAACTTTTACAGCCTCTGGGGAAATCATGAGAGTGATTTCTCAGAAAATTAGGGGTCAACCTACCTGAAGACCCTGCAATACCACTTTTAGGCACATACTGAAGGAGGCACATTCAAACTACACGGATATTTGCTTATCTATGTTCATAGCAACATTATTTGTAATATCCAGATCTTGGAAACAGCCTCAATACCCTTCAATCAAAGAACAGATAAAAATGTGGTATATTTATGCAATGGAGTACTACTACTCAAGAGTAAGAAACAATGGCATCCTAAAATTCATAGATAAATGAGCAGAACTAGAAAAAAAATCTTAAGTAAGGTAACCCAAAACCAGAAAGACAAATGCAGTATGTACTCACTCATAAGAGGATACCAGAAATAAAGCAAAAGATACCCACTCTACAATTCATAACCCCAGAGAAGCTTGAAACTCTTCCAGAAATAGATTGAAGCAGATTCAGAAATCCACAACTAGACAATGGGCCAAGCTCCTGGAGTACAATCAAAGTCAGGACAAAGCATAAATATCAACAAAGGAGTCAAGACCATGGTGGGGAATCCTACAGAATCAACTGACCTGAGCTATTAAGAGGCTACTGACACAGGTCTGACAAGTGGGTAATTTGCATAGGACCAAACCAGACTCCCTTAACATAAGTGACAGTGGTGTGACTGGGACAATATGTGAGGCCACTGGAAGTAGGTCCAAGATCTAACTCTAATGCACGAAGTGACTTAGTGGATCCCATTTCATATGTAGATATGTCTTGCTCAGCCTAGACTTAAGAGTATAGGGTTAGGGAGGTGCCTTACTCTTGCCTCAACTAGATGATGAGACAGACTTAGTAGACATCCTAAGGGAGACGTTACCTGCTCCATGGAGCAGATGGTAGGAAAAGGGAGTGGAGAGTGGGAGGAAAACAGGAAGGGAAAACTGCAATTGGAAGGTAAAAAATAAATTAATAAAAAAGAGTTCGATTTCAAAATGAGCAAGGCGTGACATTTGGCTTAATTCACATGGATTTATTCCAAGGCTGTGATTGTAGCTCTATGAGTGTTTAAGTTGTCAAATGATACCAAACTGTTTTAAACTGATGTCTTATAAGGAAAATATCAGCTAAGTGTTGAAGACAGAAAAGGAGAAGAAAATGGCAGCTGAGGAGGAACATTTAATCTAGGGTAACTCAAGAGCACTGAGTGACTTAAGGTCCCACTGATCAGCAAAACTGAGTGAACAATTTGTCTACATAAACAAGCTGTAGCACTATAAAAATCACTGAGGGTAGATAAACCCAAAACTCAAAAAGGTAAAACAAACTATAATTTAATTTCAAAATTAAACCCACAATATGTTCCCTACAAAGGATGTAATTGCACAGAAGCACCACATTATTTTTAAATCAATGTAATCTTCCAAGTTGAAAAGAAAACTCTTCTTTTCTAATACTTCTGTGACTCATTAACTCTTTATATATCCTGTGCCATCCTCTGGATTTTTAGCTTTATATTCATTTCTGGTTTGCTCTGCTATCTCAATTGTATTTTCTTTTTGGCTATGTATCCCCATTTCCATTATCTTACTCACTTTTCTATTGCTGTGATAAAATACAATAATCAAGGCAATAATATGAAAGCAAGCAATGAATTGATTTAGAGGGTTAGAGTCTATGATAGCAGAACAAATTAACAGCTGATAGTGACATCTTGATTGACAACAAGAAACAGAGAAAAGAGACACATGAGAATTGTGTCAAATTATCGAATCTTCAAAAGCCTTTCCCAATGACTCACCTTTTCTGACAAGGTCATAACTCATAATCTTTACCAAACAGTTTTTCTTATTAGGGTCCAAGTATCAAGAACAAGAACCTAGGGTGGAGCTATTCTCATCATGACTATGATGGGAACCTTCCCTGTGATCTTCCTCACACAACATTTTGCTCACATGTTCTCAGAGCCATGGGTGCTCTCTTCCCTATTTCCTAGTTAGTTTCTACTCATTGTGAGATTGCAGTTAAAGTTTTCCTCTTTGAAAAATTTTTACCATGGCATGTCAAATATTTGCACTTTTCTATTAGGAAATCATTTGGTTGTAAATATAATTTTATTTTATGTATGGTTTATTCTGACTTGGAATATAAGCCTTTCATTTAATCATCATTTTATTCCTCATAAATCCAGATCTACATTGGGTAGATACATGGATAGAGTCAGTTAATTATCTAAGAACATGTAATAGAAGTTGTTGGGAGCAGTCCATTTGTCAGTAAATCTCTTCCTGGAAAAGCAAGAGATAAATACAGAATACCCTTTGTACTGTGTTCTCATGAAAAGCTTTCTTTGCCATTCCTGTTTAAGCATCATTGGTATTCCTCTTCCTCAAAGAGATGCTTAAAAGTATAGGGTGAGAAGGGAGTCTTTATTCTAATTTGTTTCCTTTACCAATGTGACTTTTATCCTCAGAACTAGGTGCTTCTATACCTATTCCTTGGAAATATTCTACTTAATAAATGTGGACATTATGCATGATTGGGCAATACAGTGAGACTATGTCTGAGAAACAAAAACAAGAAATGTGGAAAATATCCAAGATACACTATTCCATTGGTATGCATTTCTATGACTTTTTACCTTCTAATTTGATCATTTAATGGGCTCATTTAAAGAATATATAATGCTATATTTAATCTCTTATTTTAAAATGAAATATCTCTATGAATACAATATTCATATATACATCTCAAATCTTCTATAAAAAAGCAATGATTTCTTCTGAAACTCAGAAAAATCAAAATGCTGATGTTTCCCCATACTTGACAATGAATGAAAAACCATGGACAACAAGTAACTTCGCAGAACTTTTAGAGTTCAGACCAAGTGTAAGATTATAAAACAATATTGTACACAAAGGACTAGATACAAACCACTACTTTTGCACAATTTTATACCTAAAACAACATGAATACATCCATTATCATTCAAGAAGAAAAACACATTGAAGCCACTTGCATATAGGTCTATAATCTAGAAGCATATTTACAATTGAATTTCCTTCTTCCCTGTTGACTCTAGTTTATGTCAGGTTCACAAAACCAAAATGACAACATAAATCTAAATATCACAGTATTCAATGAATAGATGTTGAATGAATAAATGACTGCAATAATTAGTTTTTATATATTCTAAACACTTAACCTAGAGTAATGAAACAATTTTTATGTCTACTTGCCTAACAGAATACACCGTTTGAATACACAACACCAAAAAAAAACCCAAACCAAAAAATCAAACAAACAAGAAAAACCCAGAATACTTAAAAACATTATTTTAAATTTGGAGAATATAGTTCACTACTAGTATAAGAACAAGCATTGATAGAAAAAAGTAGAGCAACAACCCAAATTTAAAAGATTCATATGGTCAAGTGGATAAAAGTTTCAATTTAACAGGTAAAAGATATAGAAGTCCAAGGTTGATCTATTATTGTTAATTAAATTTAACCTATATTAGAATAAATATAATATGCTTATTAAATGTGTAAATGTGATCCCACTGCATTCATAGGAATATAGAGCAAGGTAAGAGAGGTGATAGCCTAGATATTTTCTTGAAAAACAAATAGAATATTTTATTAAAAACTCTTCCCCAATTTCTAAGAAGAACACATAAACCAGACTTTGTCCAAATTACCATTTATAGGGGAAGTCCTTCTGTATATATGTTTGTTTCATTGGTTGATAAATAAAGCACTGTTGGCCAATAGGGAAGGAAGATAGGTGGGATTAGGAGAGATGGAGGATTCTGGGAAATGGAGGCACAGTCAGTCACCATGTAAGACTGGAGAAGAGTAAGAGGTCTGAACCCTTTTTTTTTCAGTAAGAGAAGACCACATGGAAATACTTACATTAGCAGTTATGGGTTAATAATTAAGTCAGAGCTAGCCTATAGGAAACCATAAGAAAAGGCCTACAACTACATAATTAATATAGCATCCTGCGTGTTCATTTGGGACTGATGTGGCTCTGGGAACATGCTGGAGGAAAGAATACTTGTAACATAACATGATATGAATGCTTAAAATTCATGAATTCATGTAGCTTTCCATCCCAAGGAACAGATATAAAGGGACACTTAATGTTCCATAACCATGCTGAGTTTCCAATACTTGCAAAAAGAAAGAAATTAGAGAAAAAGAAATGAAAGAAAGCCAAAGTTTCTTTGGTGGATCAGAGAGTCATTAAAACAACAGAATTCTAAGAGTTATCAGAGTAGAGAAAAGTGGAGACATTATGGCAAAGACCCATGGTGAGCAAACAGCAAAGGGCAGTGAACTGAACATAAAAATCAACAGCATCAAGTTCTGTAAGTTAACATCTGCCCCTAAATATGTACTACCTATCTCCTTCCCTTTTGCTAGGGAAATTTTCCTGGAAGATTTACCTTACCAGGGATACATGGTATATTAGTTACTTTGTTTTTGCTCTGTTAAAATAGGTGTTCAAAAGCAACATAAATGGAGAAATTGTTTGTTTTGGCTCATAAGACTATGTTGTATCCTGCCAGGGCTGGAAAGCATCGTTTCAGGAGTGGGCAGCAAATAATCACACTGATATCACTTTCAGGAAGCAGAGATTGATGGATGCTGGTGCTTAGTTTTCTGCCTCCTTTTTATTCAATACAGATCCCCAGTCTATGATACAGTTTTGCCTGTACTTAAGGTCCATCTTTCTACATCAATTTAGACACTCCTTCATCGGCATGGTCAGAGACTAATCTAATCTAGACACTGCCTCACAAGCATGCTCAAAGGCTTATATTTTGGGTGATTTTAGATCCTGTCATGTTGACAATCAGTATTAACTATCACATGTGGGAAGTACTCATGCTCCCAAGACAAGAGTTATCTATACTTGCTCACAAGACCAAGTATTGACATTTTTACAAGCTAACATTTCTTGACTACACTTGCCACCAGTCTATACATATCAGAAGTGACAACATCTACTAGAAAACACAACTACCACAAATCATATTGAACTGTTATACCAAATACATTCAAGCAATGAGAGATGTTTCTAATTCACCAAATTCAGACACATAAACATCAAATGGAACTGCATTCTATGTCAGTCAGGGATTGTGTGAAGCAAATGGTCCTCTTCACTACAGGTGGACTTCATTCTACCAGTATAAGTCACAGAGAAACACAAAAATCTGGCTGTAATCTTTCTCTCTAGCCATTTTGAGCTGAAACACTGATCTGAGTATCTGAGCTCTCAGACTGCAACTTAGATGGTCTGATGTTTTGGGCTTCAGTTTGCTGACTGAAGATTTATAGGCTTCCCAATTCTCATTGTCTCATAAACCAATTCACCAAAGTAACACCTCTTTTCCTATACACATGCATGTGTGTGTGTGTGTGTGTGTGTGTGTGTGTCTAAGAGCACAGATTAACTAGAAGATGAAAGACAGTAGCTATTACTAAAAGGATTGAAATTATTATCAATAGTATTTTGAGCTAATTAAGAAAACCTGAATGGCAGAGGTGTGAAAGATATAAAAGAAAACACCAGAGACAACGACAAAATGATAGCAATGAAAATGTTGATGGTGACAATGATGATGACAGTGGTGATGGAAGAAACAAGAAAAGAAATGATGAAGAGTGTGGAAATTATTCATTCATTGAGTTGATACTATGTTATCATCATTTTCCTCAAGACTAGCCCACTATGAATAATATTTACAATGTGACACTAGTCTCTATCCTTGGAGAAAACTTTGAATTCCTTCATCAATCCACAGACATATGTACATTATATAAATCTGTGTATGCAGTAATAGGCAAGCATCCAAGCAATCTATCATATTTGATCAAGCCACACATAAATCATTTATTCATGATTTATCATTCCTAGCTTGACTCATTGATTCATCCTGAGACAAGACAAGGTCAGTACCAAAAAATATGATTAAGCCTCTTGCCCTTAAGAGAGAACAGCTTAACCAAGAAATTCATCTTCACATCTGACCTCATGAATCTTGACACTGGGAATACTGTATGCATAGAAATAGCCCTTAAATGAAAATGTCTGTGAAAGAATGCAGGGAGTAGAAGGAATAAGTATGAGAGTGTGATAGGTGTTTCATAGCTACTGTGTCACTTGGAAGAACAATCAAACCCACCTAATGTTTCATAACATACCTATTCCTAACAGTATTCATTTCCACTGTTTTTCCACATTAATTCATGAATATGGCAGCTTTACTGCTTCCCACTTACCTGTCCTCTGATATAATAGTATTTTCACATCTGGGTTAATATAATCCATACGATGCATTTATCCATGAATCAGATTGGGAGGTGTGAAAACAGTAGTCTGTTTTGAATCTTCCAAGATGATGTCATAGCAAATGTAACCAGATAGATAGTAGTAATAGACTTCATCAGCCCTGACAGTCTTGGTCAGGGAATTCTCATTTTGTGATTTATTCCTCTGGCTCCTTGCCTTGCTTTTTTACTTATTTCATAGAATTAGATATAAGAAAAAATAAACTGTTCTGCTATTTGATATTACTATTAACAAATTGCCATTAATTTGTTGAATTAAACAACAAATACTTGGGTATTTTTGTTTGTTTGTTTGTTTCACATTCAAGAGGATGGCAAGTTCATGACAATGATTATGGTTAATGTGGATCCTGTTCCTGATTTTCTTGTGATAATTCCTGACTATATCATTTGAGGACAGAGAAAAAGGATATGTGTTATCTCTCCCTTTAGAAGTGTTAATCTTATGATGGTGTTCCAGAATAAAATACTTCCTCTAAACCTAATTAGTTTCCCCAAAGACCTCTTCCAATATCCATCTTCGTAGATGTTCTAGATTTAATATATGAATATTAAAAAGATGATGCAGTTTGTAGATTACACCTATATCCACAGGGCACATACATTGAATTATGTGTAGAATAGTCCTGCAATTGTATCTGATAGTTCATTTTCTACTAAGAAATATTTGTATAGCTTAATTGAGTTTTCCTGGAGCTTTGGATAATCTCTAGATATTTTAGCTCAAGAATAGAAGCTATTTCAATATCTGACTTCAATTTGTTTAGTTTCTTTATTCCCTCTCTCTTGCTGATGCTATCTACTGTGAACTTGTTTTAACCATACACTCCAATAGTATGTTTCTGTTTATACTTTTGCACATATGGTTCGCTCCACCTGAAATGCCTTCCATGCATTTGTACTGAGAGAAATACTTACTCCTCCTTCAAAACCCAGTTCCATTGATGCCATCCCTGGTCTCTTCCCCTTGGAAAGTTGATGATCCCTCCTTTAATTACATCCTACACTTTTAATCTTTTATTGCAACACTCTACTCCAGAGTGTGGTCATATAGTATTATGAAACTATTTCTTTTATTCTAAAAGACTGGAAGTTTTGCTTGACCTCAAAGTCAGAATAAATAAAACACCCTGGGGTCATTTAAGATTTAAGGTTGCTAGCTTACTTTGTACTCAAATTGTTTAGCCTGTCTTTATTTAGAACAATGTATCAACCAACCTTACTTACCTTGGATTTTCCAGGTAATCAACTTTTACAACCTAAGGGAATGCCTAGCTGTAATCTTGAATTATGTAATCTTATATGTGTATGGCTCAGAAAAAATTAGGTATACCATTTGCTGAAATACAGAAATTGAAGGCAACTTCCTAAAATCTACCATAAAAGTAAAAAACACAATCATTTTTGGATATTAGCTGATAAACAACATTTATTATCTGGTTCAGTTCAGTCAGTTGGAGCCAGTGACATAATGCCTTGAAAAGAAGTTCTGTGGAATATTTCTGTAAAGTACCCCATTCCTTCCAATGTGGTACCTTCTATATCATTCAATAAATACAGAGAGAATCTTTGTTAGGGAATGATACACACAATCAACAGATCTACATGCACAGTCACACCACTTTCAGAAAGACAAAACAGACAGACAAAAAGACACAAACCCACAAAGACTGAAGCAAGTATGGACAGACACAAACACAGGAACAAACATATCCATAGCCTATCCTTTAGCAAGGCAATGGTTTGAACTCATGCACCAGGTGGACAGAGGACAAAGGCACACGAAGAATGAAATAGAGAATTTAAATCTGGACTGCTATAAGGACTAAGAGACCTACTCTAGCCCCTAACCACAGTTTCAAAGGTGAAATGCTTCTAGGAGCAATGGAGGGGGGTAAAACATATCCATAGTAACTTTACACAAAATCTGAGGATCATGCTATTTATTTTATGTGTTCTTTATTGTTCTGTTTCCACTCTAATAATCCTGTCCTACTTCTAACTTCTCTATGTTACTTCTTTTTTTTTTCATTTACCTTGATTTTCTTTTTATTTTTTTATTGGTCAATTTCTTTTTTTTTCTATAGCCATTTTTTTTATTCCTTTTTTTAATTTAGATAAGAAACAAGGTTGCTTCACAAGTCAGTTCCAGGCCCCTCTCCCTTTCCCTCCCCTCCTCCCGTGCCCTCCCCCATCCCCCCCCGTTATCCCCTCATTCCCCCAGGGAGGGTGAGACCCTCCATGGGGGTGTCCATAGTCTGTCATTTCATATAGGGCAGGGCCTAGACCCTTCCCCAAGAGTTCAGGGTGAGAGTGCACCTCACATTGTTCTATGGGAGTCCAAAGTCCGTGTGTATACTTGGGATGGGTACTGATCTGCTGCCCAGGGCTCAATAGATTACCTAGGCCTCCTCACTGACACCCAGATTCAGGTGGTCTTGATCAGTCCCATGCTGGATTCCCAGGCTGATGCCTGGGATTCAAGAGTTAACCTTTGTCTGGTCAGCTGTTTCTGGGGGTTAAACCAGCCCAGTCTTAATCCCTTTGATCATCAGTCCTCCCTCTCTGATACTGGCTTTCTTGAGTTCAGCTCAGTACTTAACCAGCCACTAAATGTAGTTTCTGTTTCCCAGACTCTCTGGCCATAGGATTGTAGGCTGGCACTCCCCAGATCTATGTCTAAAATCCATATATGAGAGAGTACATGCCATGTTTCTCTTTTTGAGACTGGGTTACCTCACTCAGGATGGTTTCTTCTAGTGTCATCCATTTGCCTGCGAATCTCATGATTCCATTATTTTTTTTCTGCTGAATAGTACTCCATTGTGTAGATGTACCACATTTTCTCTATCCACTCTTCCGGTGAGGGACATCTAAGTTACTACCAAGTTCTGGCTATTACAAATAAAGCTGCTATGAACATAGTGGAACAGACATCTTTGTTGTATGAATGGGCATCTTTTGGATATATGCCTAAGAGTGGAGTTGCTGGGTCTTGTGGTAGGTTTATTCCCATTTTTCTGAGGAATCTCCATACTGATTTCCAAAGTGGCTGAACCAGTTGGCACTCCCACCAGCAATGGAGGAGTGTCCCCCTTTCACCACATCCTCTCCAGCATAAATTGTCATTGGTGTTTTTGATTTTAGCCATTCTGACAGGGGTGAGATGGTATCTGAGAGTTGTTTTGATTTGCATTTCCCGGATGGCTAAGGATGTTGAGCACTTTCTCAAGTGCCTCTCAGCCATTTTAGACTCCTCTATTGAAAACTCTCTATTTAGTTCTGCAGCCCACTTTTTAATTGGGTCCTTTGATGTTTTGGAGACTTGCTTCTTGAGTTCTTTGTAAATTTTGGAGATCAACCCTCTGTCAGATGTGGGATTAGTGAATATTTTTTCCCATTCTGTGGGCTGCCTTTTTGTCTTGCTGACTGTGTCCTTTGCCTTACAGAAGCTTCTCAGTTTCAGTAGGTCCCATTTATTAATTGTTGATCTCACTGTCTGTGCTACTGGTGTTATGTTCAGGAAGCTGTCTCCTGTACCAATTCGTTCAAGGGTACCACCCACTTTCTCTTCTATGAGGTTCAGTGTGGCTGGATTTATGTTGAGGTCTTTGATCCATTTGGACTTAAGTTTTGTGCATGGCGATAAACATGGATCGATCCGCATTCTTCTACATGCCAGTCTCCAATTATGCCAGCACCATTTGTTGAAGATGCTTTCTTTATTCCATTGTATATTTTTAGCTTCTTTGTCAAAGATCAGATGTTCGTACGTGTGTGGGTTAATACCCGGATTTTCAATTCGATTCCATTGGTCTACCTGTCTATTTTTGTGCCAATACCAAGCTGTTTTCAGGACTATAGCTCTATAATAGAGCTTGAGGTCAGGGATGGTGATGCCTCCGGACGTTGCCTTGTTGAACAGGGTTGTTTTGGCTATCCTGGGTCTTTTGTTTTTCCATACAAAATTGATTATTGTTCTTTCAAGGTCTGTGAAGAATTGTGCTGGGATTTTAATGGGGATAGCATTGAATCTGTAGATTGCTTTTGGCAGGATTGCCATTTTTACTACATTGATCCTACCTATCCAAGAGCATGGGAGATCTTTCCATTTTCTGAGGGCTTCTTTAATTTCTTTCTTTAAAGATTCAAAGTTCTTACGATACAGGTCTTTCACTTGTTTGGCTAGCGTTACCCCAAGGTATTTTATGTTGTTTGTGGCAATTGTAAAGGGTGATGTTTCTCTGATTTCTCTTTCAGCCCTTTTATCATCTGTATATAATAGGGCTACTGACTTTCTTGAGTTGATCTTGTAGCCTGCCACTTTGCTGAAGGTGATAATCAGCTGTAAGAGTTCCCTGGTAGAGTTCTTTGGGTCATTGATGTAAACTATCATATCGTCTGCAAACAGTGAAAGTTTGACCTCTTCCTTCCCAATTTGTATCCCCTTGATCCCCCTTTGTTGTCGTATGGCAATAGCTAGGACTTCAAGTACCATGTTGAAAAGGTATGGAGAGAGTGGACAGCCTTGTTTTGTTCCTGATTTTAGAGGAATTGCGTGGAGTTTCTGTCCATTTAGTTTGATGTTGGCTGTTGGTTTACTGTATATAGCTTTTATTATGTTTAAGTATGTCCCTGTTATCCCAGATCTCTCCAAGACCTTTATCATGAAGGGGTGTTGGATTTTGTCAAAGGCTTTTTCAGCATCTAGTGAGATGATCATGTGATTTTTGTTTTTCAGCTTGTTTATATGGTGGATTACGTTGATGGATTTTCGTATGTTGAACCATCCCTGCATCCCTGGGATGAAACCTCCTTGATCGTGGTGAATGATTGTTTTGATGTGTTCTTGGATCCGATTTGCCAGTATTTTATTGAGTATTTTTGCATCAATGTTCATGAGGGATATTGGTCTGAAGTTCTCTTTCTTGGTTGTATCTTTGTGTGGCTTGGGGATCAAGGTTATTGAAGCCTCATAGAAAGAGTTTGGCAAAGACCCTTCTGCTTCTATTGTGTGGAACACTTTGAGAAGAATTGGTATAAGCTGTTCTTTGAATTTGTGGTAGAATTCTGCACTGAGGCCATCTGGACCTGGACTTTTTTTGGTTGGGAGACTTTTGATGACAGCTTCTATTTCCATAGGGGTTATAGGTCTATTTAAATTGCTTATCTGTTCTTGATTTAGTTTTGGCAAATGATAGCTGTCCAGGAAGTCATCCATTTCCTTTAAATTTTCGAATTTTGTGGGTACAGGTTTTCAAAGTATGACCTAATGATTCTCTGGATTTCCTCAGAGTCTGTTGTTATGTCCCCCTTTTCATTTCTGATTTTGTTAATTTGCGTGTTCACTCTCTGCTGTTTGGTAAGTTTGGACAAAGGTTTGTCTATCTTGTTGATTTTCTCAAAGAACCAACTCTTCGTTGCATTGATTCTTTGTATTGTTTTCCTGGTTTCTACTTTGTTGATTTCAGCCCTCAATTTGATTATTTCCTGGCGTCTACTCCTCCTGGGGGAGTGTGCTTCTTTGTGTTCTAGAGCTTTTAGCTGTGATGTTAATTCTCTGGTATAACTGTTTTCCTGTTTCTTCATGTGAGCACTTAGTGCTATGAACTTCCCCCGTAGCACTGCTTTCAAAGTGTCCCATAGGTTTGGGTATGTTGTGTCTTCATTCTCATTGAATTCGAGGAAGTCTTTAATTTCTTTTTTTATTTCCTCTTTGACCCAGGGATGGTGCAGTTGAGCATTATTCAATTTCCATGAGTTTGTAGGTTTTCTGCAGTTTGTGTTATATCCTCTTCTACTATTCTAAAAACTGTTCTCCTTTAGAAGCCTTTAGGTGATAATGTAACTTCCCTCATTGGTCAAAAGACCATTCCTAGAGCAAATGATAAGGTGCTAAGCCATTTACCATGGCAACACATGGGTCCAACACCATAGACGTAAAACCGTGACTAGACAAGGAAGAGCACAGTGCACAATGACAACTTTGAGGCAGGTCTATTGCTAGTAGATTGGCCACTGAAGAGTTAGTATGCTTTTCTTAGTAACATTGGTAAACATCTATGACTTGAACCTTGGAGAAGCTGTGAAGTTTTCTTTTTACAAAAAGCCTTTAGACTAGTATGAACTTTCTCTGAGGTGAAAGTGAGCTAAGTGTCTTATACATGGTCCCTCAGAGAAAGGGAAAGTGACAAGATCCAATTATGAAGCATACCCCAGTATATATCCTATATATAAAAATATATAGCTAAATGAAAATCTTTCAGACCACCCGAAGAATATGTGCACAGTAAACAACTAACCCACTGTAGTGGTGCGGGAAGAATTCCCAAGCTGCAATGAGAGAGAAAGAGCTCGTTACACAAAAAAGTATGCATTACGGACACGTTAATACATTCAGAAGACAGGATACCCTGTTTCCTTGATAAATAAGGTATCTCCATCGATGTGCATCTCTGGTGACAATAATGCTGATAGCCTTGCTAAATGAGGTCTATATCATGATGAGATATGCATCTCTGATGGCAAGACCCCTGAAGTGTGGACTGAATTCCCAATGCATAATTCTGTGGTCTGTAGCAGACTCTTTCTTGGTTAAATTCGTTAAGGGGGAAGTGTTTTATGACTTTCTTTGATGAAGATGCATGCATTATTTGTGACTTAGAGCTAATCATTAATGAATATAACTTTCACATCAGTTGGTTGTAAGGTATTTAGGTGTTTAACTTGCTTGTTAGATTGTAATTCTCTTGAGGGCAAATATAATTTCTGATAAACTCCTTTGATCTTGTGAATTTGTGCCTGTATTTGATACACTCAGTATATTTCAAATGAACCATTAATTTGAACAGTTGCCTCTTAGTACTCACTGGCTTTTGTTATTTCCCTAATGCCACAGAACTGCTGCTTCCCTGTTTGCTAGCACATACTTCTGGCTGGGTTGAGTCAGTCTTGAAAACTTGCTATTGAGCTACATGTTTTCTTGCTGTGCATGAAGCTTAAATGGTGGTTATTAAAAGTACAAATTTCTGAGACTAAACATAGACCTGTTGAATCTTAAACTAAAGGAATCAAGCTCACTGTTATTCAGGCTTATACATTTTCCCTAGATGATCTTGAAGATCAGTGAGAATAACTCTTGGGTTTGAGAGATGGCTCAGAGGTTAAGAGCACTTGTTCTCCCAAAGGACCTATAGGACAGGACAGCTCCCAACCTTCTGTAACTCTAGTTACAAGAAATCTGACATCTTCTGATTGTCCCAAGCACAGCATGCATGTGATACACAGATATAATTTCAGGCAAAGCATCCACATGTGTATACACACAAACACACACACACACACAGACACACACACACACACACACACACACACACACACACAAATGTTCAAAGGAGTGCTATACCATATTGAGTGGCTGCTTCTTCTTTCAAGACCATTCCTCTTTGCTAACTTATTAAGTAGTAGATGAGCTGCTTCACACTTAGAAAGCTGAGTTCACTTGGATATCTTTCTGTAGCTGTCTCCTCAGCTTTAACAAAGTAGAAATCCTTCCAATGGAACCATGCTACTCTGCACATCTGTTTCCTGGCAGACATTCCTGTGGAAGAGTCCTCATATTGAATCTGATACTAGGCACTTCCTGATCTGTTTTGCAGATGCTGCTGAGGTTGCCACTCTTAAATCCTAGAACAGCTCTGGGTATTGGCAGTCTACAAACTGACTCTGAAGAAGTGTGAGAAACCCATGCTCTGTTGGTTCATCCTTAATGAAACTACACCCTGAGTATGTATGGATTTCCTGTAGTAAACACAGATTGGGTGTCACCAACGGTTAAAAATGAGAAGGAAGACTAAGTAGATCTCATAGAGCCTGGCAAAGAGTAATTTAATAAATACCTCCAATCAATGACATTTATATATTAGATGGACTACATTTTTATTCCTTCTTTTTTGCCAACCAAAAAAGATTTATACTATGAAAATTTTGTTTTGAGTTTTGAAATATAATTACAGTTTACTTATATAAAACAGACTATTTAAATTTTATTTAAATATTTAAAAAGTAATATTTTTATACAGAATATCAAATTTCAAATTCTTCATTTGTAATATTAAAGCTGATGGACCACAGAATTGTTTGATGGTTTAGTGAGGGCATCAATACTTTATAGTAGTTTTGCATAATAAAAATTATGTTTATAAAAGCTATTATTTTATACCAAACCATTCAAAAGTTGAAAAACATCAAATAATAATCTTTTATTATTTTTCATAAATCTTAGTTAACTGGTGATCTTATTTCACTTAAGTTGAGTGAGTTAGACTGAAGTCATATATAAATTTATTGTGGTAAAGTTGCTGGGGAATACTTTAGATGTTCTACCATTTTCTTAACTCTGTTGTCTTATAATACCCAATAATAGTTATTCCAAGTGATAGTTGTAGAGCTCAAACAGAGACAAAGTGGGTATAAGGTGTCCCATGTTTGGAAGTAAAACAATGAGATTTTCCATAGCAAAATAAGTCCAGCCATAGTGTAGCACATTTTTTGGCAGTACTTACTGAACATTCATATTGCAAAGGACATAGTTAAGACTGCAGTTTATAACTGTCAGTGCAACAACCTGCCACATCCTCCTTGTGAGGTTTTCCTTAACTCTTAGAGAGAAAAAGTAATTGATTCTAAATTAAGGTCTAGAATCATGTCTATTCTACTTAGACCATATAGATTGTTACAAGAAAATACAAACATATTGAATCATTAAAGTATCAGACGTATAAATTTCCTGTGGTTACTAAGATTACTTCAGAAGATGACATGATAGTACACACACATTATGTATGAAAAAAGAATACACCTACAGATACATAGACTCACATACATAGACATATACACACATACACACAAAGAGAGAGAGAGAAGGAGAGAGAGAGGAGGAGAGAGAGACAGAGAGACAAAGAGAGAGAGAGAGAGACTAGGGGTGTGAAATATTTTAAAATAATGCAGTACAAATCTATGGCAGTAGACAGGAGAAAATAAAAGCAGTATTGTATATGCAAATATAGAATACAATTGTTTTAGTATGAAATAAATGGTTAGATGGTATTGCTTCACTTAACATGTTTTACAAATCCCACTTGAGATAATTTATCATATATCATGGGGCTTATTATGTTGGTATTTGTCTTATTTAAGTTTTCTGTTGGAATGAAGAGATAAAATGACCACAGCAACTCTTACAAGTGTAAAACAATTAATTAAGTGGTTTACATTGCAGAAGTTCAGTCCCTTATCATCATTATGGGACACGGCAGCATACAAGTAGACATGCTGCTGGAATGGCAGCTGAGAGTTCTACAATCTTGTGGAGGCAGAAGGGATTGAAATGTCTTACTGGGCATGACTTGAACATATATAAGACATCAAAGCCTGCCCCCCCAAGTGGTATACTTCCTCCAATAAGAATACATCTACTCCAATGAGGCCATAGCTCCTAAAAACATCACTTTCTTTGGGAGCCATATCCTTTCCTACTACCATAGTATTTATGACCTTTCATTCAATCTGAAACAAACATTAATGTTTTTATATTCTTTCTAAAACACACTGAAATAAAAAGTGTTCCAATATTCATTGCTGTATATAACATCACCATCTTTTGGGGGTACTTTGTTAGTTGCCTACTAATAAACATTTAAAACCCTAGAACTTAGCAACAGCATGTATTGTTCTAAGTGACACAGGATTTTAGGCACATGTTCATTAAGTCTTCCTTCTAAGGTATCTGCTAAGGCTGTAACTCAGAAGTCCTAGGCTATAATCTTACTTGGAGCCTCTAGCAGAGAAAAACACTTTTGTAAAAACGTCGAAAGTAACAGAATTAAGCTTTTCATGTGGCATTTGAATGAGAGTTTTGACACATTTCCATATGGGTCTCACAAAATGGATGATATCCACACTAAGACATACAGCTCTTTATCTGTAGTATGTGATGTAGAAAGATTCATTAACAAGACTAAAGACACACTCTATGATTAACTTTGGTAAAATGTTGTCTTATAAGTTTGCTGTATTCTGTTTAAAATGAAGCCCTTATATCCAGTCCATATTCAAAGGAAATGAATTACATAGAAGTATGGAATATGTAGTTTATGGGTAAGTAGAGACCTGCCTCGAAAAGACTACTGCCAATGCTTGCAATTTATAGTCAAGCAAAGTAAATTGTGGCTATGTAAAATAAGATTCTTTACATTTAGGACATTTGTTTTAATCACAAAAAGAAACTTTTCCACTTGCATCCTTTGGTTCCAGACAAAGGTATGACTTCTGGAGAAAAGAACATGTGTTTTTCTCTCACTGGGAATGGTCTTGTTTGTTGTAACAGTAATTTTAACAGTCATAGAACTTCAATATAATTTTCACCTTAAATCCAGAAAGAATAATACAGGAGAGATCTTGAAGCTGTAAGAAAAGACCAAAATTTCCATGAGAGAAAAAAAAACCCAGACTTTTTTCATGGCTAAAATTTACTCCTAAGAAATATTTACCTATACACTGGATGACATATAAAGACATTTAGTGAATCTATAAATTATAAGGCTGGCAGAAGCATGATGGGCAGAGAAGTAAATCTAAACCCAGTGTCTGTTTTAGAAAAGAAAAAAATGTTTTACTGCCTCCAGTATTCAGTAGAGTTGAATTATTATCTTCTCCAGAATGGTCCCAAAGGTGAATGATACTACACCATAGTTGAGTTTGCTCTGGCTGTCATCAGTATAGCTTGGACAGCATGGGTCCATCATGTTTACTCTGAAGTTTCTTTCCTTGTATCTTTTTTCATAATATTTGTATGGTATATTAGAGGAAAGCATAGCATGAATCCATGGCATCCTCATTTCCCAGTCCTTCCAGATATACTACCCCACCCTTGGGACACCCCTCATACAAAAGAGCAGAAGATAAAGACAAAACTGAAACAAACACCCCCAAAACAAGTCTAATTTGCGTTTTCCATATATTCATTGGAACCTGATCAAACAAGTGGTGATATATTGTTTATGATTTATTAAAACCACTGGAGGTCAAAATAGCAAAGCAGTCAAGACAGCGGATCTTACCTATACCCAGCTGAAATGACAATCCTGTCTCCAAAAATCCTCAGAGGTAAAAGCTTTCAGTTCCTATCTATGCCTGCCTTTTATTCATTTCTCTGCCCATACATATTATTCCTGTCTCCACCTCCCAAGCACTGGGATTAAAAGTGTGTGATCTTAGGTCCTGCGATCATCTTTGTGTAAACTGTTTCTTTTAGGACTGGATCAATTTTATGTGGTCAGTATGGCCTTGAACTAACAGAGATCCATCTATCTCTTAATACTGAGTCATGGGAGTAAAAGTATATGCCACCACTGCCTGGATAGCTAGTATGGCTGCTGGGATTAAAGGTGTATATCACCACTGCCATGTGGCTATCTTTGCTTTCTGAATCCCCAGGTAAGCTTTAATGTATTATAAATAATGCATAAGCCCAATTCCCCTTTTTGTCTAATACAAAAAGAAGGCTACAACTAGTATAAGAAAAATTATATACAATAACTAAAGTAAGCATATACAATATATAAAGGCAATAAGTTTGTCAACAATGTCTAGTCCATTTGCATTTGACAAATTCAGAGAAAATACTATATATCCTATCTTCGTGAGTTCAAAGTATTGTACCAAATTTATTTCTATTCTAATTTGCATTGCCAAATTATCTTATAATGTCTTTCAAACCATTTACACTTTACACATGTTTAGTAAGTTTCTGTTCTGAGTCTGGTGTAAGCAATGAAAACTGT
Organism: Mesocricetus auratus; assembly: GCF_017639785.1. Lineage (NCBI taxonomy): Eukaryota > Metazoa > Chordata > Mammalia > Rodentia > Cricetidae > Mesocricetus > Mesocricetus auratus. Next base: position 38,732,267 of record NW_024429195.1, read on the forward strand.
AACCATACTACCTAGTCTATAAGTCCCTCAGAGACCCAAGAAGGAAATAACATTAACTGAATAAGGAGAAAGTACAAGCCAGTGACTTCAAAAAAAGTGAAAAATGACAAAAACAGTTGGCTTCCTGAATATTTACCCAAGGTTCTTATGCAATGTTGGGGCATCCATCTTTAAACTATAAGGCTAGCATCTCTCACAGACTTTTCTTTGAAGGAGGGTATTCTCAAGGACTGGACCACCTTGTCTTAGCAAGGTTTTTAGTCATTCTCATTTGTGTCCTGTGTGTTCAATTTCGATAACATACTGTCAGCAGTGAAAGAAAGGGTACTTTCTTTTCTCGTGGTTTATTTTTCCCACAAAGAACATGTATTCCTTGTGGAGTTTCTTCAGTGCCCATCATCTTATGTGAAGTAGATTAGTGCTACCAGGAGCAGACATGTCTCATTGCCATAAAAATGAACCTATATTATTAAACCATTTTAAATATAATATTCTGTAGATCTCTTAAGTGTGAAGACAACCTGTCTATCTAAAACACATCTCTGTTTATTTTGATGGCAAACATAATGTGATTACAAGTTTGATAATTCTTTATTATCATATATTGCTGGTAATAATAAATTTCAAGGACTAGAAATTTGTATTACATTGTTAAATGAGAGTATAGGCACAATAACTTGAAAAAGATTAGAAATGTGTGTATAATATATTTTAACAAAATTAATCTTAAATTTTTATCAACATACAATATTTGTATATAATATACAGAAGTCCAATCCACTGTGAAATATTTAAAATTATTAGTTGCTTTTTAAAATTAGAGTCAATAATCAACCATTTTATTCTATCATATCAGTATTCTCTTTTTTCTTTCAAAACAAAAACCTTTAATCTGATCCCCTTGGTTCAACTTCTTACTAACCTTAACCAATAACATTTTGTAATCAACCCCCTTAAACAATGACAAATAACCATAACCCAATGAATGATTCCAGTTACTGGGGATGTGGGCATCATGTTTGTAAAAGTCCTTCCTGCTGTCTAGTGGGATACAACATCTTTTAGGAATCCTGAAAAGAAAAATTCGGGTTAACTGTCATGCTCTATCATTTTTGTTGAGTCTTTTCATAATCCAGAGGGGAGGGGTGTTATGTTCAGATTATATTTATAAAAATAATTGCTTCTAAAAAGACCCTGTTTACAATCCCTTTTCCAGTGAACTTGTTTGCCACAATTAAAACTTTTGCCATTTCAAGTTTTCTTTAAAACTCTTGAAATCACCTCTCCTACACGTGTATCATCATCATGGTCATGAGTTTCAATATTAATTATATCTCAGATCCAATCTTCCAAAGGTGCTGACTTTGCTTTTAAAGGCCTAATTATCCTCTTGCATTGGGCAATAGCATTTCAAAAAGCTATAGTTTCAATTATTATTTTTCTAGTTTCTGTATCTGATATCATTCTATTTCCTGCTAATGACAGTCTAAGAGATCTGTGAATGCGGCCTTTGGGCCCTGTATAACTTTATAAATGATTCAATTCTCCTTTCTGTTTCTCCAATTCTTTCACAAACATTCAAACATGCTGCACAGCTTAAAGCAATAGATGACCATCTTATAGACATTGCCTTTCTAAAGTAGCATAATCTCTTTTTCCAAGAATTTGATCGTGAGAGATGTCCATATCTCTACGTTCAGACTTTTGTCCAATATTCTTAGCCTTTTCTATGAAGCAGGGAAGGAGCCTATTGTAATTGTGATCTAGGCTCTATGACAGCTTAAATTAAGCGTATTCAGTCCATGGGGATAACTCTATTACAAACTGACAATGTGTTTGCTACCTTCTTCACAAATGGTTAGTGCATGCCATATGAGATTACTTCTTCCTTGACTTCCCCTATATTTAACATTTCTATGGGCTTCGAATTAGCTCTTATAGAACTTCTCTCATTAGTCACTTCTTGTAAGTTTACTGGATATATTAAAGTTAGTTCTCTTAACATCTTATGGTGTTCCTTCATAACCTTAAAATGCAATTGCTGAATTTAATTCTCCATGTAATTCCTCAGTCTGGATCTGGATATCTCTATAATCTGATTTAATATGTTTTTCTAAGGCCTGCACCTTAGCACTCATATCAACAAACTTTTTTAGAGATAAACTAAGAATATTTAAATTGACAGCAGAGATTATCCAAATGATAATTAAGAGTATGTCAATCCCAGTTAACTATCCCTTCATTAATTTTTTCCATTTTAAACCATCCATTATGTGATCATATGGAGATTTATTTCCCTCCATTTAATAGTGTTTCCTGTTTTTTAGTGTGAGGAGAACACTCTATAATCTATTTTTTTCCTTTAAATCTGCCCACAATGTCAGTGAATTGTGAGATGTAGCATGACTGAGAACTAGCTTGTGGACATGAGCTGAGAGTGTCAGCCAGAGGTTATAGGCTCTAGGAAAAGCCCAAAACCCGTTTGAGCTTGTGTGACAGCTGAAGACTTTTTAGAAAAACTGCCCTCTCTCACATGTATTGTCACTGTCATATCTCTGCCATCGTATGTCCACTTCCACCTCTTCCCACCACTCACTAACTGCTTAGTTCCTCCATTATTTCTTTCCCATCTCTCCATTTCATATTTTTTGTCATAGTGACATTGGAGACTGCAGTGAGTCACACAGACCTTTTTTTTTCTAAACAGATTCACATGCAAATATTTGCTACAACGAGTCGTTGCTCTGTTTCAAGATTTCTGCTTTTAGACACACCATAAACACTGGACTGTTGTTGAGATTCATATCGGCTATCCTGCTATCACCCAGAACCATTATGATATTGTGGCTAGGCAAGGTATCTGGGGGCAGGTTCCATGCATCTCCAGGATGCTGCACACCTCCCTGCCTCAAGGCTCCCTGGGCTCAAGCTTTGTGCTGGTAGGTTGCATGTAGAATGTGTCCTGTGCTCTCTGTTGCCAAGCAAGGCAAGCCAGTTAAGGCTGAGATCATAAAGACTTTGTTGGGGAATGGGCAGTGAGCCTAGGACTGGTCCTATTCAGTAATGAAATCTTGTTCTGCAGGACTTGACTCTCTATTCACTCCAGCATCTCATAGATAGAGTGGATGTGGTACCCTGGCTCAAAGCACTGGGTCTGGGCCTGAATGGCAGCTGAGTTGGTGAGCTTGAACACACAGGCCTTTCCCTGGTATCTCTGGCAACTCATTCATGAACCCAGTGATTAACGTCAACTTGGAGACTAGGGAAGAAGATTTAGTATTGGAGATTCTTAAGTATCCCCAATTCAGGTTGTGCTTTTTGTAGGAAAATATGGGCAAAAGCAAAAACCCAAACCAAAGCTTTTAAAAATAAATCATTGTAAGGATTGACTGTATTACTTCTCCAGAATGAGGCCTGTGTTTTGGAATAATAGTGCCAGGAAGAACTATACTCAGGTGAAGAAAGAAACAAAGAATTGTCTGTATTGTGGATGCTTTCATAAGATAGCCCATATTAGTTAGATTCAAGTTACCAACACACACTCAAAGTATGGCTTTTTAACTAAAATACAATGATGTCATTCCTTCTAAAGTTAAACCAGGAGCAGAAATAAAAACAGGAGTTATTCTGCTGGGTGGTGGTGGTGCATGCCTTTAATCTCAGTACTTGGGAAGCAGAGGCAGGTGGATCTCTGTGAGTTCCAGACCAGCCTGGTCTACATAGTAAGTGTCAGGACAGGCTCCAAAGATACACAGAGAAACCCTGTCTCAAAAAACAAAAAAAATAGCAGTTATTGTTCTTTGAGTATGTGAAATGGCTCTTCCATAACTCTCAGTGTAACATGTTTGATTTTTCATTAGTAACCGTTCATTTTGGTAGAGTTTCACTTGCTCCATGAAGGCCACATTGAGCCATACAGGACACATCTAGCATGAACTGTTTTGGTTTTCCCATAATGTTGAAAATGTTCACGTAGGAAATTGTACTGGCTAGATTTTTTCTTTTCTTTTTCTTTCTTATCTTTTCCTTTTATCTGGCAACTAGACACAAACTTATGTCATCTGGGAAGAAAAAAACCTCAACTAGGAAAATTCTTCTATCAGACTCGCCTGTAGGCAAGTCTATGTGGCTTTTAAATGGTTAGTGTGGGAAGACCCCCATCCACTTTGAATAGTGGCATCTCTGAGCTTGTGGTCCTCAGTTTATGAGAGTAAACCAAGTAAGCCATGGAAACAAGCCAGTAAGCAGCACTCCTCAATAATCTTTGCTGCATATCCTATCTTCCTATTGTCTAATTAAGTTTCTGTCTTGACTCCTTTCAGGATGGACTGTGCTGTGGAGGAGGAAGTGAAGTAAAGCCTTTCCTTCCCAAGTTGTTCTTGAAGATGTCTTTATCATAGCAATAGATAGGAAACTAACAAAGCAATTCTATAATACATTATAAAATTATAGATATTTAATCACCTCTAGATCTCATCTGAAGGTTTGAAACAGCATTGAGAAAATATTTTAAGAATTTGTAACCAGTCTGCTTCTGGGAAAAACCATGATGCCTGGGAAATTATTTATCTTTTCTACATCAAAATCTGTGAAATATTTATCTGGAGTTGTACTGTGGAAACAAATCCTAGTATGGCAGTTTCCCAATCAGATTCACTTTATGATTACTATAAGAACTCTAACTTAGTACCTTTTGTCATAGCACAACTAAATTTTCGTATTCAGTCCAAAGACTAAATAAAATAGACAGCAAGATTCATCATTTCATTTCTTTAATTTTATCTTTCTTTTTTATGTTTCTGAAGACATTCTCTGTTTAGCTTTTATCCTGTCTTAGAACAAACTAATGCACCCTTAAATAATTTTCAAAAAAGCAATGTGGATTCCTCTAAATCCTATAAAAGTATTGCGTAAACCTGTATATTTCAACTTGATACTCTTGCATGAAGTTGATATTAAAGAGAAATGTTCAAATACAAAGTACACCAAATTCTATTATAATTTTCCTGTCTGAAGGGGAATTACACTGGATTTCTATATCTGATATTTATTGATTTAGCTATTTAACATAATTTTAGAATCTTTCTCAATGTGTTCAACTTTCCTTGGCTCTAAGTAATTTTGTTCAAAAATTCATACAGATATGTGAATTAGAATGATCAATAATGTTACAGCATGGTGATAAGTCAGGCTTTTCCTAAATTTCTTTGTATGTGCCAACTCCATTAGATTCTCTTCTTCTCTGAGAAGGGAATCCACTACAACTTAGTTCTAGTTACTTAAATTGTGGACTAAGTTTCCATTTTCAATTCTAGCTATTCATCCCCTTCCAAAGTAAGCCAGTGTCTTTCATGGCAGCAACATATTGAATTTGTCAAAAGTTGCATCAGCCTGTATCTTTATACATTTTTAATTATCTCTTCTCCTGTCTATGACCTCAAGCCTAGATGACATTGAAGTTGGACCACTATCAGTTTAGATATGTATTTGGCATATATTAATAATTTGTATTTCTTCCAAAATATTATCTATCTTTAATAATACAAGCATGTCAGTATTTTCAATGTGTTTTAAGGAACACCGTAATCTCCATATGTGAGTGAGTACATACCCTGCTTGTCTTTCTGTGATTGGGTTACATCACTCAGGATGTTTTCTTCCATTTCCATCCATTTGCCTGGGAAATTTCAAAATTCCATTGCTTTTTTCCACTGAGTAATACTTCATTGTGTAAATGTAATACATTTTCTCCATCCATTCTTCGGTTGAGGGGCATATAGGTTGCTTCCAGTTTCTGGCTGTTACAAACAACTCTGGTATGAACATAGTTGAATATATATATTTCCTTGTTGTATGAATGTGAATTCTTTGGGTATATGCCCAAGAGAGGAATAGCTTGACTTTGAGGTAGACTGATTCCCATTTTCCTTAGAAACTGCCATATTGATTTCCAAAGTGGTCATACAAATTTGCACTCCTACCAGTAATGGAGGGGTGTTCCTCTTTCAACACATCCTCTCCAGCATAGACTGTCATTGGTGTTTTTGATTTTAGCCATTCTGGCAGCTGTAAGATGGTATCTCAGAGTGAGAGCATGGATACCATAGTCATAAAACTGGGGAAACAGCATTGGACACAACCAAGACCTCTGAATGTGTGTGCCAGCTGAGGCAAGGGCAGTCTACGGGACCTCTAATAGTGGAGTCAGTGTTTATCCCTAGAGCACAAGGAAACTTTGGGAGACTTTTCCCTACGGAGGCATAGTTTTACAGCCCAGCCCAGATAGGGGAAGTTAGAACGGGGTCCTCCCCCAAATAATGTGACTTTTATGGTCCCCCATGAAGGGCCTTAGTATCCCTGATTAGTGAGCGAGGGGTGGATTGGGGGGTCAGTGGGGAACATGGGAAGATGGAAGGGCAAGGGAATGTGGGGACTTATATGTAAATGAGAGTGCTTCTGTAATTAAAAAAATTAAAGACAAAGAAAGAAATACTCTAATTAATTAACCACCAAATGATCTCAGAGCATTAAATTATCATGATTATCATCTTCATCTCATGATAAACACTGATTTGCCTCTTATAAGGGAGCCACGTTCAACTGAATATTAGGCACTTTATAACTCTCAATGTACATTCATACTACCATCCAACAAAAAGCAAAAAAAAAAAACTATTAAAACCATTTAACAGAATTTTTGGTCTCTACTTCTTTTTACCTGACTTTTCTGGGTTATTGATGGGACCCAGGTTGCCAATGAAAGATATTCTGTATAATTTCTCAAATTAAATATCTGTATCTCATAATAACAAAATTGCCTGTATTTCAACTGAAATCAATGAATAAATTTAAGATGTTTTCAGGTATTCGAATGAACACAATTATCTGAAGCATTCCTCATGTTTTCATGTTTACAAACTTAATTGTCAAAATGTTTAAACTGTCAATAATTGAATGGGTGAAAGGTAGCAAAATAAGATAATTTAATAATTACTGTAAGATAATTTAATAATTATTGTAAGAAAGAAATATTCACAGCAAGGAAATGAAAGACTGTGTCAAATGGCAGAAATTGGGCATGAGCATTTGGATACAAAATGTTTTATTATTTTTTCCATTTATGTTTGATACCTGTTTTTCATTTCAAGCCCTATTCTGATCAAAGCTCCTAACTTTCCCATAAGAGACTTGGTAATTATGTGAGTTCACTGGGCATTGAAAATTGGCAGAATATGTAAACTCAGTTCTTATATTGTATTCCTGGCTCGTGAAGACCCACAAATGTACTTGTAGCATTATCAAAGGGAAAAAAATTGAGATTTCAGGCTGTGCACTGGGAATTCAGTGTTTTGAGCTAGCCAGTTTCATATTTGTAGTTGTTAAAAATAACCAACATCTCTATTGTTTTGTAATTCCTTTTCATTCACTGTTGTTCCAAAATAGGTACAAGTACATTTTATAGAGTCTTGCTTTTGAAAAACATTTTATTCCAGAAAACATTGTTGATAATTCAATTAGAAAATTCTTCTTTATGAGTCATTAGCTGACAAAATTGTTTTCCTCAGCTATAGTAGAATTTTGTTCAGCAACAGACTTAATAACCATTTCTTGCCTGTGAATTACTTATCAGTGATTTTGGTTATAAATAATAGAAAATGTCTCTGATAAATAAAACATACTCACTAAGGACTGTGAGGAAATGAAAATGAAGAGATCACCCAGTAGTTCAGACACTTGATTCCAGAACGGACAAGGATGTAATGACACAAGTTCAGACAAGATAAAGACTAATTAATTACTAAGGCATTACCTGATTCTGCCTTCTCTGTAACTGGACATTTCCCCAGTTCATGTACCACTCTATCTCTAGATAGGGAATTTTACATACATGACTGGATTCTGCTTTTCAGAGTTGTAGTCGCTATCACTATATCAAATTATTATTTTCTTCCACAAATTCACATATTAACTAAATGCATATATTTAATGGGGCACCAAACATATTCCCTAGAAGGATGATGGTAGTCATGTGATTTCATAAGAATCATAGATTTGCTATGCTCTATCCTTGCTCTCTGTTCAGAGCTTCATGTTTCCACAGGTATGGACATCTTGATCTATAGCTTACTTTAAGTGCTATGGCTTCAAAATCCAATTTCAGCATAGTATGCAAAAAGTCTTATTTTGGTTTCATTACTCAACAAATCATCATTCCTGAATCTTTACTGGGAAATATCAGAAGACTTCTTTGAAGGTAACCTGACAACATTGCTCTATAATGCTTATATCAGTAACTTTTTGAAAGAACTATGAGAGGATGAGGTGTGACTCCCTAAGAACAAACATGAGTCTTCTACTTAAATAACAGAAAATATCATCAACACACCATTCACAACTTAGAAAATGTGATGTGCTGGTTTTAAAAATGACTTCCCCCTGAAATCCTATGTGTGGAGTTTTGCACTTTTCTGAGTTATTCCTGGTCCTGCTAATGTTAGCCAGGAGTTGAAAGGCCAGGCCTTTCCACTTTTAGTAAAATGATATTTTGAAAATTATATGATCATAATTGCATATATTAAAGAGTACGGGATTATTCTCCTGTAATTATCACATAGATTTCTCAGATAATAAACATTACTAAACTCAAAGAAGATAGTAGCCAAAATATTGGCATTGAGCTGTTTTGTTGAAGAAGCTATCCTAGTTTAGGAGCTACAGACATGATTGCTCTTGAGAGAGGTAAAGTATGACTTTAATGGTGTGACATATTATATATGGAGCACATTGCAAGGCAAGACTCAAGCCCAGGAGTAGTTAGCCAAAAAAAAAAAAAAAAAAAAAAAAACAAACCAGAATGGATCAATGAAGTGAGAGACAAGGAGGGAGGAGCAGGAATGATGGGGAAAGGAAGCTCTGTAGGGGGGAAAGGGAGGGAGGGATATTGTGGGAGTTTGAACATAATTGTCCTCCATGAACTCATAGGGAGTGGCACTATTAGGAGGTGTGGCTTTGTTGGAGAAGGTGTGGTCTTGTTGGAGGAAGTATGACACTGAAACCACTTCCTGTTGTATATAAAATTTAGGACTCTCAAATACTTTTCCAGCACTATGTCAGCCTGCATGCTACCATTTCCCACCATGATGGTAATAGATTGAACCTCTGAACTGTAAGTAAATTACTCCAATTAAATGTTTTACTTTATAAGAGTTACCATGGTCATGTTGTTTCCTCACAGCAATAGAAGCTCTATGAGAGAGAGAGAGAGAAAGAGAGAGAGAGAGAGAGAGAGAGAGAGAGAGAGAGAGAGAGAGAGAGAGAGAGAGAGAGAGAGAGAGAGAGAGATGGTAGTGCAGGAAGACTTGGGAGGATTTGGGACAAGAGGATAAATATCAAAATGCATTCAATGAAATTCTCATAGATTAATAAAAGCACCGTCTTTAATATTAAAAAGGTTTTCATAGCTCACACAATGATAAGAGGGCATCTTGAGGCTATGTGGTCATCAGAGACTGCCACAGTGAAGCCAGGAGTATGTGGCCTATCCTGGAACTCCATGTTCTTGTTCAAGGTTTCTCTCCCTTTCGTTTTCCTAATTTGTGAGATCACCTAGTCTATTAATTTGAGTTTTCTTACATTTTCTATTTATGCATTTAGTGCTATGAATTTTCTTCTGAGCACCATTTTGTATCAATCCACAAATATTTATGTGATATATTTCATTGAAATTTTAGTTTGTTTTAAAATTTACTGAAGAGAAGGAGGATTGTAGGAGTCGGAGGGGTTGAGAACACCACAAGTAAGTACACAGAATCAACTAACTTGGCCTCACAGAGTCCAAACCAGAGATTGTGCATGGGACTAACCTAGGTACTCTGTGTATATGTGACAGTTATATAGCTTGGTCTCCTTGTGGAGCTACTAAGAGTCGGAGCAGGGGCTGTATTTTACGCTTTTGGTGGTTCTCAGGAGCCTGCTCCTCATAAAGGTCATCTTGGCCAGCCTTAACACAAGAGAAGGTGATGGAAGCAGAGGCAAACACACAACTAATCACTGAACTGAACCCAAGGAACCCAGTGACAGAGAGAGAGGAGTGATGAGCAAATTGGCAAAGAATGGGCTGGCAAAACCAGCAGAGACAGCTGATCTGAACAGGGGAGTGCTCTTGGACCCCAGACCGACAGTGGGGAGGCCAGCATGGGACTGATCTGGACCCCCCCAAATGTGAGTGTCAGTGAGAAGGCCTGGGCAACCTATGGGGACCTGAGCTGTGGATCAGTGTCTATCCCTGGTATACAAACTGTCTTCATGTGCCTATAGCACAAACAGAGATGCTCTCTCAGCCTGGACTCTTAGGGGAGTGCCTTGACCCCACCAAGAGTAAAATGACAGACTCTAGATATCCCCTATGTGGAAGGATTTGGCAATAGCGTGGGAGGAAGGGGGGGAAGGGGAGTGCTGGAAGAGGGGAGGGAGAGGGAACTGGGATTGACATGTAAAACAAGCTATTTAAAATTAAAATAAAAAATGATAAAAAAAACACAAGAGAAGGTGTTTAGTCTTTTGTTTTTAAACTAGAAAGGAGCTTGCTTCACATTTCAATCCCAGCTCCTACCCCAGCTCCTACCCCACCACTACCAACCCCCTAACTTCCCAACCCCCCCACTCAATCCACTCCCCAGGGAAGATGAGGCCCTCCATGGGGTATCTCCAAAATCTGTCATAACATGCGTGGTAGGGCCTAGGCCCTCCCCCATTTGTCCAAGCTGAGAAAGCATCCTTCTATGTGGAAGGGGCTCCCAAAGTCTATTTGTTTGCCAGAAGTAAATATTGATCTACTACCCGAGGCCACATAGATCGCTGAGGCCTCCTCACTGACACCCAAATTTAGGGGGTTTGGATCAGTTCCATGCTGGCCTCTCAGCCGTCATTCTGTGGATCATGAACTCCCCTTGTTTAGGTCAGCTGTTTCTGTGGGTTTCACCAGCCCTGTCTTGACCCCTATATTCATCATTCCTCCCTCTCTGCAACTGGTTTCTAGGAGTTCAGTTCAGTGTTTAGCTGTGGATGTCCATCTCTGCTTCCATCAGACACTGGATGAAGGCTCTAGGATGGCATATAAGGTAGTCATTAATCTCATTATTGGGGAAAGACATTTAAGGTAGCCTCTCCACTATTGCTTAGATTGCCAACTAGTGACATCCTTGAAGATCTTTGGAAATCTCACTAGTACCAGATCTCTCCTAAAATCTATAATGACTCCCTCTATTATGGTATCTCTCATTCTGCTCTCCTCTATTCTTTCCCTGACTCAACCTTCCTGTTACCCCATGTCCTCCTCTCCCCTCCTCTTCTCCCCTTCTCTTTCTCACCTCTCACCTCCTCCCATGCTCCCAATTGGCTCAGGCGACCCTGTCCCATTTCACTTCTTCAGGTTACCATGCAAGAAGCAGAAATATTAAACTACACAAATTTATGGATGTCCTATGATATTTATTGAAAGAAAACCAAAGGTCCCTATGCTGCTCTAGAGGTCAAAACTGAAACCCACAGAGGAATGAGTCTACTCCCCCACACTCTATTTACCCTGTACATTCTACGTACCTGTGAACTCACCCACACAGGAGTGGTCAGTGCTTATGGATATGTAAAATCACTCCCTTCAATTTCCCTTTTAGTCTAAAGAAAATATTTAGACTAAAAACAAAATGAAATTGTGTTAATAAACAAAATGTCTCAAACATATATAAAGTATATATATATGATAAACAAATTATAATCTATCTATATCCTATCCTAAACGTATATATCCCATCTAAACCTATGCTTATTTGAAAGAGATGCCCAAGTCTGAACACCTCCTTCCAATCACAGCTCTAAGTTGGAAACTAACACTAACAGGTGTAAACTATCCTGCAATATCAACAGTAGGGAAAGGGGATGTAGTAGTCTCAAAATTACTTCCTGCTGAAATGGGATGAGTCCAACCTTATGGAATCCTGTAGGGAAAAAATTGTTAGTGTAACAAGAGTCTCATTTGCATTTAGTCTCTGTTGGTGGGAGATACTTGACTGGAGTTCTAATGTTGATTGAAGCTCTTATCTGTAGCTCTGGCCAGATTGTAGAAGGTACACTGTATCAGTTCATTGGTCTGGAGTTGTGTCGAACCATGTGGTTCCAAACTGGTTTTAGGATGGTACTTGTCAGGTGAGTTGATGATGTGGGACAGTTTAGATGCATTAAGTTGGATCAGGTGGAGTTGATAAAGTAGGGTCCCATTTTTTTCAAAGTGTTTGAAGATTGCTGTTAGGAAATTTCTTATTCTCTGTGAAACTCAAACATTAATGTTAACAGAGAAATTTTCAACTTTTATATGTATGTATACCAGGAAAGGCAACAATAAGGAAGACAGTAAACATGAAGATTAGACTTTCAGAAAAGGAACCGAGTATACACAGATGACAGTCCCTAGTTTTTTTGTTGTCGTCGTTGCTTGTTTTTTGGTCTTATATAAATGGCTCTTTGGTATAATACAGAAATTCTGAATTTTATTTTAATAACATGCTTGGATTTAGAGTAGGACAGCCAATTCAACATAAAAGCCAGCTTTAGTTAAATGAATTGGGACTAACAAGTGTATTAAGAAGTAAATAGAAATAGATGTTATAAGGACAAAATTAAGAGTATTAGACATTGATACCAAACATGAGATTTTTCTTTGTTTGATGGTTCTTTGTGTAGCTATCCTTTTGTCTTAGGTATCCATATGCTCAGTGTTTTTTCATTGTTTGGAAATGGGTTTTCCTGTGAAGACAAAAACAAACACTTCTCTTCCCTTTATTAGGTCTATTTACACACAGTAGAATATGACCTCGTGGATGAGCTGTCATCTTTCCTCCTCCTGAGGTTTCTCCTGTTTGGATCAAATCTTGATCAATTTTGATTGGAATTCAAAGTTTTTTTTTTTTTCTCCTGTGGAAACAAAGGCAAAACCCTTTCCTAAACATAACACATATCCTGGCTACTAAACCGAGGTCATAACATCCTTGAAATACACCCGTTGGTTTAGTTTAGAAGTTTTTTTTTTCTGTAGTTCAGTATCTTTTTGTAGCTGTTTGTCCTTTCTCATTAGCATTAAGAAAGTTCTGTGTTTAGGGGTCTTTGTTCTCACTGGCTGTTTATGAAGCACTTCTTAACTTTTTTTTTTTTTTTTTTTGGTTTTACGAGACAGTTTCCCTGTATTGTTTTGGAGGCTGTCAGTACAGCCTGACCTTGAACTCACAGAGATCTGCCTGCCTCTGAGGAGTGCTGGGATTAAAGGCGTGCACCACCACCGCCCGGCTATGAAGCATTTCTTTTAAGGTGTGGTTAGATCTCTTAACCACTGCTTATCCTGTAGGATTGTAAGATATACCAGTTACATGTTTTATGTTATAATATTTGAAAAACTGTCCCAATTTGCTGGAGACATATGCGGGAGCATTGTCAGATTTAATTTGTGCCATGTATGGGATCTGATGTGAGATATATATATATATATATATATATATATATATATATATGATAAGTTCTATTTATGATGGTGTACTGTAATTGTAAAAACAACGAGGTTAATTCTGTATCATCAGGAACAAATTCTGTAGTCTCAATGTGTAAAATGACTCTCTTTGTATACTGAGAATCTGTGACTATATTGAGAGGATCTGTAAAGTCTTTAAGTACCATGAGAATGGTGTACAACTCTGTCTTTTGCACAGAGTTGTAAGGGATTTGAACTACTTTATTCATATTTCCTGATGTATAACCTGCCTTATCTGACCTGTTTTCATTGATGTAGAATGTAAGAACTCCAAAGATTGGTGTTTTTCTTACAATATGAGGAAGGATCAAAATTGTTTTCTTTATGAATTTTATTCTCTCTGTTTTGGGATAATTGTTACTAATCATTCCCAAAAGGTCACTGCAAGCCCTTTATCAATATTTATTATTCTTTTATAAGGAGGAAATTTTCTCATTTGTTAAGGGTACAACAATCTCCGTTGGGTCCTTCTCAGTTAGTTGATGAAGCCTTAACTTACCTTTTATGTCCAATCAGAGATCTTTTTAAAATATATTTCTTTAGTTATTTATTCTGTTTATATGGCAGAAATACCCATTACAGTATATGGTTTCCCTCTACATTAGTATTTCACAGGACAAAACAACCAGAATGCAGTCCAGTTTTGGATCTACACAGTCCACATGTGCTTCCAATATTCTTTGTTCTACCCATTCTAATTCTAATTCTTTTTCAGCCTCAGCTGATAATATTCTATGACTATTTAAGTCCCCATCTACGTTTAGGTCCATTTCTAGGTGTTTTAAATCATGCCCTTCTACTCCAATAATTGTTGTTGAGAAAGTTTTCATAGTAATTTTTGAAGATCATTAAGAGTCTGGTAACAATCTCTTCTGATCTGTACCTTTTGTGGTCTAATTTTCTGTAAGTCTACTTTATAGCCTAAATAATTAATAGAATCTCCTTTTTGTATTTTTTCTGGGGCAATCTGTAGTCCCCAGTGAGGTAAAATTTCCTTTACTGCCTCAAAGAGCTCTCCAGGGGCTTGCCTCACTCATTGAACCTAAGTTTTGAGAGTTGGGTGAATCACTGTGACACCAGCTGAAGTAGAAATATTAAACTACACAAATTTAAGGATGTCCTATGATATTTATTGAAAGAGAAATCACTTATGTGAAAAGCCATGAAAGCTGAGAACCAAAGGTCACTATGCCGCTTCTCCAGGTCAAAACTGAAACCCAAAGAGAAAGTGTCACCTCCCCTTCACTCTATTTATTCCATACAATATATGTACCCTTGAACACACCAACATGGGAGTGGTCAGTGCTTAGGGACATGCAAAATCACTTCCTACATGTGCATATTGCTCTTAGGGTACTTCCTGTTTCCCAGACTCTCGACGGTGGGATTGTAGGCTGGCACTCCCCTGCTCCATGTCTGAAATCCATATGAGTGAGTACATACCATGCTTGTCTTTTTGTGACTGGGTTACCTAATGCAGGATGGTTTCTTCTAGTGTCATCCTTTTGCCTGCAAATTTCAAGATACCATTTTTTTTCTTGCTGAGTAGTACTCCATTGCAAATGTTTTTCACTCTTCAGTTGAGGGTCATCTAGGTTGCTTCCAGGTTCTTGATATTATAAATAATGGTGCTATGAACATGGTGGAACAGATGTCCTTGTTGTATGAATGTGCTTCTTTTGGGTATATGCCAAAGAGTGGAATTGCTGGATCTTGTTGTTGACTGATTCACATTTTCCTGAGGAATTTCCATACTGATTTCCAAAGTGGCTGTATGAGTTGGCACAGCCCCCATCAGTGGAGGAGTGTTCCCTTTTCTCTACATCCTCTCCAGCATAAACTGCCATTGGTGTTTTTAATTTTAGTCTTTCTGCCAAGAGTAAGATTGTATCTCAGTGTTGTTTTGAGTTGCATTTGCCTCGTGGCTAAGGATGTTCATCACTTTCTTGTTTGTCTCTCAGCCATTTTAGACTCCTCTATTGAGAATTTTCTTTTAGTTTTGTACCCCAATTTTAATGTATCCTTTGATGTTTTGGAGACTTTCTTCTGGAGTTCTTTGTAAATTTTGGAGATCAGCCCTCTGTCTGATGTGGAGTTGGTGAATATGTTCTCCCATTCTGTGGGCTGCCTTTTTTTTCTTGATGACTGTGTCCTTTGCCTTACAGAAGCTTCTCAGTTTCAGGAGGTCACCAGTATTAATTGTCAATCTCTGTGTCTTTGCTACTGGTGTTATGTTCAGGAAACATTATCCTTTACAAATTCATTACAGAGTATCTCTTAATTTCTCTTCTAAGAGTTTCAGTGTGGCGGGATTTATGTTGAGGTCTTTGATCCATTTGGACTTGGGTTTTGTGAATGGTGATAGACATGGGTCTATCTGCAGTCTTCTAGATGCCAGCATGTATGCCAGCACAATTTGTTGAAGATACTTTCTTTTTCCATGGTATAAGTTTAGCTTCTTTGTCAAAAATCAAGTGTTCTTAGGTGTGTGGATTAATATCGGGGCTTTCAATTTGATTCAGTTGGTCTACCTGTCAAGTTTTTGTGCTAATACTAAGCTATTTTCAGGAGTATATCTCTATAATAGAGCTTAAAATCAGGGAGGGTGATGCCTCTGGAAATTCTTTTATTGTAGGGTTCTTTTAGCTATCCTGGTTATTTTGTTTTTCCATATAAATTTGATTATTGTTCTTTTCAATTCCGTAAACAATTGTGCTAGTATTCAGATGGGGATTGCACTGAATTTGTATACTGCTTTTGTCAAGATTGCCATTTTATTTCTGTGTTGATCCTACCTATCCAAGTGTATGGGAGATCTTTTCATTTTCTGATATCTTCTTTAATTTGTTACTTTAAAGGCTCAAAGTTCTTGCTATACACGTCTTTCACTTATTTGGTTAGCATTACCCCTTGATATTTTATGTTGTTTGTGGCTATTGTAAAGGGTGATGTTTTTCTGATTTCTTTCTCACCCCATACATTGTTTATATATAGTAGGGCTACCGATTTTTTTTTCAGTTAATCTTGAATCCTGCCACTTTGCTGAAGGTGTTTATCAGCTATAATAGTTCCCATGTAGAGTTTTTCTGGTCATTTATGTAAATTATCATATCATCTGCCAATACTGAAAGTTTGACTTCTTTTCTAATTTGTATCCATTTTATCTCCTATATTATTTTATTGTTCTACTTAGAACTTCAAGTCCAACACTGAAAAGATATGGAGAGAGTGGACAGCCTTGTCTTGTTGCTGATTTTGGAGGAATTACATTGAGTTTCTCTCCATTTAGTTTGATATTGGTTCATGGTTTACTATATATTACTTTTACTATGATCAGGTGTGTTCTGTCATCCTTTATCTCTCCAGGACCTTTATAGTGAAGGGGTGGTAAATTTTGTCAAAGCATTTCCAGCATCTAGTGAGATGATCATGTGGTTTTTCTTTTGCTGTTTGTTTATATGGTGGATTACATTGACAGATTTTAATATGTTGAACCATCCCTGAATCCATGGGATTAAGTCTACTTGATCATGGTGAATGATTTTTCTGATGTGTTATTGGATTTGATTTGCCAGTATATTATCGAGTATTTTTGCATCAATATTCATGAGTGATATTGGTCTTTAGTTCTCTTACTTGTGTCTTCATGTGACTTGGGTATCAAAGTAATTGTAGTCTCATAAAAAGAATTTGGCAATGAATCTTCTACTTCTATTGTGTGAAACACTTTGAGGAATATTGGTATTAGCTCTTCTTTGAATTTCGGGTAGAATTCTGCCATGAAGCCATCTGGGCCTGGGCTTTTTTGTTTGGGAGAGTTTTGATGAATGCTTCTATTTCATTAGGGGTTATAGGGTTTTTTTAATTGATTACCTGTTCTTGAGTTAATTTTGGTTAGTGATGTCTATCTAGAAAATTTTCCATTTCCTTTAAAATTTTCAATTTTGTGGAGTACAGGATTTCAAACTATAACCTGAGGATTCTCTGGATTACCTCAGTGTCTCTTGTTATGGTCTACTTTTCATTTCCTGATTTTGTTAATTTGCATGTTCTCTCTCTGCCTTTTCATTAGTTTGGATAAACATTTGTATATCTTATTGATTTTCTTGAAGAATAAAAATTTTTACATTGATTGTTTGTATTGTTTTCTTTGTTTCAACTTTATTGATTTCAGGGCCCATTTTGATCATTTTCTGGCATCTGCTCCTCTGGGGTGAGGTTGCTTTTTTTTGTTCTAGAGCATTGAATTGTGCTCTTAATGCTCTGGTGTGACTATTCTCCATTTCTTCATGTGAGCAGTTAAAGCTATGAACTTACCTCTTAGTACTGCTTTCAAAGTGTCTCATAAGTTTGGCTATGTTGTATCTTCATTTTCATTGAATTCTACGAAGTCTTTAATTTCTTTCTATATTTCTTCTTTGACCCAGGAATGGTGCAATTGCCCATTGTTCAATTTATTTGAGTTTGTAGAGTTTATACAATTAGTGTTGTTGTTGAATTGTATCTTTAAAGCATGGTCGTCTCATAAGATACAGAGTGTTATTCCATTTTTTTTACCTGTTGAGGATTGCTATGTTGCCAAGTATGTGGTTGATTTTAGAGAAGGCCTCAAGTAGTGCTGAGAAGATATATTATTTTGTGTTTGGATGGAATGTTTTATAGATGTCCATTAAACCCAATTGGGTTGTAGCTTTTGTTTGTTCCTTTGTTTCTTTGTTAAGTTTCTCTCTGGTGATTCTGTCTAGAGGTGAGAATGGGGTGTTGAAGTTTCTGAAGTGAGATCTTACATGTGATGTGAATTTTAGTAATATTTCTTTTATTAATGTGGGTGCCTTTGTATTTGGGGCATAGGTGTTCAGAATTGAGACTTCATCCAGATGAATTTTCCTGTGATGAATATGAAATGACCTTCATCTGATTTGATCGATTTTACTTTGAACTCTAATTTGTTTGATACTCTGATAGGTACACCAGCCTGGTTCTTGGGTTCATTTGATTGGAAAATCTTATTCCAACCCTTTACTGTGATGTAATGTCTGTCTTTGAAGTTGAGGTGTATTTTTGTAGCAGAAGGATGGATTCTGTCTTCCTATCCATCCTCTTGTCTGTGCCTTTTAATAGGCAAATTAATACCATTAATATTGAGGGCAATTAAGAACCATTGAGTTAATTCTTGTTTGTTTTGGATTTGTTGTTGTTGGAGTTATTATTTGTGCATTTACCCCCACTTTTTCTATTGAGTTTTGGTAAAGTGGGATTATCTATTGCCTTTGTTTTTGTGAGTATAGCTAACTTCTTTAGGTTGGAGTTTTCCTTTCAGTACTTTCTGCATGACTAGATTAGTGGACATGTATTGTTTAAATATGGTTTTCTCATGCAGTATCTTGTCTTCTCCATCTTTAGTGATTGAAAGCTTTACATGGTATAGTAGTTGGGCTGGCATTTTGGTGTCTTAGTATTTGTAGAATATCTTTCGAGGACTTTCTGGCTTTCAGAGTTTCCATGGAGAAGTCAGGTGTGATTCTGATAGGTTTGCCTTTATATGTTATTTGGCCCTATTCCTTTGCTGCTCTTAATATTCTTTCTTTCTTTATTCTGTATGTTTGGTGTTTTAATTGTTATGTGTTGAGGTGACTTTCTTGTGATTCAATATTTTTGGTGTTCTGTAGACTTCTTGTACTTTCACTGGCATGTCTTTCTTTAGATTTGGAAAGTTTTCTTCTTTGTTTTTTGGAATGTTTTTTATATACCTTTGAGTTGAGTTTCTTCACCTTCTTTTTTACCTATTATTCTTAGGTTTGGCCTTTTTACAGTGTCCCATATTTCATGGATATTTTGTGCTAGGCATTTGTTGGACTTCAGATTTTCTTTGGTCGATGAATCTATTTCTCCTAATGTATATTCAATACCGAGATTCTCTCTTCCAACTCTTGTATTCTTTTGGTTATGGTTGCTTCTGTAGTTCCTGATCATTTACCCACCTTTTCTAATTCTAGCATTACTTCAGACTGTGTTTTTTTATTGTCTCTATTTCAGCTTTCAAACTTTGCACTGTTTTAATTGTTTCTTACAATTTTTGATTTGTCTTTTTTTTCATTTTTTTAAAGGATTTTCTCATTTCCTCTTTTAGGCTCTGTATCATCTTCATGAAGTTGTTTTCAAGGTCATTCTCTTCTGTTTCATCTGTGTTTGGACGTTTAGGTCTTGTTTGTGTAGAGTCCCTAGACTCTAGTGGCATCTTATTTATTTATTTTTGTTCTTGAATATGTTCTTATATTGTCATCTTCCCATCCCTTCTTCCAGTGGGTACAGGTGGGGTCTTTTCTTCTTCTGGTTGGTATGGGTACAAGGTTCTCTTCTGGTGGGTGCAAGCAGTTCCAATACTCTGATGGGCCTCATTGTGGTTGCAGGCAGTTCTAAGTCACTCCCTCTCCTGGTGGGTGGGAGTGGGATTGGCACAATGCTGTCAGTAGACTCCCAGTTGTTTGGTGAGCTAGGGGTAAATTGACCTGTAAGCAGTTCCTAGGCAAAGAGAACCCAGAGTGGGCTAGTTGAAGTGGGGCCCCAGCAGGGAAAGGAGGTCCCTTCTGCCCTGAGTTGGGGCAGGAGTGGCCCAGCAATCTCAGCAGGCTTGTGTTTGCTTTGTCTGCAGGGGGTCAATCAACTTGCCTGAAGTCCCCAGGCCAGCATATCCCAAAGCTAGGTGCTTAGGTTTATTGCAACTTGATATGCCATGTTTGATTGATACCCACTGGAAGCCTATCCAAGAGCAAGGGAGATCTTTCAATTTTCTGTTATCTTCTTTAATTTCTTTCATCAATGACTCAAATTTCTTGTCATACAGGTCTTTCACTTGTTTTGTCAGAGTTATTCCAAGATATTTTATGATGTTTGTGGCTATTGTAAAGTGTGATGCTTCTCTGATTTCTTTCTCAGCAAATATATAGTTTATTTATAGCAGGGCTACTGATTTTTTAATTAATCTTGTATCCTTCCACTTTACTTATCAGTCATAGGAGTTCCATGGCAGAATTATTTGGGTCACTTATGCAATCTATAATATCATCTCCAAATAGTGAAAGTTTAACTTCTTCTTTTCTAGTGTATATCCCTTGGTCTCTTTTCATTGTCTTACTGCTTTAGCAAGAACTTCAAGTACAATATTGAAGATATTTGGAGAGAGAGGACAGCCTAATCTTTTCCCGGATTTTGGAGGAATCGTGTTGAGTTTCTTTCCATTTAGTTTGGGGTTGGCTGTTGGTTTGCTGTATATTGCCTTTTTTATGTTCAGGTATGTTCCTTTTATGCCTGATCTCTCTAGGACTTTTATCATGAAGGGGTATTGAATTTTGTCAAATGATTTTTCAGCCTCTAGTGAGATAATCATGGGGTTTTTTTTTTAAAGATTGTTTCTGTGTTGGATTACCTTGATGGATTTTCATATGTTGAACCATCTCTGCATTCCTAGGATGAAAACTATTTGATCATGGTGTATGATTTTTATGATTTGTTCTTGGATTCAATTTGTCAGTATGTTATTGAGTACTTTTACATCATTGTTCATGAGGGAGATAGGTCTGTATTTCTCTATCTTAGTTGTGTCTTTGTGTGGTTTGGTTAGCAAGGTAATTGTAGCCTCCTAAAAAGATTTTGGCAATGATCCTTCAGCTTCTATTGTGTGTAACAATTTGAAGAGTATTGGCATCAGTTCTTTTAATTTCTGGCTGAATTTGGCACTCAAACCATCTGACCCTGGATTTTTTTTGGTTGGAAGACTTTTGCCTTCTTTTATACCTATTATTCTTAGGTTGTGTCTTTTAAAAATGTCCTATATTTCCTGGATCTTTTGTGTTATGAAATTGTTCAACTCAGGAATTTATTAGGTTGATGAATCTACCTTCTCTAGGTATCTTCAATACCTTAGATTATGTCTTCCATCTCCTGTATTCTGTTGGTTTTGCTTGCATCTGTATTTTCTGATTATTTACACAGATTTTCTGTTTCCAGATTCCTTATGTCTGTGTTTTCTTTATTGTCTCTATTGCTGTTTTTAAGTCTTTAACTGTTTGAATTGTTTCCTTTACTTATTTTCTTTTCTTGCCTTTCCTTGTTTTCTTTAAGAGATTTTTTTATTTCTTACATTTTGGTTTGTCTTTTCCACCATTTCTTACATATTTTGTTTGTGTTTTCTTCCATTTTTGAAAGGGATTTTCTCATTTTGTCTTTGATGGCCTCTATTATCTTCATAAAATTGTTTTATGGTCATTCTCTTCTGTTTCACCTGTTTTGCAATGCTCAGGTCTTGCTGGTGTACAATCCGTAGAGAATGGTGGTATCATATTAATGTTACTGTTGTTTAATATGTTCTTATAGTGTTATCTTCCCATTCCTTTTTTTCAGTAGGTGCAGGTGGGGTCTCTCCCTCTCCTGGTGGGTATGGATCCAGGGGTCTCTCATGGTGGGTGTAGGGGGATTCAAGATTCCAATTCCTGCAGAGGCTGCATGGTTCATTGTGCCTCCAGGTCTATGGATGGTTCGGTAGACAGGATGTGACTATGTGTAGTCCTGGGATGAGGAGACTACAAGCATGGAGAAAATGTGAGCAGCAGAAGGCCATGCACTTACCTCTACCTGTACATGCATGTGTGTCCAAGAATCCAATGGCAGCAGATGCTGGAATGTTTGGCCTGGCCCCAGGTCTCTAGGGGATAATGGGGGGCAGGAAGGGATTATGTGCAGTCCCCAGGTGAGGGAACTCCAAAAGAGGGGAGGAGAAGGCAATGTGTTCACCTCTCCTGGTCCATACAGGCAGGTCTAAGACTAAAATGGCAGTACATGCTGGAATGTATTTTTTTTGGGTCAACTATGTAAAACTAAAATATGTTTTGAACAAGTTTCACTTTTCTCTCCTTGTAGATGCCAATAAACTTTGAACAGTTTTGTTAAATTCTTCCAATTCTTCTGGGATCTTTTGTTTTGCCCTCCTCCCTGGTTTGTATTCTCTATATATTTCTGATTGGGTAACTGCTATTCTGTCTCTATGTTTATTATTTCTTCTATCCCTTTCTTCCTGTTGCTGAGAGCCAGTGCATTGAGTTTTAATCTCAGTTATTGTATTTCTAAAATTTCCCTTAGGCTCTTCATATCTTTTATTTATTGACTGAGATTTTCTGTATTCCCACTTGTTTGTATTGTGTTCATAATGGCTCATGAGGCATTTTTATGATAGCTGCTTTAAGATCATTGCAATCTTAAAATTTTTGTCACCTCATTGGTCACATCAATTAATTGCTTTCACAGTTGAGATGGAAGTCTTCTTTATTATTGTTATGTTGAGTTGTTTTTCACTAAAACATAGGCAATCCCTAAGCTATCTGAGACCTAAGCTTATCTGAGTGTTCCATTATAGCTGTCTTCTTTGTTACTGTTGGTGAATACTGAAGTTCACAGTCCGCAGTAGACTTCTATTTAAAGGGCACCTCTGCAGCTGAGGGGTAGATGGCATCTGCCATCATACTACTCTATTTCTGCTATAGATACTTCCCTAGTTTCAGGGAAGAGGGCTGCCTTGTTACAACACTCATTAGAGACCTGCCACTTCTGTGACCAGTGGTTGTCTAGCTGCTTCTGGAAAGTGGTAAAAACATGATTATTTACAATATGTCTTATGTCCAATGATGCCCTGAAATAAGTGGCCCTTGAAGATCGTCACAGTTCATAGAAAATTGAGGAGGGAGGACAGTGTCCTCCACCACAATGTCTACTCTAGTTTCATGATTGGTTCTTCAACTGGTTATGGGAAGAGAAAACTGATACACTGACCTAGTATGGGTCCACAGCAGTGCTCCTATATGTTTACATCTTACTCCTGTATCAAATTTCTAGTGTTCCTGCAGCAAGCACTCAAAGCTGATTGACTTCAATATCACCTTTTTTTTTTTAAATAGAAGCTAGATGTCTGGGGAAAGTTGTCAACATGGCTTATTTCTTTTGAGAACTCCTCTCTGGCTTAGGATATACTTCTCTTTCTTACATTTAAAAGGTGTGTGCATGTGTGTGTGTGTGTGTGTGTATGTATGTTTGTGTGTGTGTATTAATGCTTTGCTTTTGGGATGACATTACCATGGCATTTAAACATAATTTAGATGACTGATGAAGAACACAAAGAACATTAATTAGAAGTTTAAAACATAACCATAATTGTATGGAAATATTGAAAAAAATGACTAAAATTGCATTCATTATTGCAAAAGAATTACACATGTTTCTTCCCATCCAACTTAAAGATAGGTTCCTCATCTCAGTTTGTAGAATAATAATTCAGTCTGATATCCAAGCTTCATGATACTCAACTCCATGGTACTTCCACATCAGTCATTTCAAGTGTATCTTATGTACATTAGATTTCCACCTATATGTGCAAAAATACATAATTTATACCAAGGTGAGATATTTTTTCTAAATATTTGGCTTGGACCTAAAGCAGTGCCTCACTGGAGAACGAACTAGAATAAGGGGGAAAACTAAGAAATGTATTGTCATAATGAGAATTTATAAAAGATACTATATTAATAAAGTTACAGATTCTGTTAACCTTTTGGTGTACATGTGTGGGTGTGTATACACACACATTCCCCTGATGATGTATAATGTGGTCATATGTGAAAAAATTATATTTAATACCAAATATATTCAGTGTTAAAGGAGTTATGGTGCAGGGAAATCACTATTCTTCAACTAAAGTAAGCTCATTATCAACCAGTTTAACAGGGTCTGAAGTTGGAAAGTTTAGATTAAGGTATTAATCTATAATAGATGCTTTATTTCAAAGAAAGTACACATAAAATTTTAAACTAGATATCATTAGTTTCTAGTTATGTGACCTTGAACTCCTTTACCTTAGCAACAGAACTGAAAAGAGAGAAGAAACAGGAGGTTTATGTGGAAAGAGTCATCATTATTTCCACCTCCTTCCCAGGTCAAATTCTCACTTAACACAGACAGGCTTTTGTGTCTCCAGATCATGGAACTGGATCATAATATATGGTAATATTCTCCTGGGTGTTCAAAAGTATACAAATGCAGAGGAAGTGGCATGGAACCTGTGGCAGAATATTCAGTTTGCGGCAGTTGCTTTTTGTTATCCTTCCTTGAGTCAGAGAGCCAAATGTATCACTGGCTCATAGTCTGTTATGGAACTGAGAAAACCTTTGAAAGACAACCCTGAACTTCTGACCTCCTGTTTCCTCCTCTTCAACGTTGAATTTACCACTCTGAACTGTTACACCTACTCTGTTATGCACAAAGATGGAGAGACAACACGTACAAGTTCCAAAGATTTTATTAAATTTCTATGTAAGCAGGTCACTGATCCTTTTTCCTCCTGACAGCCTTGAGCAGGGGCAGAAGCTGGGTTCATGAGCATAAAATTCACAGTCGTTTTTTGCCAAGTGAAAATTATAATTTTCATCAATCATAAATCAAAGATTAGGAGCATCCTTGTGTGTTCCATCCTTGTCAACTGACATACAGTGCAAGCCTTTTGGTCCAACCAATCAGATTCACTTGCTCTTTCAATTGTTAGGAACAGCTATAATGTTTATTGAGAACCAAAGCTGCATAATGACTATTTGTATACTTTGGGAAGGATGTTGATCAGCCATTGGGAACATCTCAACTCCCCTACAGCATGGGAACATGAACTGCATTTCACCCTACAGGTAAAATAGAGTCTTAAGTGAAAATGGCAGCACTCAGGTCAAGGTGCTTTTGCCTGCTTCCTTTATAATCCACCATTTCCCGTTTATGCAGTCAGTGCATGCTAAGCAAATGGCCATCCCAGTGGGTTCCACCCTTTGCCAATGGAGTCACTTTTTAAAAGCTCAAATGAATCCAAATGTGCTATAGAATAGAACCTTAGGAACACTTGTTTTAAAAGTATGTGTAGTAGTTTAAGGCAATGCTCTCTCTATTTAATGAGAGTTGTCATTAGAGAGACTAAGCTAAAAAATCTCCAACCCTTCCACAACAGTATTTCATGGAAGCATCTGCTTAAACTATTTGTGTGCTGGGGATATTTTGTTACTGGTTCCCTGCTATGTCATAGGAGAGGCAATGATTTGGCAAAGGGACAAGATCACCACCCTTGTCTCCATTCCAATGATAATCTAAGATGTTGTCTAATTGAGAAACAGAATAACTTTAGATTGTAATTGGATTTTGGTTGTTGCAGTTAATAGCACATTTCTTCCTCAGTCTATTCAGTGAGAGATGATTGAGGTTTGGAGCATATACATATAAACATGTACGTGTGTGAGACTTAACATATATGTAATATGTAGGTGTGTGACTTTATATATATATATATTTGTGTGACAACATATGTAACTTATGTATATAATTTGGCATACATATTTGTAGATTTATAACTGTATGAATAAAGACCTAGGTTTGTGTGTGTGTGTGTGTGTGTGTGTGTGTGTGTGCACATGTACATGTGTGACTTAACAGTATCAAGAAAAATCACAGGACTCTGAATGTGTGTTCAGGACCAGGAGACGAGTTCAGCTCATTAAGTAGGAATTAAAGGAAGTAGAGTACACAAGAAAAATCTCTGAGTACTAAGTCCTGATTATATTCTGGACATGTAAGAGAATGGAATCAGAATAGGGATGGTTCCAGTAGTCACACAGTCAGGTTCCCTCAAAGTCAGTTCCCATCAGAGAATACAACACATTGTGTCTTGTGTATCCCAATTGGCCTTCATCTTCCTGCATATCCAAGGATGTTTTTTAACTGGTTCTCCTGTTTCTACCTTTAAAACCTTATGAGAACAGGAATGTCCCACTACACCTAGCATATATAGTGGTAGAGATGCATTCCATGTATACTAGCTGGTATTCTACCAATACAGCTACCTACATCTATAACCTATAGTAACTCATGTTCAGTGTTTTCAGCATCCATTCTTCTCAGAAAGAAGAAACCCTCCTCGCTGTCATAGTGACCCATTCTATTTTGTTTCTGTTTCTGAGCCAGCAGTCTCTCTGATATATTTCCTCTTCCATTACCTGTTATATTGTTTCTTGAGACCTTTGTTACCTGTAGGTTCCTGTGTCCTTCTTTCAATTGTGAACACTGATGTCAGATAATTCATATGATTAGCTGACCTCTTAAACACATCAAAATAAGGATTTGATGGGTTCCTTTGGCAGTATTTTAGCAGCCTTTGTGATAAAACATCATATATACTATTACATAATGCACATATTCTCATATTTGGGGGTTTGAAAATATTTCATATTCCTAAAGATTACTAGTGTTGGAGACTGGAAATTCAAAATTTGGCTCAGTAACTGAGAACAGTGATTTTCCAGAAGATCCAAGTTTGTTTCCAAACACCTATATGGCAGGTTACAGCTATCTGTAACTCCAGTTCCAGGGGATCCAATGACCTTTTCTGGCCCATACAGGCACCAGGCATGTAAATAATTGACAGACATATATGCAGACAAAACACCCCTACACATAATATTAAAATATGAAAATTAAATGATCAAGATTCCACAAGATAATTTTTCTGTTATGGTTACCATATTGATAGTTATTAAATTAAAAGTAAAGACTGAAAAGTGAAGTATACTTATTAAGGATAATATTAACATCTATTTCATGTAAACATATTGAGTATAGTTACAGAACTATTTCCAGGAAAATATATTTAATATGAAGAGTGACCTTACATTTTCATATTCCCTTAGTTGTATTTCATTCTCAAATCTTTTCTAAATTTAACTGTTAAATTGTTCTATGGATATAAATTAAGGAGAAGCTGACCTCACACAGATATGATACTACCACAGTCAAACTTCTTGGAGACATTAGGTTCCTGCAGCAATGTTTATCCCTTTGGAATAACAGAGGAATTAGGGATGTGTTTCAAGGCACAGTAAAATTATGTTTAAGGAAATTTGTATGACTCTTGCCTTTATTATGAGTCACAGAATTTGATGAATTCCAAGGACATAGCAAAATATACTGATAATTCAATCTTAACAACCTCCAAACACAAAATTGTAGTGTGTAGAATATGAATATAGATTTATATGACTATATACATTTAACA
Source organism: Mesocricetus auratus (assembly GCF_017639785.1). Classification (NCBI taxonomy): domain Eukaryota; kingdom Metazoa; phylum Chordata; class Mammalia; order Rodentia; family Cricetidae; genus Mesocricetus; species Mesocricetus auratus. The sequence continues at coordinate 38,759,968 of NW_024429195.1, forward strand.
CATAAAAAGCATGATAATAACAGCTATCTTAACATAGTATATTATAGTAATTGTATAAAACTATGTAATTACATACTTATACCTATATACTCATAGTTACACATGTTCATAGATAACTCAGTATCATACAGTTAAGTAAACTCTTCACAATGGTTCCCTCTACAGTTGCCCATGAGGGCAGCAAACAGAATAATAGTCTTGCAGAGTAGAAATTCAAAATCTTTCTGCAACTATGGACATGGGAATGTACATGATGCTTATAATAAAGAATTAATTGTGTATTTTTCCTTGTTACTACAAGTCTAGTTCTCAGTATCTTCATTCAAAAAAACCCTGTTTAGTAAGATATAACTGGAGTATACAGTCCCCTAGGTCGCTACATATTTCTACCCTTAATAATCTTCATAGATCAAAGAACAAAGCCTGAACCTCAGAGAACTGACAATTGCTTTTAGGTTAATTGAAAAGCAGAATACTCCTTCAGATTTCTAATCCAGTGATAATGTTCAATAATGGATTAGCTCAACAAGAGGCTATTGCTATGACTAATATATACAAAGTAAAGACTTTTTACAATCAACGAATCATCTGACTCTTAATGCTTGTATGTTCCTTCATGATTTGCTATATGTGCAATCCTCTGGCTCAATGTGAGAAAGCCATGGGATGTATATTATCTAGTTAACTCTTGTTTGGAGGTGTCACCTGCACACAGCCCGGAGACTTATTTCCAAGCAGTGACTTCTGGTTCTGCAGAACTCTTTTCTGTTCTGACTTTTTTTTTAGTCACATTCATGTTAAAATTTCTGGTATAACATTTAAAGATGAATTAAATTTTAAGGATTTAAATAAATAATATAATTTAATTTTAATCATCATTCATAACCTTTCATTAAAATTTTTTACACAATATGTGTTTTTACTTAAATTAGAAACATGAATGTTTCATGTGTAAATCCTATCTCCCTCTCCCACCCCTCCTCCCTTGTCCCTCCACCAGCAACCCGCCAGTCCCCCAACCAATCCCCATATCATTCCACAGGGAGAGTTAGGCCCTTCTTGGGGGGATCTTCAGAGTCTGTCATTTCATTCAGGGTAGGACCTAGGCCCATGTGTCCAAGCTGAGAGAGCTTCACTCTATTTTGGAATGGGCTCCCAAAGTTCATTCATATGCCATGGTAAACACTGATCTATTACCCAAGGTCCCAGGCATCTCTGAGGCCTCCTCCCTGACACTACATTCATGGAGTCTAGATCAGTCCCCTGTTGGCCTCTCAGCCATCAGTCTGGGATTCAAGAGCTCCCCCTTGTCCGATCAGCTGTCTTTGTGAGTTTTACCAGCATGGTCTTGAACCCTTTGCTCATCAGTCCTCCATCTCTGTCAATGGGTTCCAGGAGTTCAGTTCAGTGTTTAGCTATGGCTATCTGTCTCTGCTTCCATCAGTCACTGGATGAAGGTAGTCATCAACCTTATCATCAAGGAGGGGCTATTAATGTAGTCTCCCCACTATTGCTTAGTTTGTCAGTTGCTGTTATTCTTGTAGAACTCTGGAGATCTCACTAGTGTCAGCTCTCTCCTCACGCCTATAATGAGTCAATCTATTATGGTATCTCTCATCCTGCTCTCCTCTATTCTTACCTTGACTCAACGTTCCTGCTACCCCATGTCTTTTCTCCCCTCCTCTTATCCCCCTCTCTTTTTCCTGGTTCCCTCTCCATTCCCCCTATGTTCCCAGTTGGCTCATTACACTTGCCTGGGGTATCATGTATCTCTCTTCCTGTTACCCAGACTCACTGGCACTTGGATTGTAAGCTGACAGTCACCTGATCCATATCTAAAATGCATATATGAGTGAGTACATAGGAAGTTTGTCTTTTTGTGAGTGGGTTACTTCACTCAGGATGTTTTTTTTTTCTACTGCCATACACTTGCCTGCAAATGACAAGATTCCATTGTTTATTTCCACTGAGTAGTACTCCATTGTGTAAATGTACCACATTTTCTCTATCCACTCTTCAGTTGTGGGGCATCTAGGCTGCTTCCTGAATCTATCTCTTACATATAATGCTGCTATGAACATAGTGGAACAGATATCCTAGTTGTGTGAATGGGCATCTTTTGGGTATAGGCCTAAAAGTGGAATTGCTGGGTCTTGTGGTAGACTGAGTCCTATTTTCCTGAGGAATCTTCATACTGATTTCCAAAGTGGCTGTACAAGTATGCACTCCCACCAGCAATGGATGAGTGTTCCCCTTTCTTCACATCCTCTACCGCATAAACTGTCATTGGTGTTTTTTATTTTAGCCATTCTGACAGGAGTAAGATGATATCTCAGAGTTGTTTTGATTTGCATTTCCCTAATGGCTAAGGATGTTGAGCATTTTCTTAAGTGTCTCTCAGCCATTTAATACTCCTCTATTGAGAATTCTCTATTTAGTTTAGTCCCCCACTTTTGAATTGTATCCTTTGGTGTTTTGGAGACTTGCTTCTTGAGTTCTTTGTAAATTTTGGAGATCAGCGCTCTGTCAGATGTGGTGTTAGTGAATATCTTTTCCCAATCTGTGGGGTGTCTTTTTCTCTTGGTGACTGTGTGCTTTGCCTTACATAAGCTTCTCAGTTTCAAGAGGTCCCATTTATTAATTGTCGATCGCACTGTTTGTGCTACTGGTGTTATGTTAGGAAGCAATCTCCTGTACCAATTCATTCAAGGGTACTCCCCACTTTCTCTTCTAACAGGTTCAGCATGGCTGGATTTATGTTGAGGTCTTTGATCCATTTGAAATTAAGTTTTGTGCATGAGGCTAGATATGGATCTATCTGCAGTCTTCTGCATGTCAATATCCAGTTATGCCAGCACCATTTGTTGAAGATGCTTTCTTTTTTCCATTGTATAATTATAGCTTCTTTGTCGAAAATCAGCTGTTCATAGGTTTGTGGATTAATCTCAGAGTATTCAATTGGATTCCATTGGTCTACCTGTCTATGTTTTTGCCAATATCAAGCTGTTTTCAGGACTATAGCTTTATAATAGATCTTGAAGTCAGGAATGGTGATGTTTCCAGATGTCGCTTTGTTGAGCAGGGTTGTCTTGGCTATTCTGAGTTTTTTGTTTTTCCATATAAAGTCAAGAATTGCTCTTTCAAGGTCTGTGAAGAATTGTGCTGAAATTTTGAAGGGGATTGCATTGAGTCTGTAGATTACTTTTGGCAGGATTGTCATTTTCATTTCATTGATCCTATCTATCCTAGAGCATGGGAGATCTTTCCATTTTCTGGTGTCTTCTTTAATTTCTTTCTTTAAAGATTCAAAGTTCTTACGATACAGGTCTTTCACTTGTTTGGTTAGTGTTTTCCCAAAGTATTTTATGTTGTGTGTGGCAATTGTAAAGGGTGATGTTTCTCTGATTTCTTTCTCGGTCCTCTTATTGTCTGTATATTGTAGGGCTATTGATTTTCTTGAGCTGATCTTGTGTTCTCTCTTAATTGATGCCTTTGCATCCTTGCACCGTAAAGCCAGTTGGACACTTTCTTTCTTTTCTGTATTTAGCACGTGACTGAGCCAAGAGAGTTGTCAATCCATCCCGAATGTTTAAGACTTTGAATCTGATCCTGTCTGACCTCAGGGATTTTGCAGGTAACTGTGGTATTAAGTGCACTTCCCACATTCCTTTCTGAAGCTGACAGCCAATAAGAAAGAAGCTTGAGGCAAAATGCTGACATTTTGAAAAAAAACCAATTGAAGAGTTGCAAAAGAGAGAACTTGAAAATTATTTCCAGTGTGACTTTCTAGGGAAGACAATGTTGAGACAACAGGAGGGCAGAGAAGTCTCTTCCACTGTCTTGAAACCCGGCATTAAAGAAGATGCGATATCAAGATGGTTGCAGGTCAGCACATGAAAAATAACCCTGGAGTGCCCTGCCGGGTGGAACCTAACAGAAAAAGTGAAAACCGCTGTACACTAAATCCAAGTCATCACACCAGCGATGGGGACATGAAGTCAAGGGCATCTTTGCATCTTTACTACCTGAATTTTTCTCCTATAATTGGACTGCATGGATTACTTTTTACTGCATACATTCACAAAACTGTACTTGATACTGCCGTTATTATTCTCTTTTCCTGACACTGGAGAGGTATTGACACACTTTCAACTGTGAAAACCTGAGTTTTGTCCATCGACCATGCAGAATTTTCCGCTTCATTCTGAGCCTGTGTTATATATAAAACCTTTGATAAAATCCTTGAAAGATCCTGGCTTGCTTCACGTTTTGGAGACCGGCATAGCTTACAGACCACAGGCAGCGCAGGCCAGGCAATTGTGCCCTTTAGGTATACATTGGAAATGAATAAGAAAATTCTGGGGTTTTGTTTGGCAAAGATTTCAGCAATAAATCTCTTGGACTTACTCTCAGGGTTTGTCTGAAGGAAATCTTCAAGCAACTGTGTGTGTGTGTGTGTGTGTGTGTGTGTGTGTGTGTGTGTGTGTGTGTTCGTTGGTATGGCAGGTCAAAATGAAAGTCAAATACTCAGTCTCTGCATATTCCATTTTCTTGTTCTGGCTTAGCTCGTATTCAAAACATCTGAAAAAATAGCATAGATATACAATATATATTTTCTTACTGTATAAAATGTGTTGACATATATATATATATATATATATATATATATATATATAATATAACTTTCCTTTACAGGTCCTTTGCATATGTATTATGGCTGTCCGTTTGGAGTTTTTGGGATTCGTCTTTGTAACAACGTTATCTCTGTGCTTGTATGTGTTTCCTGTGCTTTGTTTCTGGCTCTATTTCTTGTTCAGCTGTTCTGTCATATCCCAACTTGATTTGTTTTTATTGTTCTTATTTTAGTTTCTTTTTTTGTTTTGTTTTTGTTTGTTTGTTTTTTTTTTTTTGAGACAGGGTTTCTCTGTATTGTTTTGGAGACTGTCCTGAAACTCGCTCTTGTAGACCAGGCTGGCCTCAAACTCACAGAGATCCACCTGCCTCTGCCTCCCAAGTGCTGGGATTAAAGGCATGAGGCACCACCGCCCGGCATATTTTTCTTATTTTAATTTCTTACCATTCCTGGAATGCCTGTTTGTCTTGGAACAAGAAAAAGAAAAGGGGGGGCGGAGAAGGACTGGGTGGAGGATGGGGAAGTGGACCTGTATTTTCAATATAAGAAAAAATATTTATTTGACATGTTATCAATAAAAGTAATAACTATCATTTATTGAATTTTCACTAGGCTTCAGTCTTCCTTTCATCCCAATCAAAGGTAAACTCTCATTTCACAGTTCTGAACCTGAGAGATTAGGTAACATTAGCAACAAAATCCTCTTAATTCTTCTGATATCAGATTGAGTGTCAGTGATAACTTATTTTTTACAGTTCTTATCTGTATACATTTGTATAAAAGCAAAAATAGAAATAAAGTGCATTAGTTTGGTTCTACTAATAGACAGTGAACATCCATAATATTTGCTTATTTGTTGTTATATATGCATTGTTATAGTAAGTTTTCAAATTACTTTTAATTGTAGCTATGGGTGTTATGTGTGGAACTGTGTCTAGGTACAACATGCATGCCTATTGCCGAGAGACCAGAACAGGGTGTTGGATCCCCTGGAATAGGAGAAATGAGGAAGCATATGTACTCCTGGAATTAAACCCAAGCTTTCTGAAAGAACAGCCAGTACTCTTAAACTGTGAACCATCTCACTAGCCCCACATTAACTGTTCTGAGGTATAACTAGAAATATATATTTTCCATTGGTATCTAGAAATCATTAATACAAAAGTAAACTATGTAACTATGTAAGTGGGCCAATTTGACCTGTGATTCATCCCTATTCATCAACTCAGGAAATACTTGGAGAAGAAGGGCAAGCTAAAATAGGCTTCTTACCCTCAGATGTTTCTGGGGATATTTCTAGGAGAAAGGTATTTTGTCTGCTATCAATTGCCAAAAGTTCGAACATTCAGAATTTTATGTGTGCAGGATTAAAGGCCTTTAAAATAATGGCCTTATTTCTATTAAATTTCTTTTTTCTGCCATTCATTTGATTTTTTTCAACAAAATTCCACAAGGATATGCTAGCAGAGCACTGGCTCAGGTGACAGCAGAACAAAGCACAGCAAAACTGAGGGGTGACCTTTGCCCAGGAGCTCTTGCTTTCCAGGGAAGGCAGAATGAGTCTGTGGAGAGAATGTAGTCTCGGACTTCAGTCTGAATCCTGGAGGCTTTGTGGGTTGTTCAGGTATCACTGGACAGTCTGCTTCCTCAAGCTTTCTGTCCTTTGTGGTGAAATGGGGAGGAGAGTGGTTTCCTGAGTTGTTATTGGAAGAGGGAACTGAGTGCATTGTCTGCTCTAATCACACCCATTCCATTGGCAGTAGATTTGGGAGACTCCATCTAAGTGGGGTTGTGTTGTGGGATATTGTTTTTTTATTTTTCATTTTTATCATTTTTATTTTAAAACATTATTTTCTCGTTTTAGAGACCAATGCAAGTTCCCAGTACCTCACCCTCCCATCCATTCCTCAGAGAAGGAAGGCTTCCAATGGGTAGTTAATGATGTCTGAAATATTATTTTAACTATGTAAAGATGTGTTGCATTTGTTTATACTGCAGAATATTGCTTTAACTGTGTAAACGTATGTTACATTTCCCATGCTACCTTTATTAATAACTTAAACATCTTTTAACATTGTTTCTGCTACATTTATTTAGCTATGTGAAAATTTGTTGCAGTCTCCCCTTGTCTGTTCATGCTACTTGATTGGTCTAATAAAGAGCTGAAGGGCCAATATTTAGGCAGGAGAGGGATAGGCAGGGATGGAGAGCAAACAGACAATAAGGAGGAGGAGAAATTTAATTTTGAAGAGGAGACAACTAGGGAGAAAGAGAGGGACACACCTGGGCCTAGAAGCCAGGCAGCTGCCAGACACACAGGAGAAGCAGTGCAAGTGAGATATTTAGAAGGGAAAAATAGTAAAATGTTCCAAGGCAAAACACAGATGAATAGAAACACCTTAACTTCTAAGAGCTAATGGGACAAGCACAAGATAAGGCTAAGCATTCATATCTAAAAAGAAATCTCTGTGTCATAATTTGGGAGCTGATTTTTGGCTGAAAAGAAAGCCTGGTATAGGGTGGGGTCTATAGGCACCAACTACTGACACCTCATCAAATAGGGGTGGGACTTGATGAATCCTCCTCATCCATGATGTCATTTGAACTGACTTGATTTTGTGGAAAGTCTTATATATTCAGGGAGATCCCTGGGTATAAAGTCCTAATGAGGAATTGTCTAAATTAGAATGTCTTTTGACATAATTATGATGGATTTTCTTAATTATGTTAATTGAAGCTTGATATGGGACCTTGAATTTGAGTTGCAGCATTTCCTGGGATGTGCCCTAGAATGAGCATAAAGAAATCAAATGTAAACCCAGGCATGTATGCATTACTTGCTCTCAGTTCCTGATAATATATGTAATGTATTCACCTCTGTCACACTCCTGCCTCTGCGTCTTCCCTGCTATGAATTCTCACTTATGACGGTCTTTACCTTGGAACTTTGAAGTGAAATAAACCTTGTCTCTACTAACTTGCCTTTGTTATGTTATTTTTCTCATCAAAACTGGAAAGGTAAGTAAGACAGTATTCAAGTGGACCCATCTTCAATGTGTAGGTCACACAGCCTGTATTTGAAGACACTCTTCTGATTAGTGTGACTCAAATTATAATGTAGTTCACATCTGCATTTCTTATTGCACCCTTTCCTGGATAAACTTCCTTTGGTGAATTAAAGTCTACAGTCACCAACAATTTCGAATTGAAAAAATTAAAGTTTTGTAAAATCTTGGGATTATAAAGACAAGGATGTCTCTTTTAATGCTATGTATGTGGTTTACTTCTATGACTATGCTACTCTCCCTGCACCAAATTTATACTCATAATCACAGGTATTAAAAGCAAAGATAGTAGACTATAGATAAATGCCATATGTGTACTACTAGTGAATTTATGAATGAATGACTTTTAAAATGTCAAGAAATTAAAAAAGAGAGAGATTAAGTATTAGCATTTGCTAAGCAGATAATGTCCTCAGGGGTTCACATGCCCTCTTGTATCATTCAACATGTTTACATCAATCTTTAGAAACATTACATAATATAAACCTCATTTAAAAGTTCAATATGGTGATTAGGAAGATGAAGTTAACAAGGGTTAAGATAATAGATGTAGAAAGCAGTCTATGGAGAATAAAGCAATTAAGTATGTGATCCTGCATAACGGAGCTACTCAGGCATTGTGTAAACTTTGATATCATATCATTTGTCTGTCTTCAATGACTGAAAAATGACTTGCAGCACTTAAGATAGAAGTATGAAATAAATAGAAGAATGTTGAGTGAAAGGGTGCTTGTGAAAGGTTCAAAATGTTTCCCACACCAGTATTCCATCTATAATTAGCATATTAGAGAACTTATTGAAATGCTTCAGCATCACGTATTGAAATCACAGCACAATGAGAGATAACCCCACTGCTACTGAGAGGTCATGGTGTCTTTCTCTTGCATCTGGGGAGACAGTAAAGTGATCTGGTGTGGAACTTCCATGAGAAAGCACTCCAGGAGGACCACTTAGCTTAATGAAGTTCTGGGAAAGATTCTACAATAAAACTCTAACATAAACTTTCAAATATAAGGATCTGCTGGAGAATATTCTCCACAGAGTACTCGAACTTTCCCAAAAGAATAAACAGAGCAACTACAAAATAGACGAGTGGTTTCTATCATTTTATAGCATCAAACTCTTTCTCTAAAAGCAGTAACATATGATTGTAGACTAGTTATTAAAGCAGGATAAAGGAACTGACATTCAAATCTGCAATTACCATATGTAATATCTGTTGGACCCTTCCCCCATTGGGGTCTGCTGACCAACTTGTGACTAGGAGCTTCTAGCAAATACCTCTTGCCTTCTTCCAGTAAAGCCTGGATGTAAGTTCCTGTTTTCTACCCATCTTTATTGTCTGAATTCAAGTTCCTGTTATCCGCCCATCCTTATTGCCAGAGGGTCCTGGGAATGTGAGTTTTTGACCTTGGTAGTTTTCCATTGTGCCTGCTTAATGGTATTTAATGCTCTTCTCTTGTTACAATAAAGGCTATTCTCCTTGCAAGAATGAGCCACTGTCTTTGTCTTCATTTAAATCCTCAGGTCCTTGCCAGAGTCCAGGAGAAGTGTTGTAGCCTGAGTTCGCTACAAATGTCTACAACCCTAATGTATACATATGTATCAGTATATCTATCTACATAAACAACTCTTTGATGTATTTTCATATTTGTCTATAATCTATCAATCTGTTTTACTATCAATGTAATTATAATTTATTTTCTAATTACCTATTTGCCTGTCTATATATTTAATATTTATGTAGAGAAGAAACCTACCAAAGAAACACAGAAATCCTACCACTTTGAGGAATTGCTTGTGCTATAAAAATGTGGAAATAGTTAATAATATCAATCAGAAAATCAACCTTGGTAGCCATCGTACATACTGCAGGGTAGCAGTATAAAAGAAACACCTAGAGAGAAGAGATAGGGGTTAAGACAAATGCAGAGAAAAACCCACTCAAGCAGATTAATCAGTGATTTAGATGAACATTCAGAATGAAGGAAAACTAATAGGCATCAGTATACTGATACTGATTCATCCCATGTGTTTTTGTGCTCTTTCCATAAATTCTGAAGTACCAAGAGAAAACAGAGTATAAACAGGAGAAACAAAATGCTGTCAATGTAATACAGCAGGACCAAGGTGGAATATCAGTAAACCTGAAAGGAAGAGTGCTACCTTCTGCTTCATTCCTTCTTTCTCTTCTGGTTAACATTGGGTTCTGAACTCCTGGAACCCAGTTGCAGAGAGGGAGGAGTGATGAGCAAAGGGGTCAAGACAGGACTGGTGAAACCCACAGAAACTGCTAACTGGAACAAAGGGGAGCTCATTGATGGTTGAGAGGCCAGCATGGGACTGATCTAGACCCCCTGAACACGGGTGTCAGTGAGGAGGCCTCAGCAATCTATGGGTCCTTGGGTAGTAGACTAGTATTCATCCGTGGTGTATAAATAAACTTTAGAAGAACATTCCACATGGAGGGATGCTCTCTCAGACTGGTCAGATGGGGAAGGGCCTAGGCCCTGCCCAGGATGATATGACAGACTTTGGAGATCAGAGGGGGCAGAAAGTGGGATGGGGGACTTAGGGGGTTATTGGGGGTAGAGGGAGGAGGGGAGGGAAAGGGAGCTAGGATTAACATAGGAAGCATGGGAAGCAAACTTGTTTCTAATTTAAATAAAAAAATAATAAATAATAATAAAATACTAGGACCTAAACTTGAAATACCAGTTTGTGATTTGAAATAACACTGAGTAGCTCTAAGCAGAGCAGGGCAACTAGCCAACAATAAGTAACTCAGAAACCCTAACTTTTGAACTCTTGAGTTCACCCTGAGACCATAACCCATGCTTTTTTTTTTTTTTTTTGATATTCTAGACAGGGTCTCTTTGTATTTTTTGGTGCCTGTCCTAGAACTCGTTCTGTAAACCAGGCTGAATTCGAACTCTCAAATATGTGCATGCCTTTGCCTCCCGAGTGCTGGGATTAAAGGCATGTGCCAACAACACCTGGCTCATACCCATGCTTTTTTTTTAAGGGTGCCATTCATTGCTATATATACTGATAAGCCTGAGACGTCCTGTCAGATACTTCTTCATGTTTCTTGTCTGGAACTTTAAAGATCACCATGTCTAAGTGCCTAAATCATTTTAAGCCCATAACAGCAGGCATGTTGATAAGCATTGTTTGGTTAGAATCATATAAGCACAGAAAAGAAAAACAAAGTGTAAGGTCAGGTCTTCTCAAATATCATGACGGTAAATTAGTTGTGTTATGATATGTATTACCAAAGTATCATTTTTCTTGTTTCTCCTATGTTAAAATTTGTGATTTTGGAGGCATTTTATATATGTGTGTTTGTACATATATGGATGTGCATAGTTACATAATAAGTTATATAATATGTACATTTAAATGTATATAATATACATGTATATGAGTGTGGTATAATTTTCAACAAATTTTATGTAAAATAATTCATATTGCATACACCTTTTTAAAGCTACGCTTAGTGTGAGCAAGTTCCAGTAGCGGTTATTTATGGTGCCAACATACTAACTTTGAATGCTACATTTGTATTTATAAGTTAGTATTTAATAAATTTCAACAAAAGTAGAACTTTTAATGTAATTAAGTAATGTTGACATTTGTTAATAACAATTTGTTTTTATAATTCCATTTTAAGAAACAATTATTTTGCACATAAAATTGGTATATCTAGATAAATATTTTTAATTTTAATATTTGTGTTTATTTAAATTTAAAATTTGCTAAACAGAAATTTACCTTTTATAGTTAAAATACAACCAAATAATTGTAATTACTAATCAGATTTTCTTTTGGATAAGTGATCTCATATTAAAAATTTGGTACCTTGAAAGCTACATATTACATTGATTTTATATTCTTTTTCATTTGAATTTTATGCTTCATTAAAACATGTTACAAGCCATTTTCATCATGGCTGAAATCCAGCAAGGCCTAGTGATCTAGCTGTTTGTCTACAAGCTTCATACACATTGCAATTATGAAAAAAAATTTTTGATAATTTTACTGTTAGAAAGAGTAATTTAGTCATTCTGTCTGTAACAGTTACTTTTTTGTTGCAGTGATAAAAGAGAAAGCAACATAAATGAGGACAGATTTATTTTCACTACAATTTCAGATATTTTATTCCATATTCGTTAGCCCCGGGGACTCTTGGGATCTGGTAAGGCAGAGCATGAAGGCAGGGGAAGTAGGTGAAGACTGTCTACTCCACAGTGAACACGAAGAAGGGAGAAGAAATATGGGAGATGGACATGGTTGTGACTCCTTTCTGTAACAGGGATCAACCACTTGCTTTTGATCCCTTCCAAAACTGTTATCATATTGTGATTCTATTAAATGATTCATCTACTTTTTAGTTCAGAGCCCATGATCTAATTATCTATACAAATGCCCTCAGACACACCAAGAAGTCGGCTTTACTAAATCCAATCAAGTTGAAAATGAAGATTAACTGTCACACTAGCTTGTACTTCGACACCAGACATGGACAGATATAATGAAACTGACCAAATTAAAATAGGATACTTCACATTTGCTTCAAATGTTGTTTCTATGTTTTCCATATTGGCATCAGAACATGGAACATATTCTCTAAGTTTGCTATATTGACATATAATTCTTAAACATTTAGAGATTTCATAAGTGGGTCAATCTTTTCACACATGTCTTAGGCATGATAAATGCTACAGAGGAACTTGAAGTTAAGAAATTCAATAAATATAATTGACATTAGTGAAGAGCAATTTCATAGGACAAGCAAGCAAGCATGAAAACCAAGATGTACATAATCAATATATTCATGAAAAAATGATAGAATAATTTACCTATACAGTGGAGAGAACCTGCTATGAGAAAAACAATGCTCAGAGAAAATTCCATAATTTCACAAGAATTCTTAAAACTTGGGACATATATATCAAATGGGATGTCTTTGTCTATTCACACCCCTCAGTGGTCAGGAATCCTACAGCAGAAGAGGCAGAAAGAGTATCAAAGACAGAGTTGATAAGGGACACCATGAGAACAAGGCCATCTAAATTAGCATGAAAAACAAATCTCAAAAGCACTCACAGAGACTGAAATACCAAGCACAGGACCTTCATGGCTTTACATTATAGCTTTGCATTTAATATTGTTATGGGATTCCTGAGTGTGTGAATGAGTCTCAATCTTGTGCCTTCTCTTGCGTTATTTTCTGTCTGTTTATTTGCCTTACTCAACTTTGGTGTGATGATTGTTTGAAATATTTTATTTTGTTATTTTTAATGACCTGTATCAAAATACTGCTAAATGAAATCTTTCAGATTACTCAATTAAAAAATAAGAAATTGCAAAAGATAAAAGAGCTAATAGTTTCAAAGGACAAATTCCTTCCAAGCCTGATTTCACTGAAGCAATAGAATATGTTGTTCTTTGATTCCTTAAATTTATTTATTTCCATAGGTGATATTATTACTCAGGACTCACAAAAAGTAACGATACTTATGTGATCTTTGCCTCCAACAATCAGGGACGTTCCCTATTTTCTTAACACTAACTCCAAAATAGAACCAAAACATATGCTGGAATCTGTAGTAGTGAATGCCGTGTTTCAACATATATTAAATTCAGAGTATTAAATTCAGCCATAAATAGTCCATACATGATATTTTCTCACATTTACTCTAAATGATATTTTTGCTTGTTCTTTGAGGAAACTTTTAGCAACTTTCAGCTTGTCTTGTATTTCCATGGGAATAAAGAGAGTTGGTTTTCATAGACTTCACTAAAATATAATAGAAATAAGAAATTGTGTTGGCTTTCTTCTGTTTTAGTTCATTTTCTCTGTGATGGAATGCAGGACAGAAACAACTTGAAAATGGGTAGTTTATTCTCTTCTAGGGTCAGGAAATAACTGTCTGTTATGGTTGGGAAGGCATTGTGGAAGTAGCTTGCATCTTGGCTAGTTCCTTATATTTTGGAGGATCAGGAAATATATAACATTCATGCTAGAAGTCACAACATGTGCTCACCCTGCAAGATCCACTTACAGTGGTTCACTTTCTGCCTGATAAGTTCTAGAACTTCTAAAAATAACCTTGCAGAAGAGAGGAAGGAAAGATTGTAGGTTCCAGAAGGGTCAAGGACATCACAAGAAATCCAGAGAGTCACATAACATGGGATCATAGAAGCAGAGAGACTGAACCAACAACCTGGGAATGTGCATGGGACTGACCTATGCTTACTGTGACTCTCTGCTTACATGTGACAGATGTGTAGGTTGGTCTTCTTGTGGGACTCCTAACAGCAGGCGCAGGGGCTGTCTCTGACCCTATTTCTCCTACTGGATTGCATTGTCCAACCTTAATACAATGGAGGTGCATAGTCTTGCTGCAACTCAATAGGCCATGTTTTGATAATATCCTTGGGAGTTTTGCCTATTTCTGAACAAAACTGGAGGAGGAGTGGATTGGAAGGGCAGAAGGCAAGTGATGGTGGGGGATAGTAGGAGAGGATGGAGAAGAAACTGTGATAGAGATGTATAAAATGAATAATTTTTTAAAAAATCCCAAGAGGCCAAGATTTCTAACACTGAAGTCTGTTGAGGTACGTTTCATTGAAACCATAACAGCTTGTGCAGGTGTCTTAGAACAAGTCATTATGCCTAACAGAGTAAAATAATCCGGCCTTGTGTGGTTAGTATCCCATAGTATACTTGATGATGCCAATTCTATCCACATGTAATGAAAATCAATATGTTGAAACAGACAGGTACTATGCTGTTTAGAGAATGGTGCCCAAGAAAAACAATCTAAAAACAAAGACAAGTATAATTGAGTTCACTATGCTAGTTGAAATAAACATAGAATTGTGGATTTGGAAGTATTCCCAGCTAATTTAGTGGGGGTGTAGACATATATCTTGATGAAGCTTTGGGATAATAATTGTAGAAGTAAATTTCAGACAGAGAAGTGTGTTTGTCATCAAAAATCTAAACAACTAATTTGGACATTAGGAAACCATGGGAAGCATTTTTAAATCTCTCATCCAAGAATGAATGCAGTACATGGAGGATAAGAAGCAAAACAGAAAATTACCATTGTCTTCCTCCATCATCAACTCCAATAAAACAAACAAGGTTAGAGAAGGAAAGTATAAACTAATGAAATAGTGCTCAGAACTGAGTTATAAATAAATATCAACAAAAATAGGTAGGTTTACTAATGGAACTGAATTGAAAACCCTGATTTTAACCCACACACCTATGAACACTTGATTTTTGACAAAGAAGCTAAAACTGTACAATGGAAAAAAGAAAGCATCTTCAACAAATGGTGCTGGCATAAGTGGGTACTGGTATGCAGAAGACTGCAGATAGATCCATGTTTATCGCCTTGTACAAAACTTAAGTCCAAATGGATCAAAGATCTCAACATAACTCCAGCCACACTGAAACTTTTAGAAGAGAAAGTGGAAGATACTCTTCAACGAGTTGGTACAGGAGACCACTTCCTAAACATAACACCAGTGGCACAAACACTGAGATTGACAATTAACAAATGGGACCACCTGAAACTAAAAAGCTTCTGTAAGGCAAAGGACACAGTCAAAAAGACAAAAAGGCAGGCCACAGAATGGGAAAAGATATTCACTAACCCCACATCTGACAGAGGGCTAATCTCCAAAATTTACAAAGAACTCAAGAAACAAGTCTCCAAAACACCAAAGGATCCAATTAAAAGGTGGGGTACAGAGCTAAATAGAGAATTCTTAGTAGAGGAGGCTAAAATGGCCAAGAGACAAAAACAATTAAGCACTGAACTGAACCCAAGGAACCCAGTAGCAGAGAGAGAGAGGAGTGATGAGCAAATTGGCAAAGAATGGGCTGGCAAAACCAGCAGAGACAGCTGATCTGATCAGGGGAGTGCTCTTGGAACCCAGACTGACAGCGGGGAGGCCAGCATGGGACTGATCTGGACCCCCCCAAATGTGAGTGTCAGTGAGAAGGCCTGAGCAACCTATGGGGCCTTGAACAGTGGATCAGTGTCTATACCTGGAATACAAACAGTCATTGTGTGCCCATAGCACAAAGAGGGATGCTCTCTCAGCCTGGGCTCTTAGGGGAATGCCTGGACCCTACCCGGAGTGAAATGACAGACTCTAGATGTCCCCTATGTGGAAGGAATTGGCAACAGGGTGGGAGGCTCGGGGGGAAGGGGAGTGCAGGAGGAGGGGAGGGAGAGGGAACTGGGATTGACATGTAAAACAAGCTATTTAAAATTAAAATAAAAAATGATATTAAAAAAATGGCAATCCTTCCAAAAGCAACCTACAGATTCAATGCAATCCCCATTAAAATCCCAGCACAATTCTTCACAGACATTGAAAGAATAATAATCAACTTTATATGAAAAAACAAATGACCCAGGATAGCCAAAACAACCCTATTCAACAAAGCAATGTCTGGAGGCATCAACCTCCCTCACTTCAAGCTCTATTACTGAGCTGTAGTCCTGAAAACAGGTTGGTATTGGCACAGGTAGACCAATGGAATTTAATTATTATGTATTAAGCCATACATGTATGAAAATCTGATCTTCAACAAAGAAGCTAAAATTATACAATGGAAAAAAGAAAGCATCATCAACAAAGGTGCTGGCACAACTGGATGTTCGCATGTAGAAGAATGCAGATAGATCCATGTCTATTGCCATGCACAAAACTTAAGTCGATTGGATCAAAGACCTCAACATATATCCAGCCACAATGAATGTCTTAGAAGAGAAAGTGGGAAGTAACCTTAAATGAATTGGTACAGGAGACTGCTTCCTGAACATAACACCAGTAGCACAGACACTGAGGTCAACAATTAATACATGGGACCTCCTGAAACTGAGAAGCTTCTGTAAGACAAAGGATACAGTCAATAAGACAAAAAGGCAACCAACAGAATGGGAAAAAAATATTCACTAACACCACATCTGACAGAAGGCTGATCCTTCTAAAATTTACAAAGAACACAAGTACCAAGTCTCCAAAACACCAAAGGATCCAATTAAAAAGTGGGCTACAAAACTAAATAGTGAATTCTCAATAGAGCAGTCTAAAATGGCTGAGAGACACCTACGAAAGTGCTCAGCATCCCTAGCCATTAGGGAAATGCAAATCAATCAACTCTGAGATACTATCTTAGTCCTGTCAGAATGGCTAAAATCAAAAACACCAGTGACAGTTCATGCTGGAGAGGATGTGGAGAAAGGTGAACACTCTTCTACTGCTGATGGGAGTCCCAACTGGTACAGCTACTTTGGACATCAGTATGGAGATTCCTCAGGAAAATGAGAATCAGCCTATCCACAAGAACCAGCAATTCTACTCTGAGGCATATAGACAAAAGATGCACATTCATACAATAAGTACATCTGTTCCACTATATTCATAGCAGCATTATTTGTAATAGCCAGAACCTGGAAGCAGCCTAGATGCCCCTCAACTGGAGTGGATAGAGAAAATGTGGTGCATTTACACAATGGAGTAATATGCAGCAGAAGAAAACAATGTAATCTTGAAATTTGCAGGCAAATGAATGGCACTAGAAGAAACCATCCTGAGTGTGGCAACCCAGTCACAAAAAGACAAACATGGTATGTACTGGCTCATATACAGATTTTAGACAAGAATCAGGGGAGTTCCAGCCTACACTTCCACTGCCACAGTCTGGGAAACAGAACCTTCAACCAGTGACTGATGGAAGCAGAGGTAGACACCCAAAGCTTAACACTGAGCTTAATTCAAGTAATCCAGTGACAGAGAAGGAGGACTGATGATAGGGGTCAAGACTGGGCTTGTTTAACCCACAGAAACAGCTGACCTGAACAAGGGAGAGCTCTTGAACCCCAGACTGAAGGGAATCTAGCATGGGACTGATCCAGACCCCCTGAATGTGGGTGTCAGTGAGGAGGCCTAGGTAATCTATGGGGCCTTGGGTAGTAGATAAATACTTATTCCTGGCATATAAATGGACTTTGGGTGCCCATCCCACAATAAGAGAAGCTCACTCAGCCTGGACTCTTGGGGGAGGGTCTAGGCCCTGCCCTGAATGAAACTATAGTCTCTGGATACCCCCCCATGGAGGGCCTCACCCTCTCTGGGTAAGGTGTGGGGATGGGGGGGGGATGGGAGGTTGGTGGGAGGGTGTGGGAGGAGGGGAGGAAGTAGGGAGGGAGCTGGGATTAAAATGTGAAGCAACCTTGTTTCTCATTTAAATTTAAAAATAAAAAAGACATTAAAATAAAATAAAATATAGCCTGTAAAAATACAAAGCAAGTTGAGAGAAAAAAAAAAGAGAATTTCATTCCACTAAAAAATTAGCCTTTTGTGACTATTCCTCTTTCTTACCCTTTATGCCAACATGTTTGTAAGCAACGGAAAATAGGGAGTACTTCATGAAAAAAAGAATTATCACCACAAGCAAAATATGAGAAGGAGTAAGAAGGTGTTACAGAGAACTCTGCAGAAATTGGTATTTATGACTCTTTTAACTCAATATTGTTCTTCATGTTTTGTGATACCAGAAAAGTGTTGACATATTACTCATTTTATACTACTCCTCTCATCCTGTAAATACTTATAGCAGACAGATTCATGCATCTAAAATAGAAAGCACTGAACTATGTCTCTTTTAGTAAATTTTTTACCTTCTGTATTTGTTTGTCTTAATTAGGTGACCATAACTTTTCCTGTTGTTTCAAATAAGGCCTTTGCCATGATACACTGTAGCTTCAACAGAATCCAGGGAAGTCTTCTATGTCCAACTCAAAGTATATAGTTTATGTCCATGTTTAGTGTTCCCTGTGGTATGTTCAATAAAACCAACCAAGCAGCAAGATTTTTAAAAATCCTCTAAAACAGAGGAAGACAACTATTAAACAAAGAGACCATTTGTTAGTACATATCTATTCCAAAAAATTCATATGAAAGCAATGGACAAGTAAGTAATTGTAATATGTCTCAATATTTACAGATAAACCTAAATCCTGGAGAATACTAGTGGAGATGATTTTTAATGTCGAGAAAGATTGGTTTCAGCTTCTTTTCAATATATATCATTTGAATAAGATATTTTAGTGGATCCACTACACATTTAGTAGGATACATGACATTTGTTCATTATCTGATTAACATTGTATATAAATTGAAGTTTGGTTCTATGTTGTATATACATGTACTATGATGGCATTATGCTATTTTATACTTCCATCATTAAGTAGAACAAATATACAGATATATAAAATCATTATATAGAATTACTATTATTGTTAACATGAAATTAATTGTTGTGTCCTATCATAAATCATTTTAAAAATAAACAGTAAGTTTTACTGTGTTATTGATATCACAATACACATAAATTAATTTTACTAAGTTTACAAACCTGATATATTGGATTTTGGTGTCCCACATTAAGCAATCTGGTGAACTATTCTAAAAGAAGGGAATGACTAATTTAAAAGTGATAAGAGGAGGATAGAGAAATGCCTACATTTGAGACAGTGACCTCTGCTGGACACCTTTGGAGATACCCCTACTCATCTCAGAACCATCAAACAGCTAGATAATCTACTCCACAACTTGATGAGCTCTTTAAAATGTACTTATATAATCTTAGTGCTTTTCTATATCGATTACTCATGTGGAATAAATGAACCCAGATGCACATACAAGTGATGAGGATTTATTATTTTTCAAAATCTGTGCATTAGTAAGACTGTCTAGCTGGGTGGCAATCATGATGATATTATTGACAGTATTTGAATTTGGACTCCTATAGAATCCCAGGTCCTTGTGATCTCCATTCAAATAATTATTTCTTCTTAACTAAGTAAATTAGTAAAAGAAGGTCACATTGAAATAAGGTAGCTCTTAAACCATTTCATTGGTGGATTATATTAATTTTGTCACATGTTAACACAGAGGTCAGAACCAGGATTCATATAGCCTCCGGCCAAAGGTGACTGCTGAATCACAGAGTCTTCACTTATTCATCTGTGGAATGTTTCTGTTGACACTTCACATTAATACTTCAATTTCTACAAGCTCCATTTGCTTTGGAGTTTCTTTGTGGAAACAGCTTCAGGCAATTAATACACTTGCTTTAGTATGTAATTACAAATGCTCTTTTCTTTTTGATGAACTCATTTTCTGAAAATAGAGTGGAAATCTTTGAGGCTCTGATTCCTAATGGGGAATGTCTTTCTGTATATATGTTTGTCTTATATATAAAACATTGGCTAGTAGCCAGGCAGGAAGTATAGACAGGGCTACCAGATGAGGAGAATTCTGGGGAGACACCATGCTGCTGAAATAGTAACATGCTGGATTATGTGTATGCCACATCCTTGTGGCAATACATAGTTTATTAGAAATGGATCCGTAATTAAGAGAGAGCTAGCCAGTAAGGATCCTAGCCTTTGGCCAAGCAGTTTATATTTAACATAAGCCTCTGTGTGTTTCTTTGGGGTTAAACGGCTGTGGGAGCAGGCAGAACAGAAACTCTGTCTACAGATTCCTGAAGCCAACACTGAGTTTGTGTCAGGCCTTTGTTAGCCAAGGGGATCTAGTATGACCCAACTACTCCTACTGAGAGACAGTACAGAATATTTAATATACTATTCTGTCATTCCTGCTTAGTATTTGAATTTTTGCTAGGAATCATGAATGCAGTCATTCGAAAAAACATTTCTCCAATATTTGACTGCTAGTGGTGATATCCTTGTTTAAATACATAGCAAAATTTCACCTGACACTTTAATACATTCAATGTTAAACAGGCAGGGACTAGAGAAAAGGTGGAATGGTTAAAAACAATGACTGTTCTTCTCAAAGATCCAGGTTTGATTTCAAGCATCCAAAGGGTAGCTTACAACTATATGTAATTCCAATTCCAGGAGACTAATGCCCGCTTCTTGCCTCCACAGGTACCTGGAATGCACATGGTCCACAGACATATATGTTGGTAAAACATCATTAGACATAAAAATTATTTTAATTTTAAAAATAAACCTTCTTTTAAAAAGAATCCTAGCTATACCTTGTATAGAAGACTACTGCAGAGGTTACAGACAATAGGGAGGATTTAGGGAAAACAGAGACAAATCCAGATTATTAAATCTCCACAAGTACATAGAAAATGACCTCAAGCATGAGTGATAAGAACCTGCATGTGTTTTACTGAGTATGCAAGTATACTGCAGATTAAATATAAATAATGGAAGGCAGGCTTTTATAACTTAGCTATCATGTATTCACAGTCCTATTTCCAATGAAAGATATGAGAGATGTGTACTTGAATAGTGGCTGTGCCCAGAGGCAATACTGGATGCAATTCTTTATCAGTGAGCTGTTTCAACATGATTTGTCCACAAACCTGCTGACTTGGAAGCTCCACTCATTGTTTGGGCCATTGGTAATATGCTCCTAAAGAATGTAGGCATGTAATATTTTTATCAGAATCATAGAGAATGATGTACAGACAGAAAAGGAACAAAATGAATGCTGATGGGACATTTCAGGGAACTGGTCTGGTGTCAGTCTACTGGGATTGAAACATGCAGTATTTAGAATAAGTAAATCTCTTGTGCTTAATGGTATGAAAATATTCAGATAAGCTAAACTAATAATTTTATTAAGAGCATATCATCTGTGAATCATATTATTTTATTAAGTATTGTCTTTTCATTAAACTACATTAATTATACTAAGTATGTAAATTATATTAAGAATGAAATATTAGCATAACTATCAACAAATAAGGAAAATACATGAATACAAAAGCATTTAATTGATTTACTTTCTTTGTTATTTCATTAGAAAGGGAAGTGATAGATGAATTTTCAAGCAGCCCCGTCTATTCCCTTATGTTGCTGCACATTCATTTTTACTAATTCCATCACTGACTTTGTACTCATTAAAGTGAACTTCCCTCAATACACTGTTGGTTTTTTCTATAAACAGTTGCATAATTTCTTTTTAAAATTATTTTCCTCCTTTTTCTTTCTCTAATATATTGATTTCCATATTTATGTACCTTTTTATTGAGCATGAACTTAGGAAACTATAAAAAGAGCTGTCTGAGACAAGCTAAGCATTGTCTAGACACAGACACACATGTACGTAGACACACAGACAAATGTCCAATGACACCTGAGGCTCAGTGACTCAAATTATCTCTCTTATTAAGCAGGATAATTGTGCAATGGTGAGTGACAGTGGCAAATATTCTCATAGATTGTTATAAATCTACATATATTATAAAGGTCAATTTCCTCAAATAGAGTGCCCTCCCTCCTTCCCATTCTCTTTTCTCCCCCTCTCTTGCCCTTCCTCTTATTCCGGCCTCATTCTGGCCTAAAACTCACAGGTCTTCCCCTGTCTCTGTCTCTTGGGTCCTGAGGTTGGAGAGGTACATTCCCACCAAATCAAATAAGCTCTTTTTAATAAAGGAAATTAGGAAATCTCCGTAAACGATGCTTTTAAGATTTAGTTTTTATATTTATCACCATGTCTTTGTGTGTTTGTATGGGTACATGTGTGGGCATTACAGACAAGGGAGAAGCTGTAATTACAGACAACTCTGAACCCCCAGAGAGGTGTGCCATGAATACAACTTATTTCTACTTCAACCACTATTGATCAATGACACAGCTAGCCCTGACTATTTTATTGTCTGTTAATTCACTAACTTTCTTCCTCTCCCAGATAAAGGAAGATTGCCTTTAAGACTCATTGTTTCAAATGGAGGTGAGAAGTAGTTGGGATAATAAATCATACATATGCACCATCAGTCTCTCAAAGCTCCATTCCCACCATTCCTTGCACACACTTTAGATACCTGGAAAGTGTACATTATCCTTGTTCTAGTGCCAAAGAATTCTGAGAAGACCTGCATGTTTCAATCCCAGTAGACTGACACCAAACTGGTTCCCTGAAATGTCCCATCAGCATTCATTTTGTTCCTTTTCTGTTTCAACTAAAAATAACCTGAAGCAGTCATACCAAGAATGTTTCTAGTTTTCTGACTGCCTTAATGTACATTCTGTCTTAAAGTGTGGTAAATTTAGTATTATCCAGGTCCCAGAAAAATAAAAATAACTTTTCTAGAAATTCAGGACATGGCCTTTTCCATACTATTTAGTGGCACAGTATCACTAATGACGATTAAAGTATTCCAGTCCATATCCAATTATTCCAAATCTTCTTAAACATCCCCCAAAATGATTTACCTTTTCTAGTTGTATAACAGATGAAATTGAAGAATCATAGATGTCAAAGTTGCCAGTGTTGATGGGCCTGGTGAATGTACACTATGATATGATGGGAGTAATTTGCCTTTTTTGTTTCTAAATGGTACTGCAAGCACTTAAGATAAAATTTATAAAATATTCTTGTACTCAGTGACATTCTATGTAATGATTCCAAATGGAAGGGAACTGTTATGTATTCATTGTCATACAGGCATAGAACATTTAGAAATAAGTCTTTACCTATTTCTTCTACCTGTGTTAACTTAAGTGTTTACGTATTATGAGTTACTTTTAAAATTTAAAATCAGCAATTTACTGCAACATACAAAAATGAATTGAAATTGACTTCTTCTTGTCCTAGAAATAATGGCTGTAAGAAAGACTATCATCAAAACTAATTTGCAGTAATGTGTCTCTTTGATGCCTTAAATGCATAAAATACATTAAAAAAGTTAATTGAATTTCTAAGGACTCCTCACAATTCTTAGATCAGATATTTTTCATATTGAATGCACAGGAACATCTGAGCTAGAAAATAATTGAGGTGAAGCATAATAAGATAGATCTCATAGATTTAAAGGGTGTGTTTTCTTCAAGAGTAAAAAACATTTTGAGAAGCAAATACTCTGTAAGAATACCTACAAATCCTTTCGAACTGAGTGATAGAAAGTTTCAAAGACATTTGGACATCCAAGAAAAGAGAACAAGGGAGTGGGTGGCATAGCCAAATCTCTGCAGGCTGATTACCATGGTATGTAATGGTGTTATTCTGTTACCTGATTCTTTAAACAAGGTTTCACTGTGTAAATCAGACCGGGCTCAAATTCACAGAGATATGCCCACATCTGCCTTATGAATGTCAGAATTAAAAGCATGCACCACCACATCTGGCTTTGTTATCTTTAAAAAGTAGTATAACTGCCTTTCTCTTTTATTTGGAAATGGGTAAAGTCTAATATCCTGAACACCTGTCAAACTGAAAATAACCAACAAGTATAGATTAAAACATTAGTATCAGTGACAGCAGGATGATCATTTTAAAGGCTTTCTTTGTATTTTATCTATGTGTATTAGTGTATCTTATGTGGGTATATTTAAACATATTTGTTAGAGTGCAATCAAGGCTAAAGGCATTGTAGTCTCCAGACTTTGGGTTACAGGAACTTCTTAGCAGTCTGAGATGGATGCTGGGGCCTGATTTTTAAGTTCTCTCAAAGTTCAGTACATGACATCTTTTCATGTCACAATATTTTGTTGTTAATTTGCCTGAGCTGAATCTTCTTGAGATATAAAGTGAAGGTGATACAGACTGTCAGATAAATAAGCTTATTCAGTATGTGGTTTGGGTGCCATATATCCCAGAAAGTTGGTAAACTTGAAATTCCATTATGGACATGAAGCCTAAGAAAGTAAAAGAAAACAAATCATACTTAATATTAGAATAATGTATGGTTGCCTCCCAGAAGTTGAAGGCAAGTCTGTATTGCTGAAGACACCACGAATATCATGCACAGTACATAGAGAACTCCAAATGAATCTGACCCACAAGTCTCCTCCCAGAGGACTAGCTCTTAGTACCAGGAAAGGCTATAGCTATAGAAGCTGCCAAGTGAGGGAAGTGATACTTCTGTGATGCCTAGAACTACAGCAGTTACTGGCATGGCAAGTGTTTTAGTTGCTTTTCTAGTGCTGTGATAAGGCACCAAGGCAAAGGCAACTCAGAAAAAAATAATTTATTTGGGGTTTACCGCTATGTTTTGATCCATATGCATGAGACAGTGAGTACTATGTGGACTGGTATAGCCCTGTGAAACCAAAATGCAACCACCAGTGACAGACTTCCTCCAACAAGGCCATAAGCTTAATCCTTCCCAAACAATTCCACCATCTGCTCACCTATGGCTCATGGAACATAGCAGAAGAAGGGGTGGAAAGATTGTAATAACCAGAGAACCAGGAAATCTACTTGAAGATTTTGTCGCCTATAAATGAAGCGGAAGCTACACTTACGACACCTCAGCAGAACTGCTGTTTAAATAATACTTGACACATAACAACACCAATAGACATGCTGACTTGAAAAGGAGACATCTGATGAGATTCCACTCCTAGATGAAGAGCTACAGGTAATTAATGACTGCTGAGGGATGAAGAATTCATCTTCCCCAGAGACATGCTCCCTAATGGTTTACCCAGTACTCAGTATCAACCCTGAAAATGCACATGCAAGCAACACTAAAGAAAACTCAGCATGCTGTGTTTTACATATTTACACATGTACAATTATATGTAACAGCAATAATTAATGATAAAGAGGCATGAAATTGAGGAGTAAAGGAGTGGGGCATGGGAGAGATTGGAGATAGGAGAAGTAAGGGTAAATGATTTAATTATAATTTAATTTAAAATTGTAATTAAATTAATTAATAGATGACTTCTTCTAAAGTTGAGTTGTTACATTCTTAATTCTAATAAGCATATAGTATAGAACTGTAGGTCAGTAGTAGATGAATGCTATGAAAATCCACTCTGAAAAAATGAAAACAAAAGAAATATAGAAACAAATGAATATTTATTATTTAATTTCCAAAACAAAGGAAGTAAGCAGAACTTCAACAAATCGCAAACAGTAAAATAAAATGAAACCAAAGAGTCTCTCAAACTTGGTGATGGGGAAAAATTATTTTTATTGAAAGTAACAATAACGTTTAAAAGATTAAGATTTCCTGTTGGAGTAAAAGTTGTCAGAAAGACTTTTAAAGACTGCTGCATACTCTTCACAAGAACTCTAGATAAACTATAAAGAAAAAGGAGTGGATAAAGGCATTTGTTCCCTGAGCCATCTCATCAGACCATATAGGTTGTATTAAAATAAGACAATTCACTTTGAAAAAAATGCCATTGTTTCAATATTCTTGATCAAAATGTAATTAATTTAGAATGGAATACCAAAGGAAAAGATGCTGAAAACATTCATTCTGAGAGGAAAACAGTTTTTATGAGTCCAACCGTTTTGCCTATGAGTAATCAAAATTGTAAATTACCTTAAAACTGTACTAATAAAAACAATTGCATTAGAAAGTTCTTGATGACTCAGAACATATTTCTTTCAGTTAGGGTATGCAGACTCATGGGTCTTTTCTTGCAGGTACAATGACAATTAGCATCTCTCCTATCCCCTTACATTCTCTGCTTTTTCCAGCATCTGTCAAATACAAATTTTAATACTTATATTACATTATGTACTATGCACAAACACATTCACCTTTCAAAGAAATGGAATAAATCCATTGTATCCTACATTTTATGCATAGATTATGTTTTGATTAAAAATTATATGCATTGTAATTATTGTAATTGTTATGACAAATAATTATATGGTATGAAATTGACAGTATGTATTATACATAAGGTATTATATACTTAAAACTGTATGTCACACATGGAATGTTCCAAATGCCTTGAATAATGTGTTATATTTTTTCTAGAGAAATTTGAGTTGTAGCCTTTTAATAATAAAAGTAACCAAGTGACTATATGGTATGCCTGATTTTTGAGCACTCTTTACTTACCTTAGTTGTTAGAATCATAAATATTCTTTCCTGTTCTCTGTAAGATGTCCAGTCAGTTTTTGGGGGGTCATTGTGTACTGTCTTTCAACATGTCAGATGGCTGATAAAAATAAGGGCAATACTAAAGGATTAACTAAGTGAATAAGGGATGTGATGGAGACCTGAGATGGGTGAACTCAAAAGGAGAATTTAAGTGGGTACAAATGTGCTAGTGTTGACATAGTTGCTCTTTTTTGAATATGTGTGTGTGCCTTCACATGAAGCAAAATCAATAGAGGTGCATAAAGTTTCTTTTATTTTCCAAGCCCCAAAGAAACAGTTTATGAAACTATATTCAAAGCAGTCTAAATTGTTTACAGAATTCTTACTCAAACATGACATATTCTCAATTACTTTTTCACTATCAGCAGAGGGAAGAAAGGTTACAGACTTTTGGTTAGTTACTTAAAAAGAAATGCTAAAAGCATCAGTAGAATGATTGTCAGCTAAGACTATAAAACTCACTGTATCATAGAAGATAGACTCATTAAATTAGAAATGAATGAGGCCAGATACAAGTAGCCCAACTGTCATTAAAAGGTACCAGTACATGCCTCTTCAACTCTATCACCAAAGATCAAAGAGGCAGCTTTCATGTTTCACTGATCATTTCACATTTTCATCTACACCTTCTTTTTTACGTACAAGTAAGGTTCCAAGGTAGATGACTTTGCTAGACGCAGTGTATCAAATTGCTGGTATCTGTGCTTGCAGGCACTGTCAGAACATGAACAGTCACTCAGTCACTGAGAACAATGGATCACTAATGTAGAGGAAGGTTTTTATCATTTAAAGAGGACACTTAGTGTGACACCATGGACTCCTGGCTGGAACCTACAGCATATTGGAGGGAATACCAAACTGTCGCTCACACTCAGTTCATTTAAGGTTGGATGTAACAAATTGTTATTAAATACAGCAATTGAGTTTGACAGCTTGTATAATAAATTTTGTTATTCACTGAGTACCTATCACTACTTCTTGATAAATTAGGATAGATGTACCTGTCTTGATTATCATTATATTAATACAGAACAGGTAATTCATAATAATTTTGTACAATGAATAATGGCCTTAGCAGTGTCCCTGTCCCTAGTCTTCTAATATGACTTTGGTTATGAATCCTAGTGTTCATGTAATAAGTATGATACTTATACTTGACAGAGGTGGATACTCATACTAACCTAAACTTACAGTCAACTGTAATCACAAAACTCTTACTCTATAATCTCATAGCCGGATGAATCATATTTCTCTCCTTTGATAGTATTCGATTTTAAGTTGCAAATTATTATGTCCTTAATATCACACTATTTGATTAATTTGAAAACTGATATTATCAAAGTATGAATCATATCTCTTCATTTTGTACTATATCTGAAATGTCCACCAGCAGAGTTATTATTGATGTCAAAATAATGTGTTGAACTGGTTGGATGTGAGGCATACTATACACTGTGAAGTGAAGTCATGTGTTAGTCACTTGTCTTTTAATGTTTCATGAATATAGGAAGTAAACCATACACATTTACCTGTGTCACACTTACCCACCATATTATATCTGTGTGTATCAGGAGATAATTTAATGCCTATATTTTTAGATTTCAGATTAAAACTAAGATTGAAAACTAAATTTAAGTGGTAGACGCAAGCCAACTAGATTACTGAAAATTTTTGACTAATGATAAGTTTGATGAAAGTTTTGCACCTTGATATCAAGTCATCAGTATGACAGAAGAAAATATAGTATTTGAATATAATAACAATTTTTGAGTTATGTGTATATAGCACCAAATAGTATATATGCATATATTTTTATTTGACTAGCAATTTTCTCTAACCCCATATGTCTATCTATAAAGTTGTCTTTTATAAAATGAATTGGTTTGATTGTCAGATCTACAAACTAAACTATAGATTATTTTTATGTTTTGTAAGAATGTACTCTACGGGAATATTGTGGTCATTTTGAAAAATTAAAAAAATTCCACTAAAAGTTCCACTAAGAGTGTCACAAAGTATAGAAATGTGTGGTGGAGTGTGGTAACAACTGCCTCTAATCCAGCCAACTGGGGGAATGAAGGCAGAAATCTCTGACTGTTCTGTGAGCCTGAGCTATAATGTGTCTTCAAAGGCTGTCCAAGCTACAACATCAAGACTGAACTTGAAAACCAAAAATTTACACAATGTTTTATTAAAATTAAAGTATTCAAGTATGAGCCAATAGCAAATGCCTAATGATAAACAATCATAGTTCCAGGCTGCCAAGTGCTTACTGCTCTTTCAGAGTCATGTTTCTATCATTGCCCACATCATTAGGCTCACAAATGTTCTTAACTGCAGCTCCGAGTAATCCAGCACCCATTTCTGATTTCTGATCCTTGTAGACACCTGCACACAGAGACTTGCACCAGCACAGAAGCACACACACACACACACACACACACACACACACACACACACACATATATATGTAAGTAAATCTTAGTAAAGGCCCTATTACTGGAATATGTACATGAGTCTGTGTGAGTGAAAACTCCAATTTTTCCTTCTTTGGCCTTACATAGTCAAAATTGTATTTTTTTTCTTTTTTGACTTTCCAACCCAGTGCCCACATATGTGTTAGAAAAGTATTTTCTGATGTCATACAAGGGATTTTTTTTTCATGCTTGTCATATAGCATAGAGAATGTGACGTTGTCATATTTTCTGAAAGCAGTGCTATAGTTAAAAGCAGATGCAACGCATGGAGTTAATTGTGGTTTCATTATCACATATCTCCCCCAGAGAGCAAATTGTACCTTTCAGGTGATTGCCATCACATCAGACTCTACCATATGGCAAGATATAACTTCTATTGCCTTGACTAGCTGATCTTTTCCCAAGCTGGTATTTCAGACATGCATGATCTTCCTGTCCCTTTTCTGCTCCTTCTTCATTCTTTTACACTTGCTGCCCTTTTGGCTAAAGAAAATACATCACCACAGAAATCCCTTATGTCTTGTATAAATTGTTACGGCATGGTACATGGGTGAATTTTAGATACATTTTGTATCTTCCTATGATGTCGTCTTTTCAATTTCAGGAACTCTTGTGGCTGAATGCAGTTTATATTTCAGTTCATTTGGCTGTGGCTTTTCTTTCCTGCACATATTAACTATCAGAAATGTCAGAACCCCTCAGGACATGTACCAAGTCATTAAAATAATAAAAGTAACAGGCAAATAAGAACCAAAGGTGCCAGTGATAAAGGTAATCAAGGTAGAAATGAGACGAATGGTAACTTTCTTATGAAAGAATGAATTTCTATTTGCAGGAAGTAAAGATGATGCCTGCGGAGAACATAAATAAGCAAAATCGACTCAATTGAAAGTTGAGTTTGAGGAATATTTTTTTCTTATCAGATAATGAACCAGGTCTGAGTAATACAGATAATAATGATTATGTTGCTGCCACAAGGAAAATGTAATTAGATTCCAAAATTGGCCCATCAAACAGCTTTCTTCTAGAAGAAAGAATTCATAAACTCTGAAGCAGGACAATAAAAAACTAACAACAGAAAAATAATGAATAGAATGCCTCACAATGCCTTCAAAAATGGGTGATATTTTAAAGTCTTGTTGTCATCATCAGATATGGAGCTGGCATAACTAAGAAATTCCTTTACAATTCTAGATCAAATTTGTTCAGCTAATCTCAAATCCAGATATAGACATAAATCACAAGGATTTTAAATGTCGTTAAATAAGCCAATTGCTAATATTTAATATTTTATTCTTTAATATATCTACTAATCTTTTTGAAAAAAATGTTGGATATGTATCTAATTTCCTTAAGGAAGAATTCTTAAACCCCAGAAAGCATTATAGGTTGGCATACATTTAAAGTGAACATATGTTAAATAGAAAGCACAAGTTCAAATAATATTGTGTGTACATAAATATAAGTATAAATAAATATCAAGTAAATGTGGATAGATAGACTAAGGGATAGTTTACTTTCCTTCCTGAAGAACATAACCCAAAATATTTCTGCTTCATTTGCAAAGAAATGTTTGTGGGGCTACTTTTGTGGGGGAGCTGCTTGAAATATTTTTGCTGTTTGTTTATGAATATCAACCAGCATGAGAATAAACAACAATTTTCTGCATTCTGCATTTTAAGATGAACATTAAAATGTCCAGGCAAAGACAGGCCATAGTTTGAAGCTGATATCATTTGGGGAGCTGGCTAGTTTGAAGGGGTAAAAATTAGTCATGCAGCAGGCTGGAAGACACTCTGCAGCAGCTGCCCACTTCAAACAAGAAATCATGCTTCAGAGGTGGAGGAAATGTGAGAACTTGGTTTCTGCTTTAGGAAATGAGGCAAAGTGATCTCCCTTTCCTCCCCAATCAAGTCAGAGTAAATGAGTAATGAGTAAATCTTCTCCTGGAAGTAGAGCCATTGAGAAATCTCTCATTCAAGGCAGAAACTATTCAGATGTTATCTTTAGACGCCAACAGGAAGAAGAGAAAACCCAGGGCAGCTACCTTCCTATGTGTTTCAGCAAAGACGAATGGGCACTGGATTACTGCCTAGAGAACATTCAAGAACTGTAAAGGTTAAAAGTAAAATCACTGGAGGAGGAAGGGAGATGAACATACACGAAGGTCTGATGTTGAATTCAAAGTGCACACACACAGAAATACCCCTTGAATATCTAACCGGAATGCTGGTGGGGAGTTGGAGAAGATGTAAATAAGAGTTTGCAGGCCAGCTAGTATAGGCAATTAACATGTTCTAAGTTCACTGAGAAACAACATATCAAAAGCTCAAGTAGATGGTTGAAGGCTCAGAATTTCAGCCACTGAGCTAAACACATTCACATGTGTGCATAAATATACTTATACATGCATAACCCCCTGCAAACAAACACTCAAATGTGTACACACACACAAACACACACATGCACATATACATTAAAATATACTTCTATACATAGCAATAAAGATGACAGTGACAATGAAGAAAAAGCAAAAAAGCACTGGAAAATTAGATTAAAATATTAAAATTCATATTTCAATCAAGTTAATATTCCTATAAAATAAATCACTGATGAACTGACAAGTCAGTACTGTGTTCTAGAAGAGAACTGGTGGGATTCCATCCTTAAGGAAAGGACAAATACCTAATATTTAAGAAGGTAGAGTTCAGAGAATTGGGGAACAGAACCTCAGCTATTCAGTGAACAGAGGAAATGGAGATTAACAGCAATCAAAGCTTTATTGAAAAATTCTTGGGATCTGAGTAGGATGACTGGCAGCCAAATTCCCTGGGACCTGCAAAGTCAAGGCTGGATTCAATTGGGCATTTAGCTAACAAAATTTACAGGTATAGACTATTACACGTTTTTTCTAAGAGCAGGACTGATTTCTGTAGGTGAAACAAAAGCAATCGTTCTGAAAGTTCAGAAATCTTTTGTTGAATTGTAACTACCATTTAACTGGCTTACTAATACAATTTTACTCAAATTTATGCAGCTGGTAAATAACGTCATTGGAAAAACTTTATGAACAGATATGGTTTTTTGAGTAAACAAAAGCAGTAGAATTGCTGCACAAATCCATGTTGCATGCTATGTCATGGCAGCGGTGAGTTTAATTTTGAACTCTAAAGGAAGCCAACTTTCTGAGTTACAGGGATGTAAGTTTACATGTAAATTATTATCCATTGTTCCTGGCGCTTAAAGTATGCTGGAGTGCAGAACTGGGTTATTCAGCTGCAAGGGAAGCTCTAAAAATGAAGGAAAACAATAAATAAGAAGCTAGTGAGACAAAAAGTCCTTGCCTTAAGGAAATCACAAGGGCCAGTATACCTCCATAAGACTGGCGCATTGCTGACATTAAGAAATGACTGCATTTTCAAGGAGAAAATAAGCGGCCTATAGTAAACCTAACCTTGCTGGAATCTTATCCTTGCAGGCACTGACAGAAAAGTATTTCTACACCCCTCTGCAGACTCTGTGCCACCAGGAACTGCCACAAAAAACAGAGAGACCTCTCACAGTTTTTGGAAAAAGCCATGCATTTACCACTTCCCACCACCTAAAATTTGAGGCGGTTTGACTGGAATCATTAATTAATCATCTCTACCCCTTACCCACAGCCATTGTGACTCTAATTACATAATCTAAGTCATATTACACACATGGAACTTATTAACTAAGCCTGCTTCCTTGCAGATTCAAGAACTTCTCCTTGGAAACCTTTATGAGTGAACACCTCTTCCTCCTGCAGTTCTGTGTTTTCAGATACCCACTGTATAGCTGTTTTTAGAGAAGTGGTGGTTAGATTGAGAATGGCCCTCATAGGCTCAAATATATAAAAAATGTTTGATGCCTAGCTAATGGAACAGTTTGGCAAGGGTTAGGAAGTGTGGCTTTGAGAGTGTCAGAGGTAATGGATGCTAAGATTTCAAAAAACCTCACACGGTTCACAGTTCTCTTCAACTCATAGTTCTGTATCAAGTTGTGAGCTTTCAGCTACTATTCCAGTGCAATATCTACCTATCTACTACTATGCTCCTTGCTATGATAGTCATGGACTGTAGCCCTCTGGAATTGTGAACCTTAAATTAAACACTTCATTTTGTAAGTAACCCTGATCATATGTTTTGTCAGAGCAATTGGAACAGAAATAAGACACAGATCTTTTATCAAAAAAGAAAATATATCACTGAGTCTCCCTGGAACCCCATATTCCCTCTCCTTCAGCAGACCAATCATGTAAATTATATTGTCATAAGATATGATTTTGAAAACTGTGCTACTACCGTAATAGGAGGAGCCATTATAGATTTGAAGAGAGATCTGCTACTAGGGAGATGTCCATAGGCCTATAAGGATGACACCAGCTGGCAATCTAACCAATACTGTAGAGGCCACCTTAAATGCTCTTCCCTATATTGTGATTGACAAATTCCTTGTATGTCATCCTAGAGCCTTCATCCAGTGGCTGAAGGAAGCAGAGGCAGACACCCACAGCTAAACACTGAACTGAACTCCTGGAACTCAGCTGCAGAGAGGGAGGAGTGATGAGCAAAGGACTGATGACTTGGTGGGAGAAACCCACAGAAACAGCTGACCTGAACCAGGGTGCGCTCATAGACTCCAGACAGAAACAGCTGACCTGAACAAGGGGGGAGCTCATAGACCCCAGAGTGATAGCTGAGAGGCCGGCATGGGACTGATCCAGACCTCCTGAACATGTGTGTCAGTGAGGAGGCCTCAGCATCCTTTGGGGCCTCAGGCAATAAATCAGCATTTAGTCCTGTCATCCAGATGGACTTTGGGAGCCCATTCCACATGGAGGGATTCTGTCTCTGCCTGGACACATGGGGGAGGGCCTAGGCCCTGCCCCAGATCATATGACAGACTTTCGAGTTCCCCCATGAAGGGCCTCACCTTCCTTGGAGAGTGGAATGGGGATTGGAGAAGGGGTTGGTGGAGGGTTGAAGGGGGGGGGCGGGAGAGGAGGGTAAAGGAGAGGGAGCTGGATTTGACATGTGAAGCAAACTTCTTTCTAATTTAAATTAAATAAAAAATTAAAAAAGAGGTTAATTTGATATGATAGTTAATAAGAATGCAGAGTCTGTGTAAGATGTAGAGGGCTGTTGGAGAATAGAAAGGGTTTCTTATGCCACTAGTGAATTCAGTAGCTTTTTGGAGGGCTTAGCATTCACTGTTTTTGTATCTGAAGTGCTAAATGTAAGATCATCAGAGGAAAAATGTGCATAAGGTGAAACCAAGGTAGAGTTTATAGTCTTCTGATGGAATCATATGAGGCATCCTACTCCTAGCAATCAGCATGTTCACCTGTGTGAAATATTGATGCACTGTAGATAAGCTGCCCTGTTTGTTAATGGAGTTGACCAGCCTAATGCCTTCAGTTTGGTGAGTATAAGTTTCTGGTTTCCAACGAAAAAAGCAGATGATTTGGATAAACTACATGGTTTGAACAAATAAGTGCAGACACACTGAGTTACTACTAAGTTCTAGAATTTCAGGAAACCACTGAATGGTAAAGTTCATAGAAGGAAACCAAAGACCAAAGATTTAATCATTGTTTTTACTCTGTGAATTTAATTGTGTTACATACACATATTGTGGGCATATAGTTATATATGATCCACAGCATACATGTAGAAGTCAGAGGACAGTTACTAGGATTTTCATTTATCATATCACGTGGTTCTAAAGAATTTATGTTTTCAAAACCTTAACTTTTTGTGCACTTGATTGAAAAGAGGTCTTATGCTTTATGTCTCCTGACTACAATTTCCATTAATTAAGGAAAAATGTTCTACTACTGCCAGCAAATGTTTAACTGGTATTTTAACTACAAGAAAGTATCCTTCTATAGGAAGTCTGGGAGAAACATATACATAGATCTATCTGTTAGTAAATTGCCTGAATAATCCAGGTTGCAAATGCAGATTCAACTGTAGGGAACAATTGTATTTGGCTAGCACTTTCTGATCAGGAAAAAGGAACAAAATAATAGAAAGCTAACACAATCCCCTAATTTCGCTGAGCAAGGCTAAGCTCTGCTTTGTCTTATTGGAACTCACTTATTCCTGTGTTCTCTTTTGGAAGACAATGAGAAGGTTATAAATGAAGAGACTTGTGATATTTTTTTCCAAATGAGAGGACCCCTTTAGTGTACATATTCAGATTACCAAGAGTTCTTTCATGCATACAGAAATGTACAGGGAAGAGACAATTCTAGCCTTCTGGAGCCACAACATAGATTCATAAAAATAACATGAGAAAGAGACTTTTGGAATGGTCTTTACAAGCAGAACACTGTTCTTGTTTCTGGGTTAATTGAACCCTGCCCCTAAAACAATGTGATGAAGTGGGTACGTAAGGATGGAAACAGGACATCTTGCAAATAGTATCAGGAAATTCTTAAGTTATTAAAAGCATATAATAGGATTTGGGTGATGGGCACTGGGTGTGACCATCTGCTGTTTAAGCAGGACCTAAAATCAAATCTCCAGTATCTATTTAAAATCCAGCATGGCCTCAAGCGTGGGTGGTGGTAGAAAGCATCAGGAAGAGCTCAGGAGCTTTGTAGCCAAGAACCTGCATGAAAAACTGTTGTCTGAGTTCAATGAGAAATGCTTCTTATATTGTTTAAGTGAGCATTAATAAAGGTAATTACTTGATGTCCTCCTCTGGCCTCTGCATGTAAGTCCATAGGTGTTCCCAACTTCATACGCAGCCTGAAATATAAAATATATGTAAAACGTTTATAATGTAAATTTATAATGTAAATAAC
Source organism: Mesocricetus auratus (assembly GCF_017639785.1). Classification (NCBI taxonomy): domain Eukaryota; kingdom Metazoa; phylum Chordata; class Mammalia; order Rodentia; family Cricetidae; genus Mesocricetus; species Mesocricetus auratus. The sequence goes on from NW_024429195.1 coordinate 38,795,915, forward strand.
AATGTGATATTAATATAACAGATAATAATGTTTTTAAAGCAAGGAATAGAAACCAACAATAATATTAGAAAAAACAAGGCTTGTTGTAAGTGCAATTGTCATTTTTCTAGGCTAATCATGTTGTTTTTGTTACTTGTATTCTAGGTAAGAACAAATTTAACATCTGTTTTATTCTTCCTCTGCACTTAAAGGCCTGCATGAGGCCTTTGCTTCACTAAAGAAAGAGAGTCAGTTTTAATTTAAGGATCACATATAAGTGAAAAGGGAGAAATTATAATTAAGATAATGACTTCAAGTCACCATGGAGCCTGTTCTTGATGATAAAATAACTGGTGTATCCATTGAATTACCTACTTATGTGTCCCCATTACTGCAGGAAGCCATGAACATTAGGCAACCCTGTACCTGAATGAAAGTGCTGAGTCAGCTGACTATTCTAACAGCTTATCTAGTAAGTTGAGCAGCTGCCAAAATGTTTCAGCTCCTCAGGAAGGGCATAAATATTCATTTTCTTGCATCCTTGTGCATGAACTAAATTGCAGCACTTCGATATTGGTATTTCATTCCAGAAGAAAAAATAAAAATAGATTTTTCACTGAGGATAGTCATATATAGGACTCAGGGAAGGTTTTTCTCTAGAGTTTTCCTGGTATTTTCTTACTTCTACTTTGAGGTGAGGGAAATCACAAGCCTCAGTCTACTGCACAAAGTGTTTAATTTGGGAATGTGGGCAAAGTGGAGATCCACAAGACTCAGTAGCTGTCCAGGGAGAACAGGAGAATGCCTGTGACTACAATGATGATGCAATTTATGTGGTGTTTAGGGCAGCAGTAAGGTTGAAGTTACTCAGGCTCCAGAAGTAATGACAGACGGCTGCATGCTTTGGATGTTTTATGTTCCCCAGTGTCCATACACCAATTGTTTGTTCTCCTGAACTCCATAGAGCAGGAGGTCATGAGAGGTTTGCCTGTCGGGGATTTTAGGTACTGCATTTACAGATACCAGAAACCGTTTCTCTGCCTTGTCTGCTTTCTCTCTTTACTTCATGACTGATGAGATTAGCATTTGTTTCTGACATTCTACCACAGTTCTAAAGAAAAGGGGTGCACAGATTTTAGACAGAAGCATCCAAAATTGTAAAACAAAATAAACGTTTTTTATTTGGAGGTAAATTACCTCAGACAATTCATTATAGTGATTAAAAGCTGACTAACAGTCATTAATGTCTATCAGTGGAGAAGTCAACTGTATGTGGATGCAGCTTTATGATAGGTAAACAAATACAATTTATAATTATGTCCTTTATAACCTATTTATAATACATGTGGAAAGCATATTCATTTATGATAGTGTTGCTGTTATCAATTCTGTGGCATATGTCCCGGACTTTTATGTAAGTCTTTGGTTATAGTATATGTTTCCTGTATTCCTGGTTTACTTACTATCAGAATAAATTCAATCAATATTTTTTAAGATAAGTAAATTTCAAAAGACAAAGTCAGCTCTAGAGAATTTTTCTTTTTTTTCTTTTTATTTATCTATTTATTTATGTATTTATTTTTATTTTCCAGTCTAAATTTACATAAGAAACAAGGTTGCTTCACAAGTCAGTTCCAGGTCCCTCTCCCTTTCCCTTCTGAATCATATACAAAATGCTCTAACTAACAAATGAATACACAGGAAGGAGGTTCCTAAAGACCTGTGTCTCGTGGTTCTTCTGCCTTTGCATACATAGCAAGGGTCTCCAGCTGCTAGGAGATGTAGATTATGATTATAGAAGTTGAGTAAAAATAATTGCTTATTTAAATTCCTTAATTTTCATTATTTTTATAATGAACCCTGGCATAATAAAAAGTCACTGCTGTAAAAGACTGTAAATAAAGATGTGTTATCATTACTGTGGTGGGCTTAGTCCATGTGTGGGCAATGCAACTTGCCATGGCTACCAATGACAACACTTAAGCAACAAATGAATGTATGTATTAGTTCATGACATACAAGTTTGCATATTCTGATAGAGATAATCCCCTGAATGCCTTTATTATGTTTTCATCTCAAAAATAATAGTCAACATGCCTAACATAGTAAGCTCATATTTCTTTATGTATATCTTTGTGTCTTGATTACATAAAAAAATACAACATTGACATATTTATTCCCTATGGCATCAAGAGTCCTTATAATGTAGAACAGCTATGATGGACCATGCTCAAGTCCCAATCCCTGCAGAAACACATAGCACCAGCACAGCAACTACACACAATTTAGGAAGGCAATACTAAGTCAGTATAGACTCTGAAATACCACTGGATGTTTATTCAAAAGAAGTTAGTGGCAATGCTCAGTGGGCACAATTAGTCTCCATCTATACTTCTAATGTGACATGTGGGAAGTTCCAATTGTTTATCGAAGTCCAGCTCTGCCGTGTTTATTGTGGACAAATTGCTTTAGACGATCACAGCACATCTTAAACATGGTATCTTCTCATTGGAAATCAAGTATAACTGCGATAAAATTCACCAATGCTCTCTGTGGGGCACATCATGTGCTCCTTGAGAGAACTGAGTCTAAAGTTGCAGGATTCCTCTACACATTGTTTTTCTCCTTGTTGTTGGTGGATATGGGTTTAAGGCATGCCTCACCTTCTAAGTGCAAAACATGCAGGGCACATGGTCAGGAGTGAAAAGTGACTGTTAAAAAGGGGCAAATATTCACTGAAAATAAGACAGATCCTACATGGCTGAATAGGAGAAAGGCATGAAAAATAAAACAGTTTCTACTTCCAGAACTTCTGAATTACTGCAAAAGCATATTTACTGTCATCATCCTCCATGGAGTACTTTGTAGAGATCCCCACTTTACATTATAGTTTCTACACTGAAAAAATAAATAGAATCAAGCTACTGAGGGCCTAAAGTCTAAATCTAACCCATCAGTCATCAGGTTGATGACTTCACTATGGCAAATTTTTAAGAAACTAGTAAGTAAAAACTAGGAGTTGTAATATCAACGATCAGTTGTGAAATAAACACAAGGGAAACAATTTAAAAATTTAAGATATCAAGTTAGGGGCTGGGGGGTGGCTCAGTGGTTTAGAGCACTTGCTCCTCTTTCATAGCACCCTCGTTCTATTTCAAGTTCCCACATGGCAATTAACAACCATGTGAAATTCTAGTTCCAAAGTAGCTGATGCCATCCTCTGAATTCTGTGAACACAGCATGTGTGTGGTACACAGACATGAATTAAGATAAACACTCATATTTGCCGGGCGGTGGTGGCGCACGCCTTTAATCCCAGCACTTGGGAGGCAGAGGCAGGTGGATCTCTGTGAGTTCGAGGCCAGGCTGGACCGACAGCCTCCAAAACAATACAGAGAAACCCTGTCTCATAAAACCAAAAAAAAATAAAAGATAAACACTCATATTCATAAAACAAAAATAATAAACACATCAGAAAAATCCAACAAAACATTTACATGCAATTAACTGCACATAACCCATTTACTTGCTATGTTTTCATTGTAAAGTAAAAAATTGCACAAATTCTGCAGAGAGCTCCCTTCAAATTTTAACCTATCAACACCTGTCTCCCTGGTAGTAGTGGCTATTGTGTGCTATAAATCAACCAGAAGAAAATTAAGACTGAATGAGTAAACAGCATGCGTAATAATCAATAAAGAGCATATATTTGGTGTCAGAAAGGTATAGATTCAACCCAAAGTATTGTGACCTATGCTATAGATTGCTGCAGATACTATGACCATGATACTTGCTGGTGCTGATTGTATATTACTCAAATGATTCAGTCTTCCCAAATCTGTTAGCAATCTTATTAGCAAAATGATGCAAACACAGAAGACACATCAATGCAGTTATAATGATGGAAAAAACATGAAGGTAGGTACGAAGAAGAGGTTAACTGCATTTGCATGGAAATAAATATTATTAGCTGTAGTTGTAAGAACATTATGATAAAAGATACTGTTTGCCCAAACAAATCTCAAATAAAGAACAAGACAGGTTTATTTGTGAAGAGATTATAATCAACTTGAACAAGTAGAACTTGAAAATAAGCATTTCAATCATGGTTAGGAAGATTCTGTGCTGCTCTATAGGCATTTCCTAAAGGTTTCAAAGTGATAGAAAGCCTGGTGACATGGACTGAATTCTCTAGATAAAGTAGTATTGAAACTCAGTGAAGGGAGAGCTTAGATGTAAGGCTTCCTATATGTTGAGTCATTCCAAATGCTGCCTTCTACAGGGTCACAGTAGTCTATCTTATAAGTGTGCATTTCATTGCACAAATTTATGGGGGAGTTACAAATATTGCCTGAGGTTAGGACTAGGGTAGGAAAGAGCTGAAGGTGAAGTAACAAATGAAGTCACTGAAATATGGTTAGGCCAAGTTGTCAGAAAGGAAGAATCCATGAAGGAAATTCAAAGGGGCCAAATTATAAAATCTCTGTATTTACATAAAGTGTCTTTTGTGTTTGTATCCATTTTGCTAATAAGATTGGTAACAGAAAAAGTACATTATAATAAACTACAAAGAGACAGCTGTAACATGAATATTAAAACCCAGAGGCAGATAATGAGGTTCAAGCTTTAAGCTGAAGATTAGAGAATCAAAGCAGTCAAGCCAATAGATCTTACCTCTACCAATCTGCAATGGAAATCCTGTCTCCACGAATCCTCAGAGACAAAACTTTCCTCCTTCTTATATTCCTTCCTCTGCCAAGCCTTATCACTCCTGTCTCCATATCCCTAGCACTTGAATTAAAGGCATGTGCTCTGTTGATTTTCACTCTTGTGTAGGTTACCTTGAACTCAGAGAGATATATCTGCCTTTCTTCTGAGCCCTGGGATTAAAGATGTGTGCCACCTCTGTCTGGCTATTTGGTTTGCTAGTATGACTCCTGGGATTAAAGGAGTATATCACTGTTGTCTGACCCCCAAAGAATATCCCGACAGACAGCATTTTCAGAAAACTGGACACTATAATTAGTATCCATGCTATATATTCAGTTCTAAACCTGTATTATTGGGAAACTAACCCATGAGGAATGGCATTCTCTAAGTACTCTGGGTTGTTTTGACCAAACTACTAAAATCAGCTTTATTGCCATTAACCATATGATAGTCAAATATTTCTGTCATACCAAAAAGAAGCTTTCTATGTGTAAAGTATAAATTGGACCTTTATTTGAAGAAAATTGACAAGTGAAAATTATCACATAAGTTTAACATCAAATATCAGCTGCTATAATGAAACAAAAAGAGGCTTTACACTCAGCTGGAGCTTATCTTATAAATCAAACACCCTTTTAAAGACAAAGTAAATTACTCCCAGTGTCAACAATATTTTTTTATTATTTATTTTTAAGTTTAAATTTAGATTAGAAACAAGGTTGCTGCACAAGTCAGTTCCAGGTCCCTCTCCCTTTCCCTCCCCTCCTCCCATGCCCTCCCCGCAACCCCCCATTATCCCCTCATTTCCCCAGGGAGGGTGAGGCCCTCCATGGGGGTGTCCTTAGTCTGTTATTTCATCCAGGGCAGGGCCTAGACCCTCCCCCAAGAGTTCAGGGTGAGAGTGCATTTCACATTGTTGGATGGTAGTCCAAAGTCCGTGTGTATACTCGGGATGAGTACTGTACTGCCCAAGGCTCAATAAATTACATAGGCCTCCTCACTGACACCCCATTCAGGGGGTCTTGATCAGTCCCATGCTTTATTCCCAGGCTGATGCCTGTGATTCAAAAGTTAACCTTTGTCAGGTCAGCTGTTTCTGGGTGTTAAACCCAACAATAATTTTAACTGAGAATGTATATACAGGAAATCTTGGATATGTACAATGGACTTCAGAATTCAAAACTATCTTTTAAAAGTCGACTATATGTCATTGTGTCATTCAAATCTAGTAATTTTTTAGTTTTTCAAAATTCTGAACTGATAGACAATGTCCTCTGCATTTTCCACTAATGATGTATTATATTTTCTTTAAAATTACTTTCAAATGATATATTTACTTAATAGAAGAAACGTAAATGTGTATATGAGAAGAATATAAGAAGTATTACCTTTTATGGTACTTTTGATTATGTAATTATAGTTAAATTTTTCTTTTATACATTAATTAGAATACTCATGTGTAAAATATTTTTTTATATTTACTTATTTACTTTTGCAAAAAAATTCAGGTTTATTGAATTCACAGAAGTGGGCAGCAAGCTGGGCAGAAATAAGAACAATTTGCCCTTGTTAGAGAACAAGTTGCTCCTTATCAGCCCACTTTGTTAGCTAAAAACCAAAGAAACTCATACTATCTCTGGGTATGACCCCAGCACATTCAAAGTAAAACAAAAAATAAACAAAATAATTAAAGTTTTCAAAACTAGCAGTCCTCACTCTCTTATGGGGACAGTTTCACAAATGTCAAGATAGAACACAGTATTGTTCACTTTATCATCTCTCTAGTTCATGAGATATCTCTATCCATCTCATTCCTCCTTCCTTTCACACGCTGTCTAATGTTCTACACTGTCATCCTGCTGCTCATACCTGCGCCTTTATTTTGGAGAGAGAGGTATTGATTTCCTCAGGCATTGTGTTAATCTTTTGTCTACAGTACTGAGTCAGAGGACTATACTCTTTGGTCAAGTGAGACTTATAATTTACTGTGAAATGGTGTCTAAACCAATCTTATGAATCAATAGCTAAAAAATTGAAATTCCATAATAGTATATTGTGAGGGAGTTTAACACAAGTTTCCCTGTTCACTTTAGAACTGTGCTGTCAAAGGTTTAAGAAGGAATTATCATTGTGATTTTATTTCAGTGTCTTTGTATTATTTATGTATTTAATTGGGCTCCAGAAAATTACAGAGTTTTATCCTTTCCTATGCTGATTCCATTTGAAATGAAGTGCCTGAAACAGAAGATTTCCCAAGAGATAGAGCTACTTACAAGGAGTACTGCTTGAATTCAGTCCAGAGTTCTTTAGACTTGCTGATGTTTGTGAGATTCACATATACATGATACATTCTTACAACCAAGAGTGAGAATTCACAAGTGTCCTCAACACTTACTGAAGGTGCCAATCATAGACTTCACTGCTTGTGAATATACTCATGCCCAACTTAACAACAGAGACTCACAGAAAAGTTGAACACTGGATTCATGGAAGGTTCAATACAAATAGGTTGTTCTATTCTAAGCTATCATTTTCCCACTAAATCAATGTATATTTTTGAAGAACTTGAATTTAACCCAGTATTTCAAAAAGAAGTCTCTTTTTCAGGTATGCCATTTAAGAGAATTCTTAAAAATTATTATTAGTTGTGGTATTAATTATTGTGTGTGGATGCAGGTGCCAAGTCATGCATGTGAAGGTCAGAGCCATCTCCCTGACCATTGTTTTAGTTCATGGAAGAAGTAGATTTGCTTACTGATGGTTGCCATGACTCAGGAAACTTGAGAACATGGATTCAAGAGTAAGATGGCAGTGTATGATCACCATTAAAATCTCTTGTATTGTAAGGCACTATGTAGGGAATTATACAGTTTACCTGGCCTAGCTGCATTGAGAGGCATGCATTATAGGTTTTTCAGGTTAAAGTCTGTGGTTTCTTGGGCAAGTGATTTTCAGATTCTGAGAAACTGAGGCACTTAGGCACTGAAGCATTCAGAACACCCATGTTTCTCTGTGCTTCCTCTTAGACATTAATCTTGTGTACTCTGTATAGCTTGCAAAAATACTGGATCCTGGCAGCTACCAATGTAATGATCCTGGCAACAATCATTGTATTCTGTTCTGATCAGAGTATAAAGATTACTTCCAATAAACTTGGCTCAGCCTAAGTTTTGCTTAGACCAGCCCCCTCCATACTAGACTGGTTTAAACTTCTCATAGGCTCTATCAGGTGACTTTGGCTCAACTAGTAAGCACTGGAGCTCACATTACTATATCAACTTCTATAGTGGTTTGAATAAGGACAGGTACCACAGGCTCATATACTTGAAGTAATTATATGTGTGCCCTTACTGGAGGAAGTCTGTCAGCAGGGTATGCTTTGATTTTTTTTCAGCAGCCTAGGCCAGAACTAGTGGCTCTCCTTTCCTCCTGTCTGTAGATCCAGATATATAACTCTCAGCTACTTCTCCATTAAGAAGCATGCCACCATGCTCCCTGCCATGATGACAATGGACTAAGCCTCTGAAACTGTAACCAAGCCCCACCTAAATGTTTTCCTTTGTAAGCGCTGTCATGGACATTGTATCTCTTCACAGAGATACAATAGATAGAGATTGATACCAAGCAGTGGGGTATTGCTGTGATAATCTTGACCATGTTGCTTATTGAAAGAATGTGGACCCAAGGACTTTGGATTAGAAAAGCAGTTGAATGCTCTAAGTAGGTCTTAATGGGCCACACTATCAGGAGTGGAAGGTGGCATTGAGAGCAATGTAGACTGACAGTCCAGCACAAGAAGTTTCAGAGAACATATTAGTAAGTGGCCTACAAATCATTTGGTCTGGATTAATGGTGTTGGAATACAAAATTTCAAGACAGCCTACTATCAATTGTGTTATATGGTTATTAGTGGTCACTATGAGGCATATCTCTTATGAAAAGGAGCAGTCTGAGCAAGAAAAAATATAAAAAGTTTGAGGAAAAGAATAGCACCAAGAAGTTTCTCTGTAATGTAGGGGCATCCATCTTCAGCCCATAGGCCACAGTGTGTCTGGAACACTTCTCAGCAAAGCAGGAAATTTCAAACTGTCCATCTGCATCAGTACTCTGTCAGTCATTTTTCTGTGTCCTGTAGAAAGTCTCATACACTCTTCCATGAAGCAAGAACCCTAAAGGACTATTTGAGTTCAGCAGTCGCTTTCCTGTGGGTCCTGCATGTCCAGTTTATACAGCAACAGTCAAACAGTCTAGGCAAGAGCACTTTTTTGCCCAAATGGCTAATCTTCCCATGTTGAAAGCAGACTCCATAACGAGTTTCTTCGATGCCCATTTTCCTCTCAGACGTAATTGGTACTGCCAGGAGCAGACATTTCTCATTGTCAAGAAAAACCCTAAACCACTTTAAATGCCATTTTCTAAAGGTCTTTGAAAGGTTTGAAGACTATCTATTTCAAATATATCTCTGTATATCTAGAAAACCTAACTTGCCTACTATACGTTCTGACTATTATAAGTAACTATCTATAGTCTATATTTAATTATGCATTACATTTTAAAAGATCAGTATAAGCACAATACTTAATCAAGAGGAGAAATATACACATATCACAAAATTGATCTTGAATTTGTCAATAAATGAAAAACCATACCAATACAAAGTACTCGTTTCCATAACATAATCCCCTTTTCCTTTAAGAAGAGATTGGTTGTGATCATTAACCAATTATAAACAATCCCATTTAAATGAAAACAAAGATTTATAAACAACATGGGAATTAGGACGTCGCTCATTCCAAACTGCTTCATGCTGGAAGGGGGTGCTGTTCATAACATGAGGATCATGAGAAAACTCAGAAACCTGTATAAGTCTTTAGTTTTAGGGTCTGTAAGACTGCATCATCTTAGCTGTTTCAGTTGTTGGAACACATGGCCCATTGTTTCCGGGGGTCTTGGTTCATCAAACCACAGAAGCCTGGAAGGAATCCTCAGCTTTTCATTTTCTGTAGAAACATGAACAAAAACTCCTTTCCCAAGTAACATATCGTTGCACTTAAATTTTGAAGTCAAGGCATTTTCAAAAGATATAAGTTGAATTAATTCAGCAGCATTTATAATCAAGTGTACTTTAGCAGTTGTTCCTTCCTGAGCAATCAAAAAACTGAAAAACACAATAGCGTACAGTATCCAGATTTTCTGTGTATTTTTCATCTTTACGTGGCTTATTTATTTATCTATTATAATTACTGTATTTCTTTTACTTTTATTTCTTTATTTATTTCTCTGAGACAGGGTTTCTCTTTGGAAATCTGCCTGCCTCTGCCTCTGCCTCTGCAGCAAATCCTACCGGCTTGTGCAACCACAGCCGACTTCTCTACTTATTTACCATTATGTTGTTTCTTTTTATCACTCAATCTTACGTATATTTTTAAACACACTGTAAACCTTTAGAGGTTTTTCTTCATCCAAGTTTGACTTTACTGTAAATCTTTATGTTTTTCTGGCCACGTGTCTTACCTGTTAAAACCGTGGCTGTTTAAACTGCCGTTTTTCCAAGATGGCGGGCATAAGCGTGACTCCAGCTGCCGGCTTGGAGACGTGGTCACTGCCACTTCCAGCTGTGTGCCTCTTAAAAGAACCTTGTTTTTTTTTTTTTTTTAATGCTGAGTCAGGAAGACTCGAAGATGCCCTTAAGCAAGTCACGTGAGTGTCTGCTTGTCACTAGCAAAACAGAGCCCATCCGAGAAAAATGCTGCTACAAAAAATGTGTGATTCTCTCCGTTCTTCTGTTTCTAAAATTCCTTTAAAGCTTTTGTCATTCTACGTGGAAATTCATCATCCCACTCCTGATCACCATTATGTAAAGAGAAGCCTTCCTGCCAGCCTGGTTCCAGAGCCGCATCAGTTCCAAATAAACACACAGGAGGCTATATTAATTATGAAGCTGTTGGCCTTGCTTGTTTCTTACTGGCTAGCTCTGACTTAAGTATTTATCCCATAATTTCTCTTACCAGAGAACTTTCCGGGCTTCCTACACCATGGCGCTATATCTTGGCTTCCTGTGTTTCTCCTACCCAGAGTCCTCCTGGATTCCTATTCTCACCTATTTTGGTTCCCTATTGGCCAACAGTGCTTTATTGACATATACACAGGACTTCCCCCATCAAGAAAATATTAAGCAGTAAAAGAAACCATTAAAACAGAAAGTTGATGCCAATGTAATTGAACAAGGGGGGCATATTCCTGCACCAGCAAGCAACAGAACTTGGCTGCTTAAGGCCTGTGTGTGGTTCAGGCTTTAGAGACAAGGATACAAGAATGCAGTTATGGAATAATTCACAACAGCTAAGGAAAGTCACTTATAGCAGGCATTTCAGGGGTGTTCCACCATGGAGTTCCAGGGAAACCACTGTGAGAAGCAGTGTTGGTGATGCCTCAATTAACTGGGGGATCCCAAGGTGGTGGGCATGGCAGACTCATGGGATATTTGACAAGGAGAACTGCCAGCTGGGTGTGGAACCAGCCCAAGAAAGAGACATGTGTTGTAGTCAACAAAGCTGAAAGGAGTTGGGGATCTGAAGAGTGTTTTGACAGTAGAAATGGTGGTGCAGAGTTTGGAGTATATCCAGCTGTTTTCTAGTCTTGCTTTGGTACAGCATTTCTTCATTGTGCTCCATCTCCTCCAGTTTGGAATAACAGTGTTTGTGTGGTGTATGTTGTAGTTATATTATTTGCTTTTTCAATTTGCTTTTACAGGGTGTTAAAGTTAAGAGATTGCCATGAGTCTCAGAAGAGATTTTAAACATTCAGATTTTAAACCTTGTTTAGACTGTGATAGCCAATTGGACTTTTGAAGTTGGACAGTATACACTTTTGCATTACAAGCCTGTGGGACACGGGTAGAATGTGGTGGCTTGAATAAGAATGGCCCCCATAAGTTTATATATTTGAATGCTTAGGAAGTGGCACTATTTGAAAGGATTAGGAGGTGTGGCCTTGTTGGAGGAAGTGTGCTATTGGGGTGGGCTTTGAGGTTCAAAAGCCCAAGACAGGCCCAGTGTCTCTCTTCTGTCTGACTGCAGATCCTTTGTAAAACTCTCAACTACTTCTGTACTGTGTTTGCCTGTATGATGCTATGTTCCTTGCCATGATGACAATAGATCAAACCTCTGAACCACTAAGCAAGTCAAACTTAAATGCTTTCTTTTATAAGAGTTGCTATGGTCATGGTGTCTCTTCACAGCAATAGTATCATGACTAAGACAGTCTCCAAGCAGAATTCATCAGCTTATGAAAAAACATAATGTCCCAGGGTGGTGACTATCTCACATTTTTGGTTGTCTTGTCTTTCTACTAATTTTCCAGTCACATTATAATCCTGAAATTTAATGATCTTTATCTTTTTCCAATTAAATTATGTGAGGTGAGGGTCTAACTCAATTAACATCCACCATTCAGGGAGCACTCTGTATGTTTTAGATGTTGGGAATACACTCCCTTTTCATGCTGATTCACAGCTGAGCAGTCACTGTATCTTTAGGAGTATCCTCCTGAGACCTATTTATCTTTGTGTCTGAACAGCATTGCTACAATTTCTTACTCATCCATTATAATTGAAAAACTGTGTTTACTGGCAAAGATTGTTTTTTGTATAAAGAAATAGACATTAAAAACCTATGCAGTTAATAATATACACAATATTCATAAACTTGTATATTATTATGATCATAAAATCTTAAAAACAATTAAGATGAGGGAAAATGACCTACAGAAGGAAATAGCTGGTTTCTAAATGTTTTCAAGTATAAAGCATTATAATTCCATGGCTGATTCAATAAAGGTTAAATACCATCATATATTTAAGACAGAGCTACAAATACAGAAATTGAAAAAAAACCTAATTTTAGATGGATTGGATTCCTCAGTTGTCAAGTGATAGTGAATTTTACCTGCAGAGACTTATTACAACTCTTCCAGGAACACACAGTTTTCAAATAAGTGCATTATTTCAATATAACTCTTGGGGCTCATTATGATTTTTACCCCCGTTTCTATCTCTACTTTTACCCTCAGTAGCCAGAAGTCATGTGTGTGTGTGTGTGTGTGTGTGTATTCAAATGACTAAAAAAGCCCTCATGCTCAAAAGTATCTGGTTCATTCTTTTGTATGTATGTGATCTACTATGCAAGCTTTCACCACTAAAAATGTACAAGCATTTGAAGCAGATGAGAGAAAAATATTATTAGGCCTAAGAAATATCACTGTATTGTAATAAATGCTCACTAATATAAAAATATTTTAAATTAGGATATATCCAAACTTACTTGACATTAGAAAAATGGTAAAGCGTATAGAAAGACTATAACTATTGTGATGATCAACTTTCCCAAAGCTGATGTGTTGAAAAATCTTACAGAATATGTTAATTTCTTCAAAATCCCTGGGGTGTGTTCCCCAGTCTGTAGGCTGCACTGCATTTCCATGATCAACTTCTGTGATATATAGACATTTATTAATGTGATGTGATCCCAGGTATTTATTTATGCTTCTGTAGCCTAAGCTTTTGTTGTGTTATCAAAAACAAGAACTCATTGCCAAGATCAATGTCAAGGAACTTCTTGTGGTGTTCTATCTCAGGAGTTTAATAGACTCAGGTTTCAAGTTTGAGTCTTTTCTCCATTTTGAGTTGATATTTCTGTTTTGTAGAAAATAAAGATGCAATTTCATTTTTTTGCATATAGAAACACAAATTTTCCTAGTACTGTTTCTAGAAAGATCATCCTTTCTAGCTGTGTTCCCACATCAAAAATTAGTAGATTGTACATGTTCAGCAAAGAATAATCTAAGAAGAGTTTAATTCTAAACATTATAACCACAATTATGCAATTCATAAATATTTAGGTTTTTATTTTATTGTTTTAATTTTAAATACCTTGCTTCACATGTCAATCACAGTATTTAGGAGGAAATGCCAATCAAATTCATAAAATCAAGAGTTTTCAGTGTGTGTTATGACTTAGTGGAAAGCAGAATTTAGCCATGATTGGTAGAAATGTAGATTAATGCAGTCATTAGGGTAGTCAATACAGAAGTTCTTTAGAAATCAAGAACAAAAATTGCATACAACACAGTAAGTTTCTTTTGAAGTACACCTGAACTAAATGACATAACCACTTCATGAAGGTATCTGCCTGCATATACATATGCTTTTACCAAAGTTAAAAAAGGACAAGATATGATACAAGCTATATGTGAATACTACATACTTGTAGAAAAGACAATACAATCAATGTCACTATATTTCTAATTTTTACAATGGTGATATAGTCTCTTGTAAAAGCATTAACCATTATGGTAGTATTTTGTTTATGAACTAATAAAACCTGCCTGAACAACAGAATGCAAATCTAGCCACAGTCACAGGCCAGGCTGTGGTTACATACATCTTTAATCCTAGCACTCAGGAGACAGAGGCAGATGGATCTCTATGAGTTCAGGGCCACTTTGGGCTTCATAGGAGTGAATCAGTCTAAAAGAGGAAAAGAGCTCACACCTTTAATCTAAGTACTAGGGATGTGGAGACAGGAATGATATGGCTGGGCAAGAGAGGAACATAAGGGGAGAGGAGACAGGAACTCATTGCAGACTAAGCAGTCTGAGGAGCATTGCAGTTTGGAGATGCAATCAGAGGACATGGTTGCTCATTCAGTCTGAGTGTTGGTAGAGATGAGAACTCTCTAGTGACTGACCATTTCACTTCTCTGGTCTTCCGATTTAACCCCAATATCTGTCTCTGGGTTTTTATTATTAATCCTACAAACCATATATATATATAACTTTCAGAAAGGTAAATAATACGGGATAGCACTATGCTTTTACACTTTAAAAATGATAATATGTAAACAGAGAAATGAGGCAGCAGTGATAATATATAAGCAGATAAATGAGGCAGGGGAACACATATGCTGTTGCAGGAGTGTTGGAAATGGAGCTGCGAGTATATCTCAGTGGGAGTGGCCTTGCCTAGTGTTCATAAAACTCTGGCTTTGAGCACAACATTGCATTTATATATGGTAGTTCATGTCCACAACCTCAGTCATTCAGAGTTGGAGGCAGGAGGATCAAGAACTCAAGCTATGTTTTCAGCTACATAGAGATTTGAGGACAGTCTGGGATATGTGACAGCATATCTCACAAGTAAATAAACAGCAAAACATCTAAAGTCTTTGGAATACAGTGCTTATTCATGGGATGAATTAGTATCCTAAGATATTAGATTTAAAAAACATGAAATTTAGCCTATATATACCAAATATATCTCAGAATGTATTTATTGTGACATTAGTACAATGAAAGAAAAACAAATTTTTTATTTAATCAGCTTATTTTGCATCCCAACAGCTTTTCCCCTACTTTCCTCCCCTTCTTGTTCATCCCTTATCTATTCTCTGGATCCCCCTCCATCACTCCATTCCTCCTCTGTGTCTGTTCAGAAACGGGCAGGGTTCCCATGGGTATCAATAACACATGGCATGTCACGTTGCAGTAAGACTAAGCATTTGCCCTTGTATTTAGTCTAGCCAAGACAATCCAGTATGAGTAATAGATTTTTAAAGCCATCAAAAGCATGAGAGACAGACTCATTTCCCATTCTTAGGAGTCCCACAAATAGACCAAGGTAAACAACTGTCACATACATGCCAAGGGCCTAGGTCGGTGTCATGTAGGCTCCCCTAGTTGTTGGTTCAGATTCTGAGTTTCTATGAGCTACTTTAGTTGTTTCTGTAGGTATTCTTGTGATGTCATCAGTCCCTCTGGCTCCTGTCATCCTTTCCTTATCTCTTCAGCAGGTAACCCAGAACGAGGCTTAATATTTGTTTGTGGATACCTGCATCTGTTTCCACCAGGTACTGGACAAAGGAATACAATTTTGAGAATAGAGAAAAATCATAAAACCTTTTAGCAATTGTACCATGAGCAACTTGCACACGTGGCAGAAGAACAAGGTTTCCTGTGAACTAAGTTGCTTAGTTTAAATCATACTTTGTTAGTACTTAGAGCATTGTAAGATTTATTTTTTGAAAGAAAGACTATAATTATCACTAAAGAATCTGAAGCCAACTCTTTAAGAATTGGCAACTGCTGATAGTGAACTGGGCTAATATTTATCTTCTCATTATTGATAACGAAATAGCATGTGTTGCTCTAATTCCTTCTCTGGAAAATGTGTAAAAAGTATCTTCTCCTAAGGTCCCAAGACAATCCGTGGAAGCCCCCGACAATTTCTCCTGAGGAACAAATGATTCTACGAGGCTTACTTACAGAAATTTGTGTGAGGCATTGTGGGCAGGAGTACAGATGGAGGATCTTAAAGCAACCACAATAGGAAGTCTGTACCAAGCCATGTGATGCCTTCCTAATGGCTGGATAGCTGGTAACCCCTCTACTTCTTTATCTCCATATATATTCTCTAGCCCTACTCAACTACTACTTGTAATTGGAATAGAACTGTATTCAACTGGGTACTCAAGTGCTGATTCTCCCTGTGTTGATCTTGTGTGTGATTCCAGCAGAATTCCTGAAGATAATGGGTGTTTGGTAGACAGTGTAGTTCTGTCCAACAGAATATAAAATGCAGAAAGTTCAGTATGTTAATATAGAACATTGAAAATGATGTATACCCATTTATGTGGATACGGAAACTTTTGCTATAGCTCTAAATAGCAGCTTTTGTAACCACAGCCCACACCTATCTATGCATATGAGCAGAGTCTGACAACTTCACTCATCAAATTAACAAGTGTTGATGTGTTTCTCTCCAGATAATAAGTGCATCTGTTTATAAAATATAGTGAGCCCCATTCCCAATATTTGGCACTGACTCTCATTATGCTAAAGAAATGTATTATTTCATTTAAATAACTCCCCTATAAGTGATTTGCTTATAGATAAAACAAAACTGCAGGCACTTGAAAGGCAGACAGCAGGCATTCTTTCTTCTGAGCCACATAACATACCATGCTTGCTACCAATATAGCTTTTTTAAAAAATTATAAACCAAAAGTATCTATACAGAGAACAACGGGAAATGTTCCTCATGGAGAGGAATGAGAGTAGAAGTAGGGCAAAGAGCTGATAAGTTTAATGTTCTCAGAAGAAAACTCATGGAGGAAGCTGTCTCATAGTCTCAGGAACATAAGTACATCTCCATGTCAAAAAATTATGAAAAGACAAGTGTGATTGTCTAACATAGTGGATATATTATTTAAGTATAATAAGAAAATACATTTAGATTATAGTGTTGATAATCATAAGTTTTCATACCTCTGTGTAGGTAAATTCACTTTCCAGAGAAATTCTTTGCTATAATCCTTTCAAAATGACCATTATAGATAGCATTTTTCTGTATAGAATCCTAGAAAACTCAAGTGAAGCTGATTTATCAAGAGAATTATTAATTTAATTCCCACCATTTAGCATTTATGTTCCTTTTCCATTCATTTATTCATTTCATCTTTATTCATTTATGCATTATCAAATATTTATTATAATGAGTTTCATTATAACTGCAGAATTGATAGGAGTAGGTTTGCAGTGAACTTATTCCTTAAGCAGGTTTTCTTGAAAAATCCTCTGATCAGGCCAAGGCTACTTGATTTAAATTCACCTTTTTTATATTTTCACATTTTTTTGTTCATTTCATTCTTGATTTGGGCGATTTCCTTGGACTTCACAAATTATTTGAAGTAATTTTGAGTACTTGGTGTATCAAATAATGTTGTGTACAGTTAACATATTATATGTTGAATTATAGGTCCTATTATTATGGAAAATGATGTATTTTGTTAGTTTAATCTTGATTGATACTATTCATGCTTCATTTAACATTGAGCATGGTTATTTGAGACTTTCTGTTTCTCATAGTATTATTCTTATGTCAGTAAAACTATGCTTGTCACACACATATGAAGATACAAGTGAACTATAGTAATATGGAAAGCAAAGATGCTTTTATTTGCTTAGTGATAATTTCATATCTAGTTCTGATAGTCTAACGGAGCTTGATGTTCTCCTTCTTCAAAGATCTAGCTTGTACATAAAGTTTTTGAAAATGAGCCTTTTCCCACATGCATAAAGACAGAGGGAGAGACACAAATAGAGCAATTTTACCAATGTAGTTTTTGAACTTGAAACTCATTGGTTAACCCGTTCCCCTTTGTTTGTTTCTGCCAAGTCTCATTGCCGTGTTCTCCTTTGTTTTATCTACCCTTTCCCTGTGCCTTACTCAGCTTGCTGTGGCTTACAAATTTTGGATTCTTGTTTACTTTTGGTATTTTAGCACTCCTTTGAAAACAAAAATGTCACAGCACATCACTGAGAATGTTCTGGTCTTACCTTCCTTTAACTCCATATGATTCATTCTCCTGATTTTCCTGCTATAGCTTTGAATAATATAATAAAATATTTTCAATCCTTGTGTTTAACTGTTTGTACATCCACATATGTTGTGGTAAGCAAGTCTTCTGTAAGTGCGCATGTGTGTGTTCTACCTTGAATCTGGAATTTACATGTTCACATACATAAGCACACAATAAATAAGCATAAGAGAAGCATTTCAAATGAAAAACGAAAATCTTAAAGGTATTATTCCCACATTTAAATGAGAAATTCTTTTACACAATAGGTGCTTCATATAAATATTAACACCTAATATATAATCAGTAAACATTATTTTATTGTGAGCTCCAGTCTTTGAAGCTACAGTAATCAAGTAGAGAAACAATGACTCATGAAATTTGTCTATCTCCGGCACTGTCCTTCATAGGAACATGAGGAAGCAAAAGAAAGAGTTGAAGCTCTGTTCTTTAAACAGTGGACTTTTTATTTTTGTTTATGTTTATAAAGACCTAAACATCCTACATAAACACTAACTTACATAAATGTATTTAACTTATATTTCAGTCTTTTTATTTTATGTTTAGGTGCCCTGTCTTAGCAGCAGGCCTTGAATTCATTATGTAGTCAAGTGAAACCTTGAGGTGATTCATCAGCTCCTGCCTGCAGAATGTTAGATTATTGAATTGGCCACTACACCCAGTACTCCATGCCACATTGTTGCCTCCTTTATGACCTCACAATCACATGGATAATCTTCTACATTAATGGGACTGTCCTAATAGGACTTTTCTTACTTGAAGTAAAAGCAACAATATCACCAAAGTAAACAAAGAAGCTAACAAAAAACAAAACAAAAGACACTTTTTGATTCTTTTTAGCATTTCCTGAGTCATCAAGTTGCAAAGTACATATTCTATCTTCAAATTAAACTGTTTCTGGCACGATTCCTCTATTTGGCATTTGAATAAACACAGTGGCATTCCTTGTAGTAACTTTATGCTTTCATAGCTATTGAGTCTCTGTTTAAAATCCCCTCCATTTGCTTAGTAGGTCTTCTATTGCAAGAAGGAATCACTTTTGCCTTATTCATTCCACTTACTTGTGAACTTTTACATAGTTTTCCCCATAGTTATCTCACAAAGTTAGTCATTTTATTTCATTTCTTTAATAACATGATTTTTTCATATATTTAAGAGTGTTTTTTCTCATATAATGCAGAAACAGTGCCTCATACTAGTTAAGAATATGACTACCAAAATAGTATTCCACTTCAGTCTATGAATCAGTAACTCTCAGAACACAATATTAATAACTAATGCGAAACTTTGCTTTCATTCAAAGAGAGGTGATACCAGATCATAAAAAAATGTCATCTATTTCTAGAACTGGCGGTAATATGTTGAAGACATCAGCTAGTTTTCACTGTATAAAAAGGCTGAACAAATTGATAATTAGTACAGTACAAAGCATTACCCTAAATTTTAAAGTCTCTCAATTGCATAAGTCATAGACTGAATCTGTCCTTCTTAATCATGTCTTAATGCACTGCTGGGACCAGTTTTTAAAAGTGATGTGATGCCTGTAAACAATGACCAGCACAGTAAAAATCTCCAGAGTTCTTATTTCTTGATGGTGACCACCTGTCTAATTAGGTTTAAGTCTCAATTAGAAAGCATTCATGCCAGGTTCTATAAAACAACCTAACTATACATGAATGTTGATGCCATAGAACCTAGAGAAGAACCTATATAATCTCCAACTTCACTCTAAATACATATCCTTATACTCACAGATGAATGTAACCTTCACACCTTGTCAAAGAAGCATCTGTTTTGTAGCAGAGACCATTAAAGAAAGACATAATCATTCAAAATGTAAAGGAAAGCAGAGTATAGGAATGTCTCTACAATGTAAATGTACATATAAGGCTTAGGGAACATCTCCAAAGATAAGTCAGAAAGAATGTAAGAGTCGGAGGACCAAGAAACTTGATGGGAGACTATATCTGCTTTAATGACATGGACTCTGCACCCATAATATTTCAACAGTATAGCTGTCTAAATGAGACATGAGCAATGCCACAAACAGTGGACATGCTAATATGAAAAGAAAAAATTTCCCAAGTTACCATCTTTGGTGAAAAACTAGAGGAATTATTTAACTACTGAGAAAAGAATTAGCCTTTCCTGGTGATGAAACCCCTAAGTTTTCTTCAATACCAAATTAATACTCCTAAAACATATATTCCAGAAACACAGAATTGACTTATGTATATATCTGTGTATTTGAGTGTGTGTGTGTGTAAAACAATAATAGGTAGAGAAAAAGAGGCAGTGACTTTGAGTTTGAGTTGGGAAAAGGCCAGGATAATGTTTGAAAGAAGGAATGTGGAATGTTGTGAATACAATGCACAGACATCAAAATTTTTAAATGTGACTTTTAATGAATTTTGAGAGTCCAGGTGCAAATTAGAAATCAGCAACCACAGCAGGGGTGGAGTTGGATAAAACACTATGGGTTTTTCCTACTAGAACTTCACTGGTTATCACAGAGAACTTCAGAGCACTGGCAGCATATTAAGTACTTTGATCATATTCACCCCATAGTTTCTAATTTCTATCTCATTGGCCCCACTGTTTCCTTTTCCTTTCATGTTCTTTTGTTTTGATCTACATTTTATATTTGCCTTATTGAGTCTGCTTAAATTTGTCTAGCATGATCATTGCCAGTTGCATTCATTTCCTTGCAAATGGCATAATTTTGTACCTCATTATGGCTGAATTTAATTTTTCTCTAAATATAAACTATGTTTCCCTTATACACTCATCCATCTGTGGACACTCAGGATGATTCCATAAGTTATTGTTGTTTTGAGAACTAAAAATTCTACCGCTTTGAGTTGAATGAGAGGCACAGTGAAATGGCCATATATATCCATACAATGAATTAAAAGAAGAATGTCTCACTATAAATTCATGTTCAGCTTGATATTGATCAAAGATGCACAAATATGAAAGTTGATAGATATTTGTTATGGTAGCTTGAATGTGGAATGTTCCAATAGGCCCATGTGTTAGAACACCAGATCCCTGACTGGCAAAGCTGCTTTGAGACAATTTTGGACATGAGGAATATATGGGAATGTTCCCATCTATCTGTACTCTGGCCGGACTCTCTACATCCTACTCTGTTCAAATGTGAGGGATCCCAGTTCTTAGATTCTGCTGCCACCAAAACAGATCCATTTCCAAACCTTTCCCTAAACCATGGAGATTATCCTCTTATACTATGAGCAACTGTTAGTCACTGCTGATATTGATTCCAGTTAATGGGAAAAGAAACTAAAATAGAAATTGATACTAGGAATAAGCTACTTGTTATGATAAGCCTGACCATAAGATCTGCAAAATTCTAGAACATGTTTGTTGCAGGGTGACTTTTAGGTCCTTGAGAACAAGGACTATACTGGGATTGAGTCTATTTATGTTATATTCTGAAAAAAATTATGGCCATGTTCTAATTTTGTTCAGTGTATCTGAGCAAAGCTTCACTGAAAACAATGAACCGATTTGTTAGCAGAGGACATATGAAGACATGAATAACATCCCTACTGTCAATTGGTTACTGCTTGTTGCTTTTAGCAGAAAGTCAAGTACGCAGTGGTAAAAAACTGCACAGAAAGGAAAGGAACTTGAACATGATTAAAGCTGTGACTAAAAGAACAACATCCTTACAATTATTCAACACAACAGTGCCATTATACAAAAAGCACTGATGAACTTTGACGAGGACAATTGTAAAAGTCCTTTCAGGGAAAATTGCAACCATCAAATGCACCAGCAATAAAAGATAAAATTAATTTGAAAATAGGAAACAGAAGCCTGTAAGGAGAATGTCTGAGAAGACTTCCATATGAGGACACTGTAACAGGATTGCACTGAACACATATCTTCACTCAACCTAGGACTACCCTCAACCCAGGACGGCATTCAACCCAGACTGTACTGATAGGGGATATCTTTCTGTATACGGTTATATTATTGGTTGATATCTTCACTCAACCTAGAACTACACTCAACCCAGGACATCACTCAACCTAGGACTACCCTCAACCCAGGATGGGATTCAACCCAGACTGTACTGATAGGGGATATTTTTCTGTATACGATTATATTATTGGTTGCTGAATAAAATACTGATTGGCTAGTAGCCAAGGAGGAAGTATAGGCAGGGCTACCGGAAGAGGAGAGTTCTGGAGAGAGGATACAAAGAGAAGCTGCTTGGGAGATGCCAGGTAGCCTCCAAAGATGTAACAGGCAGTAAACGTAGCCCCGTCAAGATGAAAAGCCTAACTTGTTGGAGGCATCAGCCAAAATCCCCCCCCTTAATTTTAGCCATTCTGCTTATCATATTAAAGATACATGTGGAAAAATATAGAGATATAAAGACTGATTCAGATGAAAAAAAAAACCCTAAACGGTTTACAGAATGTTTAAAATTACATAAGGCTTGGGAGAGCAACTTCCTTAAAAAGGAAATAGAGCAGCTGGGTGTGGTAGCATACGCCTTTAGTCCCAGCACTGGAGAAGCAGAGTCAGGAGGATCTCTGTGAATCCAAAGCCTTCCTGGCCTACAGAGTGAGTTAAAAAAAAGAAAGAGTAATAACAAAAAGACATGTAAAGATGGACAATACACAGGGAGTCTGGATATAGTATATTATTGTGTTGTTTTTGAATTGTTGGATTGCTGAGTGAAAAGCAACAGCTCCTAAAAGACATTTGATTATAAATGGTTCTGTATTAGTCCAACATCTGTATTGTGAATATGCCTTGAATTCTATATTTAAGTCTAAAGACATGTTACTTTGGAAAAGATATTCAGGTTTTTGTTTCCACAAAAGATGAAAAGCTGCCAATTTCTTACATGGCAATATGGTTCAAGCAGGCAAGATCCCCTGAAGCAGTGGCCCAGATGATCCAACATCCAAAATATCTGATATAATACAGCCTCTCAGACTACAACAGCCAGGATTTAACTTTGGCCCTGCAGATTTTCAGTCTTGCTTTTCTCTGATTTTTCCTTCCTGTTTACAATCCCTGCATTTTGGAACAGGAACATTCCCAGTGTACTGTTGGATATTGGATATATGTACTTGATTTTGATTTGCAGGGATTAATTAACAGTGAAGGGACTGCCTTGAATGTCAATAGATATGCCAGACATTGGACTTATGAACACGGCTGAAACTAAGATTACAGGGACTGGTTAAATTGGCCTGAATTCATTTTATCTTACAGCCATGAACCTATGATATTTGAGAAAGTAATATTATGTTCTGGATGTGAAGTGTCTTCCATAGGCTACTGTGTTAAATATTTGATCACCATGGAGAGTCTTTTGGAAGGTTGTGGAACCTTTTGGACATGGGGCTTGTTTGACATAATTAGGGCCTTAGGGGATGAGACCTCAGAGGTCCTGGTGAGCTCTATTCTGACCCAATTTTTCTGCTGTCTTGTCCACTGAGAAGTGAGGAATGCAGTCACAAGTTCCATCTTACAGACAGAAGTCCCATTTTTTTTGCTTTGACCACCATGATGGACTTTATACCTTTAGACTATGAGCTGAAATAAGCTTTTTCCACATAATGTTGCTTCTGCCAGATATTTGGACCCATTTCATATCCAAATATGGAGGTAAGTGTTCAGATTTTAGACATGACATGGGAATGTGAAATGAGGTTAAGTTGTCCTGTACTATAATAAACATCAAAAAATGAGGAGGAATTTGGCAAAATAAAACAGAAGCCAACTTAAAGATCTCAAAATATTCAAAGATGGAACAATTTATACAAAAGAAATATCTAAACAAATTGTAAAATACTCCTCCATTTGCTCAGTAAATTAACTTAACCAGATTACCTCTCTTAACCAACAATACTGTAAACTGGTGGCATGTAATCATTTGGAAGTTAGAATAGATTTTAGTTAAGATAAAGTGTAAATACCTATGTCTGGAGGTTTTCAAAATGGAATACTGATTTTGTCCTGCACTTGGCCTACAGGACTTGACAGATTTGTTTCTGATAACTATCCTGGCATAGGTCTTGAAGTAGAAGTACACGTTGCGTTTTTTGTATCTTCAGGTACCAAAATACAAACCCTGGTAACTTTTTACCTTCGCTGACAATATGAGCAAATTCTTCATAATTTCTCTACTTCTATCTCTCTTCTTACATCACTCCTTCCCTTCCTTTCTCCCTGCCTATATGCCCCTGAATAGTACATGTACTAATTATAGTAGTGCCATATGTTAGCAAGGATATATGGATACATCATCTCTTATCTTCTATTTTCTATAAATTTAAAATTATTCTAAAATGTGTTTGTATATACATAATATTTTAATAATTATTCTAATGTTTGAATTATTGAGATGCAATTTCAGTGAAGGTAATATGTATGACATTTTGAATCATTGCTAAACAGAAAGTAAATGCCACCTATTTGGTCATTATATCTTGAATGCCTACTTTATCAATTTTCACTAATAATAAACCTTGTTAATGAAAAATGAGACCAGCCTATACTTTTCAAACCAGTAACATGAAACCAGCTACTCTTCAAATGATTTCTAGGAGATTGTGCTTCATATCTGCTTCAGATAGAATAAGGAATTCTAGAAATATCTGTATGTTGCTTTAGGGAAATTCGGTGATGTTTCCTTTTTCCTGGGTGTGTTACTTTGTCATTCATGTTCTGGGCATCTTTACTGTTCTACATTTCTTGTCACCTATTTTTTTCATATCTAAATATATATTGGACTGTCATTTTCCATTGTCAATTTAACCAATGTATATTTATTATCTTATTAGATGTCTCACAAAGTACTTCTGTAGTTTTTTTTCAAAAATTGTGTGTTCTCTCTCAACAGGCAACTCTTCAACATATACATGATGCTTTCTGTCTTTATTTGCCCTGTTCCTGACATGATATTCAAGTAAGTCCAGTCTTTTTAACCCACTTATTCAGTGAATTCTTTCTTATTGTAACTTGATTCTTTTTAAAAAGTTTCTTTTTAAAATTAGAGTTTGCCCTGAGCTTGTACAATCTTTTCTCCATACCTATTAAATTTTAAGAAAAATGGTTGACAAAAACATGTTCAGTAATAGTGCAGAATCATTTTAAAGAAAGATAATGAGAAGTACTTTGTAGGTCTGGTGGTGAAATTCTGGCATCAAATGGAAGAGCACTGGTAGTAAGTTTGGGGTTCTTCTATTTTATTACCTGGCTCAACTACCCGAATTTTCATTTCCCCAGAGTTCAATTTCTGCTTTGAAGATGTTCATCCATCAGATAAAATATAATGAATTGAAACCTGCAGAGCCTGTAGCCTCTTTGAATTATGAGACGGAATGATTATTTTCACTGACACAGGGAATGAAGATTAAAATGCTAAGACTTTGCCCATCCCACTCTGCTAAGCAGCAGTTCAAAAGATCTGTGCTGGAGACTCTCCAGTAGTACAGGTGGAACAGGAAAACTCAAAGAAATCCCTGTGTCCCTTTTCTGATAGAAGGGTGCACAGGAGGCTGGAAAGGCACTTATCATGTTGAAAGGACCAATTTAGCACCAAAGATTGCTAATGGGGGCTTCAAGATGAGTCACAATTTATAAGCAATCCTGGCAGGAGGTTCAAGGTTTTATAGCTCACAGAATTGAGGGCCATAAGGCTGTGTCTTAATTTAAGTGGAAATCACAAAGATTTAAGCATCATACCTCTTTTCTTGTCAAAAGTTGTATTACACTTTCCCTGTAGTGTGTGTGTGTGTGTGTGTGTGTCCATCTCAGTTATATGACAGAAAAGTTCCAAAGGCTTCTTGAATACCACAGAGGTGCCTGCCTGGTGGTTTAACTATCTCAGGGAGGTGAGTACATCTTCACAGAGTTATTAGAGCCATTGGTCCCATGTGGCTATGCTTCTAGGAAAATAAACTGAGACTTTATCAGGGAAAAACTGGGAAACATTTGGAATTCTAAAATGGGGTATTTGCTTTGGTTCCCCTTTTGTTTTTGATATTACAGTAATACTAAATTTGCATCTTTTTATGGCATGATGTAAAGAATGGCAAGAATACAGCATTAATTGGGCACTTATTGTAAAGTAGGGACCTCTGAAATATTTCATTTGCATTAGTACAGTTAATGGAGATCACTCAACATACAAACAGGGAAGGCTAGATTTGAATCTAAGTTACTGGTCCTATCTTTTATAGCATTTAGTTAGTTAACTTTTAAACTCAGAACAGCCAGTCATGCTCAGGAACTATTTGACTCTTAGAACATAAATATCATATTTCACCATGAAGAGGCAAAGACATTTTCTATCCCTGTCTAGTTGAAATATCCAACTTAACCCAAAGTATGAACATAATTTGTGTGGTGTGGTACTGAGAACTGAGAATATCAGGTGCAGGTCTAGATGATGCTTTAGGGAGCTGTCAATGCCTTATCAAAAATGCTACTCTAGAAATGAGAGTAATATTTGAAGTGGAGAAAGTCACGTTTTATTGCTTGCTTGGTTCTGAACACTTTCTTTGTCAATGCAGTGAGGGACTTGGGCACATGAAATAGAGTAGTTGTAATAATCCTGTCAAACCTGGTTCTGCCCCTTGGGGACCTGACACAGTGCTTGTTTGCTTGCTTGGCTCTTGACACCTCCTATATCAATGCAGTGAAGAACTTGGGCAAATGAAATGAAATAATTGCAATAATCCTGGCAAACCTATCTCTGCCCCTTGGGAACCTGACACAGTGTGTCACCCCTGGCTCTGTATGCAATTGCAGAGATCCTTTTAAGAGGCAAGCTCTGCCTGCTTTTGCTCTCTTTTCCATCTCTGTCCATTTCTCACTCTTCTCTCTATATATTTCTCTTTCCCTCTCTTCTCCTCCTCCTCCCTTCCCAATACAATTTCCTTCCCATTTAAGTTCTCCCTGATGGCATGGTTGTACCCCTGCCATATGATTCATAACTGTCCCACCTCAAGCAGTATTCCTAACAGTAGTTGCTTTTCAAAAAGCAAACTTAGCATCACCTCATTCACTGTCACAGGCCCAGTGCACTTGAGACCCAGTGGGATGCCCCTGTAGAGAAACAAGAAACAAAGGACAGAGTCACTGCTTTTCTTTCCCTGCCCTTTGGATATTTCACTTGCCTGTAACACACTTCTTCCCCGGTCCTTTCTCTTCACTGTTCACATCTCCCAGTGAGTCCTTGGTTTTCTTTCAGCTGCTGCAGTAACAAAGAGAGCTTTATGTCCTATCCAGCATAAGGAACACATAACACTAGACAAAGGAAGCAAGTGTGCTGTGGAAAGTTCATCTGCACAAAAGGAAAGAGGCACAGCTTTAAGGGGAAGAAAGCAATATAGCACAAAGCTGGAGAAAAAGAGCGAATATGAGTGGTAGGCTTCAGAGCACTTCTATCATGACCAAAATGAAGCTGGGTGGAAGATCAGGTAGCTGGGAATCAGAGCCACAGTTACAGTTTCAGACATGTGCCATTGGGCATTATTCAACCTCTAGAGCTCTCTTTTTCTCATTAAGATGCTCTAAAGTTCGAATCCATCCATAGACTTTATTCGAATTATAATTAAATTAATTTCCTAACAACTTCTAGGAGGGTATCAACCAAAGTGGTCATGCAGAAAAGGCTAGAGGAAGGATTTTTAAATGTGGGCACCACAGTCATTTCATTTATGTAGAATGTGTAGTCTAGTGAGAAACTACTTTTACTCCCCTGAACTGTAAGCATCTATCTTATATGGCCATATATGGCCATAAAGAAGTTTTCTCATTTCCTGGTACACAGTGATAAGTGGGTTTATAAAAGCCAGAGCAAGATGTTAATTACCTCATTGCATTTTTACAGTTTTAGGGAGGAGGGCAAGGAGTTAGAGTTGCCAGGAATTTTATCTTTTAGTAATTTAGAAGGAGTACCCAGCACAAAATGGAGTTCTCCTTAGCCACCATGCATGCAGTTTGTATACAATAAAATAATCAATCATGAATTTATAAACGTGAAATTAGATGTAAATAAGCTAGTGAACTGTACTTGTTGGAGCAGATGCATAAACTTGACATCAGTGAGGATCGATTTCAAGAGGAAATCGTGTATCTGGACTGGTGATATAACTCAGTAGATAGGTAGGTAGGTAGGTAGGTAGGTAGGTAGGTAGGTAGGTAGGTATAGTGCTTGCCTTGCAATCGTGGGACATTGAGTTGAACCCTCAGAGTTCCCTTTTTAAAAGTTATGCAAGTTTGTATGCTTTCATAATTCCTACACTGAGGAATCAGCAGCAGGGAATCCCTGGACTAGGTAGCCAGGCAGTCCAGACTAAGAGTTGAGTTCCAGGTCACTGAATGACACTGTCAGAAAGAAAGAAAGAAAGAAAGAAAGAAAGAAAGAAAGAAAGAAAGAAAGAAAGAAAGGAAGGAAGGAAGGAAGGAAGGAAGGAAGAAAGAAAGGAAGGAAGGAGGAAAGAAAGAAGGTTGGAAAGAATGAAATGTTGGCACTGCCTGGGAATCAGTAAACAATTTCACCCTCTGGCCTTTACACACAAGCATATATGTGCACCTGCACCTGCCATACAGACACAGGCGTGTGGATTCACACACATACACACATTGAACAATTAAGTTATTAATCACAAAATGGATTAAAGGAGAGAACACAAAAGTGAAGTAATGAAGAGCATCTGTGGACTTCAAATGTTTGCATCATCTTAACCCCTCAGTGTGATAAGACTTGAAGATGTGACCTTCAGAGCACAAGTACATTAGATCACTTTGTTTGGTAGAAACTTGCAACTGGATGAGACAAATTTTATGTAGAGAGATCACAAATAACTACTTTCTATCCCCCCATGCCTTCATCCTCTATAATCCCTGCTCTCCTCTCTCCAGGTCTATTCACCTTTCCTATGTGTCTGTGTGACAGGTGCAGGTACACATATATGCTTGTGTGTAAAGGCCAAAGGGTGAAATTGCTTATTGATTCCCAGGCACTGCCAACATAGAGTACAATGAGATGCATTCTCTAAGCTAGAAAGAATAACATGACATTACTCCAAAACTGTGATGTAAAGGTTTGCTGTTCAAACCACTATATTTGTCTTCTTTGGGTGCCACAGCTCAAGGTGATCAATTCAAGAAACTATCATTCATTTCAGACTGACGTAAATGTTTAAAGAAAAAAGTATTTGCATATGTCTATTAGAATGAAATAAATTATTTTCACCCAATACATTTGCTAGTAGATTGCCCACTCCAGGGACCTATGAATCTTCTGTGGGATCCTTTCCTGTATTCCTATGGTGTCACAGTGAACTTTAGACCAAATTTAAGAGATTTTGGGAGAACTACTTAGACCTTCTAAAGCAATCTTCTCTATGGAAATACATATGGGGGTAGGGAATTTGGACAATTCCCAATGTCCCAGGCTGACCTTGAACTCTGTGTAGTCAAGGATGACCTTGAATGCCTTATCCTGTTATCTCTGCAATTATATTCCTGTGCTACCATGTCAAGAAGAATTGGAAAAAAATTATTATGCCTAAGTACTTAAACTATTTCCACAGGGAAGAAGTCATTGGAGGGTAGAGGGAACAAGCTGGTTTCCACCTTTAGCTAAGGTGATGTGAAAAATCTCACTCTTTTACAGAACCAAATGTGGTCACCCTCACAGCATTCCTTTCAGTCAGCATTGCCTCTAAGGAAAGATAGGAAGATGGTCTTGTCTCTTGTCCTTACAAAAATAGTGAACACTAAGATTCATTTAAGGGTTACATTCATCCAACCAGTAATTCTAGAATTTTACTGTGGGGTATCCACATTTAATTTCAAGTATGAATTACTGCTATATAATTATGACTGTAATTATCTTTTTATACTCTGGGTAAGTTCATTAAAACTGCTACCCAGTGAGGACTCTTTCATCTTCGATACATCCATTGTCACAGCCTTTTTGCCAAATGCTCAGCTTCACATACTAAATTGGCATTTGCTTCCAGTTTGTATCGGAGTCCTTTATACATTTATACATGTCTTCAGCCTGAGTACATTTGTCACACTTTGAGAAAACTTTAAAGACCTCAAGACTAAAGTGCATTACAACATTAAATGTAAATCTTTACTTCCAGTCTTAAAAGCTTGTTTTGTCTAACAAGAAAACTATGTAGTTTGGATTATCAGTTTATCCTCAAGTAATTTTGAAGGCAAGACATAACATAGTGGGGAAAATGTGTATGATCTTCACATACA
The DNA here is from genome assembly GCF_017639785.1 of Mesocricetus auratus. Classification (NCBI taxonomy): domain Eukaryota; kingdom Metazoa; phylum Chordata; class Mammalia; order Rodentia; family Cricetidae; genus Mesocricetus; species Mesocricetus auratus. The sequence goes on from NW_024429195.1 coordinate 38,826,316, forward strand.
CATTAAGTATGGCCAGGAAGAACAGGATCACAGTAAAATAGTGCTGGGAACTGAGCTTCTAATTGTATCTATTCTGTGTATACAAACTCACAATGTGTCCACCCGATAGATATGTTAAGCTCCTAATACCTGGATCCAAGGACTGTGGACCTTTCTAGTTAAAGGTCCTTCACAGATAGAATTAAGTTAATCATTTAGAGGTGCAATTTTCATTGGTCATTTTAATAAGCTTTAAAAATAAGTGTTTACCAGAGATAAAAGAGAGGGAGAAGAGAAAGCTACTTGGGAACAATAAAAGAGGAGACTGTGGTGTCAGAATCACAAAAACCAAGAACTTCAAAGGTAAAGAGAACACAAAGGATTTCTTCCAGAGTTATCGAAGAAATAAGCCTAGCTAACACCTTGATTCTACATTCTAGCCTTGAAAACTACAAGAAAGGTGCTTGCTCTCACTTGTTTAAAATGTCTAATTATATGCTGGGGAGATGACTCAGCTCTTAAGAGGGCATACTGCTCAGAAATAGGAACAGAGTTTGAATCCCAACACCAACATTCATATGCTCAGAAGTGCCAGCTCTGGAGAACCCAATGTCTCTGACTTCCATAAGTATTTACACACACATGCATACACAGACACACACACACACACACACACACACAAAGTAAATAAAAGAAATCTCTAAGTATCTAATTTAAATTGCTTCAGAAAATTAGAACGCTAATTTGGAAGGATTTAAACTATCTTTTGTTTGTTTTTCTGATATAGGGCCTGATCTGGAGCTCAAGATCCCTCTGCTTCAGTTTTCATAGTGGCAGGAATATAGGCTGCACCACCATGCCATGCCCAAGGAGATCTTGAGCTATTCTTCTCCCTTTGGGGTTAAGGTTTTTGATCCATGTGGGTACACTGAAAACAAAATTGCAGTATAAATAACATTTGAGAAAGCATTGTGAACTAAATGGCTAATTTTAGTTTTTATTTTATCCTCCATCTATCATAAATAATTTTGTCTAAAAAATACTAAATCACTTCAGAAAGTCAAATTAATATGAATACAGAAAACTGCTATTATGTCTGTGGATACAACACTTATTACCTTTGAAACATAGTTATTTTTAAGGTGGGAAGAAAGTTGAATGAAAAATTACCTGTTCTACCAACATGGAACTGATTATTGATTCACTTGTTAATTGATTACAAAGCTATTTATTGAGTGAGCATTTTCTATATATTATCATATCTTCCAGACAGAACAGAGAATATATGTAAACACTGTTGGGGGGAAGTCCTGTGCATTTGTCAATAAAGCACTGCTGGCCAATAGGAATTTAGGTAGGTGGGGCTAGGAGTCCAGGAGAACTCTGGGAAGGAGAAACACAGGAGAGTTGAGAAGTAACGCCATGGGGTAGGAAGTCCGGAAACATCTCCGGTAAGAGAAATACATAGATTAACAATTATGGGGTAATTACTTAAGTCAGAGCTGGCCAGGAAGAAACAAGCAAGGCCAACAGCTTCATAATTAATATAGCCTCCTGTGTATTTATTTGGGACTGATGCGGCTCTAGAACCAGGACGGCGGGAAGGCTTCTCTCAAAGAAAAAGGCTTCTCTTTACAAAACACTACTTCACATTATTATTTTTATATTCAACTGCAAATAGAGAAGGAACTTTAAATAAATACCATCAACATGGACATATATTATGTTAAGGAAGTTTAAGAAAAAAAGTACTGTGCTAGAATTATTAAAGATGTAAATCTGATGGCCATATTTCTAGCAAGAACTTGAAAAAGAGAGAGGACATCCTAGTAAATTTTCTGTTGCTGTGAAGAGATACCATGACTGTGACAACTCATAAATTAAAACATTTAATGTAGGCTTGTGTACAGTTCAGAAGTTTAGCCCATTTTTGTCATGGCAGGAAGCATAAAATCACATAGCCAGATTTGAAGGAGAAGTAACTGAGAGTTCTATATTCAGATCAATAAGCAACAGGAAGAGAGAGACAATGGACCTGTGTTGGGCTTTTGAAACCACAAAACCCACTCCTAATGACACACTTCCCCCAATAAGATGACACCTCCTAATCCTGTTCAAATAGTGCCACTACAACCTGGCTAGAACTTCAAGTATGATATTGAAGAAGTATGAAGAGAGTGGACAACCTTGTCTTCTTCCTAATTTTAGAGGAATCAAATCGAGTTTATTCCCATTTAGTTTGATGTTGGCTGTTTTATTGCTGTATATTGCTTTTATTATGTTTAGGCATGTTCCTGTTATCCCTGATTTCTCCAGGACCTTTATCATGAAGGGGTGTAGGATTTTGTCAAAGGCTTTTTCAGCACCTACTGAGATGATCATGTGATATTTCTTTTTAAGTTTGTTTATATGGTGGATTACATTGATGGATTTCCATATGTTGAACCAACCCTGCATTCCTGGAATGAAGCCTACCTACTTGATCCTGCTTGATGATTTTTCTTACGTGTTCTTGGTTTGGATTTGCCAGTATTTTATTGAGTATTTTTGCATCAATGTTCATGAGGGATTTCAGACTGTAATACTTTGTCTCAGTTGTGTCATTGTGTGACTTGGGTAAAACAGTAATTGTAGCCTTGTAGTAAGAGTTTGGCAACGAACCTTCTGCTTCTATTGTTTGGAACACTTTGAGTATTGGTATTAGATATTTTTGAATTTCTGGTAAAATTCTGCACTGAAGCCTTATGGCTTTGGGCTTTGTTTGGTTGGGAGACTTTTGATGACTACTTCTATTTCAGTAGAGGTTATTGATCTATTTAAATTGCTTATCTGCTCTTGATTTAATTTTGGTAAGTGATATCTGTTCAGAAAATTGCCCATTTCCTGTAAATTCTCCAATTTTATGGAGTACAGGTTTTCAAAGTATGACCTGAAGATTCCCTGGATTTCCTTGGTGTTCATTTTATTTCCCTCTTTTCATTTCTGATTTTGTTAACTTGCATGTTCTCTCTCTGCCTTTAGGTTATTTGGATAGAGTTTGCTCTATCTTGTTGATTTTCTTGAAGAACCAACTGTTCGTTACATTGTATCTTTGTATTGTTTTCTTTGTTTCTACTTTATTGATTTCAACCCTCAATTTAATTATTTCCTAGCTTCCACTCATCCAGGGTGAGTTTACTTCTTTTTATTCTAGAGCTTTCTGTTGTGCTGTTAATTATTTAAAATGACTCTTCATGTTGTCCTATATTTCCTGGATAGTTTGTGGTAGGGATTCTTTTGACTTAAGATTTTGCCAGTCGATGAATCTATTTGGTCTAGTGTATCTTCAGTTCGGAGATTCTCTCTTCCATGTCTTCTATTCTGTTGGTTAATCTTGCTCCTCCCTGTGTAATTATCATAGTTCCTCTTGCCCAGACTTCAGATATTATAATAAATATAAATAATGACTGTTAAAAATAAATAATCTCTGTAAAGGAGATTTCTCTTCCCCATTTAACACACAGTATGAGGAGAAGGAAAGAAGAAAGGTGCAATTCTCCAGCTGCAATCAGAGAATCAGCACATAAACCAGTTTTGGGTGATGGGCTTTCTGGCCTTCAGATAGCTACTTGACACCCACAATGCCAAAAAGGTAGTTGTGAAGAATATAGGGTAAAAATTCAAGTGAATATTTCAAAGTAGAGATACATATTTACCTATTAAGTTGTATATGAAATCTAAAAATTCGAAGCTTAATGAGATTGCCAATTATATGAGACAGAGAAAAGAAGAGATCCAATGGCTCTGTAGTGCAACTCCCAACTGTGACTACGGTAGCATAATCAGAATAAACTTAAGTAAAAAGATCACCTTGATTTCTGTTAGGTCAAGCATTATGATAACTATTTATTGAGTGTTGGATTCAGCAAGAAAAATTCTATGCTAACTTGAAAAGAAGTTTGATGATGTGGTAGAGACAAAAATGATAACTGAATTATACTCGTAAGAAAATGTGCAGAGGTCATTAAAAATGGAAATAATGACTATTCTTCCAATTGAGTCTATCTACAACTAAGTATAACAGAGAACTTGGTGGTGATTCCAGGAGTGTGTATGCCAAAACAGTTTTTTAAAAGAAAGACAAATAGCAGAATAAATCTCTTTGGAAGTTTTTTTTGAAAGAAGCAGGTTGGTGGTGGCACACACCTTTAATACCAGCACTTATAAGAAAGAGACAGGCATATCTCTATGAGTTTGAAGCCAGCCTGATCTGCAGAGCCAGTATCAGGACAGCTAAGGATGTTACATAAAGAACTCCTGTCTTGAAAAACCATAAATAGATAGATAAAATAATCTGAAAGAAAACAATTTTGTAGTATAAGAATCAAACAAGGTTGATGTTTTGAATTAGGCAAGAAGGTGTTAAGAAGTGAAGATAAGTAAATTGTTTATCATTGCATTGGAGTATATGTGATTACATAAAAATATTATATGGTGTCTGGAAGCACCCGGCAGCAAAGAGATCTGAGTACAGGGTTCCTGCCAGTTCCTCTCCCACATACACCTTGAATTTTTTTGTCATGTAATCTTGCAATCAGATTCCTTTCCACAGCTCTTTGTCTTGCTTTATTTTGTAACCTTGACACTGCTGGGTTTTTACTTTGTAGATCATCCCCCAAATGGAGTCTGTCTGATGTTTTCTCAGGAAAGGGTTGAAGCTATATATCTTTGTCAAGAATATCACAGATGAACTGTTTTGCTCTCCTAAGTCCATTCTATCAAGGACACACAATAGGAGTAAGATTTTCAGCACAATGTTGATTTTGATCTTCTGTTTCAGGTATTGTCTTCCTGTTCTTTACACTGAAATGTCATAATTTTCATCTTTACAACTTGTCATACACTGACAGACATCACCAAGACTCCTTTATCATGATAGTGTTTTAACTAATTTAGTATATATCACTGATTTTTACCTCTATCTCTTAATGTGATAATGGAATAATATTTTTTTCCAAATTCAATAACTGGAATCTTACCAAGAGAGAGCTCTGTTCCTCAACATTTAATTGTTTAATCCATCAACTATAGGTAATGATGAACTCGTTTATATTAGTCCAAAATACACTGGTACTACATTGCCACATCTATTCCTGTGTTTTTGACCTTTTTGCAGCTTTTCACGTTGCCCCTCTTATTCTCCTTGAATGCTTTTCTCACACTTTTTAGAATCGTGAGAAATGTTGACATCATCTTGCTTGTTCCCTCTCCCCATCCTACTAACATCCATTTCTTAAGACTCCCTCAATCTTGCCAATACATGATATTTAGTATCCAGGTAATCTTATTCCTTGGAGGTTCTGTTGCAAGACAGGCCTAGGGACTATCTATTCATAAATTCACTTTCTTAACTACATTTGTCTTTTCACATATATATTAAGCTCAGCATTCAAATCTTGACATTTGATCCTCATCTAATGCTTTAGGGTTACTTTTGTCTTTGAATATTTTTCATTTTATGGGCCTAATATAGTTAATTATTTGCTTACTATTGTTAGATTTCCAACTATTGATCTATACCCCTGTGAAGAAAAATTATTACTAGAACAAAATGCTTGCTTATAGTTCTTTTGGAATTAACATTGGATGCTCATAATGGAATGTTTTTGGCCAAAGTTGACAGGTTAATTCTTTTATAACTCTTTCTCACCCTTTCTTTGCCACTTTTTTTAGCAACTTTTAAATTTTACCATTTTCATGTCATGCAACTTTTCTCTACATATTGAGTCTTTAAAATACTCACTTACATTTAGGTCTCCAAAGTATTTTAATGCTCATGAAATCACAGTGATAAAATAATTCACATTTGCTATAGTTTAGACGCCCCTGTTTATCATTTTTGAAGTTCTTATCTCTCATCTCTCATGTTATTTCTGCCCTATCCCAACTCCATCTCCAGATAATCAATTTATTTTTTCCTTTTTTTATTTAAGTTAGAAACAAGTTTGTTTCACATATCAATCCCTCTCCCTCCCATTCTACCCATGCCTCGCCGCCATTCTCTCCAGTCCCCCACCCAATCTCCACTCTGATCCCCAGGGAGGTGAGGGCCTCCATGGTGGATCTCCACAGTCTGTCGTGTCATCAGGGTAGTGTCTCAGCCCTCCTTCAAGAGTCCAGGCTGAGAGAGCATCTCTCACTGTAGGATGGACACTCAAAGCATATAATCAATTTATTAGACATGTGTGATTTATTCTACTTGTTTTCATTCACACAAATAGGAGGCTGGTGCATATCTTCTTATATTCCTGTGGATACACAAATGACATGCCAATTACTTCTGGGAGATGAGAATTTTTATTTTTTCTCACATATGTGTTGCTGATTTTTCTATTCCTGCCTACAAATTCCTATCACTCTTCTCAGCGCCCCCCCCCAAAATACATGAATGCTATATTAGTTATAAAACGGTTGGCAATTAAGTAGTGCTTCTTATTGGCTTGCTCTGTCTTAATTATTAACCCATTTCTATAAATCTATGTATTTCCACATGGTCTTATCTTACCAGAGATGTGGCTGAACCTGCTACTGTTTATGGACTACATGGTGACTGACTTTGGCAGACTCTCTCTGCCTACCTTTCCAGAATTCTCCTTGTCCTTCCAATCTTCCTTCCTTATTGGCCAACAGTGTTTTATTTATCGGCCAATAGGAGAAATATGGCTAGCACATGCTTCTGTCTTCATAATTACTTTGTAATTATAACCTCCATTCTTTTTTAGCATTATAATATTCCTACATATATTTAATGATCTCTTGTATGTGATCATAAATAGAAAGTTCGATTTGACTTTAGCTGGTACTATTATTGCCCCTACTGAGACCTTTTGGTTTCATTTGCTTCTTTGGCATGTTAATTGCAGGTTGCTCCATTATTATTATTCTCCACCCCCACCCAGTTGATTGATATGAAGAGTGGTCTTGTTGTTTACCTTTGCAGTGACTTACATAGAGAAGTAGAGTGTGTAATTTCCAAATTGAAAGTTAAAGAAGCTGGTTGTTTCTCACAATTTTCATCCATTTATCACAAGATATAGAATGTCTGTGATGGGGCTTTCCCTATGCCAGAATTCTGGCATGAATATAAGGGTCATAGCTATACACAGCAGTTGTGAAATGTGATTGAGGAAAAAGCAATGACATCAATGAGATTTAGGGAATTTATGGTAATGAAAAATAAATTTTCTTAAACTTTGGAATTGCTGTGTGATTCAAGGCAAGGAAAGTAACCTATATCTTCTTTGTCTGTCTGTTCAGGCTGCCACACATACCACAGAATGCATGGTATAGACAACACATCTTTGATTTCCATTGGCTTTAGAGGATCAAGGCACTATCAGGGATGACTTTTAGAGTTATTACTGGCTTATTGTTTGGACACTTTCAAAGTTGTATTTTCATGTGACTTTTGTTACCCTATGTATGAAGAGAGAAACTTACAGGGAGAGAGCTGGGGTGGGGTGTGGGGGGTGAGAGAAAGGGAGTCGAGGTGAAGTAAAGGAGGACACGGGAGAATCATAGAGTTAAAGGGAAGACATGGCAGAGGAAGAGAAGAGAATAGGAAGCAGAGGTGAAGGAAAGAGAACTAAAGAGATGGGGAGGGGAAGGGCAGAGGAATGAAGAGGAAGGGAGGAAAAGGAAACAGGCAATTGAAGAGAAGGAAAAGGAAGGGGAGGGGAAGGACGGGAAGATAAGATAATGGAAGAGCTTATCTTCCTGTCCTTACCCCTACCACATGGCTGACTGTGTGGCTTGATGGCTGGCCCCTAACATCTTCGTCATTTCCTCCTCTAGTCCTTGATCTCTTTTCTCTCTCTTTTATTTATATCTCTGCCTGCCAGGCCCATCTAGTCTTTCTCTTGCCTTGTTATTGGCCATTCATGTCTTAATTAGACAATCAGGTGTTTTAGAAAGGCAAAGAAACACAGCTTCTCAGAGTTAAACAAATGCAGTATAAAAGAATGCAACACATCATTAAACAAATATTCCATAGAATTAACAAATGTAATAGATCATAAAACAATATTCTACAACAGGGAAAGGAAGGGGAAAAGAGGTAGACATGAGGCCTTTTTCAACTCCTATGGGATCATCAGTCTGGTCATATTAAGGGCCAAATTTTAATGCTTTATTTAGCTTTGTATACATAAAGACTTCTCTGATACTATGACATTGGGAGTCAGGGCTGAACCATTACTTTGGAAATTTTTCATTCTATATTATCTCTGTAGAAATAAATTTATAGAAAAATGTAAATTTGTACTTTAAAGGTATAATAAGCATACTCAGTTTGAAATACTATGTGCACCTACTATGCCAATGTTAATTTTATTTAAAATGGTGCATATTTATTTAGCCATTATATCATTGATTTTAATACTGAGGTTTCCCTGGGAAATTGTTCTTGAATTCTTTTCTTTAGATTAAGAAATTGTCTTTTGTGTATATAGCTTTGGTAATTCAATAATACAAAGCCTTAAAGTGAAAAGCAATTCCTATAAAATCAATTATAAAATTATACTTATAATAAGTTTTTAATCTGTTCTGAATGAGATGTGAGGATTGGTGTTGGTCTATATTTTTGCAATGATGATTCAAACTTAATAGTAGTTCAGGTAACTGATCTGTTGAATCATCTTGATCATTGTCCCTAGATGTAAGATGCCGGTCCTGTAATTAATATCATGGTCCTTCTGTCTATATGTATAGTAAATTGAAGTTTTATTAACTCTGTAGTCATACATATATGCTCTATGTAACAAAGATAACATTATCCCAGTCACAGAACCAACATCCCCACTCTCAGTTTTCTATATAAATCAACTTACTCCCTTACACTGATTATGACTAATTAAATTGCTTGAATATGGAAAACTACAGGCTTGCTTACATTTTATGAAGGTTAATTGTTTAAATTCTCCATTTAAAGGAGAAAAATATGACTTCAAGGCAACATTATGTACAGATCTTTTGATATCAGAGGAGAATGGTCAAATGCAGGCTGGAATGGCTCTCACAGCATGCTTCTATGTTAAGTAGTGACATGGATTCTAGCAAGCAAAACAAAGAGAAGAAAGAACAAATGGGAAGAAACAGTCTCTAAATGCTCATGGCCAAAGACCCACTGCCTTCAACTAGGATCTACCCTTTAAGCTTCTATCATTGCCCATGGAATTGTGAAACCATCAATTAATCAATCAACTGATGAAGTCAAGGCTCCTGTATTCCATTCTCTGTCTTCACAAACCCTCACTAAACATTGTTGCATCATGTATATGACACACAATAACAAAGAATTTTGTTATTCACATTCAAACCACAAACATATTTGTGTCATATTCAAACCACAGGATAGTAACAGTGTAATTATTAAGGTCTGAATTTATTATTCCCTTCCAACATGGGCATCAATATTAAGGCTATATTTGTGAAGATCTTACTGTACTTTGGAATAGGCTTCCAGAAAGCCTATTGAAATTTTTTTCTGTTAGTGGATCGTTGCCAAAACATCTTGACCAGAGAGTATATTATATTCTTGACTAATTCTAAAACATGAATTCATCCTTTAAGTTCTCACCTAAAATTCAACACCAGAATAATATTGCCTTCTAACACAGGGCAAGAAGAATTCATCTGAAGTTGCTCCCTTTAAATTCACTTCCAGTGATATTGCCCACTCAATTTTTCATCCATACTCAAAAACTGACTTTTGGGTTCTTGGTAACACACTTTTCTCTATTTCTGATAAGTATATATTGTTTTGTTGTCAATGTCAATGTTGATAGTGTGTATAATTTGTGAAGCCATCTCATCTTTCATGGTTTATGTAATATATGCATCTTGAAATACATGTGTGTGTGTATGTTTGTGTGTGTGCGTGTGTGTGTGTGTGTGTGTGTGTGCGCGTGTGTGGCCTAAAATCTACTGATGTCATTCACTGAGATTATGTATGTCATTCTGACAGAAGTTACAAGCAAAAACAAGTGGGTATGTTGTGAAACAAAGGATCTGAATATTGGATACAAATGAAAGTATATAAATATAGATAGACTAAAACACCTATATATCTCCTAGGGTCAAAAATGTGCCTTAGAATAATAAGATGACTCATCAAATTAAGGGGTTCACCTCCCAAGTTCAATGAACTGAGCTTGATTCCGCTGAACCCACGTGGTATAAGGAAAGAACTACGTTCTAAAAATTGTATTCTGACCTCCACATACATGCCATGATATGCACATGCATCACTTCTCATACAATAAATAAGTCTAATAAGTTAAAAGTTTGGTATGATTCTTATGATAAACCTAGCTTTGTCTCATCTTTCTAGGATCAAGAGTAACTCCTGTGACATAGTATACTAAATAAATAATGTGGGAAGTTATCTATATATGTACATGTTAAAACATTGTCCTTTGAGTCATCAATAATTCAAAACTGCATTGGTTCTCTGAACTTAAATGCAATTTTAAATCATGTATAAAGACACAAAGTGATGTTTATGTCAATTGTTAGAGAGAGTTCCCAGTGTGAAAATGCAATTTAAGATGACTTTGTTTCTTCTTGTTGCTGCTGTTTTGAGACTGGATAAGAGGGTATATCTTGTATCCCAGCCTAGCCTTAAATTCAGGATGTATCTAAGAATGACTGAACTTTTGATCCTGGGATAGTAGCTTTTGTTTTAATTTCCATATCTGGCTGTATATTTGATTCTTTATATCTAAAATTAATCTGTTTAAACTTTTCTTTTTCTAGATTTAAAATTCTTATAATTTGTTGGGATTGTTTTAGCCCTAGTTTTATTTTTTCATATATGGTAGTCTCTGATACACTATTGCAATATTTAGTATTAGTGGAAAATTCTATAATCAGTATGTAACTGACCTGTAATAAAAACAAGGAATGTCTGCTAGTCTTGGTTAACCTTTATAAATATTTGAGTTAAGACTATAGTGTCTGAATCATATATCTAATCAATATTTAATACATACTTAAGCATTATATTAATACCATCATTTCAGAACCAATCTTTGTTGACAAAGTGCAAAATTAAATCTTTTGAAAATTTAGTTTTATTCAGTAAGAGACTTTAAGCTTTCTTTTTCTCTGGCAGTTATTGACCTTTTTTGCAAGAAATTATTAGTAAAAGGTCATAGCCTTTTTATTTTGTTACCTTAAAGCTAAAGAATTTATTATCTCATCCTTAATACTATGGCAGCTCATTTCCTCCATGGGCTGTGTAGTACATAAATAATGTAAGATTGAAAGCCTGAGATTTCCTTTATCAGCAGATAGCAGAGTACTTCAAAAAATCCTTTTCTTGCTTTAGGTATCAGTTCACTTTTATGCTAAATCTACTCATGAGGCTTTGGGAACTGCAGCTTTGTGGGAGATAAGCATGAGAGTCTGGGTAAATGTGAAGACAGATGTGCCACAGACTGAGTCCTTCCTGCATAAAATTCACTAGAAAAGTTATTCGTGGAAGGCAGCATGAGTGCTAAAGATGCATGCACCCACTGCTTTTCATTTTCATGTATCATCACAGGAAAGAAAATAGTTAGGAAAGTTGAAATAGAACTACTTAGGAGAGATGGAGAAGAAAACAGATAATTTTGCAATTGCAAACAGAATGGCCATAGTCACTTTCCTTACTAGAGTTTACATAATAAAAATGACAGAAAAGTCCTGAGTGATAGAAATGTATCATATTCCTCAACAGCTAAAATTCTAATATTACTCAGAGGAGTGGAAATAAAAGTCAATATTCTAGTTTTCAAAAATGCATGCACTGGAATGCAGTCAAATAATTATGTAGCCAATTTTTTTAGTTACTTTAAGGTAGCTATCAACAGAAGGTTCAAAAGATCAGTGGTTTCGCCACTAGACATCCTGAGGCCTAATTAAACATATTCATGCTTTCAAAAAATCACTCTGATTTTTTAAAGTGTTATTAAGCACTGGCATACATATTTGATTCCCAAGCCTCAGTGATTTTGACAGATGTTAAACAAAGCTAACCCTGGAGAAAAGTGCAAGTCTTCAAATGACCTGAGTCACACTCAGCATTAATGTTTAAACATCAAATAACATTAGATGCTACAGAATGATGTTAATAAATGATACAGATTTTCAATGAGGAGTAAATGTGAGCTAAATATCTCACACTTATCTTAGAGCAATTACGAGTATTCAGACACATATAAGTTTCTAAGTACAATTTAAGTTTCAGCCTTGTATTCAGGAAAACTAGTATAAATCCAAATAACACCATGGTATAATTAATGGCTGACATATTTTCCAAAACTTTCAACAAATATTAAAAATGTCATTAAAAAATCTGCCAGCCAAAATTTATATGTTTTTATTAGTACTTCACATTTGGGTTCTTTCCTGAGATTTTTTGGTCAGAAATAAGATAATTTCAGCAAAGTTGTAATTTAAGGTATATGTAGATTCATTGTTTTATATGCTTCAAATAATTCAGGCATACTCAGTTTAAAATAAAGTAAACCCAATGCATGCTGCCTTTACAAACATTTTAGCACTGGCAATAAAAAAATGTAAGTTGCTTTATATTCTGTTCTACAAAGTGTCTGGTAGATACTGAATAATTTAATATGAGAAAATTAAATTGGTATTATAGAGTCAAAATGCCACAAAGGCAATCTAATTAATTTATTGGGAGTATTTTTAATACCATAAAAGACATGAAATATTTATCTAGCAATTAAATACAGGAAGATGAGATGTAGAAAATTAGTAAATCAGGTTCTGAGTTAAAGCTTCATGATAAAGAGAGTACTAAATATTGATAAAATAAGTTATGATGAATGGGAAATAAAGGTGCTGCTGCATGTCAAAACAGCTTTCTAACAAAGAGTCAGACCAGATTAAAAGCAATCTTTAAATAGATTTATTTTAATTTGACAAGCTGAGTGTTTCAATATGTAGGTACGTAATAATAAATTATCTTGAAACCTTATGGGTGATCAGTGAACAGACACTGACTTTGTTGACCAGTGTCAGGAATGGGTTCCAACAAATGGTGTGTACCTTTAATGCAATCATATAATGGTTGTTAACTCCAACAACAATTGTGACACTGCTACACCAGTGTATTATGCAGGCAAGTCACTGTTGTATAATGAAGTTCTTGTAGCTGGGTTGGTGTTTAAACTTTTCTTCTGGTACTGTGCAGAGTACCTTCCAGTGCCATGAAGATAAAGGTGCATTTTAAGCACCAATGCAATCTATCAATGTTCAATAAGATATCTGAATCCTCTCTTCAAAATAGAACCTAATGATAAATTTGTAGAGATAGCCTGAGTGGTTTGACGGTTTCCTTGGGACCCCTTTGGTCAGTAACTCAACTGGATGTAAAACAATCATGGAAAAGGACTTTTCTCATGATGGAGAAGGATATCTGGACCATTTTCTACTTTTTATTTGGTGACTCCATTTAGATTTCTTTCATATATGTATATATTTTCTAAAATGCTTCTACATTAGTATGTTTCCATATGATCCCTCAAATGGCTTTAGTGTTAGGTGCCCCTCCCATATACCTTCCCTTTCTCTTCTCTTCTACCCTACTCCCAATTTAATTATCCCACTCCAGTTTCCCTCCACCACCCTATTACTCTCCATAACTAAATATTTTATTTTCCTTTCTTTGGTAGTCTTTCCTTCTCCCAGTACCTTACACTATACCTGGCCTCTGTGGTAGTATGGGTCATAGCACAACTTTTGGAGGCTTAAAGCCTAACATAGATACATATAATATCCATCTTTAGGGTACTGGGTTACTTAACTCAGGGCAAGTTTCTCTAGCTCAATTCATTTACCTGAAACATTAATATTTTCATTTTTAACAGCTGAATAATATTTCATTGTATAAATGAGCCCAGGACTCCTAACTGACATCACATTCAGTGGGTCTGGATCAGTCCTCCTACGGTTTCTGAGCTATCAGTCTGTAGTACATGAACTCCCTTGTTCAGGTCAGTTGTTTCTGTGGGTTCCTACAGACAGGTCATGACCCCTTTGATCATCACTACTCCCTCTCTGCAACTGGATTTCAGGAGGAGTTCAAGTCAGTGCTTAGCTGTGGTTGTCTACTTCTGCTTCCGTCAGGTACTGGATGAAGGATCTAGAATGGCATCAATCTTATTATAGGTGAAGGCCATTTAAGGTAGCCCCTCTACTATTGTTTAGATTGTTAGTTGGGGTTATCCTTGTAGATCTCTGGACATTTCCCTACTGCCAGATTTCTCTTTAAACCTATAATGGCTCCCTCTATTATGGTATCCTTCTTTCTCTCCTCTATCCTTCACCTGACTCAATCATCCTGCTCCCATATGTGATCCGCTCCCCTTTTCTTCTCCCCTTCTCTTTCTTGTAACTTCCTCATCCATCTCCCATACTCTCAATTAGCTCCATGGATCTTGTGCCTTTCCCTGTCTTTGGGGGACCATGTAGGTCTCTCTTAGGATCTTCCTTATTCCCTAGATGCTCTGACAGTGTGGACTGTAGGTTGGTAATACTTTGTACTAGGTAGAATATTCATATATAAATGAGTATACACCATATTTATCTTTTTGTTACTGGGTTACCACACTCAAGGTGATTTCTTCTAGTTCCATCTATTTGCCTGCAAATTTAAAAATTAGTACTCCATTATGCAAATTTACCATAATTTTTCTATCCATTCTTCAATTGAGGGGCATCTAAGTTGCTTCCAGTTTGTGGCTATTACAAATACTGCCACTATGAACACACTTGAATAGATGTCCTTGTTGTATGAATGTGCATTTTGGGTATATACCTAAGAGTGGAATTGCTTGATTTTGAGGTAGACTGATTCCTGTTTTCCTAAAAAACCACCATACTGAATTCCAAAGTGGTTGTATGAGTTTGCAATCCCCCCCAGCAGTGGAGAAGTGTTCCCCTTTCTCCACGTCATCTCCAGCATAAGTTATAATTGGAGTTTTTTTTTATTTCAGCAATTGTGACAGGAGCAAGATGGTATCTCAGAGTTGTTTTCATTTGCATTTCCCTGATTGCTTAGGATGTTGTCTTGCAGCCAATTTAGATTGCTATATTGAGAATTCACTATTTAGCTTGGTACCCCAATTTTAATTGGATTATTTGGTGTTTTGCTGACTAGCTTCTTGAATTCTTTGTAAATTTTGGAGATCAACCCTCTGTCAGATGTGGGGTTGGTTAACATCTTTTCACATTCAATGGATTGCTCTTTTGTCTTATTAATTGCATCCTTTGCATTACAGAAGCTGCTCAGTTTCCAGTTTCAGGAGGTCCCATTTACTGATTGCTGATCTCAGTGTCTGTGCTACTGTTGTTATGTTCAGGAAGTGTTCTCCTGCACCAATTAATTCAATGGTACCTCCCACTTTCTCTTCAAAGAGGTTCAGTGTGGCTGGATTTATGTTGAGGTGTTTGATCCATTTGGACTTCAGTTTTGTGCATGACAATAGATACGAATCTATCTACAGTCTTCTACATGACAGCATTAAATTATGCCAGCACAATTTGTTGAAGATGCTTTCTATTTGCCATTGTACAATTTTAGCTTCTTTGTTAAAAATCAGGTAATTGTAGTTCTGTGGGTCCATATCAGGTTTTTCAATTTGATTACATTGGTCTACTTTTCAATTTTTTGTGCCAATACCAAGCTGTTTTCAGGACTATAGCTATTCAATAGAGCTTGAAGTCAGGGATGGTGATGACTTCAGAAGTTTGTTTATTGTACAAAGTAATTTTGTCTATCTTTTGTTTTTCCATATAAAGTTGAGTATTGTTCTTTTAAGGTGCATGAGGAATTGTGTTGGGATTTTGATGGAGATTGCAATGAATTTGTAAATTGTTTTTGCTAAGATTGGCATTTTTGTGAGTCCTCCCACACCCGACTCTTGGCTCCCTTCACACCCACCATGCTCTAATTAAGGTGACCTTGGGCCCTGCTCTGCTGCCAACTCCTGCCCATCATCCCTTCCATTGATCTTTCTGGGTCTGCTTTTCCCATCAAGTGGACCCCAAGACAGGAAGGAGGAGATTCCTGCCACAACACACTGTTGACTTCCCCTCTGCTGACTGAACGCTGCTTGAGAGTGGAGAATAGCAGGAGAAACGAGACGATTGAGAGTTGCAGACACTGAAATCTTGGCCCACATATACTACCAGGATAACAGTGGAGACAGAAATATCCCACCTGAATCCTCTTGAAGAAGGGATGGGAAGGCAACCGTATAAGAACATAATCAGCAATAGAAAGACCAGTATGATCCCACTAGAATCTAGAGACTGCACACCAACAAGACCTGAAAAGTACAACACAGATGAAGCTGAAGAGAGGAAATGAGAAAATCCCTTAAAGAAAAAAACTCAAACCAAAAATTTCAAGAAATAAACAAATCTCTAAAAGAATATAAAGAGAGCAAAGAAAAACCAGACACACAAGTGAAGGAAATAGCTAGGACATTTCAAGATTTAAAAGCTGAAATAGAAACAAATAGAGAAAACACAGAATGAGGTGATGCTGAAAATAGAAAAGCTGGGTAACTGATCATATGTATGTATAACAGCAGATATAAGTGTATCCAATGGAATACAAGAGATGGAAGAGAGAATCTTAGGTGTTGAAGAATCATTAGAGGATATATACTTATCGACCAAAGAAAATCTCAAGTCCAAAAATCCCTAGGATAAAATATGCAGTAAATACGGGATATCAAAAAGAGTACAAACCTAGGAATGATAGGTATAGAAGAAGGTGAAGAAATGTAGCTCAAAGGTACAGAAAACATATTCAACAAAATTATAGAAGAAAACTTCCCTAACATAAAGAAGAATATGCTTCTGAAAGCAAAAGAAGCTTACAGAACACCAAATAGACTGGATCACAAAAAGAAGTCCCATCACAACATAATAATCAAAACACCAAACCTAAAGAATGAAGAGAAAATGTTAGGAGCAACAAAAGAAAAAGGCCAAGTAACATAAAGGCAGGCCTATCCAAATTAAACTTTAATTTTCAGTGGAAACTATTAAAGCCAGATTTCATTTACTATAGATGGAGAAAACAAGATATTCCATGACAGAAGCAGATTAAAACAACACACATATACAAATCCAGTCCCATAGAAATACTAGAAGGAAAACTACAACCCAAAAAGATAACTACACTCACAAAAGCATAGGCAATAGATAATTCCATTTTACCAAACACCAAAAGAAAAAAATGAAGGGGAATCCACACACAATAACACCACCACCAATAAAGCCAAAAGAAACAAGAATCAAAAATCAATGGGCATTAATATCCCACAATGTCAATGATCTCAACTTGCCTATAAAAACACACAGGATAACAGAATTAATACAAAGACAGAATCCATCCTTCAATTGCATACAAGAAACACATCACAATGTCAAAGACAAATGTTACCTCAGAATAAAGGGTTGGGAAACGATTTTCCAATCAAATGGACCCAAGAAACAAGCTGGTGTTGCAATCCTAATATCTAACAAATTAGTCCTCAAATTAAAATCAATCAAAACAGATAGAGAAGGGCATTTCATATTCATTATAGGAAAAGTCTATCAAG
Source organism: Mesocricetus auratus (assembly GCF_017639785.1). Lineage (NCBI taxonomy): Eukaryota > Metazoa > Chordata > Mammalia > Rodentia > Cricetidae > Mesocricetus > Mesocricetus auratus. Next base: position 38,843,958 of record NW_024429195.1, read on the forward strand.
ATGAAGTCTCAATTGTGAACATCTATGCCCCAAATAAAAAGAAAGCCATATTCGTAAAATAAACATTAATAAAGCTCAAATCACATATAAAACCTCACACACTGCTAGTGGGAGACTTCAACATTCTACTCTCATCACTTGGTTGGATCTCTAGACATATACTTAATAAAGAAACAAAGAAGTAACAGATATTATGACCCAATTGGGATTAACAGACATCTATGAAACATTTCATCCAAACACGAAAGAATATTCTTTCTTCTCACCTTCACATGGAACATTTTCTAAAATTGATCACATACTTGGCAACATAGAAAACTTCCACAGACAGAAAAAAATTGGAGTAACCCCCTGTATTTTATCAGACAACCATGCTTTAAAATCAGATCCAATAAACCAAAGAAAAAAATTAGATCCAATAGCCGGGCATTGGTGGTGCACTCCTTTAATCTCAGCACTGGAGGCAGAGGCAGGTACATCTCTGTGAGTTGAAGGCCAGCCTGGTCTATCAAGCAAGTTCCAGGACAGGCTCCAAGACAATACAGAGAAACCCTGTCTTGAAAAACCAAAAAAACAAAACAAACAAACAAAAAAACAAAAAAACAAAATTAGACTTCAACAACAACACAAATCGCAGAAACCCTGCAAACTCATGGAAATTTCACAATGCTCAATTGCACCATTGTGACCATCCCTGGGCCAAGGAAGAAATAAAAAAAACGACTTCATAGAATTCAAAGACAATGAAGACACAAACTACCAAAACTTATGAGACACTTTCAAAGTAGTGCTAAGAGGAAAGTTCATAGCACTATTTGCCCACATGAAGAATCTGGAGAATAGTCACACTAGAGAATTAATGGCACAAGTGAAAGATCTAGAACAAAATAAGCAAACACATCGTGGAGGAGTAGACACCAGGAAATAATCAACTCAAGGCTGAAATCAGTAAAGAAGAAACCAGGAAAACATTACAAAGAATCAATGAAACAAAGAGTTGGTTCTTTGAGCAAATCTCTAAGATAGACAAATGTTTATCCAAACTAACCAAAAGGCAGAGAGTAAGCATGCAAATTAACAAAATCAGAAATGAAAAAGGTGGACTTAACAACAGACACTGAGGAAATCCAGAAAACATTAGGTCATAATTTCAAAACCTGTACTCCACAAAATTCAAAAATCTAAAGGAAATGAACAAATTTCTTTGGATAGATATCAATTACCAAAATTAAATCAGGAACAGATAAGCAATGAAAACAGACCTATAATTCCTAATGAAATAAAAGCAGTCATCAAAATTCTCCCAAGCAACAAAAGCCCAGGGACAGATACTTCCAGTGCAAAATTCTACCAGGAATTCAAAGAGAAGTTAATACCATTACTCTTCAAATTGTTCCACACAATAGAAGCAAAAGATTTTTAGCTTCTAGTAAGATTATCATGTGATTTCTCTTTTTCAGTTTGTTTATGTGGTGGATTACATTGATGGATTTGCAAATGTTGAGCCATCCCTGCATCACTGGAATGAAGGCTACTTGATCATGCTGGATGGTTTTTCTGATGTGTTCTTGGATCTGATTTGCCAGTATTGTATTGAGTGTTTTTGCATATTGATGTTCATTAGGGATTTGGTCTATATGTCTCTTTTTTAGTTATATCTTTGTGTGGCTTGGGTACCAAAGTCACTGTAGTCTTGTAAAAAGAGATTGACAATGACCCTTCTGCTTCTATTGTGTGAAACACTTTGAGAAGAATTGCTATTAGCTGTTTTTTACATTTCTGGTAGAATTATGCACTGAAACTGTGACCCTGGACTTCTTTTGTTTGTGAGATTTTGATGACTGCATCTATTTCATTAGGGTTTATAGGTCTACTTAAATTGCTTATCTGTTCTTGATTTAAATTTACAAGTGATATCTATCCAAAATATTGTCCATTTTCTTTAAATTTTCAAATTTCATGGAGTACTGGTTTTAAAATTATGACCTGACAATTCTATTTATTTCCTCAGTGTCTGTTGTTATTTTGCTTTTTATTTTGATTTTGTTAATTTGTATGTTCACTCTCTGTCTTTTGGTAACTTTGGATAAATGTTTATCTATCTTGTTGATTTTCTTGAAGAACAAACTCTTGGTTACATTGATTCTTTGTGTTGATTTCCTAGTTTCTACTTTACTGATTTCAGCCCTCAGTTTGATTATTTCCTGACATCTGCTCCTCTAAGGTGAGTTTGCTTCTTTTTGTTCTAGAGCTTTCAGTTGTGCTGCTATTCTCTAGTATGACTATTCATCAGTTCCTTCATGTGAGACCTTTGTGGTATGAACTTTCCTCTTAGCACTGCTTTCAAAGTGTCCCATAAGTTTGGGTATGTTGTGTCTTCATTCTCATTAAATTCTAGGAAGTCTTTGATGTCTTTCTTTATTTCTTCTTTGACACAGGAATGGTGCAATTGCACATTGTTCAATTTCCATGAGTTTCCTCACTTTAAAGCATGGTGGTCTGATAGGATATTGGGGTTATTCCAATCTTTTTGTACCTATTGAGGTTTGATATATTGCCAAGTACATGGTCAGATTTAAAGAAAGTTCCATGTGGCAAAGAGAAGATGGTATATTATTTTGTGTTTGGATGGAATGTTCTATAGATATCTGATAAACTCAATTGGGTCAAATATTCTGTTACTTCCTTTGTTTATTTGTTAACTTTCTGTCTGATGGTCCTGTCTAATAATGAGAGTGGGGTGTTGAAATCTGTTTGTATGGCTAGCATTTTAGCAGTGTTTCTTTTATTAGTGTGAATGCCTTTGAATTTGGGGCATAGATGCTCAGAATTGAGACTTCATTCTGATATATTTCTCCTGTGATGAATATGAAATGACCTCCTTCATCCTTTTGATTGATTTTAGTTTTAAGTCTAATTTGTTAGATATTAGGATTGCTAGCCCCACTTGCTTCTTGAATCCATGTGATTGGAAAATCTTTTCCCAGCCCTCAACTCTGAGGTACCATCTGTTTTTGAAATTGAGGCATGTTTCTTGTATGCATCAGAAGAACAGATTCTGTCTGTGTATCAATTCTGCTAGCCTGTGTCTTTTTATAGGTGATTTAAGACCATGAACACTGAAGGATATTAATGAACATTGATTGTTTATTCTTGTTTGTTTTAGAATATTTTTGTAGTCATGATATTATGTGTGGATTTCTATCCCTTTTTTTCTTTTTGCTGTTGGCAAGTTTATGCCTATGTTTTTGTAGGTGTAGTTAACTTTGTTGGGTTGGAGTTTTACTACCAGAACTTTCTGTGGGCCTGGATTTCTGGATATGTATTGTGTAAATCTGTTTTTTTTTCATGGAATATCTTTTTTTCCATCTAAAGTGATTGAAAGCTTTCCTGGTATAGTAAAATGGGCTGGGATCTGTGGTCTCTTAGTGTTGATAGAATATCTCTCCAGGACCTTTTGGCTATCAGATTTTCCATGGAAAATTCAGGTGTAATTCTGATATGTTTGCCTTTATATATTACTTGGTCATTTTCCTTTGCTTTACTTAATGCTTTTTTCTTCATTCTGTATGTTTGGAGTTTTGATTATTGAGTGATGAGATGACTTTATTTTGTGGACCATTGTATTTGATGTTCTGTCAGCTTCTTGTACTTTTATTGGAATGTCTTTCTTTAGGTTTGGAATGTTTTTTTCTATGATTTTGTTGAATCTATTTTCTGCACCTTTGAAGTAAGTTTCTTTACCTTCTATACCTATTATTCTTAGGTTTGGTATCTTCACAGCATCCCATATTTCGTGGATATTTTGTATTAGGGATTTTCAGATTTAAGATATTCTTTGATTAATGAATCTATGTCTCCTACTGTATCTTCAACACCTGACATCCTCTCTTCCATCTATTTTTTCTGTTTGTTATGCTTGCATGTGTATTTCCTGATCTTTTACCCAGCTTTTCTATTTCCAGCATTACCTCAGTTTATGTTTTCTTCATTGTTTCTACATTAGTTTTTAGATCTTGGACTGTTTGAATTGTTTCCTTCATCTGTTTGATTGCTTTTTCCCCCTTGGGTTTCCTTGTTTTAGAGATTTATTGATTTCTTGTATTCTCTGGTTTGTTCTTTCCTTCCATTTGTTTAAGACCTCTTTGAGGGTCTCCATAATTTTCATGAAGTTGTTTCTAAGGCCATTCTTTTTTAATTCATATGCATTAGGGTTTTCAGGTCTTGCTGGTGTAGAGTCCTATACTCTGGTGGTGTCATATTGTGTTTTCTGTTGTTGAATATGTTTTTATATTGTCGTCTTCCCATCCCTTCTTCCAGTGGATGAACTTGGGGTCTTTCCCTCTCCTGGCCTGGGTCTAAAGTTCTCTTCTGGTGGGTGCAAGCTGATCCAGTACTCTGATGTCTCTTCTCTTTCTGTGGGTGGAGGCAGGACTTCTCCTGTGTATAGAAGTGGGAGCAGGACACTGCCAGATGCTGGATGGACTTGTCTGCATGGTGCAGTCTGCAGGCCTCAGGAGGCTCCAATAATATTAAATTTCTCATATTGTAAGTGATAATTTGTCATATATTTTTTTGGTTGTGAGCTGGGCTGGATTTCTCTAAGGTACAGTTGCAGGCTTCAGGAGTCTCCAACAATGTTAATTTTCTTATATTGTAAAGGATAACTTGTCAGATTTTTTTTTGCTTGTGATCCTAGCTTTTAATGACTGAGTCATCTTTTCAGCCCAATTTGTCAGATATTTTAAATTTTCCTGGACTGTTAACTTCTTGTTTAGAAAGTTAACTTTTTCTTGTTAATCTAAGGTTTACATTCTTTCTTGTTTCCTTACGTTATCTTGTAGCATCATGTAAGATAAAAAAAGACATCTGGAAAAATCTTTAGTTAACCCTATTGTTTAGAAATAGTGCCTCTTGATTTTATAGTTAAAAATGCTGAAAGGAGCTATGTGAATACACTATTAAATTAATATCACATATGGTAGATGTGAGAATCAAGAAATGCTTCTAAGATTCACTGGGAAATTCATATAAAGTATTGAAAATAAATCTAGGAAATAATGATTTGGACTATCATATTATAATATGGTCATATTATGTCTAAATTTTCAGTTTCACTAAAGAAAATATCCTTAATAAAAATTGGCAATTGATGCTTCCTCATATTTAAATAAGACATTCATTATCAAATATTTTTCCTCTTTTCCCCTAGTAACTTACATAACTAAGTCACATTTCCTAGATTGCCCAGTCTAATTGGATTCAGGGAAGATTTTGCCTTAGATATTGTAAGAAAAGGGATCTGGGTGAGTTTAATGTTTTGTTAAGTGTGAAGAAAAATATTCTAAACTTTATTATGACTTAAATATTTTGGTATTTCAAATATGATTTTAAATTTTATTGTTTCATTTTAAAGCTTTGTTGTGAACTAAGTTATTTTATTGTATATTTTATTTAACATGTTTTCAATTTAAATATATTTTGATCAAATTCTTCCCCTGCCCCAATCCTTCCAGATCCTCTCCTCTCCCTTTCCAAACTCCCAAATTTTAACTTCTTTCCCCCAAACAAAGAAAACACAATACAGCAAAATCTCCCAAAACCAAGAAAAGAAGTTATATCACTGACAAAACAACAACAACAAAAAACCCAAAAAACAAAAGGCTAAAAACCAAAGTGTAAGCAAATCACAACATTCACACATACAAATGTTGAGTTCATTGTATGCTGTTCAGCTACTCATGAACATGAGTCCCATCCTGGAGTTCTGGATATATCTGCTTTTACTCCACTGAAGCAAACTTATTTTTCTCTCTCTCAGGAGGTATAAATGATAGTTCTGTCATTAAACTTTACTATAGTGGCTAGTTCTTCCTTCCTTCCTTCCTTCCTTCCTTGTTTCCTACCATCTTTCCTTCCCTTCCTTCCTTCCTTCCTTTTCTTCAAATATTACAAAATGAAATATAATAAGATAAAACACAAAAACATCCTATCAAAGTTGGTCAAGACAAACCAACATAAAGAAAATATTGCAAAAGCATAGGAATCAGTGACCTACTTAGTCACATACTCAGGAGTTTCATAAAACCAGTAATCTGAAATCTATACTATAAGTGCAGAGATCCTTGTGTAGATCCCTACTGGTCCTGTGCATGCTGCCTTGGCCCATGTTCCTTCTGAGGTCCTTTTGTTTTGCTGTGCTCTGTCTCCTCTGTCTCTTACACTCTTGACATCTTCCCTTCTATGGGCTGTCTAAGTTCCGAGGGAGGGTATTTAATAGAGACAGGCCATTTAAGACTGTGTGTTCCAAGGTCTCTCTTTCTTTTACCATAATGTGGGTCAGTACATTTGTTCCCATTTACTGCAGACAGAATTTTCTCTGGTGATGGTTGAACAAAGCACTAATGTATGAGTATAGCAGAATATCATTACAAGTATGTTACTTTCTTATAGTTTTAGACCTATAAAATTTGATTTTATCCTAGGTACTTAGACTACCAGTCTCAGGTTCATGGTTACTCAAGCAATATCAGGCCATCTCATAGAGTGGGCCTTAAGTCTCATCAATTATTGGTTAGTTACTCCCACAAGTTTTGTGGCACCACTGTCCTAACACAATTTTGGTAGTACACCATGGTAAAACAGGTTTTCTGACTGCTTGGTGTGTATGTTTCTTTGGACCATAGGCTTGAAGACTATGCAGGCAATAGTTTTATATCAACATGTTAAGTGAGTTATGTAGGCATCTTCAACCATAGGGCCTTGATATCAGTTTATAGAGAACAAACTATAGTCTTGGCAACAGCCTGGGTTGTTTGGGGATTCTTATGGGCCCCCTTTGGCCAAAAACTAAATTAGATGTAACCCCATGTCAGTACTGGAAGTTTTGGTGGCAAGAGATGGCCAGTTGGGGCTCAGTCTCCTACATTGTTCGGTGATTTCATTTAGAGTGCCTTCATATATGTATATATTTGAGGAAGTTTGTTCTTTATTGGATTTACATACTACCTCTCAGATGCCCCTTAATTTTAGTAATCTCTCAGTATTGGCTGTAATAATCCTGTTTTCCCTCCCTTCTCCACTTGATGCTCCCATTGTAGTACCCCCTTCCATCCATATATATTCTATTTTACTTTATTAAAGAGATATATCTATTCCCTCTAGACACTTTATTGATTCTCAATATCTACCTTCTATGGGTGTATGAATTGTGTAGCATGGTTATCAATGACTTAACAGAAAATATAAACATATAAACAAATACATTCCACATTAATATTTCTGGGTCTGTGAAACTTCACTCAGGATAAGTCTTTTAGTTCCACACATTTGGCTCCAAATATCATGATGTCATGTTTTAAAGGCTGAGTAATAATCATTATGTGAATATGCCACAGTTTCTTCATTCATTCTTTTGCCGAGGGACATTTCGGTTGCTTCCAGCTTCTGTATATAATGAACATAACAAATGTGTTTGTGGTAGGATCCCTTGGGTATATGCCCAGGAGTGGCATAGCTGGATAGTGAGATAGATTGATTCCCATCTTTCTGAAGAAGTAACATGCAGCTTTGCATAGTGGCTGTACAAGTTTGCATTCCCATCAGTAATGGATAAGTATTCTTCTTGCTCCACATCCTCTCCAGGATGAGCTGCAACTTGTTTTGTTGATGTTAGCCATTCCAAGAAGTGTAAGATAAAATCTCAAAGTAGTTTTTATTTTCATCATGAATAACAATGTTAAACACTTCTTTGTTTCTCAGCCATTTGACTTTTGTCTATTGAGAATTCTCTGCTTAAATCTATGTCCTAGTTTTAATTGAATTATTTGTTTAGTTTTATATGTAGTTTCTTGAGTTATTTATATATTTTGGATATTAGTCCTTTTTCAAATATGGAGTTGATAGAAAGCTTTTCCCATTCTATAGGCTGGCACTTTGTCCAAATGATGTTGTTCTTTGTCTTACAGAAGCTATTCAGTTTCCTGAAATGCCATTTACTAATGGTTGATCTTAGTGGTTGCACTATCAGTGTTCTGTTCAGTAATACTTCAATGCCAATAAGTTTATACTTATTTTCACAATTTTCTTCTATAAGGCACAGTGTATCTGGTTTTATGTTGAGTTCTTACATCCAGTTGGAGTTGAGTTTTGCACAGGGTGATGAGTATAATTTTCATTCTTCTACATGCAGACATACAGTTTGACCAACTTTGCACAGGGAGATGAGTATAATTTTCATTCTTCTACATGCAGACATACAGTTTGACCAACACCTTTTGTCAAAGCTACTTTCATTTATTCAGTATTTATTTCTGGCCTCATTTATCAAAAATCAGGTATTCATAGGTGTGTAGATTTACGTCTGAGTCTTCAAATGGATTCCCTTGTTTGACATATCTGATTTGTGTTTTTATTATTAGAGCTTTCTATTGTAACTTGAAATACAGGATAATGATGCCTCCAGAAGTTCTTTAATTATTCAGGATAGTTTTAGTTATCCTGATTCCTTTTCATATGTCTGTTTTCAGTGTGTGTGTGTGTGTGTGTGTGTGTGTGTTTCCATATGAAACTGATGATTGTCCTTGCATTATCTGTGAATAGTTGTGTTGTAGTTTTGATGGGGATTGCATTGAATACTTTTGATAGGATGGCTCTCTTTACTATATTTATTCTTCCCATCCATGAGAATGAGAGATATTTTCATCTTCTGATACCTTCTTCAATTTTCTTTACAATTACTGAAGTTTTTTTTAACAAGTCTTTCACGTACTTTCTTAGAAATACCACAAGATACTTTACAGTATTTGAGGATATGGTGAAAGGTGTTGTTTCCTTGTTTATTTGTCAGATCATTTTCTATTTGTATATTGCAAGTCTACTGATTTTTGTGACTTAATTTTGCATTCAAATACTTTACTGAAGTTGTTTGTCAGCTGCAGAATTTTCCTGGTGAAAATTTAGGGGAGCACTTATGTATAATATCATGTCATCTGCAAATAAATATACTTTGAATTCTTCCTTAACAAGTGGTATCCTCTTGATCTTTAGCTGTCTTATTTCTCCAACTAACTACTATATTAAATAGGTGTGGAAAGTGTACTGTCTTTTCTTGTTTCTGATTTTAGTAAAATTGCTTTGAGTTTCTCACAATTTATATTGATGTTGGGTATGGACTTGCTACAAGCTCCCTATATTTTGTTGAGGTATGTCCCTTCTATCTCTGATCTCTCCTTTATTGTTATCATTTTGGCAAAAACCTCTTTAGTATCTCATGAGGTCATCATGTGTATTTTGTCCAGGTAAAATGTGTTTCTGGATTTTGGCACTAGAGAATTATAAATGTGGATGGGATGGTGGTGGTGGTGAGGCTTCACAAGAGGTGGAAATAGGGTGTTCCACCAGGATCTGCTTAATTAGTCCTCTGGTAATGGTTTACAGATTTAAGAAGCACAACACAGAATATTATTTACAAGCTGAGGATGAGACTAGGGAATTAGTCTTATAGGAATGGAGGGAGAGGTGATTATTTGTCCTTTGCCTGCTTACTGCTCTTACATATGTGGCCTGTAGATTCCCTGCTAAAGTTTAGGACTGAGAAAATGTATTAAATGGGGGAAGGAATGGCTGTGAGGGAAAGATCTTTAGGGTTCACTGGATATTGGGAAGGGGGATGCTTCAGTAGATGTCCTGTTTCAGAGTTGGGAATGAGACTAGGGATTAGATTTGAGGGAGTAGAAAATCTGCATTTAGTCTACCTGATTCCATGGATGGGTGACTTCTGAGTTCCTAGGGAGATTTTGCTGTTTATCTCATATTTTAAAGTGTATAGTACCCTCCTGCAATGCTGTTTTTTGAGAACATATACTGTTATGTCAGAATTAATCAGTTGAGTTAGTTGTTTTTGAGTTAAGAAACAGTATCAATGAGTGTGTTACATAATACTCAACTTAAGACTAGAAAATTATTTTAGCTATTATAATGTCAATAAAACAGTAACAGGACCATTCTTCTTTTGTTTATGAATCTTGGCTTTTGCATTGCCTTTTTAATGATTCTGAACCTTTAGTGCATAACTGGATCATCTAGAGTCTTGTTAAAACATAGATTACTAGGTTCTGTTTTTTTTGTTGTTGTTTTCTTTTTTTCTTGATTCTACAGACCTACGATAAGGAGAAAATGGCTTTTCTAACAAGTTCCCAGGGGGCATTTATGTTACTGGTACAGATGCCAGACTGTAAATACTTCTGCCCTAAGTTATAGATAGAACACATCTTTGTGAATTCTCTGCAACTGGTCCCAAGATGTTCTCTATGTTGTAAGCTACCCCAACTTCCTCATTCACTGCTACTCTCTTGTACTTATCAGATTTTCCTATGACACCATCGTACTAGTACCTTTCAATGACACTCTGCCTCTGTCATGCTTTCATTGGTCTCAGATCCAGGAGCCTCTTGTCTTCTATGATAATTAATTAAAGTTTGAATTGTAAGTGGAGCATTACTTCTGCTACATCACAATTCTGACAGTTGTTATTAAATCATAAAGTCAGTTTGAAGGCTCTGACTTCTTTACAGCATGATGAACAAGCAGTTGTTTTAATATACTATAACATTGACATTGAAAAGATCTATAGTATTTCTTAATTATAAGCCCTAAATAGCCTCTTCTACAAAAATGCTCAACTCTCAGTTTAGAGGTATTCACAGACTTCTTAATTCCCACAAACATACACAAAGAATATAAATGTTTAAACTAGGTATCAACTGAGGCAAAATAAAAAAAGCTGTGTCTTACATTTTTTAGACTCAAAACATTCATTCACTTTAGTCATATGCTGTACAGACAAAACAATAAACAATAATCAAAAAGGCTCACTTATCCAGCCAAATGGAATGAAACATGCCAGAGCTTTATGATTGGCATTTTAGGTGAATTCATCACATACCAGAAGAATTTTCATCTACCTTCAGAAGAAGAGTGCCTTTTGTTGAAGTAGCAAATCATGCAGAACTAAAATCCAAAAGAGATAAGTTTCAATTCTCCTCAGTTACTAAATCCACATACTAACAAAAGAAGAGATATTTTTCTTGTACTTCAGTCTTTATTTTCAACAACTTGGTCATTCATGGCAATCAAATTTATCAGCAGGAAATGTAGTAGTCGATAAATAAAAGAGCTAGCATTATTCTTTCACATAGGAATCCCTGTTTCCTCTTCCTGATCAGTGAGCAAAAAAAAAATATGTGTATTTTTAGTGCATGCATAGAAACAATTCTATCCTGTTGCTGTTATTGAGGAAATGTGACTCAGCTTATTACATTTCACCATGATCAATGTGTCTCAGATAGGCTCAAGTGTTGAGGGTTTGATTGGCAGTTGATGAGCTTTGGACATTGCAATATAAGTAATAGCTTCGTCATAGGATGGCATTTTTCAAGAAGTGATGAAAGTTATGAAGTGAGGCCTAGTTAGAAACAGCATTTCATAGAAAGTGTATGCTGGGATTGTATCCTGACCTGGCCTCTTCCTACACCTTCCTCTGCTTCTGTCTGTGTTGAGGTGAACGGTTCCTGTTGTGTTTCCTGGACATCATAATATCAATGGCTCTGTCCCTTCATAGTGTCCCCACTATGACAGACTGAAATCTGACAGCATGAGCCAAAAAACTGTTTCCTCCTATCAGCTGGCTCTGTCATGTGTTTGGTACAGCAAGAAAAAAGCTAAAACACATGTGAAGGGTAAACTATTGACTCATAGAATTTTGACTGGGTAACTCATAAACATAATTCCTTGTCATGAGAAATTTAGAAACTGGAATGAATAGGATATAATTATTCCAAATGAGTCTTTCAGAAGAATACTAATTGCTTGTTTTTTCCCCTCTAAGAACTGTTGCTCTTATTTTTGGCATCAGAAAATAAAACAGAAAATCATATAATTCATTAAAAAAGAAGATTTATTATTTCATTGTCTAGCTTATAATTTCAGGGCTCTGTATAACCTGCAGTTTGACCTGATAATTTAAAATTTTTGTCTCTTCTTTGTGATCATGATCACTGGCTTCCTTACTCATTGTTCTCTTTATTCATACAAAATAAAGTGAAATTCTTTTGAGCTTCTTCTCTGTTTAAAATGGTTTTGTTTAATCGGAAACAAAATGCAGGTATATTTGAAGATGCTAGAAAATTTTGTAAAATACCAATTTGTTTTGGTGAGTGTTGAGAAGAAAGTCAAAATCTCCCCAGGTGACGTTGCTGGGATCAGAATCACTCTATGAGATGAGCCATGTGTTCCTTTTTCTTTTACTTCAGTGTAGTATGTCTCCTTTTCTGTTCCAAAATATCTATTTGAAACTCTGGGTACTTATGATAATAGTAATACTCTTGAGTATTGAGCAACTCTTAACTTTTATTTAATCAAAATAATCCAATGTAGCTTTGCTTCTAAATTCACTTTGTTTCTAAGAGATCTTATTCTAAATGTGAACTACTTAATTGCAATTACCTGGACTCGTTAATTAGAATCTTGAATTGAACTTTTCTGTACTCAACATAATTAGATGGGTGGCAGAGGAGACTTCCGCTAGAAATAGTTTCATTGGATAGAGTTCTAGGTTTTATTCCTTGATGTTCATGTTAAGAAGCACAGTCACAACAGGCCCACCATCTTCGCATGACACATAACTGGTTCTGAAGTGAATGAGATCCCCAAAGAAAAAAGCTCGCTTGCCTCGTAAAATCATTCTTTGTACGAACCTTGACAGTATCCAGATCCACCAGGTTTCTGTTGAGAGCAATATCTGGGACCATGGTACTTCCACAGCTGAGAAGTGCTTTGTCCCCAAAGGTTACAGAAAACCTGCGGACAGAGCCACAATCTTTGTCCTTGTTGGTGTCCACGAGCTGTACCACAACCAGAGCCATCCTGGCCTCAGTGTTCTATGCCTCCACCCAGAGCCAGGATGTCATCCGGACTCAGGCTGTTTCTGAGGGCCCTGTCTAAATCTGTGGTCCTGCTGCAGCTGCGGTCTGTGTTTATGTCTGTGGCTCTTGCTGCTTCATGGGACATTTGGAACCATGCATAATAGAATCAGAGCTCCATGTTGAGCTCTCCATATGAAGGGAAGAACTGACCCTTTTGGAATGGGTGTAGGGGAGTTGATTCTGCCCCTCAGTTGAGGGGAGTGGCCCTGGTGGCCTGGACTGACCAGCTTCACTACCATCCAAGCCTACACCTGAGCCTGGGGTTGCCCTCCCCCCCCGCAACACCTACCCCATCTAGGACCTGCTGGAGCTTGTAAAGGCACTGGTCCTGTGGAAAAATAACTGCAGGTTCTCCTGACTCAGGGAGACTGTGTGATGATCGTTGAAACAGAGCAGTGACCCCTTGCAATTGACATTTGCAATAAAAACTGAATGGACAAAATGTTATACTATGTAACACATCAGGGCTCCAAATTTTACCAGGTCCAATGAAGAGGTGCTGGAAAGTCAGATAAGAAGGAGTAGCTAATAGGGATTTTGTTTTGCTTTGTTTTTGTTCTTTTTTTTCTCTTTGTGTTTGCTTGCTTTGTATTGGATTGATTTCCTTTTAAATTCCATTTGGGGAGCCCCTACAGGAGGAGGAGAGGATATTAAGGGGGTGGGGGTGAGTGTGTTTGGTCTGCAAGGTGTAAAATTCCCCAAGATTCAATAAAGAGATTAATTTTTAAAGAAATCTTTTCACTCCATTCACAAAGAAGTCTTATAACATGGTTAGAAACTGAGTAATGCTGCTAGAATTTCTAAAAATGTGATAATAAAGGGCTTGTTTTCTAAATCTCTTAGTGACTGTTTTTGAGAACAATTTTATAACAGAAATTTCAAAAGTAAAAGGCTTTGGCAATGAAAACAATAATAATGAACCTTGATGGTGGTAAGTATTCCACATAAGAGTCACCTGTATCTCAAGTTATTCTGCTTCTAACCACTGAGTCAATTGCACAAAACGTGAGACTCTCACCCAACCCAATGGCAAGAGGATCAAGGTCTATTTACCATCACACACACATAATGTGATTAGAGCACCCATGCATATTATTTTCTTTTTTGTTTCTTTCTTGCTTTGTTTGCCTTTTATTTTTAACAGTAGCTAATGATAGACATTACATGTTGATTCCACTCCAAACCTACAGGCCAAATAAATCTTTTTTTTTTTTAATTTCAAGCTTGCCTCACATGTCAGTTGCAGCTCCCTCTGCCTCCCCTCCTCCCCTGCACTCCCACCAGCTTCCCCCAACCCCCCCCATCCCCACTCCATTCTCCAGGGAGGGTGAGACCATTGTGGGGGATCCTCAAAGTCTGCTATTTTGTCTAGGGCAGGGCCCAAGTCCTGCCCCAAGAGATCAGTCTGAGAGAGCATCCCTCACTGTGGGAGGGGCACCCAAAGTCCATCTGTATGCCTGGGACAAACACCAATCCACTGCCCAAGGCCCCACATATTGTCAAGGCCTCATCGTTGATACCCACATTCAGGGGGTCTGGATCAGTCCCATGATGGTGACCCAGTTATCAGACCAGGCTCCAAGAGTTCCCCCTTGTTCACGTCAGCTGTTTCTGTGGGTTTCATCTGCCCAGGCTTGACCCCTTTGCTCATCATTCTTCCCTCTCTGTCACTGGGTTCCAGAAGTTCAGTTTAATGTTTAGCTGTGGGTGTCTGCCTCTGCTTCCATAAGTCACTGGATGAAGGTTCTAGGATGGCATATAAGGAATCATCAAACTCATTATCATGTATGGACATTTAAGATGGTCTCTCCACTGTTGCTTAGTTTGCCAGTTGGTCTCATCATTGTAGATCTTTGGAAATCTCACTAGTGACAGGTCTCTTTCCAATCTTATAATGACTCCCTCTATTATAAATCTTATCTTACAGATGTGAAAATTTATTCTTGAAAAATCTAAGGAAATTTATTCAAACTCTCAAGTAGTGGTTAGCCATTCTAGACATAATTTTCCTGATTCTGTTGTCTTTGTGTGAACGTGTGTGTGTCATGGCATGCAAGTAAAGTGCAGAGGACAGTGGGAGTTGATTATCTCTTTCAACTTTCTGGGAAGATAATGGTGATTGACCCCAGGTCAACAGAATAAAGGCTGTTGGCAAATGTTCTTATTTACCGAGCTATTTCATTGGTCCTGAAAGTCTTTTCTAAATGATTAAGATATTTACCTATCCCTAGGAATATATGATATAGACTTTCCAAACTTACGTGTGTTATTAATTTTATGTGTTTCAACATATGAAATATCTCCCAAGAATAGTAAAAGAATAAAAAACAGTAATTTTTGCCATTATTTACTCCTACTTAAGTGAGTTGGGGATTCCACTGTGCCATATCTAGTGTCAGAGTCAATGAGACATGATAAAGGCAGGTCTAGTTCAATTATTCCAAAGGTAGAATTTGTAAACCTCCAGAGACATACTTCTTTTCTGCCTCAGGCCCTGATGTTTTATCGTCTCTATCATGCTCTGTAGAATGTGACTTTACTGTGATGTGTTGAATCTTGACTGGGAAATATACTTGTACATGAGGCCCTACCAATTTTCCCATCAGAAGCCAAGCTGAGAACAGCAATGGAAACCTTAAAGATATTCTATAAACATAAAGAAATGAAGTGATGAATAAATGATTGTAAGAAAAAATAGGATATGAATACCATCCATGTAAGTTATAAAATATTTGACAGATAATATAAATAGGATGATAGGGAATTCAAAAGAAATGATAAAGAAGCCAATGAATATACTATGATGTTAAATATCAACAACTACCAAGGAAATGAAAACAAATACGCATTACTACTGTACCTCCAGAAAAATAGCTAAGCTGGAATAGATTCATGACTCCACCTTTAACAAACTTGTGGAGCCAAGGGTCTCTGGGAACTGCTAGTAAGATTCAAAGACTTTGGGAGCATTTTGACATGCTATTGACATTAATCTGAATATTTAAAATGTATTTCTATATAGATTAGAAAGGAGATTGCAGTGGCTTGAATAAAAATGGTCCCCAGAGCCTCATATATTTGAATGCTAAGTCATCAGGGAGTTGCACTACTTAAGAAGGATTAGGGATGTGACTCTTTGGAGTGCATGTTGCTTTGTTGGAGGGAGTTTATCACTCAGGGTGGGCTTTTAGATTCAAAAGCCACACAACGTGTGTTCATCCTTCCTTCCTCCCTTCTTTCCTCCATCTCTCCATTCAGAATGTAGCTCTTAGCTACTTCACTAACATCATGCATGACTGTTTCCATCTTCCCTGCCATGTTGATAATGGATTATGCCCCAGAAACTGTAAGCCAACACAGCTCATCTCCAATTAAATGTTTTGCTTCATAAGAGTTGCCTTGATTGTGATGTCTCTTCACAAAAATAAAATGGTAACTAAAACAGGATGAATAACTATGTACTAATGTAGTGGTTTGAATGAAAGTAGCTTCCATAGGCTCCTATATTTCAAAGCTTGTTACACAGATGGTAGTGGAATTGTTTGAGAAGGATTAGGAGGAGTGGCCATGGTGGAGTAAGTGTGTCACTGATGGCTTGCTTTAAGGTTTCAAAAGACTCATGCCATTCTCAGTCTCTCTCTCTCTCTCTCTCTCTCTGTCTCTGTCTCTCTCTCTCTCTGTCTCTGAGATATCTCTAAGGAAGTGTCACTATTCATTGGGAAAAAAGAAGTAAAACAAAGTCAAAATATTTTCAAAACTAAACATCTACCCATGGGTTTCCAACTACTAAGATTCTATAGTTCATGAAAATACTTTTACCAGAAGAAAATCAGAATTTTCTGAAATAACAATAATTCATTTGCAAAGAATAATAGCATTTTAATTTCCTACATTTGAGGAAAGTGTTAAATTTGATGATTTCTTTTCAAGGGTTCACAATGTTATTATTATTACCCGGCTCAGACAGTGAGCTTCTACCTTCAAAAGTATAAGTAGAATATGACAGAGATTCCACTTAAGATGTGGAATGAAAGGTTTATTAACCTTTTTCCCCAGTTGCTCTGAAACATGTAATACTATAAAACGTAGGGTCAGATAAAGCTAAGGCTATGACTCTTAGCTTTCAAATATTAGGTAGAAACAATAAGTCCTGGAGTCCAGATGGTGTTTTCTGGTCATAACTTTAAAAAAGCAAAGGATGTGAAGAAAGAACAGCTGGTTGGTTGCTTCAAAGACACCAAGAAATCAGATTTTTTTAATCATTGTTTACTCTTACACTAACAATATCACTAAGGTCTACAAAGACAATGTATCTCATATGTCTAAAAATGTTATATATTTCAGGTCATTCACGTATGAATCAAAGTATTCTTAAACATAACAGAAACAGGGAATATAATGATAAAAGGGAAGAAATAATAATAAAAGGTATGCATCAAGTAAATATACAGAAAGTAAACCCAATACTGTTGATGCCCACTAATTAAAAACTTACATGAGGGCTTTCAAAGGAGGTAAAATAGAACACCCAGATATAAACAATTAAAGGGGAATAATAGAATGGTAAGGGCTAAACTGAGGTATAAGAGATGAGGGCAGGGTAGTGGAAAAGATATGGAGAGGAAGATATGACCCTAAATACTTGTGAACATTTGAACATGTCATATGGATGCCTACTACTGCAGAAGATATATATGGAGAGAGAGGGAGGGAGGGAAAGAGAGATGGAGAGAGAGTGGGAGGGAGGGAGGGAGGGAGAGAGGGAGGGAGGGAGAGAGGGAGAGGGAGGTAAAATGGAGTTACCCTATCTCAGGACAACTGTGCTCCTTTTAGACAGAAAAGGCAAATAAACGCCAGGCATGAATGACCTCTTTCAGAATTGTTGACCAGTAAGATTCCATAGATCTCCAAAAACTGAAAACTATTTCATATGCTCTTGGTTGCCCTCCAGATCTTGAATGTAAGCCATATTGCTAAAAACACTGCATAACTGAGTCATAGGCTATGATGAGACAACGTTGGGTCCTTTAAAGGTGGTATCTTTAGAGGACACAAAATGCAATGAAATGAAGCTGCTAGCTGTCCAGAAGTTACATCCCTCCTGGCTAGCTTTCATAATGCTGGAATGTTCCATGCATGCTACAAGAGAAAAAAGTAACCATCAGTTTAACTGAGATGTAAACCCTACATGGTACAATAACAAATGGCCTGGCAACATATGCCCATTGTTGAAATAATGACATGAACATAGAAATTATCAGTCACATTTTGATTGACTTTAAGCCTCATTCCACAGATGAAAGCCATACTTGGCACCATTATTAGGCCCCAAACCTCTAGATAGACTGGTTCTATTTTCTAGGTGAGACCCTATTATTCTGCTAAATGGACATAGTTTTAAGATGACTCCTAATAACTCATAGACATAGTAACTTTTTATCCATATATAATATGGATATAGTAACCTGAGAACTTTAATCCTATAGATTACACATCTCTCAACCCTCATAAAAAAGTGTTTGTTTGCAATAGATGGTGATTAACACTGAAATCCATTATTAGCCATGGTTAGAGGCTGAAATGCTTATCTCTAAGTGACTACAGCTTCTTTTCCCACTTTTCAAGGATCAGAGTGGAAGAGGGGATGGAAAGAGTATAATAGACAGAAGTGCTGGATGACTACACAGCAGGGCAGCTGCACAGATGAATTTATAGCAGTTTTGAAGATAGCAGTTATGAATAATGCACAAGATCTGTTCAATCCCAATCCAGACCAACTTCCAGCACTGAGAGGAGTTGGGCGCAAAGTCTAATCAATATTCAATGTGCGATTGACAACTCATAGCCACTGGGAGTGGAAAATCAGGTTTTTCTAAGACTGTAGTCCCTGAAAGTAAACCACACCACAGGAAAAAGATACACAATAGAATATTTCTGTAACAGAAATCTGTTTCAATGGGTAACAATAAAAATGGCACAAAGGTGAGTGAGTAGGGGGAAGATGGATATGGAAAGAGTTTCTGAGGAGGAGATTGAATATGATCAGAATCAAAACACTTTGTGTGAAATTCTAAAATAACCAATGAAAATTATTTGTTTAGTTTATCTATGGCTGTACTTGCTCAAGCTCATGAGCAAGCACATATTCATAAATTTGTCACAGTGAATAAATAGTGATCAAAGGATAGCTTGCAGAAATCACTTCTATTTATACTATGTAGGTCCTGCAGATGAAATTCAGGCAGCAAGTGATTTTACCCCTAAGCAACATCACTAATTCAGAAATCCATGTTTCTGGGGGGAAAAAGAACATGTGTGTTTAAAATGCAGCTTACTGTCTTTATGCTTCTAGGTAAAAATGCTGAGGTTAAGAAGAGTAAGATTAACATAAAGAGGCTTACATGAGAGGAAAGGTTGATCTAAGCTGTTGCATCTTAGGAATAGTCTTCCAGACAAAAATGAGAGGAGTAAAATTCTACATAAAGAGTAAATATAACTATTTGTCTACTCTCTTAAAGCACTTTGTCTGATAAAAACAGATGAAGGGCATGTTACTTAAAAAATACACGCATTTGATACCTCCAATGATTTCCTAGGAAGAGATTACATTATGATATTGGCAAAGTGGTCACGTATACCCCCTAACTCAGCTTGTCTAGGCATTCTAGCTGGGGTGCTCAGTGCAATGTAATGATTGCAAGTGTTTTTTTTTTTTTACCTTGAAAACAACTTTATCTTTAGGGTATTTTAGAAACTAGAACTTATATGGATATTTAACACTATCTTCTATGGGGACAAATTAGAGAAGGGGTAGTGAAAGTGGTAACAGCATTTCTCAAGCACTCTATGATCCTCACAGTGTTTGATTTCCACAAAACCAAATGCATTTTGCAGTTTAACTATGACTAATAATCAACTTCAGGGAAAGAAGGCAAAGTATGATTTTGTGATCTAAATCCTTCAAGCTGTGTTTCTCATCACCAGGCAGATTCATTTCCCAGAGGATGGTTGACAGTGTCCCTCAATGACACTTATGACTCACTACTGTCCATGTGATCCTAATCATAGTTGTCATGACTTCATGATGTACTGGCAGCTAGCAGAAAGAGGGCAGGAATGCTGGTACCACCTTGCAACACATGAAACAAATCTCACAAAAAAGAGTTACACAGGATAAAATCTGAATGTAGACATATAGATAAAGCTGTTCTAGATAATAACAGAGGTCTGCAAATGTAACATTTTAAAGTTGAACTATGTGTTATTATAATGTCGTGAAAGAAAAAAACGGCAAAGGAAGTAGTTATCAGTCATCATTCTGCTCCCTGCTGAATTTGGAAAGTGATGTTTAGAGTTGATAAGACTGACAGACTGAGACACAGAAGACATGGTATCCAGTCTATGTCAGCATCACCTGTCATAACACTGAGCTGGAAGCCAGTGTGTTATGTAACAGAAAGTTCCAGAATATCAGAGTTGAAGTGGATCTGGCTGCCACCACCCCTTTACCAAGTAAGGTTTTCTTAGGAGATTTTCCTTTTCAGTATCTTTGTTTGTAGGATAGGTATGAAAGTAGTGTATTCTTCATAATATTCTGTAGGCATATATTGTCATATTCAAATTTATTATAAATATTTTTTAATAATAAATAACAGACAAACCACTGATGTTGCTCATTGGCTGCTTGTTATGTTCTACTTCTATAAATTAAAGGCAGTTGATATGACACTCTCTAAAGTAATATATAAAATCTGAAGCATTGTTTCTTAAATCCTATGACAAAAACAATAAGTAAAATTTAGAGGTGGTGGCAGGAGAGATGACTCCATGGTTATTATCATTTGCTTTTGTTGGAGAGAACTCAATGTGCTTAATGACCACTATCATCTGTGACTCCAGCTCCATGGGATCTGACACCCTCTTGGACCCTGCACGAACTTGAATTGATATGTACTTTTCAAAACAGACATATTTACATGCATATGCACATAACTTAAACTTGTTACAACTTAAAAACATAAAAATGATGTATTAAAACAGTATTTTAATACAATAAAAAACTTCAGTGTACTAAATTTTGTTTTGTACCCTTTCATATAACATTGATTATAAATTTGGCATACATAATCTGTCTGTTTTGAAATATATCTCTACTGCTGATTTTCTTAGTCATTTAATCATAAAGCCATGTTGTCAGATTTTGTGAGAAGCTTTGTATTGTGTTGGTTAAGATGACAATGAAACATCTAAGTCTATTTGTATATTGCATTGCATTTTGTTTTCTGTTTGTGC
Organism: Mesocricetus auratus; assembly: GCF_017639785.1. NCBI lineage: Eukaryota > Metazoa > Chordata > Mammalia > Rodentia > Cricetidae > Mesocricetus > Mesocricetus auratus. Next base: position 38,865,233 of record NW_024429195.1, read on the forward strand.
ATGTGTGTCTGCATGTGCATACACCCTTGTTGAGCCACCCTTGCATAACTGGGATGAATCCAATATGGCCACAGTATATAATAATACTGTGTTCTCAAATTTGATTTACAAACATTTTACTGATTGTCTGTTTTCTCTGGAAACTTGCTGTCTTGTTTGAATTACTTACTGATTTCTTGCTGAAATTTTATGTATTTTTTAAATCAGGGAAGTACTAATTTCATAGAATAAGTTTTATATTGAAACTTCCTTTCCATGTTCTACATGAAAAGTATTATTTCTTTATTTGATAGAGTTTGACAATTAGTCTTTCTTGACCTTGGATTTTTGTTTTGGAAGATGTTGTATTTCAGCCACACAATTTGTTATGGGTTTGTTTAAGTGTATATACCTTTGGTTTAATTTTGGTAAATCGAATGTCTCTAGGAATTTATCTCTTCTACATCCTCCAGGATACTGGAGTATAAGTATTCCAATTATCACTTATAAACTTCTAAATTTTACTGAAATCTATTTTTATCTCTAATTTTATTTCTTTATTTTGATTCCTTTTTCTGGAGATAAGTCGCTATAGTCTTCTTTCCACAAATAATTAACTGTTTGATTCTTTCTACACACTAATTTTTTCAATCCCTATTTCATTCATTTCTATCCTAGTCTTGTTATTTTTTTCTAACATTTGGATTTGGCTTATCCTTTGTATTTTTTAGAGCTTAAAATTTAGCATTAGGATTTATATTAGATTATTCTGATTTTTTAAAAAAAGGATTCACGCCGGGCAGTGGTGGTGCATGCCTTTAATCCCAGCACTCAGGAGGTAGAGGCAGGCAGATCTCTGTGAGTTCGAGGCCGGGCTGGACCGACAGCCTCCAAAACAATACAGAGAAACCCTGTCTCATAAAAACAAACAAAACAAACAACAACAACAAAAAAGGATTCACAGTCATGCACACATTTTGGCAAGTTTTTAATTTAGAAAGTTTTAAATTTCCTCCATAAATTTGTCAACTCACCATTCAAGACTTTTTTCATCCTCTATGTTTGTCTGTAGTTTCTATAGTTTGTCTTGCTACTGATTTCTATTTTATGAATTCCATTACTCATAAAAAGAAGATATTATTTCAATGATTTTATGTTCATTAAGGCTTTTATGTGGGCCATAATATGGTCAGTTGTAGAGAACATTTCATGTGCTGCTGAGAAGAAAATCTAATTTCTAATACATGAAATACTGTATATACATCTGTTAAGTCTGCTTAATCTCTGAAATGTCTCAAGTATGATACTTCTTTATTGATTTTAGTTTAATATCATATATCTGGAGATGAGAGTACTGTATTAAAGTTACCCATACCTGGATTTATCTGAACTTTTATACCCACTGTTTATGAAAATGAGAACTCCGGGATCTGTAATATAATTATATTAAGTATTTTGGATGAACTGTACCACTTATTAATATGATTAAGCTTTCACTTGTGTGGTGTTAATATCTGCTGATTAATTTTTGTTTCGAAGTCTACCTAGCCAGTAGTAGAGTAGGTTGGGCATAGGCAATGTAAGGATTCGTTAAACTAATTTCACATTAGATTTGTTTTCTTTGGGGGAGTTGTTGAGACAGTGTTTCTCTCTGTAGCTTTGTAGACCAGGCTGGCCTAGAACTCACAGAGATTCACCTACCTTTGCCTCCCTAGTGCTGGGGCTAAAGACTTTTGCACCACCGCCTGCATCACTTTAGATTTCTTATCAGTCTAACATTTGTTTAACGCCAAATTCACAGGCAAAGAAAGAAGATTGTTGAACCACCCAATACCAGAAATGAAATTACAACTAGGCCATTCTAGTCTTGTTTAAGCACAGGCAGTGAAATTTTTGGAAAGATACTAATGTATGTTTATTAGGTATTTATCACTGTTCTGTATTTTTATTATAACTAGCTACACATAGTTTGAATCCAGAATAATAATTTAATATATAACATCTATTTTGAAATCGAATCTTAATGTTAACCAGAACATTAGTTAGAAATCTTTTATGTGTGCACATAAGATGTCAAAGTTCATTGTATGACATAGATGTCTGTTCTTGATAGCTGTAGAAATGTTATCTGTTATTAAAAAGAGCTTTTGAAATGATTATAAAGTAGCAAATTCTTAGTTTGGATAATACAGGATTGTTGAAAATAACATCATGATGATTTCCATTTGTTGTTGAAGACTTTTCACATGGTATAAATGAGAAATAAATTTTGGCATTTTCCTTCAAAATTGCTCTAAATTATAAATAGCTTTTTATTAATATTGTCTTGTTAAATTAAGCAAGAAACAAATGCTCTTTTATTGCCTCATGACCTCTTGACCATAATCAAACTGAATTAGTGAAAGATGTATATCCCACATCAGAATCGAAGCCATCCAGCTCTCATAAAATTTTTATATGTGTTTATAAAATGATTTAATCATATAATCTTTGCAGAGCTATTGGTGACACACATTTAATTTTCCATGATTTTAAAGATTAATAAATCAAGTAAATATAAATGCAAGCCAGAAGCCATAAAGCATTATACACTCAATTGGATGAGGTATGTTTTCTGTTGCATTAATAAATACTCACTTAGCAAAAGTTTCTTTTAGTGAAGTGCTATAGTTCTACCTATAACTAAAAGAGTAAGATTTATATTTAATTATCGCACCTATTGATGCAGAGCTCTGTGTATGTGTTTAAAAATGAATGCTATAGCATAAGTCATTAATTGACAGCTTTTAAATAACTATTTTAGTTTGATTTCTGTATTTCTGTGGGGGTATATGAGTATGGGTACAGATGGCCACATTACCCAGAGTGATGAGATCCCCTATACATAGTCTTATAGGTGGCTGTGAGTTTCCTAACACAGATTCTGAGAACTAAACTCAGGTCCTATGCAACTGCATTCATAATTCTAACTGCTGAACTGTATCATCAGCCCAGGAAACAAGGCGTTTCTATTTCTAATCCTAAACTCCATGTATAGCTTTTTTTTCACTATGTGTGGTTAGGTATGCTATTTTTCTGATCATATGTCCTCTTCAGCAAAATTAGAATTTTAGAAAGAGTACATACTGTCTTGGGTTGTTGCAGCTACTAGTTACAATAATGAATGTGAAGTGCTGTGATAGCCTTGGGACTTAGAAAAATCTCAATAATACACAATTTGCTGCTGGTGCCAAAAGCACTTTTAGCTCTTCCATTCTCTCTCTCTCTCTCTCTCTCTCTCTCTCTCTCTCTCTCTTCTGCTCTCTCTCTCTCTCCCTCTGTGTGTATGTGTGTGTGTGTGTACCTGTGTGCGTGTGTGAATGTGTGTGTGTATTAATTGTGTATTAATTTTTCTTTAGTTTAAAAGCCTAAGGTTTGAATCTTTGGACAGAGGCCAGGTGATAGAGGGCTTGTCTTGGTTCCATTCCCAATACTTCCAAAGTCTTAAGAGGCACATATTTGTTAAAGTGGCCTATAGATTAAAATCTCTCTGATCTTATTACTTTAGCTTATAAAATAGTATTCTCCCTTATACTCTTCAACATCCTATTTTACACAAACATTAAGTGTCCAAAAAGCTTAACATATGTATTTTAGACCATTTGTAAAACCCTATGAGGTTACCTGCCCACTCTCCTGTGCTTCATTATTATAGTGATCTACCAGATAGAGTTGAGGTATACTACAATTATGCCCCTACTCTTTAATTTACATAATGTCTTTCCCTTGCTTCTAGTCATAGAAATATAACTTGTGAAAGTAAATAAACAAAAAATTATATTGCAATAGGCAAACCAGCAATGAACAAGATGTTTTTAAATGTAATGCTTATTAATTTTAAATTCCTATCAACTTTGAATTTTTAAAACTGTTCTACCTACTACTTTGTATCTTTATTATATCAAAAGGTCTTCCTTTCTGCTTTATACTATTTTTTCACAAATACTTACAATTCCAAGTATTTTTCCCAATTTTTCAAATCAGGGTTTCCCTGTGTAACAGTACTGGCTGTCCTGGAACTCACTTTGTAGACCAGACTGACCTCGAACTCACTGAGATCCACCTGCCTCTGCCTACTAAATGCTGGGATTAAAGAATTGAACCACCACTGCCCAGGTTATAATCCCAGTCTTTAAGCACAATCTGCCACAATAAGGAGTGTGTTAAGTCTGGAGAACTAAGTCTGTCTTCCCAGAGCTCATGACTGTTCTATATCCTCCATTAAATTTATAAAACATCCAAATTGTATCTAAGGGATTGTATCACATTCCTCAACTATTGTAAAATCCATAGCTTCATAAGAAAACTCACATTCAATGATATCATTTGAACCTTTCAGCAAGGATATAAAATAAGTGTCACCTTTCATTAAGATAAAAGTAAGATCAAATACTTATCATGGCTACTGAATATTTCTTCCTGCTTCCATCTTTATTAGCTGAGGCAATTAATCAATAAATAAGGACAGGAGTAAAAACATATGGTCTTTGATATTTAATAAATGAATCAGTGGAGTGCCCTGCTTAAGCATATAAATTAATAAGCATTAGCTCCTTTACTTAATGAGGAATTTCCGAATAAATTATCAAAAAGACCATGGTATAATTTCAAAGGCATTTTCTGACCTTCTTATACTCTGGCCAGCATGAATTTTTAACAAGATTCTTTCTCTGAAAGCCCTGCTAGAAACTGTTCATATGAAAACTGAGCTTTAGAAATGCACACTACAAATGGAATTAAGATAGCAAGAGAATGTTTAAATTAAAGGAGGTCAAATTTGGAGAAAATGTTGATGGAATCAATGTTTGTATAAAATTTAGAGAGGGATGATATATTTCCACTAAAATGTTTGTTAAATATTCTATTTCAAAACGTTGCTTTATGAGAAATAATGGAAATAAAATTGCCAGTATGACTTTAAGGTTGCAAAAATTATAAATAAAATTTATGATTCCCTGGGGTTGGGTATTGCAGGGTGGTTATTCTTTGCTCTATATCATATCACAACCTCAGAGAAGCTAGGAAACAAGGAGTACCCTAAGAGAGATATACATGGACTTCCTGAGAAGGGGAAATAGACAAGATATCCTGAGTAAATTGGGAAATTGAGGGAGGGTGTAGGGAGGAACAAAGAAAGAGGATGGGAGAAGGAGAGGCAGGGAGGAAAACAAGAGGGATCAGGAAGGTCTAGTTTGGGGAAGAAGAGAAGAGGAGAGCAAGGAAAGAGATACTTGATAGAGGAAGCCATTATAGGCTTAGCCAGAAATGTAACACTAGGAAAATTCCCAGGAACCCCCAAGGATGACCCTAAGTAAGTGTCTAAGAAATAGAGGAGAGGGTAACTTAAATGCCCTTCTCCTATATTGAATTTGATGTCAACCTTAAATGCCATCATAGAGCCTTCATTCAGTAGCTGATGGCAGCAGAAGCAGAAGAGATTCACAGCAAAGCACTGAGGCAAACACCTGGAATCCAGTTGTAGAGAGGGAGGAGTGATAAGCAAAGGCGTCAAGACCATGCTGGGAAATCCCACTGAAATAGTTTACCTGAGCAAGTGGGAGTGCAGGGACATCAGTCTGACAGCTGGAGATCCAGCATAGGACTGAATCAGGTCCCCTGAACATGGGTGTCAGTTAGGAGGCCTGGGTAATCTATGGGGCCACGAGCAGTGGAACCAGTATTTATCTCTAGTGCATGAACTGGTGGTTTGGAGCCCATTCCCAATGGTGGAATACACTCTCAGCCTAGATACAGGAGGGAGGGTCTCAGTCTTGCCCCAAATGATGTGACAGAAGTTGATGATTTCCCCATGTCTCATCCTCTCTGAAGAGTAGATGGGGGACAGGATGGGGAGATAGTGGGGGGATGGGAAAAGGGGAGGGAGAAGGCATTGGTGTTTCTATGAAAAATAGCATTGTTTATAATTTAAAGAAAAAATACTAAAAAACATAGCTTGCTATAATTTTGCATTATATTTTATTGCTTTTAAAAATATGGTATGACAGTAATAATAAGAGCATATAAAAATATCCACAGAGCTAAGTTTATCTAGTTCCAAACTGCTTTTCTGTCTTTGACCCTTTTATTACTATATTTTAAGTGTATAATTAATACTAAAAGTCAACAGGATAAAAAATAGGATGTGGTCTAACCAAGCTTATGAGGAAAGGAAAGGAAAGGAAAGGAAAGGAAAGGAAAGGGAATAATTGTGAGACCAAAGTATTCAAAGTCCAATAAGTGTTTTGTTTTGGTGAGTTTGGGGCCCTGCATCTCCTGCCACAAAAGGTTACAGTGAGTTCATATTTGCATAAGGCTGTTGATGACCCACTCTGTTGACAGCAACACTTCCTTGTACTTTTAGATTAAGACAGCAGGGAAAAAGCTTGCAGGTGATGGTAGTTATGCAACTGAAAAGACAAGAAAATGGAAAGCAATCCCAGAATACAGACAAAAGTTGTGTGGAACTCAAGAAGAAAATGGAGCCATGAGCCACATGGAAAAACCCTACTACACCAGTCTGACTCAAATGAAGCTACTTCAGTAGCTTTGAACCATCCAATGAAGGGAAAATTGCACATGTGTGGTAATGAGCAATCTGTTTTCCACAAAGCATGTGTTTTGCTATTTTGTTTGGCATAAAGAAGAATGTGGTTTTAGAAATAGACTAATAATTAATAAATGAAGTGCCACTGGGGAAATGACAGTATTTCCACACTCAGAGTACAATATCTGACAGAAAAAAAATGGAATGCAGTAACTGAAATCTATAGATTTAGCATATATTCTCATAAAATTATGCATATACAAACTTTTTCAATTTTAGTTAAAAATATCACTGAATATATTTTTGATATTTTTAAAAAATATATCAAATATTAAACTTTGGTTTCCTATCCTGTAAAGAAATGAACTTAAATGATTTAAGAAAATTTCCTTTTTTGGGGGAGAATTTTATTTTTTTATTTAAATTAGAAACAAAGTTGTTTTACATGTCAATTCCAGCTATCTCTCCCTCTTCTCCCCTACCTCTCTACCAACCCCCTAGCCCATCCTCTTTCTGCTCCATAGGGAGGGCGAGGCCTTCCATGGGGAATCTTCAAAGTCTGTCTTATCATCTGCATCAGGGCCTAGACCCTCTCCCATGTCTAAGATGAGAGAGTATCCCTCTATGTGGAATGGGCTCCCAAAGTCCATTCTTTTTTTCTTCTTTTTTTATTATTTGTTTTTAAATTTAAATTTAAATTAGAAACAAGGTTGCTTCACAAGTCAGTTCCAGGTCCCTCTCTGTTTCCCTCCCCTCCTCCCATACCCTCTCCCCACCCCCCCCAATATCCACTCATTTCTCCAGGGAGGGTGAGGCCCTTCTTGGGGGTGTCCATAGTCTGTCATTTCATCCAGTGCAGGGCCTAGACCCTCCCCCAAGAGTTCAGGGTGAGAGCGCCTCTCACATTGTTGGATGGGAGTCCAAAGTCCATTTGTATACTCGGGATAAATACTGATCTACTGCCTAAGGCTCAATAGATTACCTAGGCCTCCTTACTGACATCCCCATTCAGGGGGTCTTGATCAGTCCCATGCTGGATTCCCAGGAATCAGCCTGGGATTCAAGAGTTATCCCTTGTCAGGTCAGCTGTATCTGGGGGTTAAACCAGGCCAGTCTTAATCCCTTGGGTCATCAGTCCTCCCTCTTTCTTGAGTTCAGCTCAGTGCTTAGCCATGGGAGTCTGGCCTCTTCTTCCATCAGCCACTGAACAAAGGTTCTGTTTCCCAGACTCTCTGGCCAAGGGATTGTAGGCTGGCACTCCCCAGATCTATGTCTAAATTCCATATATGAGAGAGTACATGCCATGTTTCTCTTTTTGTGACTGTTTTACCTCACTCAGGATGGTTTCTTCCAGTGTCATCCATTTGCCTGAAAAATCTCAGGATTCCATTGTTTGTTTTCCGCTGAATAGTACTCCATTGTGTAAATGTATCACATTTTCTCTATCCACTCTTCAGTTGAGGGGCATCTAGGTTACTTCCAAGTTCTGGATATTACAAATAATTCTGCTATGAACATAGTGGAACAGACATCCTTGTTGTATGAATAGGCATCTTTTGGATATATGTCTAAGAGTGGAGTTGCTGGGTCTTGTGGTAGGTTTATTCCCATTTTTCTGAGGAATCTCCATACTGATTTCCAAAGTGGCTGAACAAGTTGGCACTCCCACCAACAATGGAGGACTGTTCCCCTTTTACCACATCCTATCCAGCTTAAATTGTCATTGGTGTTTTTGACTTTATCCATTCTCACAGGAGTGAGATGGTATCTCAGAGTTGTTTTGATTTGCTTTTCCTGGATGGCTAAGGATGTTGAGCACTTTCTCAAGTGCCTCTCAGCTGTTTTAGACTCCTCTATTGAAAATTCTCTATTTAGTTCTGTAGCCCACTTTTTAATTGGATCCTTTGGTGTTTTGGAGACTTGCTTCTTGAGTTCTCTGTAAATTTTGAAGATCAGCCCTCTGTCAGATGTGGGGTTAATGAATATTTTTTCCCATTCTGTGGGCTGCCTCTTTGTCTTGCTGACTGTGTCCTTTGCCTTACAGAAGCTGCTCAGTTTCAGGAGGTCCCGTTTATTAATTGTTGATCTCACTGTCTGTGCTACTGGTGTTATGTTCAGGAAGCTGTCTCCTGTACCAATTCGTTCAAGGGTACCACCCACTTTCTCTTCTAAGAGGTTCAGTGTAGCTGGTTTTATGTTGAGGTCTTTGATCCATTTGGACTTAAGTTTTGTGCATGGCGATAAACATCGATCGATCGGCATTCTTCTACGTGGCTGCCTCCAGTTATGCCAGCACCATTTGTTGAAGATGCTTTCTTTTTTCCATTGTATATTTTTAGCTTCTTTGTCAAAGATCAGATGTTCATACATGTGTGGGTTAATATCAGGGTTTTCAATTCGATTCCATTGGTCTACCTGTCTATTTTTGTGCCAATACCAAGCTGTTTTCAGGACTATAGCTCTATAATAGAGCTTGAAGTCAGGGATGGTGATGCCTCCGGACGTTGCCTTGTTGAACAGGGTTGTTTTGGCTATCCTGGGTCTTTTGTTTTTCCATTCAAAATTGATTATTATTCTTTCAAGTTCTGTGAAGAATTGTGCTGGGATTTTAATGGGGATTGCATTGAATCTGTACATTGCTTTTGGCAGGATTGGCATTTTTACTACATTGATTCTACCTATCCAAGAGCATGGGAGATCTTTCCATTTTCTGAGGGCTTCTTTAATTTCTTTCTTTAAAGATTCAAAGTTCTTGCGATACAAGTCTTTCACTTGTTTGGTTAGCATTACCCCAAGGTATTTTATGTTGATTGTGACTATTGTAAAGACTGATGTTTCTCTGATTTCTTTCTTGGCCCTTTCGTCATCTGTATATAGTAGGGCTACTGATTTTCTTGAGTTGATCTTGTACCTGCCACTTTACTGAAGGTGTTAATCAGCTGTAAGAGTTCCCTGGTAGAGTTCTTTGGGTCATTTATGTAAGCTATTTATCATCTGCAAATAGTGAAAGTTTGACCTCTTCCTTCCCAATTTGTATCCCCTTGATTCCATTTTGTTGTCCTATGGCTCTGGCTAGAACTTCAAGTAAAATGTTGAAGAGGTATGGAATGAGTGGACTGCCTTGTCTTGTGCCTGTCTTGCATTGAGTTTCTGTCCATTTAGTTTGATGTTGGCTGTTGGTTTACTGTATATAGCTTTTATTATGTTAGGTATGTTCCTGTTATCCCAGTTCTCTCCAATAACTTTATCATGAAGGGCTGTTGAGAAAATTTCTCAATATAAAATATCTCTAATAATTTTATCCTAATGACTTCAATTCTTGATTTTCAACAAGTATATTTGATCTGTTTTTATACTTCACTGGGTTCTGCACATGGTGTTTAAGAACATTTTTGCCTCATAAGGAAGAAAAAGCAGTTATGAGAAATTTTCCTCAAGGTCTTACATCTAAAAGTACCATGTGCTCAATCTAAAATTTTATTTTAGATTTTATTAAGCTAAAACGTTTTTACAAAAGTGATTCACTCTCCTCACACTACTCTACTGCTATACCTGTTTTATATTATATTCAGGCTTATTTAGAGTCAGGTGTCTTTGTACTGAAATTTTCTGGCATACCTGCAGAAAAATATGGAATAATGGGGACAAAATTATTACAAATTAAGGTTCAAAACTAGGGCTTTGCCTAGGGATTTGAGGTCTAGACCAAGACTGGTCCTTAACATTAGGAGGTTATAAATAATTGCTATTGAATTTTTAGTCCCTGTTGTACAATGATATGAATTGTAAGTGTATACATGTATAAATTTATATACATATCTAATCTATAGGCATAGGTTTAAGTATTAAAGGCCTTTTATGCCTATCGTGAGTGAAACAAAATGAGACTAGGAGTTTAATTTTAGTTAACAAGAAGTGACTGGAAACTAAAGGGACAGTATAATATATGGTCAGTTTTGTGAGACTATAAGTTGTATGTTAATGATAATTATTATGGAAAGTAAATGTAAAATAACAACTAAAGTTATTGTGCATATAGATCCACTTTCACACTGACATGGACAGTCAAGTCCTAACAGACAGCCAAGTCCTAACTTGGTTTCAAGGCCAGGCAAAATTGTTGACACCATTATGGTATAATAAGAAAATTCATAAGGAAAAGAAAAAAAGCAAAGGTGTGTGATGTTTCCTCTGAGAGCTATCCATGTGAAGTGTAGTCGGTCTTATGCAGAGTCAACAAGGAAAACCCTTTTTGCTTATTTCCCACTGTGCTGCAGCCTGTGTTAACCAATCATGTGACCTTTTCTAAAAGAATTCACATAATTATGAGGTAGTATTATTTTTGGTTTTCAAGTATTTCTCTCCTATTGCCTGTGTGTACCAGGAATATCAATTTTAAATTTGAATTATTTTTTCTCTTGCTTTTTGAATAATTCTGTATTGAAGTCACCCTGAAAGTAACAGGAGCTATAACTGGGATTACTAAGAGACATCATTCTTCAAGTGGGTCTATACTACCTCATTTGCTTAATATGGCTAAATTTCAGTTTCTGGGTAGCTGCTTCTGATAATTTCATGTCATTTTAACTATTAACAGTGGGGCAAACATTCTTTATTAAGCAATTACATATAGGTTAGCAGTGAAATATTTTTAACTTACCTGAATTATGTTTGCAAAAACTAAAGCATTTTATTTTCTTGACATTTTCAAATTGGAGACTACACTGGAGGTTGGTTTCAAACAGTTTAACAACTAGGCCTTACTTCTCAAAATACTGAGACATTCTTTCTGGCTTATTAAAATTCTATATAAAATTTTAAAATGAAACTTTGTGTGTATCCTTCATTAAAAGAATAGCATAACATTTTGCTGTATTTCATTGTTTGTGTTTTGGTTTGTCATCGTTGTCCAACTGGATTTTAGACTCATGAGATCTACAGATAATCTTGCATCTTCCTCATCAGTATAGGGATTATTTTTAATGACCCATGCCAGGGCTCTCACCTCCATTTTCAAACCTATCAAAAATGGTTGAAGACAACTGCATGTCACAGTATCCTCACACGGAAACTCCTTTACCTCTTCCACACATGTCTCAACTATGATGCACCCACCTGAAGTCCCCAGGGTAAGTGAAGGACCAGACTGCCTCCATCTTGGGTTAAAAGCCACAGTATAGTAAAGAAAAACTAGGTTTTTTCCTCTTTTAGATTAAACCTCCATTACTTAAAGATTGGCCTATACATTGACTACAAATGGATCTGGACTACCTGCTCCAGCAATGGCAATCATGCCTTTGTTTCAAGGAAAGTTATTTATAACCATCTTGAAACCTCAAGTGTGTTTCAAATAGTTAAATGACCACCCAGGTCTGCCTTGTTATAACTATCTTTTGTTATGACTACCTTGTTTTGCCCACCTTGAAACCATGTCTTTGTTTCAGAAGGGACTAACTTGTGTTTGTGTTCTTCTCCTATGATACTACCTGTTTTAACTGCCTAGCCCACTATTTGGAAACCTCCTACCCAGGAAATATAAAAATATTTTCTTCCTCATGTCTGTTTGACCTTTTCAGTCCCACCTTATGAGAAGGCACCCTATGCACAAGAATAAAATAATATGCTCTAATTAATGGCTTGTTTAATTAATTTGGCCATGATGATATAAGTCTTTCTCGTCCCATTCTTTGAGCTGACACCCGGCTTAAACACCTCTTTACCTCTTCCACACACACCCCATCTGAAGGGCACATACCCAGAGTCCTTAGCTTACTTACTCTCTAGTGTAACTATCTCCCTATTCTTCACAACTAAGGACTGTAATGCACCATCTGGGAGAATTCAGGTTCCTTTCCAGCCCTAAGGACAACTTACTAGAAACTCGTATTCTCTCCTGCTCTTTATTTCCTCTGTGCTATGCTTTTTCTAGGTTTCTGGATCCCATGTCAGGAAGACATTTTTTAACCACATTTGTGAGTCTTTTTGTCGCTAATGCCTTTATATCTTTATAATTACAGATAGGTATATGTTATAGGAGAATGGTTCTCCTGTCTAGATTACTTTTTTTAAACTGCAAAACTTTAGAAGCTAAGCCCCACCCACATAATTATCTGGCTCTTAACCACTCATTCCCATTCCCTGTTCTTTTCTGAACTATTTATTCAAAACTTACAACTTGTAACTTTTCAGAGATATTTGCAGTCTAATTTCTCTCTGGCACTTCTCAACACAGTTGTGGTGATTTTGTCAAGGGCATTTTTAACTGATGATATTTTGGGGCTAACTGTTTGATTGGATGGATGGGAACATATGCGAATTGTATGACAGTGTCTTGGTGTGTCCGGAATATTCTTAATCACACTGATTTTTGCTCTCTGCCATCAATTTCCAGTGTAGTTGACACAACATCTGTACCTCTTGCCTAGCTTGATAAATTATATCTTACATTGTATTTCATAATTTCTTTATACATATCAGCTTTTGCTTATTTTAATATGTGAAAATTTCTTGTGTTTCCATCTGCTATTTAGTATTTTAATTGAACAAATATTCCAAGGATTTGTTTTTATTTTTAATCATGTACATGAGTGTGTCTATGCATGAGAATTTATAGGTGAGTACAGGTATCTGCAGAGGAAAGAAGAGGGAGAGTGAATCAGATCTCCATGAAGTTGTAGTTACAAATGAGCCATCTCTCAACTCCCACATATCAATTTTAGCTTTGAATATTCTGCCCTATTGTTTTACTTGCCTTTATCAAGCATGATACATTTTGTTATTTTAAGAAGAGTGGCTGTATAAAGAATTGATTGAGATCTTTGGATTGTTTTACACTCATTTTCTCTGTTTTTATTTAAATTAGAAAGCTTACTTCAAAAGTCAGTCTCAGCTCCCTCTCCATTGCCTCCTTCCCTGCCCTCCCAAACCAGGCCTCACAGCCCCCCTCTAATACCCACTCCATTCCACTGGGAAGTTGAGGCCCCTCCATGGGGTTTTTCTATAGTCTACCATTTTATCCAGGGCAGGGCCTAGACCTTCACCCAAGAGTCCAGTCTGAGAGAGTATCTCTCATTGTGGGATGGGCACCCAAAGTCCATTTGTGTTAAGAGAAGCTTTTTCTTTGAGAGTAGCCTTCCCGCCAGCCTCGTTCTAGAGCCCCATCAATCCCAAATAAACACACAGGAGGCTATATTAGTTATGAAGCTGTTGGCCTTGCTTGTCTCTTACTGGCTAGCTCTGCTTTAATTAATTACCCCATAACTGTTAATCTAAGTATGTCTCTTACCGAAGAATAGTTCCGGGCTCCTACCCCATGGTATTACATGTTGACTCTCTTGTATTTCTCCTTCCCAGAGTCCTCCTGGACTCCTAGTCCCTCCTATCTAGATTCCCTATAGGCAAGACAGTGCTTTATTGACAAATAACAGGCAAATAACAGGACTTCCCCAACATCTCCTCTTTTCTGTTTAAACAAAAAGAAAGGTCTTAACTTTAATATAGCCAAATTGTATATAACAGAACAGTTATCAAGTAAGAACACAGTTACAATATTTTAGCAAGATTTAAAGAAAATATCATCTATCCCATCCTTGTGAGCCCAAAGTTCTATATGTAGCTTATCTTTTATCATAACTAAGGAAAACTATAATTATAACTATCTGTCTTCAACTCCATCAAAGACCACAGAAGGATAATGTATAAACACTAGCATTGACAGAGGTATTTTACTGCCTGGACAGTCACCCAAAGTTCCTCTGTAGCGTTGGGGCCTCTGTCTTCAGCGCATAGGCCACAATGTGTCCAGAAGATTTCTCAGAAAAGCAGGAAATTTCAAACTGTCCATCTGCGTTGGCAGTCTGTCAGTCATTTTTCTTTGTCCTGCAGAAAGTCCCGTAGACTCTTCATGAAGCAGGAACCCTGTAAGACTGAGTTCAGTAGTCACTTTCCTGTGGGTCCTGCATGTCCAGATTATACAACAACAGTCAAACAATCTAGGCAAGAGCAGTTTCTTGCCCAAATGGCTAATCTTGCCATGTTGAAAGCAAACTCCATAACAAGTTTCTTCGATGCACATCTTCCTCCCAGACATAATTGGTGCTGCCAAAAGCAGATATTTCTCACTGTCAAGAAAAACCCTAAACCATTTTAAATGCCATTTTCTGAAGGTCTTTGAGAGGTTTGAAGACTGTTTATCTATCTCAAATATATTTCTGTATATCTAGAAAACCTAACTTACCTAACTATAAATTCTTACTATTATAAGTAACTATCTATAGTCTGTATTCAATTATGCATTACGTTTTAAAAGATCAGTATAAGCACAATACATAATCAAGAGGAGAAATATACACATCACAAAATTGACCTTGAATTTGTATCAATAAATGAAAAACCATACCCATAACATAATTCCCCTTTTTACCATTAACAAGAGATCAGCTGTGATCATTAGCCAATTATAAACAACCCCATTTAAATGAAAACAAAGGTTTATAAACAAGATGGGAATTAGGACGTCGCTCATTCCAAACTGCTTCGTGCTGGAAGGGGGCGCTGTTCATATCATGGGGATCATGACAAAACTCAGAAACCTGTATAAGTCCATATTTTCGGGGTCTGTAAAGCTCCAGCATCTGATCTGTCTCAATTGTTGTAACATCTGGTTCACTGCTTCCAGGGGTCTTGGTTCGTCAAACCACAGAAGCCTGGAAGGAATCCTCAGCTTTTCATTTTCTGTAGAAACATAAGTAAAATCTCCTTTCCCAAGTAACATAGCAATATACTTAAATTTTGAAGTCAAGGCATTTACAAAAGATATAAGTTGAATTAATTCAGCAGCATTTATAATCAAGTGTACTTCAGTAGCTGTTCCTTCCTTAGCAATGAAAAAACTGAAAAACATAATAGCGTACAGTATCCAGACTCTCTGTGTATTTTCCATCTTACGTGGCTTATTTATTTATATATTATTACTTTATTTATTTTAATTTATTTTTCTGTGAGACAGTGTTTCTCTTTGAAAATCTGCCTGCCTCTGCCTCTGGAGTAAATCCTACCGGCGTGCACCACCACAACGCCGGCTTTTGTATTTATTTACCACTTTGCTGTTTCATTTTCTCTCTCAATCTCACATAAATTTTAAACACACTGTAAACCTTTAGAGATTTTCTTCATCCAAGTCTGACTTTACTGTAAATCTTTATGTTTTTCTGGCCACGTGTCTCATCTGTAAAACCACGGCTGTTTTAAACTGCCGTTTCAAGATGGCGGGCATAAGCTTGACTCCAGCTTACCGCCTCAGTCCATGCTGACATCCAGCAAAAGCTGCCACTTCCAGCTGTACGTACACACCTTTCAATCGTTAGCAGAGTCTCTTAAAACAACCTTGCTGTTTTTGTTTTTTTTTTTATGCCAAGTCAGGAAGACTCCGGTAAGCGAGCCACGTGAATCTTGGCTTGTCAATAGCAAAACAGAGCCCACCTGAGAAAATGCTGCTACCAAAAATCTGTGCTTCTCTCCGTTCTTCTGTTTCTAAAATTTCTTTAAAGCTTTTGTCATTCTACGTGGAAATTCAATCCCACTTCTGACAACCATTCTGTTAAGAGAAGCTTCTTCTTTGCTAGCCGCTTTGGTTTATCCCCCGCCAGCCGCCTGGGCTCTGCCGCATTGTAGTCCCCAAATAAACACACAGGACGCTGTATTAATTATGAAGCTGTTGGCCTTTGCTTGTTTCTTACTGGCTTGCTCTGACTTAAGTAATTGCCCCATAATTGTTAATATAAGTATTTCTCTTACCGGAGAATAGTTCCAGGCTTCCTACCCCATGGCGTTACATGTTGACTCTCTTGTGTTTCTCCTTCCCAGAGTCCTCCTGGACTCCTAGTCCCTCCTATCTAGATTCCCTATAGGCCAGACAGTGCTTTATTGACAAATAACAGGCAAATAACAGGACTTCCCCAACATCTCCTCTTTTCTGTTTAAACAAAAAGAAAGGTCTTAACTTTAATATAGCCGGGAATACATACTGATATACTACCCAAGGCCCATAGATTACCTAGGCCTACTCACTGGCACCCATATTCAGGGGGTCTGTATCAGTCCCATACTGGCATCCCAGCCATCAGTCTGGGATTCAAGTGCTTAACCTTGTTCAGGTCAGCTGTTTCTGTGGGTTAAACCAGCCCAGTCTTGATCCCTTTGTTCATCAGTCCTCCCTCTCTGTCTATGGATTCCAAAAATTCAGTTCAGTGCTTACCTGTGGGTGTCTACCTCTACTTCCTTTATTCACCGGATGAAGGTTCTGTTTCCCAGACTCTCTGGCAGTGGGAGTATAGGCTGGCATCCCCCTGATCCATGTCTAAGATCTGTATATGACTGAGATCATACCCTGTTTGTTTTTTTGTGACTGGGTTACCTCACTCAGGATGGTTTCTTCTAGTGCAGTACATTTGCCTGCAAATTTCAATATTCCATTGTTTTTTTTCTGCTTAATAGTACTCCATTGTGTAAATGTACCACAGTTTCTCTATCCACTCTTCAGTTGAGGGGAATCTAGGTTGCCTCCTGGTTCTGACTATTACAAATAATGCTGCTGTGAATGTAGTGTTACAGATGTCTTTGCTGTATGAATGTGCATCTTTTGGGTATATATCTAAGAGTGCAATTGCTAGATCTTGTGGTAGACTGATTCCCATTTTTCTGAGGAATCTCCATAATGATTTCCGAAGTGGCTGTACAAGTTGGCACTCCCACCAGCAGTAGAGGAGTATTCACCTTTCTCCACATACTCTGCAACAAAAACTGTCATTGGTGTTTTTGATTTCAGCCATTCTGACAGGAGTGAGATGGTATCTCAGAGTTGATTTTATTTACATTTCCCTGATGGCTAAGGATGTTGAGCACTTTCTCAAGTGTCTTTCAGCCATTTTATACTCCCCTATTGAGAATTCTCTATTTATTTCTGCAGCTCACTTTTTAATTGGATCCTTTGGTGTTTTGGAGACTTGCTTCTTGAGTTCTTTGTAAATTTGGAGATCAGCCTTTATATGTTACTTGGCCTTTTTCTTTAGCTGCTCTTAGTATTTTCTCTTCATTCTCTTTATTTGATGTTTTGATTATTATGTGGTGAGGTAACTTCCTTTTCTGATCCAGCCTATTTGGTGTTGTGTAAGATTCTTGTATTTTCATAGGCATATCCTTCTTCAGGTTAGGGAAGTTTTCTTCTATGATTTTGTTGAATATGTTTTCTGTACTTTGAGCTGTATTTCTTTACCTTCTTCTATACTTATTATTCTCAGGTTTGTGCTCTTCTTGATGTCCCATATTTACTTGATATTTTGTGTTAGGGATTTCTTGGACTTAAGATTTTCTTTCTCTGTTTCTGTTTTCCTTATTGCCTCCATTTCAATTTTCAAGTCTTGGATTTGTGTAACTGTTTTTCCTGGTTTTCTTGGCATTCTTTAAAGGATTATTGATTTGTTTGTCTTTTACTTCATTCCTTACAGGAAATTGTTCACTCCTTCATTTAGGGCCTCCATCTTCTTGATCAAGTTATGGTTAAGGTCATTTTATTTTCCTTCTTCTGTGTTCAGATGTTCAGATCTTTCTGATTCAGTACCACTAGGTTCTGGTGTTGCCCTATTTCTCTTTACGTTGTTGAATGTATTCTTTCATTGATATTTACCTATCTCTTCTTCCTGTTTTGTACAGGAGATGTCTTTGCCTCTTGAATCAGTCCTCTCGGTCCTCTCTCTCAGGCCTTTCTAAGTAGTACATATCTGTGTCCCTGAAAGCTACTGAGGTCATAAGGGATGAGTGGGAATGGGGACAGAGTGGGATTTATAGTTACAAGGTCCTATGGGGGGTTGTTTGTGTAGCGTAATTGTATAAGTCTTTCCTGTGAACTTACTAGTATTGCTGAGATGTGTAGGAGAAGATCTAAGGATTTTGCCCCATGACCTAGAGTTTAGAGGCTGTGAGGGCCAGATGAGAACCTATCCCTCAACTCTATGTCCTGTCTGTTCAGTAGATGTGTGTGTTCCATGGAGCCACTGATGTCACCGGGCATGGGTGGGATTAGGGGTAGAATCCACAAATAATATTTTTGGAAGAAGAGGAAAATATATAGATTAAATTAATTTTCTCAATATCCAAATGGAAAAATTAGATTTTAACACAAATCAATTTCAACTTATCTTAGCAGTTATAATTAAATTAAAAGTTTTTTATGGATGGGCTAGAGAGATATTTTCGTGTTTAAGATTAGTTGTTGTGCCAGGCATTGGTGATGCACACCTTTAATCCCAGCACTCAGGAGGCAGAAGCAGGCAGATCTCTGTGAGCTTGAGACCAGCCTGGTCTACAGAATGAGTTCCAGGACAGCCTCCAGAACAATACAGAGAAACCCTGTCTTGAAACAACAACAACAACAAAAAGACTGTTGTTGGTTTTGCTGAGGACCCATGTTTAATTCCCAGGACACACATATGGGCTCACAACCATTCGTAACACCAGTCCTAGAGATCTGCTTCCCTCTTCCAACTTCCATGATCACAAGACATGCACATGGTGCACAGCATACAGGCAGGAATCATACACATACACATAAAATTTAAATAAATATTTTTAAATTAAAAGGTTATAAAAAAGAGTTAAGACATTGCATTTGAGACTGGAGTGCCAGTTCCCAGTATCAAAAATTATAACTCAATATGCAATAGCAAATTAAATAGTTATTCTAATTTGTTAATTGGATTACAAATAAGACAAGCAGCTATATTTTTTCCTTCAAACCTAGTACTTCTACTATTCCATATGAAATTAAAAGCAACTAATTCAATTTTATTTTGCAAAATTTATGAGGATCTAACTTAATATCTGAGGTTCTGAGAAATTACAGTATAATAAAAGTAACAAATTACCAGCTATTCTATTATAGAAAACAAAGCATTTTAAGGATGAACAATATTTCATTTTAAATGTGTCTTTACATGTGTGCCTATCATATTTTCTTACCCACTCATCCACTGATGCATATACGGACTGACCCATTCTATTTATTGGCTATTATGTGTATCACTGCTGTGAATATAGTTGTACAGATATTCTTATAATGATGGTTTCAGTTTCCACAAAGAGGGACTGATGATAGTTCTAGGTTTAATTTTAAAGGAACTTTTGGATATTTTCGATGGTAACTTTAGTCATTTACATGTTTATCAGTGATGTACCAATGATCCCATTTCTCCACATCCTCATTTAGGCTGATCTTCTGAATTCTGAACACATGATGAATATTAGATATTCAAGTGTGTTTCCTTGAGAATCTTGAAAATAAATCTTGCATCAGGTACCTTTTTCTATGACAATAATTTACTGGTTTGAAGAGGTTCAATTTTAAGCAGATATTTTCACTCTGTGTGCATGGTGCTCATAAAATATAATGAGATATTTTTATGGCCATGCCAATCATCAAATATTGTAAGCCTCAATGGTAGTAAGCTCACAGACTTACAGGAAGAACCACAATTTGGAATAACCTGAAGGTTGTTAAGTATCAAGCCAGACACAAAAAGTTATAAACCACATGGGGTCATTTAATTAAATTCTAAAAGAATGCTCTCATAGAAGTTAATTGTAAGATGTATTGAAAAATACTGAATGTATGAAAAAACAATTGAGAAATCAGCTGCAATTTTGAAGCATATACTCTGTCTTCTTTCCCCTGTTAAGATGAAATAGCCTCTGACTACACTAAATAAATACAAGAATACACCTGATGCAAAATAATACATTAATGAAAACAGAAAATAATTATGACTATTTGTCATTATTAATTTAAAAACTTATTTAAACTATTTTGAATATTAAAATGCCTTCAAATATTTGAAGTATATAATTTAATAAAGTTTTGTTTTTTTATTTTTGAGTGCTATAGATTAAGATCACACCCAAGGCTTTGAGTTTATTATACAAACTCTGTCCCATGATCTGATAAGATTGACAAATACAGATGCCTGTGAAATTGTCCATGTTCAAAATAGTGGGTATTAAATGTACTCATTATCACTCTGCCAGCTGGTATTTATGTTAAACTAACAGAAGCTAGTATTCCTAGCTGGAAAACTCAAATGAGAAATTACCTCCACAAAATCAGGCTGTAGGCAAGCTTTTATCATTTTCCTTACCTAATGACTGATATGCAAGGGTTCAGTCTATTGTGATTGGTGTCATACATGGACTGGGAGATCTGGGCTTCATAAGAAAGCAGGCTGGCCAAGCAACACCCCTGCATGCCCTTTGCCTGAATCCCTGCCTCCAGATTCCTACTTATTTTGAGTTTCTACCTTGGCTTCCCTCAAAGGACTGTGACTCAGGATATCTAAGGCAAATATACCCTGCCCTTCCCAAAAGTGCTTTTGATCATGGGATTTCTTCACAGCAAATGTAACTTTAAGACAATCCCTAATTCTTTCTCCATCTAGCTTGAATTCTTTTCTTTCTTCCTTTTTTAAAATCAGGCATTTATAAACAAGACAGCATACATTAATTACATAAAATTTTTTCTCTAGTATGAGAGTAAACCATCGTGTTGTCATTGGCAGTAGCATAGGATTGGAGGGTGCAGGGGCTTGGACAGTTATGCAGGTTTAGGTGGGCTTATTTTTATGAAATGCAAATGCCATTTGAGAATCTTGACTTAACACAAGAGGCCACCTGCCTCCAAGCCCTAGGGTGGGAATGTGGGGAGGGTCCACAGAAGATATTTCAAGTAAGAATTGGGGTCAATGGGTGGCCATGGAGGACACCACGTGGGAAATGCCACAAGATGCTTCTGTCCCCTCTGTCAGATTAGCAATTTTTCCTCAGTTAAAAACAACCTATAAAACAAGACAACCAGAAGGTAAGAAAAGTTTCTGGGAAAGGAATCAACATACACACATATAATACAACGGTGTGAAATGGGGAAAAAAAACTACATACATGTGAGTTGTGTTTGCATTGGCTAGTTCTATCTGAAAAGCAGAGTGTCAATGTGTATGAGTTAGCTGCTCACCGATGAATGTTATTGTTGCTGGTTTTTCCCTCCGTTAGAAATCTTTCAGGATAAAAATAATGAATTAACTGATATAGGGTTTAGCATAAAGGGAGAGTCAACATCCAACATGATAGAAACCTCTCTTCCATTTCTATGAAAAGAAATCTGCAGCCTTCCTAATGGGGAGCCAGGTATGCAATACCTGCTTACCCTCATTCCATGGCAGGTCCTGCAGCAAGCAAAACAGCCTTTCATGGCAGCAGCACAGAATACCCAGCAAAAAATAGTCAACTGTCCTCATAGATTATTTTACATTTTCTAGAATTTTACATATAATGTGAGAATGGGATTTATGAGTTTTCTTTCCTGGTTCACTCAGTAGAATCAATTTAACGTTCTGCCCTATTGTAGGTCAGGGACCAGCAAATGTGTTTTGGGAAGCACCCCAAAATAAATCTGCTAGACTTGGTGGAATAAAATGGATATGTCTTATATTTTTTGCTTGCTTATTTATAATGCTTACATTATATTTTGGACATTATTAGCTTGTGTATTATACTAAACAGTCCAGAGTCCAGGTTTATCCTAGATTTGCAATCAGCCTATACTTTTTGAAGTCCATTCCTGTCACAAATGATTAGAATTGCATTTTGTGGGGGAAAGACTTTATTTATACTTCACCTATTGCTGGATATTTGTTACTGTTTCTGTTTTTGCCTATTAAAAATAGATCTGATGTTAATATCCATGTGACAGTGCTCATATTTATGTTTATTTCAATTTTACCACCATTAGAATAAAACACCTGACAGATGTTTATGTTTTATAAACTGCCAAATTATTTTTCAAAAACATGCAAATTCAGGTAGTTCTATATTCTAGTCTGAAACTGATAAAATCAGTCTTCCAAAATTATCAGTATTTGGATAGATAGCAAAGGTTGGATCACTGAGATTGGAGTTGTTATTTTCATACTGTCTAATGAGAGAGTTAAGTTCTTATTTTCCATTTACAAACATTCAGCGAGTAATACATCCTAATGTTTCAATTACTTTTTAAATTCGGGTTTATCATATTCTTACTATTTTGGGGAACTCTATATATTATAGATGCCAGATCTTTGTTAGCGAAGCACATAATAGGCATAGTTTATCTTTCCATTTTTGTAATATTGTCTTTGGAAGATAGATATATAATTTTATTTACCTCAAAAATGTCACACTTCCTTTTTTATGCATTGTGATTTTAATGCATTGCTCAAGAAATATTTTTCCATTCAAGTCACTAGGTTTTTCTTCAATAGTTTCCTCCAGAGTTGTGTATTTTGGTTGTACATTATCTATCATCAGACTTGACTTAAATTTTTTGATGAATGTTATAAATTATAAAATATTCAAGCTTGGATATACTGCTGATAAACTTCTTGCTTTGCTAGAACAGAAAACATGTCAAGTTTTCCATTATCTTATAACCAATTTTTCTAAATACAGAATTCTAGGTCAGCCTGCTTTTCCCAGTTTATTATTTGACTGCTTTTTGCTTACATCATTTCCCAAAGACAAATAAAAACAAAGAAATATGAGCAATTCCAAGATGCACAATGTCCATGGCATAAAGGTGTATCATTTCTCCCAATAAGAAGCAATCAACAAATATATAATTTCAGGCTACAGAAGTATTCTATACATTACCTCTAGATAGTTTGTCATATTTGTGTAAATATTACAAATATTTTGTTTCATTGAATGTTGCTATTTTTATAGGGACACAAAGTAATTTCATAGATTATGTGCCAGTTTCAGAAGAAAACGGCTGTCAAGCTCATTGTACTGATGAGATTAGTGTCAACACGACCAACAATTGCAGAGAAAATACTTCCATCAGGCTAAATTGAGGAAGATAGATATGTGGGTGTGTTTTATTAATTAATAACTGATTCAGGAGGGCCTGGTCCACTATAAATGAGGCTGGTTCTGACATGGTGACCCCGAGTTGTATAAGTAAACAGAAAGCTATAGAGACCATGCTAGTAAACAGGGCTCCTTCATGGTATAACTTCAATTCACCCTTTAAGCTCCTGCTTGAATTCCTGCCCTGAGATCCCTCAATGATAGACAGTAATCAGGATATGTAAGCCATATGAAACTTTTCTTGTCTAAGGTGCTTTTGGTCAGTTTTTTATCATACCAATAAATAATAAACAAACTGTCATGTTTAGATTTAAAAAATACTCATCAGTTTAGGGGACACAGAGGCCTTTATGTTCACAGATAAGCACTAGGGAAAAATGTTAAACACTCAGGACTGTCTATTTAAAGGAAGTGACACATAATCTTTTTTCCACTCAAAATATTGGGGATTGATATGGTTAGTAACCTAGAGACCTTGTGTTATCTGTGAAGTGAGGGTACCTGACTCCCCCAGACTCTTATATTTATCTGAGTCACCCTCCCTGCACATTATCTTAGGCACTGTTTGTTAGAACCCATCTTTATGGGAAATCTCACACATACTTTCAAGTTAATTGTGTCTTAAGCTTTGTTTTGTACACACAGAATTGAGTTAATTATTATCAGGAATTTTTATTTCAAACTGTGCTGTGTGCTCAAATATTCCTAAAATAAACTACCCAGGGTAAGATTCTCAAAGGTTGAACTAGTACCAGCTACTGAATCACATCAAACTGTATACAGTTCCTTCTTGCCTTGGGAAAATTGATACTTAGTGGGATTTGATGTCTGCAGAGACATCCAACAATCAGTAATGAAAGATTACTTTGAAGCAGGAAGCAAAATAAAATATTATCACAAAGTAACATGAAAAAGACAAAATCTAGGAGGATTCAAATAAGCTAGAGAAAAGCCAAAAAAGATAATCAAGATAAAATTATTGTATTTATCTGAAATCTTTATATTCATTATGAATAAGACAAACTTCCTTATACATTTGCATTTCTGGAACAAAAGAGAACTACGGAATTATGCAGTCCCCACAAATAGATCTGGTGTAGTACCTGTTGCTTAGGACTGGTTATGGAGTGTGGAAATGCCATGATGGGGAAACTCACAGAATCAGTTGACCTGAGCTAGTAAGAGATCACTGACTCTGGTCTAACAGATGGGGACACTGCATAAGACTAAACAATACTCCCTTAATATAGGTGACAAGGAGCAGAAGGGTGGGGGTGTTAGAGGAGCAGGAGGTGGGGAGGGTGGTGGAACTGGGATTGGAATGTAAAATCAAATGAATAAAAATAAAACATAAACAAAATGTGGAGATGTGTCTACTACCAGGGGATAAAAACTTGCATATTTAGTGTCAAGTTGCTGTTTCCTTAACAATTAAACCCAAACAAATCATTTAAAAATTATTTAAGGGAATTAATCCACCTGTTTCCAATGGGCATCAAGGAGAATCATACCAATGGTTTTGTAGTATTTGCTAGATTACATGACTACTTGAACAGAAATGTACTCTTTGTGTTTTTTCCATGTTACATACCTCCCCTAGCTTACTTTTACAATATGAAATATCCCTCTCTCCCAAGCACAATAAATGGTGACAAATGAACATGTGATTTGGGCAATGTCTGTCAATTTGCAAACACAGAATTGAACCACTGATCACTACAAACATCCATCATCAAATCACACTTATCAAACAAACAAGCAAACAAAAGCCAAATTCAGCTGACAAGTAGAGGTTCAGTCTCTGTAATACATATCAAGGCAGGTCCTGTGTTTGCTATCTAAACTTAAAAACATTCTGGAATTCCACCAAAGCCCTTCTCATCAGAATTCATTTCAACTGCCAAGACATTCCATAAGTATGGAAGAGATAAAACTACAACACGGTAGCATATGGGCAGAAGATAAAAGAGGATCAGTGAGCAGGAAAATGTGTTTCTTAAAATCTGCTGCAGTCATTTTTCTTCTCAGTTTTGTTGTTTATTTTGCATTGGATGCCCTAGCCAACACTGAAAATGCTTCCAGACAACAGCAAAGAATAAATCAACTCAGATCAGGAAGAGACACTTCAGGTAATAAAACAACAACCAACAAACAGCAATCTGAAGGAATGGAAGTCTAGTTACTTGTTGTATTACAACAAAATGGTTAATTTGTTTAAAGGTCATGTATGTATGACTCCATTAACTAGTCACAAAGTAAGTTATTTATTTAGCAATTAGTTTCCTTACAAACATACAGAGCTTTTAAGTTTGGCTCCTAGGTGACTGTAAGTAAAGTCAAGTTGACAACCAATATTAACCACTGCCATATCAATCTAAAACCCATAGGAAAGAAAAGATAAAACTTTAATATCTCATTCAATAGTGTAAATACTTCACAACCAAACTAAAACACAAATACCATTCATAGCTGGGTGGTGGGGGCATGCGCCTTTAATCCATCTCTTGGGAGGCAGAGGCAGACAGATCTCTGTGAGTTCAAGATCAGCCTGGTCTATAAGAGCTAGTTCCAGGACAGACTCCAAAGCCACAGAGAAACCCTGTCTCCAAAAACCAAACAAAGCAAAATAAAACAAAACAACAAATACCATTCATTTTTAGAGACAGCAAGTTCTTAAAACAGAAATAACGAAGTGAACCTCATTTTCAGTAAAATTATTTGAAAGTAGGTATTTATGTGTCCATATCAATGCAAACATTTACTGTACATAACATCTAAGAAACTTCAAAAGTATATTGTGCAATTTAACTATATAAAAGTATGCTACATTTGTTTATGCTGCATTTGTTTATGTGAAGATGTGTTGCTGTTTTACCTTGCCTGACTAAGGCATTCAATTGCTCTAATAAAAAACTGAATGGTCAAAAGCTAGGCAGTGGAGAGATAGGGAGGGCTGGGAGGCAGAGAGAATAAGTACAAGGAGGAATCTAGGCTCAAGAGACAAGACAGCTGAGAGAATGAGGGAGAAAGAGGAAATGCACAGGGCCAGCCATTCAGCCAGTTGCCAAACAGACAGACACAGAGAGGGAGATACAGAATGAAAGATGAAAGCCCTGAGGTAAAACATAGGTGAAGAGAAATGAGTTAATTTAAATTATAAGAGTTAGTGGGACAAGCATAAATCCTTCAATAAATATCCATTCAATGGGTAAATGAATGAATGAATATGTTCAGTACTAAGTGCAGTAAGCCATACAAAACAAAACAACATATTATACAGTCTGTATCAGTTTATTTAGGATATTGTAACAAGATATCAGAATTTATGAACCGTAAATAATTTTCTCAGTTTGAATCTAGGAATCCCAAGGCCATGGTGCTGATGCATTTGGAGGCTGATGATATCTCTCTCTGGTTCACAGATGGCATCCCTTTGCCACCTTTGAGTGGTAGAAGAGTCAAGGCTGATATTTAATAATAGTCACACAACGAATACCCTGCTTCTTTCATTTTAGCAATCTAAAAATGTGCAGGCCTGTAAACATGTCACTACATTACCATGGTGATAAATTTGCTGAGTTCTTCCTTCCTTCTACGTAAGTCAATAGAAGAATCCCATTTATATATCTAGGTTAAAAGTCAAGCCTGCTGAAATTTGCCTTGTAATTTTTGAGCATTTCTATAATAAGAAAATGATATGTCTTCAAAAGAAACTATGCTTTAAACATAGAAAGCTGGCCTTTTATTGGGCAAGCAGTAATGCATATTCCACTTCTTTCAAAGATGCTTGGGCAGGTGGGTAGTGTAAAGCTTCAGCAACTAGTAAAGCATGTGATTATTGTGGGAAGAGACTAGAACTCATAGTTCCATTTAACTATGGCATGCATAGGGTTCAGTTCATGATTTCATTGGATTGCAAACAATGATACGTGTAACTTACCATAAGTATGTTGAGCCATAACCCCATTGTAAGTTGATGAGCAGCTGTATTTAAAATATAATTGAATTTCTAGGCTTTCATCTCAGTGACTGAAAATATGCAAAACCTTAGAAGCTAAACACTGAAATAAAGTTTAGTGTTACAAAGCAGGCATTCGTTCCAACTTATTCCCCCAGAAAGCTCTGCTTTTATTTCTCTGGCATTTACATCTTGCAAATTTGGAATCATGCTGACTTTTTTAAAATGAGAAAGTTGCTCTTCCTGATTTATTGGCTATATCATTAAAGAATAGATGAGCTTGCATGTGGAACAGATTAGTCTTTATTTTGAATTTTATATTTTTCAAAATTTGAGCAGATTTTCATGTTCCTGAGGGTATATGCAATCATACGTCAATATTCATAAAGGCAGAAGGTTGTGCCGTGCTCCATAAATGGATTTATTTACTCATTTAACATTCATAGAACATGTGCTATTGTATGCCAGGGGAAAAAAAGGCTGAACATTTTCTTTTACAGAAAATTTACTGTTTCCTCCCACTGACTACAATAATTGATGTGATAAAGATAGCAGGCATAACATTCAGTATAGGCACTTGCACCGAGTTGCTCCATAGAATCCCACTGAATGAGTTCAGAGCCCAGCACATTATCACCACAGTAATGTGGTGATGTCTTCATATCCCCACACATTTTAGATTACCAAAATGCAAAAGGCATGACATTGTTCTACATCTACCTGTCAGTCTGTCAAGTGACTCAGGGCAGAAACAAACACATATGACCTAGGTTTTTCCAGAAGGCTCTTTTGTTCTAGCTATTTGATTTCTTTGGGAATGGCAGACAGAATAAATGAATGAGCAGATCTCTACTGAAAACTGAATGCATTTTAATTTATTATTTATAGCATAACCACAGTGTCAAAATTAGGTAAAATGATGTATAAATGCTGACATGACCATGCTATTTAAAGGAATATTTTGAGTATTTCAATAGTCTCATCTCTGACTTTTCTATGGACTAACTCAAGGGTTTCTTACAACTTGATAGCATTTTAATATGTTTTCATGGTGTACACATTTTACAGATGTAAAGTTCATAAACTTAGTTGATGTAGGGGTTTTTAAAGGTGTTTCTTTTCCAGGTTTTCTGCCATGTTTTCACTGTTACATCTCATTGATCATGATATTTAGATCTCTTAATAAAACAGTCATGAGGTATTTTCAATTATAATGTATGCAGGGCAAACTTTAGGGAAAATTGTCACTTTGTAGCCCTATAAATCTGTACAACTGCAAAAAATTGTTAAAAACATATTGTGTATTATTTATTCTATTTGATGAAATGTGAGAGATATAAACTGCTGAAGTCAATATGAATGGCTTAAAACAAGCACATAGGAGCAACCAAAATATTCTCAAAGTGAAAATATCTTGAAGAGAATTTAAGACTTCATTGCAAGTACAACAAATCCTACTGTGAGTATGTGAAGATCACAAGAAATTTGGGTAGGGAGTGTTCTGTGTTTGCCTGGAATAGCTGCTCTTCCAGAGACCTCTGGGCAATGCAAACCCTATCCTCTTTTGTAGGTCACATGAGTCAGTTAAAGTTAGTGCTGAGGGGAAATCAGATGGGCTGATCCTGAGTTGTTTACAAACAAAAAAGATGATTGGTTGCCTAGAATGAACCAGATGAGGTCACTGTATGAACAGCTCATGTTCACTAGGTAGTGCATAGGGTGCCTCAGCGCATGATAGGCTGACCTTTAAAACTATTGACTGACTGTTTTCCCTGCCCCACAGTTTTTTTTTGCTTTAAAATATGCTTGTTATGGGACAATAAATTGGTTCCTGTTTGACTAGACTCCATGCTGCGTCTGATTGTCCCCAGGATCCTGGGAGGCTGGGGAACAGGCTAGCAGCAATGTACTTACCCTTCCTTTGACCCAGCTCAGTCTTCTGTAGTTGGGCTAAGACCTTGCAACTCTTATCTAAGACAACATTGTTTAGACGCATAAATTCTCTCAGAAACTCAGCACAGTTATTTTCTCTAAGACTGATTATTTTCAGTAGTGATATAATCTTATATCAAGTCATTGTTCTTTGAATGAATGTCTATCAAGTCTAAGCTGTTAGTTTTTATTGTCAACTGCATACAACCTAAAGTCACCTGGGAAGAGCAAAGCTCAAGTGAGGAATTTCTCTGGTCTGGTTGGTTCAAGGCCATGTCTGTAAGAGATTCTCTTGATTGATGTGCTACATCAGCTCATCAGCTCACCGTGGGTGGTACTATCCCTAGGCAGTAGAGTCTTGGCTCTACAACAAACAGACTGAGCTTGACCAGGAAATGAGTCAGTAAAAATTGTTATTCTATACTTACTGCTAGAGTTTCTGTTTTGAGTTCTTGCCTTGGCTACCCTCATTAATAGCATGAAATGTAGAAATAAAAGTTAAATGTCCCCATACTTTCTGTAAGTTTCTTTAAGCCATGTATTTATCACAGTAACAGAAAAGCAAATGAAAACAGAAGTAATCAGTACATTTTCAACAATGTCAATATATGAATAAAATTTTAGTTTTGTATGTTTGTCTTTCTAACAGTAAGACTTGATTGTCAGACCAGTTCTCTGTGTAAGACCCATTAGAATGTATGTATTATTAAAAATAAAGACCATTCTTAATATTAATATTTGTATTGCAATTTGAGCATTATATGGTCAGTAAATCTAAGAGCAACATATAATTATTTTCATTTGGTATATGAAGAAATTGAGCTTACCCAAGCTTTAGGCAGTTGACATGAATTTCACTAAACAAAGAGTGGACCTGGAACACCACACGACTGTTCTACCTTGAGTGCACATTCACTTTTGCTGACCATAATGTATAAAAAATATGAAAGCATGCGAAGCTGGCCTTCACAAAGGTATAGAAATATCTCCACCATGCTTGAGACAGGATTTCATTGTTTGCTATTGTTGCTTTCCTCTACATTTACAAGACTAGTGCCCTGAAAGATTCTCGGGATTGTCCTATTTTATCTTTTACCATGTTATATGAACTCTTGGACCTGAGATGCTGCACTTGCTACTTGTCTCTTACTATGATAAAAATACCATGGCCAAAAGCAATTTAAGGAAGAAAGGGTTCATTTTGGCTTGTGGTTCCAGAGGGATAGTGTTCATCATGGTATGAAAATGCCATGGAAATGAACAGAGAAGGCATGGGGGGTAGAATCCCATTATAATCAGTCACATGTCCATCCATATACAAGTACCAGATTGTAAGATTGCGAAGTAGGGCAATAAAAGACTGTAAACCATCAAAGCCTACTGTTTCCAGTACTTCCTTCAGCAAGGCTCTACTTCCTAAAGGTCTCATAATCTCCCTAAATAGCAACACCAACTGAGGACCAGGTGTTCATATTCATGGACCTATGGGGAACATTTGTTGTTCAAACCACCATATATGTAGTGCCTCACCTAGCTTTTCCATGGGTTCTGGGAATCAAAACTCAAGTTCCTACAATTGAATGCCAAGATTTTTACCCTCTGCTCCACCTCCCCAGCACTCTAGATACTTATATAAGTGGAAATGCAAGTGAAGAAGTTTGTGATGTATTTATGTCAAAACACCCTTCTTCTTTAAAATACTGTATTCAGATAAGTTCTCATGCACATACATTAAGCCATTGGACATGTATGCATTTTCTTATTTACTAAGAAAACTGGTGGTAACATAGAGCAGCCAAAGCAATTTAGGCAACAAGTGTAGTAGGAGTGGAAATTGAAGATCACTATACATGAAGAAAACAAGATATTCCATGACAAAACCAGATTTAAACAATACATATCCACTAACCCAGCACTACAGAAAGTTCTGGAAGGATAACCCCAACCCAAGGGAATTAACTACAACCAGAAAAAACATAGGGGATAGATAATCCCACCTTATCAACAGCCAAGAGAAAAGAGGTAGAAATCCACGTATAATTCCACCACCATCAACTATTCCAAAACAAACAAGAATGAGCAATCAATGGTCATTAATATTCCTCAACATTAATGGTCTTAACTCACCCATAAAGAGACACAGGCTAACAGAATGGATTCGAAGACAGAACCCATCCTTCTGCTGCATACAAGAAACAAACCTCAGCCTCCAAGACAAACATTACCTCAGAGTTAAGGGTTGGGAAAATTTTTTCCAATCAAATGGACCCAAGAAACAAGTGGGGATAGCAATCCTATTATCTAACAAATTAGATTTTAAAATAAACTCAATCAAAAAAGATGAAGGAGGGCACTTCATACTTATCACAAAATGAAGTTTTGAACATCTATGCCCCAAATACAAAGGCAGCCATGTTCATAAAGGAAACTTTACTAAAACTCAAATCACATATAAAGCTCCACACACTTATAGTGGGAGACTTCAACACCGCACTCTCATTTCTAGACAGGACAACCAGACAGAAACTTAACAAAGAAGCAAAGGAACTAATAGAAGTTATGACCCAGTTGGGATTAACAAACATCTATAGAACATTACACCCCCTAAAAAAGAATATACCATCTTCTCAGCGCCACATGGGACCTTCTAAAATCGTCCACATACTTGGCAACATATCAAACCTCAACAGGTACAAAAACATGGAATAACTCCATGCACTTTATCAAAACACCATGCGTTAAAATTAGAATTTGGTCTCAAGAGGGAGACCAGGGGACCAGCTGGTCTGGAGGGACCAGGTAAAAGAGGCCCTGCATCTGGGTCTGTGTTCCAGTACCTGGGGATTGCCTGGGAACTGCACAGAGCTTCCAATCTGGGTGGAAGCCAAGCAACCCAGATTCCAGGTCTTCTCTTTCACTAATGAGACCAGAAAACGAACCAGCAGATTCAGGAGACCAGGAGACCAGCAGTTCTGGCAGGACCAGGTGAAACAGGCCCTGAATTCGGGCCTGCGTTCCAGTGCTTGGGGATTGCCTGGGAACTGCACAGAGCTTCCAATCCCGGCAGGAGCCAAGCACCCCATATTCCAGGTCTTCACTCCCACCAACAAGACAAAGAAACCAGCAGATCCAGCAAAGGGACCAGGGAACCATGGGGGAGGCTAAGCACCCCAGATTCCTGGTCTTCTTCTCCACCCATGGGACTAGAATGAGGATGAGGAATAGAAGAACTACCAGATTATTGGACTTCCTAGCACCCACCAAAAGAGAGCTCTGGTCCCATAACCACCAGACCAGTAAGGGGCTCTTTCTGCACCCACTAGAAGAAGAGATGGGAAAGAGACAATGCAAAAACACATCCAGCAATAGAAAAACAAATAAGACACTGCCAGATTCTAGAGAGTCTACACCAGCAAGACTCCAACATTCCAATGCAAATGAAGCAGAAGAGAATGACCAGAAAACGAACTTCATGAAAATGATAGAGGCCCTAAAAGAGGATACAGGAAAATCCATCAAAGAAATGGAAGAAAAACAAACCAAAAAAGGCAGGAAATGGAAGAAAAAAACAAAGCAAAAAATGCAAGAAATGGAAGAAAAAACGAACCAAAAAAAGGCAAGAAATGGAAGAAAAAATGAAACAAAAAAGGTAGGAAATGGAAGAAAAAATGGAACAAAAAGTACAAGACCTGGAAGAAAGCAAACCAAAAAATGCAAGAAATGGAAGAAAAAGCAAACTAACAAAATGCAAAATATGAAAGAACAAACCAAAAATTCATAAAATGCAACAAATGAACGAAAAGATAAACTGAAAATTGCAAGAAACAATGCAAACAGTGCAAGGGTTGAAACTGAAATAGAGACAAAAAAAAAGAATCTGAAGAAAGGCTGGGAATAGAAAAGCTGGGAAAACGTTCAGGTATTACCTATACAAGCATTACCAACAGAATACAAGAGATGGAAGAGAGAATATCAGGTGTTGAAGATATACTAGGATAAATGGACTCATCAACCAAAGAAAATCTTAAGTCCAAAAAATCCTTAAAATAAAACATCCAGGAAATATGGGATACCATGAAAAGACCAAACCTAAGAAAAATAGGTATAGGAGAAGCTGAAGAAAACCACCTCAAATGGGCAGAAAACATATTCAACAAAATCATAGAAGAAAACTTTCCCAACCTTAAGAAAAACATGCCAATGAAAGTACAAGAAGCTTACAGAATGCCAAATAGAGCGAATCACAAAAAAGTCCCCTCGCCACATAATAATCAAGACCCCAAATATAAAGAATAAAGAATTTTAAGAGCAGCTAAGGAAAAAGGCCAAGTATCATATAAATGCAAACATATCAGAATTACACTGGACTTCTCCATGGAAACTCTGAAAGCCAGAAAAGGTCCTGAATAGATATTCTACCAACCCTAAGAGACCATGGATGCCAGCCCAGACTACTATATCTGGCAAAGCTCTCAATAACTATAGATGGAGAAAACAAGATATTCCATGACAAAACTAGATTCAAGCAATACGTATCTACTAACCTAGCCGTACAGAAAGTTTTAAAAGAAAAACTCCAATCCAAGGAAGTTAACTACAACTAAACAAACACAGGCATTAAAGAATCCCTCTCTACCAACAGCAAAATGAACAAAGGGGTGAAATTCCATACATAATTCCACCAACAACAACCATTCCAAATCAAAGAATAATGAGCAATCAATGGTCACTAATATCCCTCAACATTAATGGCCTTAACTCACCCATAAAAACACAAAGGCTAGCAGAATGGATTCGGAAACAGAGCTTATCCTTCTGCTGCATACAAGAAACACACCTCACATTCAAAGACAGACATTACCTGAGAGTTAAAGGTTGGGAAAAAATTTTTCCAATCAAATGGACCCAAGAAACAAGCAGGGGTAGCAATCTTATTATCTAACAAATTAGACTTTAAAATCAAATCAATCAAAAGAGATAAAGGAGGTCATTACATACTCATCACAGGCAAAATCCACCAAGATGAAGTGTCTATCCTGAACATCTCTGCCCCAAATACAAAGGCATCGACATTTGTAAATGAAACATTACTAAAACTTAAATCACACATAAAGCCCCACACACTTATTGTGGGAGATTTCAGCATACCACTCTCACCACTAGATAGGAATACCAGACAGAAACTCATCAAAGAAGAAAAGGGTCTAATAGAAGTAATGACCCAACTGGGATTAACAGACATCTATAGAACATTTCATCCACATAAAAAAGAATATACCTTCTTCTCACCACCACATGGAACCTTCTCAAAAATTGACCACATACTTGGCAACATATCAAATCTCAGCAGCTACAAAATATTGGAATAACTCCATGCATCTTATCAGACCACCATGCTTTAAAATTAGAATTCAACAACAACACAAATTGCAGAAAACCTACAAACTCATGGAAATTGAATAATGCACAACTGCACCATTCCTGGGTCAAAGAAGAAATAAAAAAAGAAATTAAAGACTTCCTTGAATTCAATGAGAATGAAGACACAACATACCCAAACCTATGGGACATTTTGAAAGGAGTCCTACGGGGGAAGTTCATAGCACTAAGTGCCCACATGAAGAAATTGGAGAGTAGTTATACTAGAGAATTAACAGCACAGCTGAAAGCTCTAGAACACAAAGAAGCAAACTCACCCAGGAGGAGTAGACGCCAAGAAGTAATCAAATAGAGGGCTGAAATCAATAAAGTAGAAACTAGGAAAACAACACAAAGAATCAATGCAACAAAGAGTTGGTTCTTTGAGAAAATCAACAAGATAGACAAACCGTTGTTCAAACAAACCAAACAGCAGAGTGTGAACATGCAAATTAACAAAATCAAAAATGAAAAGGGCGACATAACAACGGACTCTGAGGAAACTCAGAGAATCATCAGGTCATAATTTGAAAACCTGTACTCCACAAAATTTGAACATTTAAAGGAAAGGTATGACTTCCTGGATAGATATCACTTGCCAAAATTAAATCAAGAACAGATAAGCAATTTAAATAGATCTATAGGCCCTATGGAAATAGAAGCAGTCATCAAAAGTCTCCCAACCAAAAAAAGCCCATGTCCAGATGGCCTCAGTTCAGAATTCTACAGAAATTCAAAAAACAGCTTATACCAATTCTGCTCAAAGTATTCCATGCAATAGAAACAGAAGGGTCTTTGCCAAACTCTTTCTACAAGGCTTCAATAACCTTGATCCCCAAGCCACAGAAAGGCACAACTAAGAAAGAGAAATTCAGACCAATATCCCTCATGAACATTGATGCAAAAATACTCAATAAAATACTGGCAAATCGGATCCAAGAACACATCAAAACAGTCATTCACTAGGATCAAGTAGGATTCATCCCAGGTATGCAAGGATGGTTCAACATACGAAAATCCTTCAATGTAATCCACCATATAAACAAGCTGAAAAACAAAAATCACATGATCTTCTCACTAGATGCTGAAAAACCCTTTGACAAAATCTAACACCCCTTCATGATGAATGTCTTAGAGAGATCTGGGATAACAGGAACATACCTAAACATAATAAAAGCTATATACAGCAAACCAACAGCCAACATCAAACTAAATGGACAGAAACTCAATGCAATTCCTCTAAAATCAGGAACAAGACAAGGCTGTCCACTCTCTCCATACCTTTTCAACATTGTACTTGAAGTTCTAGTCAGAGCATGACCACAACAAAAGGTGATCAAAGGGATAAAAACTGGGAATGAAGAGGTCAAACTTTCACTATTTGCAGACGATATGATAGTTTACATAAATGACCCAAAGAACTCTACCAGGGAACTCTTACAGCTGATTGACACCTTCAGCAAAGTGGCAGGCTACAAGATCAACTCAAGAAAATCAGTAGCCTTCCTGAACATAATACCAGTAGCACAGACAGTGAGATTAACAATTAATTAATGGGACCTCCTGAAACTGAGAAGTTTCTGTAAGGCAAAAGACACAGTCGGGAAGACAAAAAGACAGTTCACAGAATGGGAAAAAATATTCACTAACCCCACATCTGACAGAGGGCAGATCTCTAAGATTTACAAAGAACTCAAGAAGCAAGTCTCCAAAACACCAAAGGATCCAATTATTAGATAATTAGAATTAAATAGATAATTTTCAATAGAAGAGTCTAAAATAGCTCAGAGGTACTTGAGAAAGTGCTCAACATCCTTAGCCATCCAGCATATGCAAATCAAACAATTCTGAGATACCATTTCACTCCTGTCAGAATGGCTAAAATCAAAAACACCAATGACAATTTATGCTGGAGAGGATGTGGTAAAAGGAGAACACTCCTCCATTGCTGGTGGGAGTGCCAACTTGTTCAGCCACTTTGGAAATCATTATGGAGATTCCTCAGAAAAATGGGAATAAACCTACCACAAGACCCAGCAACTCCTCTCTTAGGCATATATCCAAAAGCTGCCCATTCATACAATAAGGATGTCTCTTCCACTATGTTCATAGCAGCATTATTTGTAATAGCCAGAACTTGAAAGCAACCTAGATGCTCCTCAACCGAAGAGTGAATAGAGAAAATGTGGTACATTTACATAACGGAGTACTATTCAGCAGAAAAAAAAAACAATGGAATCCTGAAATTTGCAGGCAAATGGATGGCACTAGAAGAAACCATCCTGAGCCAGGTAGCGTAGTCACAATAAAAGAAACATGGCATTTACTCTCTCATATATGGATTTTAGACATAGATCTGGGAAGTGCCAGTCTACAATCCCATGTCCAGAGAGTCTGGGAAACAGAACCTTCATTCAGTGGCTGATGGAAGAAGAGGCAGACTCCCATGGCTAAGCACTGAGCTAGACTCAAGAAAGCATGTAACAGAGAGGGAGGACTGATAACCAAAGTGACTAAGATTGGGCTGGTTTAACCCCAGAAACAGCTAATCTGACAAGGGTTAGCTCTTCAATCCCAGGCTGATGCCTGGGAATCCAGCATGGGACTGATCAAGACCCCCTGAATGTGAGTGTCAGTGAGGAGGCCTAGGTAATCTATTGAGCCTTGGGCAGTAGATCAGTATTTATCCATGGTGTACAAAATGACTTTGGACTCCCATTCAACAATGTGAGATACACTCTTACCCTGAACCCTTGGGGGAGGTGTAGGCCCTGCTCTGGATGAAATGACAGACTATGGACACCCCCATCGAGGGCCTCACCCTCCCTGGGGAAATGAGGGGATATTGGGGGCGGGTTGGGGGAGGGCGAGGGAGGAGGCTAGGGAACCGGAGAGGGACCTGGAACTGACTTGTGAAGCAACCTTGTTTCTAATTTAAATTTAAATTCAAAAATAAATAATAAAAATTAAAAAATAGAATTCAACAACAACACAAATTGCAAAAACTCTGTAAACTCATGAAGTTGAATAATGCACAATTGCAACATTCCTCGGTCAATGCAGTAATAAAAAATGAAATTCATGTCTTCCTAGGATTCAATGAGAATGAGGAAACAGCATACCCAAACTTATATGACACATTGAAAGCATTGCTATGAAGAAATTCATATCACTAAGTGCCCACATGAAGAAACTGGAGAATACTTACACTAGAGAATTATCAGCAATATTGAATGCTCTAGAACACAAAGAAGCAAATTCACCCAGGAGGAGTAGATGCCAGGAAATAATCAAATTGAGGGCTGAAATCAATAAAGTAGAAACTAGGAAAACAATAAAAAACATCGATGTAACAAGAGTCAGTTCTTTGAGAAAATCAACAAGATAGACAAACCTTTATCCAAACTTAACAAATGACAGGGAGAGAGCATGCAATTAATAAAATCAGAAATGAAAAGTGGGTCATAACAATGGATACTGAGGAAATCCAGGGAATCATCAGGCCATACTTTGAAAGCATGTAGTCCATACAATTTGAAAATCTATAGGAAATGAACAATTTTTCTGGACAGATATCACTTTCCAATATTAAATCTAGAACA
Source organism: Mesocricetus auratus (assembly GCF_017639785.1). Taxonomy (NCBI): domain Eukaryota; kingdom Metazoa; phylum Chordata; class Mammalia; order Rodentia; family Cricetidae; genus Mesocricetus; species Mesocricetus auratus. Next base: position 38,903,652 of record NW_024429195.1, read on the forward strand.
GATTAGCAATTTAAATAGACCCATAACTACTAAGGAAATAGAAGCAGTGTTCAAAATCTCCCAAACAGCAACAAATAAAAAACAAAACAAAAACAAACAAACAAACAAACAAAAAACCCAGGGCTAGATGGCCTTAGTGCAGAATTCTTCCAGAAATTAAAAGAACAGCTTATACCAATTCTTCTAAAATTGTTCCATGCACTAGAACAAGAAGGGCCTTTGCCAAACTCCTTCTATGAAGCTTCAATAACCTTGATACCCAAGCCACACAAAGACACAACCAAGAAAGAGAACTTCAGACCAATATACCTCATTAAAATTGATGCAAAAATACTCAATAAAATACTGGCCATTCGGATCCAAGTACACATCAGAAAAACTCATCCACAATGAGCAAGTAGACTTTATCCGAGGCATGCAGGGTTGGTTCAAAATAAGAAAAAAACCATCAATGTATTCCACCATATAAACAAACTGAGAAAAAAATAACATGATTATCTCACTGGATGCTGGAAAGCCTGTGAACAAAATCCAACACCCTTCATGATAAAGGTCTTGGAGAGATCTGGGATAACTCACCGAAACATAATAAAAGCTATATACAGCAAACCAACAGCCAACATCAAACTAAATGGACAGAAACTCATCGCAATTCCTCTAAGATCAGGAACAAGGCAAGGCTGTTGACTATCTCCATAAGTCTTCAATATTGTACTTGAGGTTCTAGCTAGAGCAATATGACAACAAAAGGAGATCAAGGGGATACAGATTGGAAAGGAAGAGGTCAAACTTTCACTATTTGAAAATGATATGTTTACATAAATGACCCAAAAACTCTACCAGGGAATTCCTGCAGCTGATCAATACTTTCAGCAAAGTGGCAAGATACAAGATCAAGTCAAGAAAATTAGTAGCCCTACTATATACAGTTGCTAAAAGTGCTGAGAAAGAAAGAAATCATCACCCTTTACAATAGCCACAAACAACATAAAATACCTTGGGGGTAATGCTAACCAAACAAGTGAAAGATCTGTATAGCAAGACGTTTGAGTCATTAAAGAAAGAAATTAAAGAAGACACCAGAAGATGGAAAGATCTCCCATGCTCTTAGACAGGTAGGATCAACACAGTAGAAATGGCTATCTTACAGACAGCAATATATATTTACCGCAATCCCCATTAAAATCCCAGCACAATTCTTCAAAGAACTTGAAAGAAAAATAATCAACTTTGTATGGAAAAACAAAAGACCCAGGATAGCCTAAACAAACTTATTCAACTAAGACACATCTGGAGGCATCAACATCCCTGACTTCAAGTAGTCCTGAAAACAGTTCAGTATTGGCACAAAAATAGACAGGTAGACCAATGGAATCAAATTGAGCACTCTGATATTAACCCATGTGTTTATGAACACTTGACTTTCGAAAAAGAAGCTAAAATTATGCAATGGAAAAAGGAAAGCATCTTCAACAAATGGTGCTGGCATAACTGGATGCTGGCATATAGAAGACTGCAGATAGATCCATGTCTATTGCCATGCACAATCCTTAAGTCCAAGTGGACCAGAAACCTCAACATAAATCCAGCCACACTGAACCTCTTAGAAGAGAAAGTGGGTGGTACCCTTGAACGAATTGTACAGGAGGCAGCATCCTGAACATAACTCCAGTAGCACAGACAGTGAGATCAACAATTAATAAATGGGACCTCCTGATACGGAGAAGCTTCTGTACGGCAAAGGACAGAGTCAGAAAGACAAAACGACAACCCACTGATTGAGAAAAGACATTCACCAACCCCACATCTGACAGAGGGCTTACCTCCAAAATTTACAAAGAACTCAAGAAGCAAGTCTCCAAAACACCAAAGGATCCAATCAAAAAGTGGGGTATAGAATTAAATAGAGAATTCACAGTAGAGGAGTCTAAAATGGCTGAGAGACACATAAGAAATTGCTCAATATCCCTAGCCATCCAGGAAATGCAAATCAAAACATCTCTGAGATACTATGTCACACCTATCAGAATGGCTAAAATCAAAATCTCCAACAGTTTATGCTGGAGAGGATGTGGAGAAAGGGTAACACTCCTACACTACTGGTGGGCATGCTGACTTGTACAGTCACTTTGGAAATCAGTATGGAGATTCCTCCGGAAAATGGGAATCAGTATGCCACAAGACCCAGCTATTCCGCTCTTAGGCATATACCCAAAAGATGCACACTCATACAACAAGGACATCTGTTCCACTATGTTCATAGCAGTATCATTTATAGTAGCCAGAAACTGGAAGCAACCTAGATGCCCCTCAAATGAAGAGTGGATAGAGAAAATGTGCTACATTTACACAATGGAGTACTATACAGCAGCAGAAGAGAATGGAATCTTGAAATTTGCTGGCAAATGGATGGCACTAGAAGAAACTATCCTGAGTGATGTAACCCAGTCACAAAAAGAGAAACATGGCATGTACTCACTCATTTATGGATTTTATTCATGAATCAGGGTGTGCTGTCATACAACCCCACTGCTAGAGAGTATAGGATATAGAACCTGCATCCAGCGACTGATGAAACTAGAGGCAGATACCCTGGAGAAACAGAACTCCTGGAATCCAGTGCCAGACAGAGAGTACTGATGGGCAAAGGAGTTAAGACTGGGCTGGTTTAACCCACAGAAACCATTGACCTGAACAAGGGGGAGCTCTTGTATCCCAGATTAATGGCTGTGTGGAAAGCATGGACTGACCTAGGGCCCCTGAACATTGGTGTCAGTGAGAAGGCATAGGTAATATATGGGGCCTTGGGTAGTATTTATTCCTAGCATACAAATGGGACTTTGAGTGCCCATGCCACAATATGGGATGCTCTCTCAGCCAGGACTCTTGGGGGAGGGCCTAGGCCCTGCCCTGGATGAAATGACAGTCACTCAAGATCCACCATGGAGGTCCTCATCCTCCATGGATATCGGAATGGAGATTGGATGGGGGACTGGAGAAACCTTGTGGGGAGGGCAAGGGAGGAGGGGAGGGAGAGGGAGCTGGGATTGACATGTGAAACAAGATTGTTTCTAACCTAAATAAAAAATAATAATAAAAAAGGAAAACTGAGCATGCATATATATGTATATGTTTAAATATATATCTATATCAAACTAATTGAAAAATTTTTGGTTTACACATTTGAAAAGAGAGCTAATTGTTTCCTAATTTTTGTCTCAATCAATCACACAGCCATTCATTTTAGTTTTTCTTTACATCTATTTAGGGTTCAGAGTTCATCGGTTCTTTTTTTTTTAAAGCTATCATGTATTTGTGATATAACTTCCAATTTCATTCATGAAGCTTTTGTTTTTCCTTGGGTTTTTAACAACTGGATGTTAGAGCCTTCCAAAGAAAGAATTACCACTGTAGAGTTCATAGGCACATCAGTCTTGAAACTTTGTCCTTTCTATTTTCTCCTGAATGCTTTACTAAACTGTGTAGGGTTTAATCTATTACATTTGTGGATCTGATCCATTTTGAGTTTGTTTTCATGTAATAAAAGGCAAAGATCCAACTTCATTCCTTTACCATATAGCGTTCTACATTCTTAAAATAGGGGTTAGTGTTTCATTAATTATTTTCATAAACAATCTGATCCTCTTGTCAAGGCTCCATCTGCAAGAGTTTACATGCTAAACTTTTAGACAAAAAGGGCTTTTTTCAGTCTTTATTTCATAGGTGAAAACCAAAAATCATCTTTTTTTAGAACTGAATCACATCTTTATGTAGAAAATTATACCATTCTGCTCCTGGGTTGTTTATTGGATGGAGAATAAACTACTGAGTCCAGCACTGACCCTCATCCTTCAGACTTGTGGTTTAACATGTACCTCATGCCTCACACTGTAAGTCTTGTCATTGAAGTGTCCCTTTTTTATGTCATCAAAATAACAGCATGTCAAGTCTTGGTCCTCAGAAGGGAACTAAAACCACTCTTAGTTTCATCTCAGGAAGCTTCTAGGTAAAAATCAGTACACACTATATAGATGTTTAAGTTTTTAAGACACTTCAGTAGAAAGATATTATCAAGTGTTGTGTTGCTAGAATTAACATAATCATTATTGGAAGAATGTGATTTTCCTCCTTTTTAGCATTAAGATTTTAATGAATTTTATTGATGACTAAAAAGATTATACTAATGATACATCATCATTAAAATTATTATATTTAGAGAATTTTCCTTCATTTTGATGCTTTCAAATCACTGAAATATGGCTTTTACTTTCTAAGTAATCATTTTCTGCATTAGGACTATCTTCCCTCCAAAAAACATCTCATTACAAATAGATTTAGCAAATTACAGTACTTGGAATTCTATCGTCACCTCATTCACTGGAATTCTGTAGAGCTTTCACTTGACAGACCTTGCCTGATTGCTTAAATATCAGATGAACTAAATGTAAAATAAAGTAGTTCTCTAAATGTCATACCACTAGTGAAACCATGTTAAACTTAGCTACAAAATGTATCCTAAAAATGCAAAACTGATCACAGATCACAGGAATCATTTCTGAACATAATCTCCTGGAGCAGTTCTGCATTGAATTGAAGAAGTGTATGTGGGAAAAGCTAGGGAAGAAGATTAAGAAAGATTCGCTGAGGGTAGGGTTTGGCTCAGTGTACCAGCACCTACAAACCAACATGCAACTCCAGAGATGTGCAAGTCTTAGAGTAGGACTACTGGAGTTCAGTTTTCTTGTCACCACTGACACCTGTGAGCAAATTCACTTTAATAAGAGACAACCATCTGAGAAGACAAGATTAATAATTCCAAAATGAGATCTTTCCTTCATCTCCAGCTGACCAGCTTATAGAGAATGGAAACAAAGTTTATTATATTCCCTCCACTCAGACAGTAAGACTCATCCCTGTGTTTCTTAGTGCTAATGATTTTTCCTAATTATCCTCCACACTTTTCTTTTATTATATCCCTCTCTGTGTAGCTGAATTTTCGTACTCCCAGGCCTATTTAGCCTAGCATTCATACCAAGTTGCCATTTTATTAAAATATTAACTCAGAACAAAGGAAACTAGCAATTTTTATGTGTTGAGTTCACATTGTTCCAAGGGAGACACTGCTGTATGACATGAAGTACAAGTGTTCCCTATGCTCCAAAATACATACATGCCCCTTCTGTCCCTCCTGTCTCCCTGGCACTGACCCTGTGGTATATTTACTTGGAGTGCTTCTGGCATATGCCAAGGAAAGATATACCTGGTTCATATTACTATTTTTAGTATTCTGTGTAGTCTCCGTGCTGATTTCCACAGACACTGCATATTTTTACAGTTTACTGTCAGTGAGTCATAAGTTTCCCTTGTCATTGTTTTCTTAAGGTTAATCATTCTGAATATGGTGAGATAGAATTTCAAAGCAATTTTTCTTTTTTATTTTTTTTGATGGCCACATGTATTGAACTGTTTCTATAGTATTTATGAAACTAAGCAACAACAATTCAGCTTAAGAATGCTTTAGCCGAACATTTGGTCACACATGAGTGCCCTGTTGAACTGAAATACAAAACTGAACTTGGTTTAAAGGAGAGAGAACCAATGGGCATGGGAAGAAAGAGCTGATAGAAGAGTGAGCTGGTTTTGTCAGCATTGCTCCAAAAGCAGATCAATTCTGACTGGGGGCTCTTCAGTTCATGTTTTTCTCTGCTCCTATGTTCTCTAATTTTCTTGAAGTTTTGATATTATGAACACCAAAGATCAGAGGACTGATTGTATTCTCCAATTCCTTTTATGCCTGAACTCCCGGTGTCCAGATTAATCCTTATTTTGGAATATGATATTTTGTTTTGTTTTTTGTACAATCTTTGATGAAGGCAACGCATTTTTGCCTTCATCCACTTATACTGCTGAGTTAAAAACTGTTGTGCGTGTCCAGCATCAGCATGATGAGCCTCTGAGAGGAACTACTCACTGGACATTGCTACCTGTACACTCCCTGTACAAGTCAAGTCGGAACATGTCTACCACTAGCCTATTTCCTAGATTCCTTATGCAAGTTACTGCCAAAGGCTCTGTTGCTAAAATAGATGTCTATTGTCTACCTTTCTTAGTTGATTTTATCTTATTATTTACTTAACTCCAATACTTTACCTATTAACAAGTGCTCTTAATCTAATCGTGGTGTATCCTGCACCATAATATTCCTGTGTTCCTACTGCTGAGATGGTGAGATAGTCCATTGGGTAAAAACTCTTGTCATTACCATTTTTTTGGATGAATCCTGGATTACCTATCACTGAGACTATTGTTCTGATTTCCTAGACCATGTTATTCTTGTGTTGATCTTTATAACAATATAGATGTGGCCAGTGGCTGCCATTATTAATAACTGTGCACAGTTGCATTGTCTCTGGAACATTCCACAAATAGTTCCTGTTTTATATTTTGCCCTACCTTTCCTCGTTAAAACCTGTAATTGGCAGCAAGCTTAGCTAATCACAGATTTTTTTAATGTACAGTGATACTTTATACCTCTGTACACTTGGTGGTAGACTAAGAATGCTCACCCTTTTACCTAATTAATTCCCTGACATTATAAAACATATTTTTCAAAGGATCTACTGAGAAAAAGAATATAATTGCTTTGTGTATTCCTAATAATATCCTAAGTTATGTCCAACATTCTAAATCCCTAAATAAACAAAGATCAGCCTCCAATCTCATCAGTTTGCATTTTCTTCAATCTTCTTCCCAGGCAGCTGGACACTTAAGGAAGCAAGTGACATCTCTGCTATGGGGTTGGCCATCTTTGATCATTTATATGTTAATTCAAATGGAAAGTAATATGATGTAATGATGATGATTATTCCAGAAAATTGTGATACTAATACCTTTGTAATATATAATTTAATGTTGTAACTCAGGGACTAGCAGTAAAACTTGAAGCCTTGTGTTGTTTTGTAAATCTGTTGATGATACCCTTAAGGAATCAATGTCAGCCATAGGCTTCTCAGCTGAAGGAACAGTGGAGCCTTAAAATCTGTTCTGGCTCATTGCTCTTCTTAGTCATACAAATAAATGTCAAAAAAGGGAAGTACTTTGTATAGCAATAAAAATGGACAATAAACAAATTAGTTCAATGTGTTATTCTGCCCATTCACACTGGTGATCAGCTGCAAGTGAAAGAATCACTGATAACAGCCTGACCTGAGAGTGGTCACTGGAAGAATGCTTTAATAAACATCCATAATCAAAAATACTAACTAATAATTATCTACAACATTCATGGATTAACTTTTTATTCAGTTATACTATGTTTAATTCTCTTTACTACGCACATTTTGATTTTATTGTATGATTTGCTTAACACAAGTGTCTTAGTTAGAGTTCATATTTCTGTGATGAAACACCACAATCAAAGGCAGCTTGGGGAGAAAAAGGGTTTCTTTCACTTACACTGCTATATCACAGTTAAACATTGAAGGCAGCTAAGGGAAGACACTCCAACAGGGCAGAAACCAGGAGGCAGGAGCTGATGCAGAGGCCATGTATGAGTGCTGCCCACTGGATTTCTCCTCATGGCTTGCTTGGTCTGTTTTCTTATTAAACCCAGACCTGTCAGAGCAGGGATGGCACCACTCACAATAGGATTGATCATTCCATATCAGTCACCAATTAAGAAAAGGCCTGACAGGCTTGCCTATAATCTGTTATTATGAAGGTGTTTTTTAAATTGAATTTCCTGCCTCTAGATGATGCTAGCTTGCAGTAGGTTGCTGTATAACATAGCCAGCACTAGCTACACTTTAAATATTACACATTACTGGAAACTCCTGTTGCTTTGTTTCTATGTTGATGGAGTGTGTAGGGTAAATGGTGAGACAGCTTTGATAAAAATTAAATGAAACCAAGGGTTATAATTTATAGAAAAATGTCACGGGATATAGGAAACCTGTGAGCAACTCTTAGTCATCTTTTGAAAGTTCATTCAATGTTTTTAAGAATCCCCACACAAAGCTGGGCATTGGTGGCGCATGCCTTTAATCCCAGCACACGGGAGGCAGAGGCAGGTGGATGTCTGTGAGTTCGAGGCCAGCCTGGTCTACAAAGCGAGTTCCAGGATAGCCTCTAAGACAATACAGAGAAACCCTGTCTCGAAAAACAAACAAACAAACAAACAAACAAAAAAAGAATCACCAAAAAGGAAGAATCATTCGATGTGATGGTTTGAATAAGAATGGCCCCACAGGGAGTGGAAAAGTTTAGGAGGGATGAACTTATTTGAGTGCCTGTGGACTTGTTAGAGGTAGTATATCACTTGGGGTGGGCTTTGAGTTTTCAAAAGCCCAATCCAGCCCCAGTGCCTCTCCCTTTCTGCTGCCAATAGATTTGAATAAGTAACTCTTAGATCCTTTTACATCACCATGTCTGTCTGCATGCTTCCATGCTTCCTACCATGCTGATAATGGAAAACTTAGAAACTGTGACCAAGCTGCTATTAATTAAATGCTTTTCTTTATAAGAGTTGCCATGATCATGTTGTCTATTCACAGCAATATAACATTGATGAAAACATCAGTGATGTGTGTTTCCAGAAAATGAGTAGAGGTAAAAGTCTAAGAGACCAAAATTTTGTGCTCATGAAGTACTAGACAGTCAAAAGTGTCCACTCCAAGTATCAGGATGGGCTTTCTGTCAGGGTTATTGGTAAGTAGAAGGAATTCCACTGATATTAGAAAGATCGAACACTCTTTCTACATTTGAAGATTCCAATGTATAAATCATTTGTCTACATATCAGTCAACAAAGCTTCTAAGGACCATGCCACAGGGAATAATTTTTATGTTTGACATTTGTGGATCATAAATGACTGAGTGCCATATTGCAGGCCTGTTTGTTAGTTCTTTGACTTAACTGAGGGCTGTGAGTGGGTTTCTGCTGATGGTCTTACTGCATGTCTGACTCTGGGTCTCAGGTTTGTCTCTTCTTTCACAACTGCAGAGGATTAGGCACAAAAGCTTAACCAAATAAATGAAATTCTAACTTCATAATTAACAATATCACATTAGTTCAAGCAAGTCACACAATGAAGCCCAGTATCTGGTATGGAAAGTATACACTACTCACTGTGAAGCTATATATAAGGGTTTATGGTGGGGAATAGAGGGAGGTGTTGCAACATTACTGTGCATTTTTAAAACACACACAAGTATAATGTGTCATCGGGAAGCATTATGCCTCTTTCAGTGAAGTCCAATCAGGCCTCTATGTATAAGCTTTACCAAGAAATGCATTGTATTCTTAAAGCAAAAATTTAAGAGGTAAATTCTTCTAAAGTGATTATTTTTACACCAATATAAATTTTTCTTATGTATGATGATCCATGTCTTAGTATGTATCTGATGTATTAACATATTGCTGATGATGTCATCATTACATATGTTAAGAGAGCTCATAAGCAGTAAGTGTAAAACTGAAGACTCCTGGAGGGCAAGAATGGGACTTTTATTATTACATCATGTGTTCCTGTAGACACTGACTTAATATAAAAAATGATCTAAAAGCCAATTTTTGTATCAGAAGAAGTTAATTGATAAAAGCAGTTTAGCTTGGGAAAATGCAACTTGGACAAGGAGAGATGAAATAATCAATGTTTCCTCCTGGACTTTATGTCACCAGTGCTGGCAGGCTTTTCTCAGTTTCTGTCCATCTATAATTAAGTTCTTTCACAGTGTTTTAGGGTATATAATAGAGGATAATGCTATTATTTAAACTTTTAAGATTGCATTTAACTTATTTACTAAGTATGGAGGTTAGAGGATAAGTTACAAAATTAATTTTTCTACTCCCACCATGTGTCAGAGCAATCCTGTTAAGGTAGTATGCATTGGTAGTAAGACCTGTACCCACTGAGCCATCTTATCAACTCATAACCCTTTAATTATGATGAAACCTATGTGTTTTAGGGCCTCACTAATTGTTTAATTTATTCACTAACTATTTTCAGTTCATCATCTAGACAAGATATACTTAAGTCATTTGGATACTAGAGAGGAGAAAATGTCAAAAAGCATTTTTCCTTTGTTATACTCACATTCTCACATTTTAGAAGAGGGAAAGTTCAATTTAAATTTTAAAAGGTAAAAGAATAAATAAATATTTTAAGGTACAAATATTATAGTGAAATTTCATTACAGTAAAATTCTATAGTATGCCTGTGTACTTACTTTTGATTTTGTGATTGCAGAGGTATCTAAAGAAACTGATGGTTAACCTGGCAAAAGCATTGCAGACAAGAAAGTATTTATTATGGAAGCCCCTCATATGCAAATGAACTTGGCATCACCGAAATGTGTTCCAGAGAGGTCTGACTGATGGGAGTGCAGTAGGAGCATGAAGGCCTGATTCCACAAGTGCCAGGAATGCTTTGCTGTATGGATGAGGAATTTCTTTTTGTCAATAGTGAAAAGGCTGAAGAAAGATGGAGTTTTGTTTAAGGCTGTTATATGGGAAATATATTTTTATTTTTAAAACAATCATATTTTATATACTAATTTAATCTCCCTCCCATCCTCCCACTCCCCACACCTTCTTCCCATCCCACACCCCATCCACTCATCAAAGAGAGTGAGGTCTCCCATGGGCAATCATTAAAGTCTGTCACATCCTTTGAGGGAGAATCCATATCCTCCTGCCTGTATTCAGGCTGAGCAGGTGTCCCTCCATAGGAAATGGGCTTCAAAAAGCCAGTTAGTTCATGCACTAAGGATAAATATTGGTTCTACTGTTAGCAGCCATGGACTGCCCAAGACCCACAATTGACACCCACTTTCAGCAAGCCTGGTTCACTCTTATGCATGTTTTCCAGATGTCAGTCTGGAGTCTGTGAGCTTCCACAAGCTTAGTTCAGCTGTTTCTGTGGGTTTCCCCAACATGGTCTTGACCCCTTTGCTTGTCATTCCTCCCTTGTCTACAACTGGACTCCAGAAGTCCGGCCAAGGGCTTAACTGTGGATCTCTGCTTCTGCTTCCATCAGTTACTGGATGAAGGCTCTATGATGGCATTTAAGGTAGTCATCAATCTCATGTAAGCATGAGTTTTCTGGCCCCGAAGGTCCTGCTGCCTTTCATCCCCAAATGAACACATGAATGTTATAATAGTTATAATACTGTTGGTCAGTGTCTTGGGGTTCTTATTTGGCTAGCACTTACTTCATTATTAACCTGTTTCTATTAATTTAAGTATTTCTGCCTGGCCTTATCTTACCAGAGAACACCTGGTATGTCCTATCCTCCTATTCCCTCATGAAAACTCCATCTGCTTACATTTCCCTGAATTCTCCTTGTCTCCTAGACCCACCTATCCTCCTGCTTATTTATCTGAACAGTGTTTTATACATAAACCAATAAGAGAAACATACATACAAAAGGACAACCCGAATCAATATCATTATAGGGGAAGGACATTTAAAGTAGCCTCTCTAATATTGTTTATATTTTCAGTTGGGGTCATCCTTGTAGGTCCCTGGGAATTTTTCTCATACTAAGTTTAACCCCATAATGGTTCCCTCTATCAAGGTGTCTCTTTCCTTGCTCAATTGCAAGGGAAAAATAAAGAAATTAAAGAGTTCCTAGAATTCCACAAAAGCAAATGCACAACATATCCAGGAAATAAATTTTAAAACAAGAGGAGAAGTTTACAAGAAGACAATTGATGGGGGAAGTCCTTCTGTGTATATGTTTGTCTTATTAGTTGATGAATAATGCACTGTTGACCAATAGGGAAGCAAAATATTTGGGACTAGAAGTTGAGCAGGATTCTAGGAAATGTAGTCAAGAGTACAGGGTCACCATGTGATCTCAGGAAGATCACATGCACAAACCTGGAGTCCTTGGTAAGATAGGATCTTATAGAAACATATATTAGTAGTAGCCAGGCATTGGTGGCGTATGCCTTTAATCCTGGCACATGGGAGGCAGAGGCAGGCAGATCTCTGTGAGTTTGAGGCCAGCCTGGTTTACAGAGCGAGTACCAGGATAGCCTCCAAAACAATACAGAGAAACCCTGTATTGAAAAACCAAAAAAAAAAGAAAGAAAGAAAGAAATATATATTAATAGTAAATGGTTAATACTTAAGACAGAACTAGCCAATGATAAGCCATGGACATTGGCCAACAGCATTGTAACAAATAGAGTCTCTGTGTGTTATTTTGGGGGTTAAAACAATGATGGCACTCAGGCAGATATCCCGTAACAGGCAATCATGATTTTTGTTTGTTAGATCTGTGAGTAGAGTAAACTGTGTAGATTGAGGATATAGGCAATAAAATTTGCTGTTAAATCAAGTAAAAGAGGCCTGGGGTTACAGATCAGTGTCTGTATGTTTACTGATCATGTGTGAAATGCTAGATGCAATCCACAGAACTATGAGTAAATAAGTATATTTGACGTGAAAGGTAAGTGGAAAATGTAGGTAGACTCAATGCCATTTATAACTACTAATTGGGTCAGGTGTAGAAAGAATTTACTGAAACAAAATAACTTGGAAACAGCAAGATAGGGGAAGGTTATTGCTGTTTGCATTGACAAGCTTAGAATTCACTATGGGGAACCTACATTGTAGATAATTTTGATATTCAAGATCTATATTAAATAAAAATAGAAACATAGTGTTATTAACACATACAGATGTTATTGGAATGTCACAGTGCTGAAGTCAGCCACAAAGACAATTGTTTTACTGGGAGAACAGAAGTACATAAAGAGTAAAGCATTTCACTGCTCTTCAATATTCAAATTTTGGATGGAACAGGGAGTCCTAATCGAAGTGACCGGGAAGAAACCAGTAAACTAAGACAAAAAGAAGGCAGCAGTCACATATGCCATGGGAAGCAAATATTTCAAGGAATGCCAAATTCTGTCAATACTGCCAGAAAGAAAAAAAAAAGAAATGTAGTTATTAATTTGCACATGTCACCAATCTCTAAGATATTGCAAGTTAGTGTAAGACAAGAATAATTCATATTCTTTCCAAATAAATTTTCATGTATAAGGCATAATGAGAAACAGTAATTACCCCTCTCTTTCCATAGACCCAAAGCCATCAGAAGAGGAGGAGATTTGCAGAAGATGAATGAAACGTCCTACAAACTACTGAAATAGAAATATCAGCAGTCCAAGCTGTCAATGTATACATCCTTTCAGAAAGGTATCTGATGGATTAAAAACTCCCACCTATCTACTATTCACCTTGTCCCCTCCACAGCTAATATTTCTTACTGAAGCCAGCAGGAAACTAGGAGCCAATTACTGCAAATCCTGCCCACACATATTAGCCTTCCAGGTCACCCAACTGATATGATTCACAGAAGAACCCAGGAGACAAAGGAACATTGTCTCTGTGGACATTGGATTTGCCAATTAACACAATTGTGGCTGATTTTCATTAGAAAATGTTTAATGGCTCAAATGGAAAAATAATTAAGTTAAAATAAATGTACAAGAAAATTTGAAAAGGTGATTTGAAGTAGAGGACTTTACTGGGCCCATTGCACAGCCTGTGTCCGAGAATGTGCAGAGGGTGTTGGGATTGACAACACAGAGACCCGAAGGCTCCTCAAGAAGGTTCTCTTTTATTCCTACTCTGGCTGGTTATTATATACCCTGACACCAGAGGTAGAGGTGGGTGGGTCTGAAGAGGCGGTTAGTCTTTGGAAAAGGTCGAGAACAGGGCAGTTCCTGTGGGCACGCCCTTTTCAGGAACATATTGCCCCAGACATTGTATTGTTTTTAGTAAACATGTTTTTAGTAAACATTGTCTTACAGCTGCCTGGTCCCAGGCTGATGGGAAAGTGGGTCTCTGGCCAAGGTCTGTTGTCCCCACAGGATTTTACAGTTATCTAAACATGGCTGTAAATGAATATGGAGATATGACAGAAGTGAGAATTTACCAGGGAAGATTTGCCATCTACTAAGGTTTAAATTTTGTTTAATTTTTGAATGGGCTATAGAAGAAATATATGCTATACAGAATGACCTAGCATTTTGGGGGATTAATTTGAAAGTTGATATACAAGACATGAAAATGAAGGGAAAGAACTTGTGATGAACACATGAAGCAATGAAGATGAAGTCATGTTCAGCCAAGACAATTTCTGTCATCCAGGTTGAATGGAGAGATAATCAAAAGAAACACAGATATTTCATGGAAAGAATTAAGGGAGTCATAATCTTGTAAGGAGAGATACAAACTATGTTACTGACAATAAAAAGTGAGTCAATTTATCAGAGGTATCTGCAAGAAGATATTCTGCATATGGTATACACCAGTATATGCCTATGAAGTTTTAAGAGGACAAGAGATAGGCACAGGCCAGTGGTTTGTATTTTATTATATCAGTGAACTTATTCATGATGGTGTGATTGAAGAAGAAATGGATGAAGAAAGAGGAGGGTTCTCTGAAATGGTCATCCATGTATTTACAGACGTTGCTTAGAAATATTAAGCAAAAATAATTTTTCCTACCTGAGTTGTTTTTGCCAGGATAGTTAATTACAACATCATGAATGCACCAAGGGCAGTCAGGATTTGACACCAAAAGAAACACCTGGAATAGGAAAAAGGGAATCTACATTTTCATTTGTAAACAGCAGAGGCGAAGAGGACTGGCCACAGGTGCTTGAATAGAGCAAAAAAATAAAAATAGGAAAGTGAGACCAGACAACCCACACAAACATGCGCTAATGTTGGCTTTTAAGGCCTTTTCTGTATATTATATAAAATATATTATTTTTCAGTCCCCCAGTCAAGATAGATACCCCAGAACAACTTCATACTGGACCCAAGCAATCAGGATATCTGGTAGAGAATGATGTTTGGAACAGCCTGCCACATTCTGTGTACTGCACTCTATTACCTTGCATGCAGTTCTGGCAGCTCTGTTTTCCAGGGTGTGGTATGTGATTTTTTTCAGTCTGCAGGAGGAAACAGAGCTCTCTGTTTGTAAATAAGGAGAAAATAGATGTAACACCTTCTGCTATTTCCTCCTCCCCCATCCCTTTGATCTTTCTTTTGCCCACATGTTCACATTCCTGTGCCTGCTTTCTCAAAGAGCATGTTTGCATTTGCTGTGAACACAAATTCAGGTACATGGTTGTTTTGGAAGCTTCTGTATATTACACTGGTTTCATGGTAAGTGGTTTCTTATCTGGTCAAGTAATCTTTAAAAGGTATCTTCTGTACCTACCTAATGCTTCCCTGACTCACTATACATAATGATGCACAGAAATAAGTTATTGTGTTATTTCTTTTGACAACTGTGTAATCAGGATAGTTTAACTCGGAATTATTCGTTTATTTTGTAAATATTATCATATTATGTTTTCTTTATAGTTGGGTCTAGAAAGAAGTTTTATTGGGGAAGAAAGTACTTTTACTCCCCAATTCTTATCTCATTATCAGATCAAGATAATTCTGCTTTAATGAGGTTTTTTTTACGCTGATTAGCAATTTATTTCAATTCATGGGGGTGAGATTTTTCTCTCACTGTCACATAAATGAATACTGCTTTCAATGAAATAAAATAGAATTTGATATAATCTGAACCCCAAAGCATACCTATATTATACAATCATACTTTAAAAATAAAAAAGCATAACTTATGTTTTATACAATCAATATAGAAGCTTTTTCTTTTGTGTCTTAATTTTTTACTGTTATGTTAATCATTGCAGTCATATGTAATTCTTTGTAATGAACAGAGAGTATAGGAAAAAGGAATAACATCTCAGTCTACGAAATGGGATTTGAGAGGATGGTGGCCTTCTAACTTACCCAGTGAAGTCATTTAACTTACTAGGTGATTTTACAGTTTACAATTTAGTAAATACTATTAATATGTTCACAGACTATAGAAAGTAGAAGTCATAAAACTGCAAAGAAACTTGAAATACGTGCTATAGCAATGTGTTAGCAGATGTCTATTGTTCTATAAGAATGCATGGATTTCTATTTTAACAATTCTAAATGAGACTTTCTTATATTCCTGGAGTACTGTGGAAGAGAAATAAAATCCAACTTATCTACTTAATGAAGACATAGTTGATTTCCAGTGAATGATGACATGAGATTTACATATTTTAACTTTTACCTGACCTTTTCATATTATCTAGAACCTTTGCTCACAATAAATGACTACTTAGTCATCTAGAAAATCAAATTTAGTTGTGAAAATACTTTGTAACAAAACTTTCTCATAAACTAAATTGGCATCTGAAGAGACGATTCATGAAAAGGATTGTAAGTATCAGTTGAGACATTATTCCTTTGGAAATCAATAAAATTTAGAGAGGTAATTATTTTATTTGTTTTCTGCAAAAATCCCTTCAGTCACTAAATCTAGTCAGAGACCTTTACTGAGTCCTTTAACAGTGAGTCTCATCTGTCATCACCACAACCAGAAGGGAGATTTTGCTACCCACCACAGCCTCATAAGATAACAGTAATGCTCTGGGATCTGCTTGTTAGAAACATCTTGCATATTTTCATGTATGGAATAAGGATGCTGAAAATCAGTGGTATTGCCTGATAAGATCATAGCCTCTATACAAACAAATAAACAATCTGTTTATGAATCTATATTATGAGCTCATCCTATCCAGGAGCAAATGTGTAATGATATCAACATTTAGTAAAGGAGCATTAAATTATACTTTAGATTTTTGAGAAATATAAGTATCTAGCTTCTAGCTGTACTTTTGTATGATAAAACATTCTAAGCAGGGAAGGCTATCATGGTTTCTATGAAGATAAGTTGCAAGCTGCAAAAATGGTAGATTCTGATTTTAAATAGCTATCTATCTTGAAATTTATTCACATAAATTGCCTTACCCAACTCCTGTTTAGTCTTCCATCCTTAGCCACATGTAAAAGTGCCAACATGGGTTAGTAATAATTGGCCAAAGTAAGCAAATAATTTTGATATATATAACTAATATATGTGCGCTGAGTCTTGTTTAGAAGTATGTACAGACAATATTAAGAGGATATAGAAGAAAATTAGACTCCTGGGATTATGCATATAGAAGCTACCACACTGGCTTTCAGGAATGTGTGGATGTTGGGGTACTACATATAGCTAAGTGGCAATAAAGAAAACATGAATCATTTCATGAAAATTGAATTTAAAACATGTAATCAACTTTAAATGTTTCTCTATGCCTTGCTATTTTCATTTATCAACCATTCATAGCCAACTATGCATTTATCTATACAGACATTTTTTATTACTTTAATTTTTAAATAGCTTGCTTCACATGTCAATCCCAGTTCCCTCTCCCTCCTCTCCTCCTGCACCGCCCCACCATCCTCCCCAGCCTCCCACCCTGTCTCCACTTCCTTCCACATAGGGGATATCCACAGTCTGTCATTTTGCTCAGTGCATAGTCCAGGAACTCCCCTAAGAGTCCAGGCTGAGAGATCATCCCTCTGTGTTATGGACACACAAAGTCCGTTTGTATGCCAGCGATAAATACTGATCTAGTGCCCAGGGCCCCATAGGTTGCCCAGGTCTCCCCATTGACTCTCACACTCAGGGGTTCTGGATCAATCCAATGTGGGCCTCCCAGCTGTTGGTTTGGGGTTCAAGAGCTCCCCCCTTGTTCAGATCAGCTGTGTCTGCTGATTTTGACTGCCCAATTTTGCCAATTTGCTCATCGTTCCTCTGTCTGTCACTGGGTTCCGTGGGTTCAGTTCAGTGTTTAATTGTGGGTGTTTGCCTCTGTTTCCATCAGTCACTGGATGACATATAAAGTAGACATCAAGTTCATTATCAAGAAGGGGCATTTAAGGTAGTCTCTCAACAACTGCTTAGCTTGCCAGTTGGTGTCATCTTTTTAGATCACTAGAGGTCTCACTGGTGCCAGATCTCTCTTCAAACCTATGACACCCTCTGTTATAGTATTTCTCATCCTGTTCTCCACCTATTCTACCCCCCCTCATCCTTCCTGTTCCCCCATGACCTAGTCTCTCCTCCTCTTCTCCTGCTCTCTTCTTCCCAGCTCCCATTCCCCCCCACACACCACCCGCCGAGTTCTCAATCTGTTCAGGAGATCTTGCCACATTCCTCTTCTCTGGGGTACTATGCATATCTCTCTTAGGTTCTTTTTGTTTCACAGACTCTCTGTCAGTGGCATCACAGACGGGAACTATCCTGATCCATGTCTAAAATCCATATATGAGTGAGTACATACAAAGTTTCTGTTTTTGTGACTGGGTTACCTCACTCAGGATGATTTCTTCCAGTGCCATCCATTTGCCTGCAAATTTCTATTGTTTTTTTCTGATGAATAGTACTCCATTGTGTAAATGTATAACATTTTCTCTATTCACTCTTCAGTTGACGGGCATGTAGCTTCCTTCCAGGTTCTGACTATTACAAATAATGTTACTATAAACATAGTGGAGCAGATGTCCTTGTATGAATTTGCATCGATGTTCATGAGGGAAATTAGTCTATATTTCTCTTAGTAATGTCTTTATGTAGCTTGGGTACCAAGGTAATTATAGCCTCATAAAAACAGTTTGGCAGTGATTCCCCAATTCTTGTGTGGAACACTTTGACGAGTATTGGAGTTTGCTCTTCTTTGAGTTTTCTGGTAGAATTCTTCACTGAAGCCATCTGGGCCTGGGTGTTTTTTGATTGGGAGACTTTTGATGACTGCTTCTTTTTTGTTAAGGGTTATAGGTCTGTTTAGATTGTTTATCTGTTCTTGAATTAGTTTTGGCAAGTGATATCTATCCAGGAAATTGTCCACTTCCTTTAAATTTTCAAATTTTGTGGAGTACAGCTTTTCACAGTATGCCCTGATGATTCTCTGGATTTCATCAGTGTCTGTTGTTATGTCCACCTTTTCCTTTCTGATTTTCTTAATTAGCATGCTCTCTCTGTCTTTGGTTAGTTTGGACAAAGGTTTGTCTATCTTGTTGACTTTCTCAAAGAACCAACTCTTTGTTTCATTGATTCTTTGCAATGTTTTCCTGGTTCTACTTGATTGATTTCAGCCTTCAATTTGATTATTTCCTGGCGTCTACTCCTTCTGGGTGAGTTTGCTTCTTTTTGTTCTAGAGCATTCAGTTGTGCTACTAATTCTCTAGTGTGACTGTTCTGTAGTTTCTTCATTTGGGCACTTAGTGCTATGAACTTTCCCTCTCAACACTGCTTTCAGAGTGTCCCATAAGTTTGGATATGTCGCTTCTCCATTATCATTGAATTCTAGGAAGTCTTTAATTTCTTTTTTATTTCTTCCTTTATCAAGGGATGGTACAATTGTGCATTGTTCAATTTCCATGAGTTTGTAGGTTTTCTGCGATTTGTGTTATTATTGAATTCTAATTTTAATGCATGGTGGTCTGATAAGATACAGGGTTTTTTTTTTGTATCTGTGGAAGTTTGCTATGTTTCCTATTATGTGGTCGTCGATTATAGAGAAGGTTCCATGTGGTGCTGAGAAGAAGGTATATCCCTTTGTGTTTGGGTGGAGTGTTCTATAGGTGTCTGTTAAACCCAGTTCTTCTAGTTCTTTTGTTTCTTTGTTAAGTTTTTGCCTGGAGGTCCTGTCTAATGATGACAGCAGAGTGCTGAAATCTCCTACTACTAGTCTGTGAGATTTTATGTATGATTTGAGCTTTAGTAATGCTTCTTTCATGAATGTGGGTGCCTTTGTATTTGGGGCATAGATGTTCAAAATTGAGACTATATCTTGATGGACTTTTGATGAATATGAAATGTCCTTCTTCATCTCTTTTGGCTGATTTGAACTTGAAGTCTAATTTGTTAGATATTAGGATTGCTACACCAGTTTGTTTCTTGGGTCCGTTTGATTGGAAAGTCTTTTCCCAACCCTTTACTCTGAGATACCGTCTGTCTTTGATGATGAGATGTGTTTCTTGTATGTAGCAGAAGGATGGGTTCTGTCTTTGTATCCACTCTTCTAGTCTGTGTCTTTTTCTAGGCAAGTTGAGACCATTTATGTTGAGGGATATTAATGACTATCTATTGATGATTCTTGTTTGTGCTTAATTTATTGGTAGTGGTGTTATTGTGTGTAGGTTCGCCTCCCTTTTTCTTTTGGTGCTTGGTAAAGTGGGATTATCTATTGCCTATGTCTTTGTGAGTGTAGTTATCTTTGTTGGGTCTAGGTTTTCCTTCTAGCATTTTCTGTAGAGCAGGATTCATGAATTCGAATTGTTTAAATCTGGCTTTGTCATGGAATATTTTGTTTTCTCCATCTATGGTAATTGAAAGCTTTGCTGGATATAGTAGTCTGGGCTGGCATCCTGGTTCCCTTGGCATTTGTAGGACATCTGTCCAGGAACTTCTTGTTTTCATAGTTTCCATTGAGGAGTCAGGTGTAATTTGGATAGGTCTGTATTTACATGTTACTTGTCCTTTTTCTTTAGTTGCTCTTAATATTTTCTCTTTATTCTGTAGGCTTGATGTTTTGGTTATTATATGGCAAGGTGACTTCTTTTTCCGCTCCAGCCTATTTGGTGTTCTGTAAGCATCTTGTATTTTCATAGGCATATCCTTCTTTAGGTTAGGGAAGTTTTCTTCTATGATTTTGTTGAATATGTTTTTTCCACCTTTGAGCTGTATATCTTTGCCTTCTTCTATACCTATTATTATCAAGTTTGGCTTCTTCACTGTGTCCCATATTTCCTGAATATTTTGTGTTAGGGATTTGTTGGTTTTGAGATTTTCTTTGGTTGATGTCTGTATATCCTCTAATGTACCTTCAACACCTGAGATTCTCTCTTCTATTTCTTGTATTCTATTGGTGATACTTGCATTTGTATTTCCTGATCATTTACCCAGAATTTCTATTTCCAGCATCCCCTCATTCTGTTTTAATTATTGTTTCTATTTCAGCTTTCAATCCTTTAACTGTTTGAGTTGTTTCTTTAATTTGTTTGGTTGTTTTTTCTTGGTACTCTTTAGATTCTTTAAGAGCTTTGTTTATTTCTTGAATTTTTTTGGTTCATTTATTTCCTCCATTTCATGTATTTGTTTTTTTTTTCTCTTCTATTTCTTAAAGGGATTTCCTTGTTTTCTCTTTGAGGGTCTCTATCATTTTCATAAAATAATTTTTAAAGTCTGTCTCTTCTGCTTCATCTATGTTGTGCTTTTCAGGTCTTGCTGGTGTTGCGTCTCTAGATTCTGGTGGAGTCATGTTGGTATTTCCATTGCTGAGTGAGCTCTTATTTTGTCTTCTTCCCAACTCTTCTTCCAGTGGGTATAGGTGGGGATCTTTCTGTCTCCACTGGTCTCCTTTCCTGAAGCTGAAGCTGGGGATGCTAAAGAGTGGAGTATGGAAGGACTGATGCCTTTCCTGTGTGCTGAATCCTCTGGATGCCAGGAGTGGGCCCCCAAAAGATTAAGGAGCAGGTGACAGATGGAGAAGTATTCCCAGAGGGACCCAAGCTCACCTGAGGCTGGGGATGCCAGAGGGTAGGGTCTGAAAGGACTGATGCCTTTCCTGTGTGGGAGATCCTGTGGATGCCAGGAGTAGGACCCCAGAAGATTGAGGTAGTGGGTGATGGGCAGCAGGGGAATGGTCCTAGTGCTCCAAGCTCACTTGAACCTGTGGACACTAGAAGATGGGTTCTGAAGGCTCTATATAGTCTTTTAATGTCTATAGTCTGCAATTCTCCTTATGCAAAATATCCATTGAGATATAATAAGAAACAACAAAGCAGTTCAAAACAAATTACAGGTAATAGGATGTTTGTAAGTAGATGTCAAGATTGCAACCAGTTCTCATAGGGGAATCCTGCAGTTTGTGCAAGAATATTAAGTAATATTAATTGCAGCCAGGTAGCAGAGGATATGACATTGCTCTTTACTCCAGTAGTCTTTCAGAAACTCAAGGACAAAAATCTCAATGCTGAGTGCAGGGGGAAAATAGGAAACATAATGGATTCTAGCACAGGGAATAATCCTAACAAAGATGATTTGCGTTCATCATCACCCTCCATAAGAATACACTTCTCTTGTTTCATTGACTCTCTTGTTCATCCCTTAGGAACTTTCCTTAGTAGAGGCTTCCAAGACTCTGCAATCCAAATTAGGCCTCTGTTACATGCACCATTAGCCCTTGATGCATAACAAAATACCCTAAACTGAGTGTTCCCAATAAAAACTACTCACTGTACTCATTATTTTCTAAGTCCCTGTTTGTGGGAGCTCAGTTGTGTTATTCTTCTGCTTTGTTCCCGTCAGGCTTCCTCGCATCTTATCTGAAATCACTCATCGTTCAATGATCAGCTCGTGCTTTATCTTAATTCTGCTTGTTCCTAAATGCTCTCACTTATATATCTTGGAGTTGACTGTTTGTGAAATGAGTAATTTCACATCCCAATATAGTCTTCCATTCTCCACGAAGTAATCTATTGATCCAGGCTTTTCTGGTTGTTTCAATTTCAAGTAAATCTCAATACACAAGTAATTTACAATTTCTTGTACCCTATTTTTGGAGGGTTTATTGACCAAAGTTAGGTACATCATCCACCTTACATTCTGTCTCTCAATAGGATAATTTGCAGTATCTTATTTTAAGACTATGAATAGAGTCAGAGTAAGTATTTTTGTAGATTTTCCATAATGACTGAACTGGTTTTTGGGGGCCCTTTCTCTCTGGAGCAATACCTTGCTTAGCCTATATGTAGCAAGGGGAGGCCATTGGTCCTGCCTCAAATTGATGTGACAGACTTCATTGACACCCCATGGAAAGCCTTACCCTCCTTGAGGAGTGGAGGGAGATGTAGTGGGGAAGGATAAGGAGAATAGGAGGAGAGGAAGGAGTGGGAACTGGGAATGGAAAAAAACAATTTAAAAAAGAACACTTTTCCCTTCTTCTAATACATGTATCTTTAGAATTTGTAATTCTATGCTTATCTGTAAGATGAAAATAAAGGTCTTTTATAGAGATTGGTGGACTTATAAGACGAAGCAAATCCACTTTGGAATAATAAAAGCCTCATTGTTTTGTTCTTAGAAACAAAAAGTTAAGACTTTTATTGGGGCATTTTCTTAATGCAATAATGGTTTTGCTTTTGCAACTTTGCTTACACCTGTCTTGCTTACTGACTCAATCATTTCCTTCCTTTATTCCATTCTCTATCACCCTGAATTTAACTCTCAAAGCTCTTGTTTACTGGTTTGGTTTGGAGACCTATCAGGGTTATTCATCGTCATCTATGTGACCCTGGGTTGCAGCTATTTATCAGAGCTCGTGGGCTCAGGAGTGGATATACAAATGAAGACTATAATTTCCTTCTCTGAGAAAATATTGATAACCAATAACTCCAAAGTAAAGGGTAGGGCACAATTGCCCCTCCTCCTTCCTTGGCTTACTGTTGACAGAGCTAATCTTGTGTGGACCTATTGGCAGTAATGACAAGTGATGCAGATTAGTGATTATAGAAGCTGAATTTACTCTAAAACCTTTAATGCCTGTTTTTATAATTAATCACCTTTTATTTCAAAATCAGCCTGAGATGTAGAGTTTTGTTTGTAATAACTAAAATGACTAGATATCCAAATTATTAAACAACTGAGAATTTCATGTTGTGGACTTTCAACAAATGTTGAGTTTCCACTCTCATATTGGTAGTCAGATTCCAATACAAACAAGTTTCTTGTGTGGGCATATGCTTCAATAGGAACTCATGGGGATAAATTAGGTGTGTCAGTGCATTAAGTTTACTAATTGAACAGTCATGAGACCTAAAGCTCAAATTCCAGCACTCATTTAACAATCCAAGAGTCCCACAAATGTCTGTAACCACAGTTTAAGGTGGGCCATATACTATGTATTACTGGGGTTTGCTGACTTGTTGCCTAGTCAAGAAACAGGATCTTCTGGTTCAATGAAGGAACCTGCACACACAAAGACACAAATAGATAAATATGTAAATAAATAGATGTTTGAAAATGAGTATTATTCAAAGCAACAACAGTAATTCTCGTTACCAACTCAGATGGTTCGTCTGCTTAGATGAGGAACCAAATAGTATTTGGTCTGTTCCTGTGACACCTCTAACACTTTGTACAACATGAACATGAAAATCAGCCAAAATCTCCTTTGTCACCAGACAATGTATTAAAATTTATTTATACATGTATATTTGTTTATAAATATATATATGTATATATATACATATATATATTTAATCCCAGCACTATACTAAGTGCTGGGATTAAAGGCGTGTGCTATTATAACTGGTGACATTTTATTTTTAAGATATAAAACTTAAGTTACGAATATTTATATCAAATGTCTGCTGACTATATTAGCCACATTTTGATAGCTTAATAAAGATATAAGATTTAAAATATTCTCATAAATTGCAATCTTGACTTTCCCTTTTCAGTTTTCTTCTGAGAAGTAATTCCTGTTTAAATGCTTACTGTCGTACTTGTAAACTTTTAATTATTTCATTCTTATAACTCTGTTTAGATGTAAATGTGACTCATCTTACTTTTCTATGAGAGCCGTTTTTGAAAGGTCAAACAGAAATTCTAGGCTCTCTGAAATGATACAACCTGAAAATACAAATCACTTTTATTATTGTTCAATTTATATGTATCCTACTAGGTGATATTGCATTATAAGATACATAATTATTATTAAATACTGTTATTGAATTAATTTTAAGACAAAAATTAATACTTCTAATGGACCATGAACTATGAAGATAAAATATGTCCTACCTTGGCTTTCAATTTACCAGACAATGTTATTATGTAGTGTGGAAGGAATGATACTCAAAAATAAGTCTTCATAATTTTTAATAATTCCAACACTATAAAAGTCTAAAGTCTACATATTATCTGAGACTAAGTAATCTCCTGATTATGAATGCCTATGAATCAAATACAAGTTACCTACCTCTGACTTTCAATGGCATAGAATAAACTGTTCTGTTCTGGCAGAGAAGAATCATGCATAGCAAAGAATGGTTAGAGTAAAACAGGAAAATTACCAAATACTAGGGTTGCATGTCTGAATCTAATGATGAAATTCATTATCCTCTGAAGAGTCAAGATATTTCCACTTCTTTAGCTCTACCACTGATACCACCCATCCCTCTCCTCTGGGCTATTCAGACTCCATGCCTATAGCTCTACTTAGCAGATGTCAGAACAGACCAACCATCTCCAACATACCAGGGTCTCCACTGTAACATGATCTTCACATTCAAAGCTTCACAGTCATTTCACACAGGCCTCCTTTCAGGACCTCTGACCTCTAATGCATTGGCCTCAGCCACTCTAAAAAAACTACAGTGCACAACTTCATTACTCAGCCTTGTATCTTTCACACCTCTAAAACAGCACCACTTTGGTGATACTGCCAAATTCTACTATGTCTAGATGGAGTGTAATTCATTTGGACAATAGTTGCAAAAGCTTCTGCGTGGCCTAGTGGAAGTAGTGTCCTGGGCAGTTATTTTTCAGGAAGAGGAAACCTGTCTTCTGAATTCTCAGTTCATGCTCCCCATTTTCATATAAATTTGTGTCTTTATAAATTGATGCTTATAGGGGTGGGATCTTGCACCCTAGGTACCTTTCCTGTTATTCCAGTATCAAGAGCCAAGATTCTCTTTAATGGTGTTGATTTTTTTTAACAGTTATAGCTTTTGTAAACTATATTCTGTGTCATGAATTAAAGGTTGATCACATACCTTTGTTCTTCCAAAATTAATGCATTATCTTTTAATTCAATGTGACTCTATTTTTCAGGTCATGGATAGAATGAAGTCAGATTGTTTTCCAAAATGTTACATGGATGGCCATTAGACAAGTTCATTAGAGAGTTCTTATTCCCCTCTGTGTTCACGGAAGCTAACTTCCACTCTACAGATCCATCGTCACCCTTATCTTCTAAGCTCTCTGCATTCTGATTGCAGCATTCTAGGACTTTCTGAAGTAAAGTTCTAAATTCCACCACATTCTTTCCAAAGACCAATTTCAAATTTCTTTGGAAAAAACTACATGGACATATTGGTGATATAAATGGTCCAACTTCTCAGTACCATATTTGTCTGAGTCTCTTTTATGTTGTTAAGATAAAGTACTCTGAAAAAAGCTACTTTTAAGGGAAAAATGGATTAATTTGGCTAACATTTCTAGAGTACCAACCATGATAGTGAGGAAGCAAGGCAGCAGAAGGTGGAGACAGCTGGTTATGTCATATCCGCGATAAATAATTAAAGAATGATAAGTGCCAATGGGCTGGTCACATCTCTTATTCCACTTACACAGTCCAGTACCCAAGCCAGTGAGTGAATACACTCACAGGGAAGTAGTTTCTCACCTCAATTGAAGCAATCTATAGAGCCCCCCACAGACATGCCTACAGGTCATCTCCCCAGTGATCCTAGATTCTGCAATGTTGATAATTATCATTATCTTTGACAACTGAAGGTGAGACTGAATCTGACTTTTGAAAAAAAGGAAATGAGGAAAAGTATTCCCAATATGCCTAACAAAAAACAGGATTAAAAATGCTAGTTAACAAAGACTGATTTCCTGTCTTATCCTGTTTTATAGTCCTTTCTAGTGTTTATATTAAAGGTGTGCACCACCACTATGGCATCTATGGCTAACAAGTGTGGCAGGTGGGATTAAAGTTATGTGTCACCACTGCCTAGCCTGTATGGCTGACTAGTGTGGCTGACTAGTGTGGCTAGCTTTGCACTCTGATCTTCAGGCAATCTTTATTTGTTAGATCAAAAACAAAATATCACCACAGCTAGTGAGCAAATGCTGGGTGGGTAAGGAAGCTTGGGGGTGGAAAAACACTGACTAATGAATACATAAATACTGTTAGACGGGAGTAAACTTTAACAGTCCTTCCATATCAAAAAAAGTAAATATAGTTAACCATGACACATTGTACTCTTAAAAATTACAAAAAGAATTGGCAAGATGGCTCAGTGGGTAAAACCACTTGCCACTAAGCCTGATGACTTGAGCTCAGTACCTGGAACCCACATGGTGGGAGAAAAAACCAACTCCAACAAGTTGTTCTCTGACCTCCACACATGCACAATGACACACATTTACATGTATGTATACACTCAAACAAAATGTAGTAAAAGGTTTTTTAATTGCAAAGATAGCAAACACTATATGGATTTACTACAAAAATAATAATGTTATGACGTCATGTATTTTTTAGTTAGCAACATGTAATATATGCATGTATTTCAAAATACCATGCTGTATACAATTTAAAATTTCAATATGTGTCATTTTTATTAAAAATGAATAAATAAATACAAAATACTTGACTCACTCTAAGATATTACATATAATCTGGTCTATTTGGTCTATGGATTTCCAACTTGATGACATTGGACTGCAGTCAGAATAAGGGTCAAGTCTAGATTTTCCATTGTCTCTCTATGATTTAGACATATTACTGAACATCTCTGAGACCATTGCTGTATTCATTGTAGAATTACTGTGCTACAGACAACACATCCAAGTATATGTGCTTTTGTTCTTCAGTAAACACTGTTTTACACACAGCTATTTTGACTATTTCATGTAAATATTTCATGTACCTCCTCCTTCACCAGGGATGGAGCCTTGTTTATCTTTTTGTCCATCATACCTCTGCATGACAAGTTGAAGGGCTTCAAAATTGCTTCATAAAGCCAGACAGTGGTCATGCACACCTTTTATCCCAGCACTCAGAAAGCAGAGGCAAGTAAAACTCTTGAGTTTGAGGCCATCCTGATCTACATAGTGAGTTCTAGGACAGTCAGAGTGACACAAAGAAGCCTTGCCTCGAAAAACCAAAAGAAGAAAAAAATGTTTCATGAATAAAACTATACATAGATGCTCACTTCAGACCCCTGTTTAGTCTTCCTTTATTAACTGTGTGAGGGTCTTCCAAATTCATTGCACCGCTCTTCCCCAGCTTTGTAGTCTGAACCCAATCATGAACTAAGCTCACCAAGGCTACATACCAACTTGCAGTGTTTCGACCTCATCAGGATATTCAGCAAATATCTCAACACATTGCAACTCAATGCAACAAAAATATTTGTTAATAAGTTGCCAGGTTGGGTTTATGGAATCAGTATAGGCAGGAATGAGAACAGAAACTGCACAATATCTTCCCTACCACATTTCGCCATAAATTCTTCCTTTTTGATGTTTAACAGCTGAACAATCCCTGTTCTGAATAACTTAAAAAGCTATCCTAGCAGTGAATAAAGTTTGTTTAATTTCTATTTAAAAAAGTGCTAGTTCAGATAAATGAATTTGGATACCTCACTAATGGTGTTAAGCTAGTCAAGAGAGCATTAAAATTTTTGCATACAGGAGGTAAGAATGTGGAGAAAAGCTCTCTTTATTCATCAAGAAAGAGCAAAAGCAAACCTGACAATTGTGTTCCTCTAGGTGTATTTAATGATTAAGACCTAGAGCAAGAACAAGAGGTCAGATCAAGTTTAGAGAGGGAAAGGGTATGCAATTTTGTAGAGTTTCTAAGTGAGCTAAGAGTTAGGGTTGTAAGAAGCCAATAAAGAGTTTCCCTGTGGTAAAATTTATCTATATTCTGCAACGAAAAAGTCACTTCTGGTGTGAAAGTATATTTCTTAAAGATAAAATTATAGGACCATGACTCAATACAAAACAAGATTTGACATATACTGGTATTATTCTACCTCAGTAACCATTTTAATGTTTAGGACAAGGTTTGATTTAATATAGTTAGCAAGTCCTCTTTATTCTTACTGCTATGGAGGATATCACATCTCTACAAAGAGAAGGCAGCCAAAAGTAAGCAAAATGAGACCACTTTTGTCAGAGAATAAGAAATATCAAAAGGTCAAATGAGTAACCAGATGGCAACAAAATATCTATTGTTTACGATTATGATGATTCCAATCAGATTACATCCTCTTTTACTAGAAAAATATGCTATTATCCTTGCCAGGCTTGTAATAGAGGATTATTATATGAAATGTTTTGTGTCTTAAAATTACTTATAAATCCAAAATCCTTTTTGAGGGGCATCTTTGTGTCTTTCGTAAATTATCTAAGCCTACTAATTCTGTTTTTATTCATCTGTGGAATTGAAACAATGATGATCATGTACATTTCATAGGATTATTTTAGAGACTAAATAAGATAATTGCTATTAAAGTGCTGAAGAGAAGTGTAAGTAATAAATAATGGTCCCAAGTTTTGTTTAATATAAATATTAAAAGCGCATGTAATAGACCTACAATTCAAAATCCATACAACTTTGGTATTCTAAAGAGCACTTTAGGTTTCTGTAAACGTCAAAACATTTTAAGTGTTCTTACTCAAAGATTATTTTCAAAAATATGCCCTGCCCTTCACACGCACGCACGCACACACACACACACACACACACACACACACACACACACACACTTATCGCATATATTTTGGAAAACCATGAGTTAGTATTGCTGTGCAATGAAAAGATTGCTTTTTTAATATGGAAACCATAGCAAGAATTATTTACCTTTTAGATAATCTGTACTTAAATGTGATTTATCTGGATTTGCTTTACTTAATATAATTAAAATCCTACAGTGACAAAACAGTAAAATAGCATTTGTTTCCATTTAGCATTTTCAATACATCAAAGCCAGAATTGCTGCAGCCTGGAAGCAGACAACAGGGTACCACTTATTTCTGGCTCTATTCTTTATTCCATCAAATGGGTTGTGATCTAATATCACAATTCATTTTGAATCTAAATGTGCCCTACATTTAGCTAGTATAACATTCCTTAGGTAAGCCTGCATCGTATGCTTACATCTATCATTCATTGAGAATTCCTTCATTTCAGTCACAAGATTGTTCAGACATCTTTTCTCTACTTAGTTCTAGGCCTAGTCATTTCTCAGAAGAAATGAGTAGTTTCTGCATGGTGTATAGGAGAGCATCTCTAGAATCTAAGATCTAGGCTGACCTAGCACTCAGTGCACCTCAATGGATTCATACTGTTGCTGTGGTAAAATAAATACCTCTCTCTCTCTCTCTCTCTCTCTCTCTCTCTCTCTCTCTCTCTGAGTGTGTGTGTGTGTGTCTGTGTATGTGTATGTCTTTGTGTGTGTGTCTGACACACATGCACACTAGGCATGCACACAAATATAAATACATTTCCATCCTTAGTTCTGTGTACATCTTATTTTTTATGTATTGTAAAATAAAAGGACACTTCCAGTTATCCTCAAATACAAGCAATGTTATCTCTTCCCTACTCTGTGTTTGTACTTCTATTTCCATCAAGAAATAATCTATACCAACTACTATTAATTTATAAAATTATCTGCTCAGAAGTTCCAGTTTGTGTCATGACCATACTAGGTTCTCTTGACACTACATGATGAAGCATGCCTAGCTGCAACACTCATCAGGGTACTCCTGTGCTGTCTCCCTTACTATTTTTGATTTCAACTTAAAATGATAGACTTGTAAAAATGCCGTCCCAGGGATGTCCCTAAAACCCTGTTACCAAGTTACCACATTCCCAAGGTATGCCTGGCCTTCTCAATGACTTTCAGGTGGAATAAGGAAATAAAAAGAAGTAAGGAAGGAAATAAGAAAGAAGGAAGGAAGGAGCAACATATGATACCTGCATATTGCCAATTATAAAGAAAATCATAAAAAACAACCTAATGGAAAAATAATTAAAGGTGCATTTATAATAGTCAAAATCATACAAATTTTATATAAATTCTCAATTAAATATTGACAAAATTAACAATAATTTTAGTTATTTTAAGTGTTAATGATTTACTTGCCCTCATGGTATTTTTCTGACTCAAAATATCTTTTGATATATTTTAAATTCTCTTTCCAAAGAAGCACATGGTTGTTGTCCCATGATTCTTTTTTCCCCATTTATTGAAAACAGATTGTTACCTTATAAAATATATCCTGATTACACTTTCCTCTTCCTCTAGCTTTCCAGTTCTTCCCCTTCTCCCCTCCCATCCAGAGCCACTCAGTTTCTGTCACTCAATGGAAAATATCAGGTTTTCAAGAGATAACAACAAAACATAGCAAAATAAGATACAATAAGACAAAACTTAAACCATCACATTGAAATTGATCAAGGCAAACCAATAGAAGGAAAAGAGCCCAAGAGAAGGCACAAGAAGCAGAGACAAACTAATTTGTATACTCTGGATTCCCAATAAAAACACTAAACTGAAAGCTATAATATATATATATATATATATGTATGTATGTATATATATATATATATATACATATATATATATATATATATATGACCTGTGCAGACCATTGTAGGCTCTCTGCATGCTGACTTAGCCTCTGTGAGTTCATATGAGATTTGTGCATGTTTAGAGATAACCATTTCTCTCTTTCTCTCTCTCTGTCTCTCTGTCTTTCTCTCAGTAATATCTGACTACAGGTTCCTCTATGTGTTCCCATATGCTGCAGTAAATAAACAATCTGATGTTTGCAAAATAAGGCACTAATTTTATGAACAGAGCAGAATATCATTAGGGATCATTCTATCATTCCTTTTTTCAAGTAGTGTTTGATTTTCACCTTAGGTCTTGGATTCTTGGTCACCTAAGCAAGAAGTGTCAGGTATGGATTCCATTTCAAGAATCAGGTCCTAAATTAAATGAGATGTTGCTTGATTACTCTCACAGGCTTTGTGCCACCATTGCTTTTGCATATTTGCACTGTAGATTAAAGTTTTGGGGGCAGGGTTGGTGTCTATTTTTCTCTTTTTTTTAGACTGTAAAGTGCCTTCATTTGCCACAGACACTAGAAGTTAGAGTTGGAGGCTCTATGTAGACACCAGCTTGATGTCTGCATATTCAATGAGTTGTAAAGATGCTTTCTTCAGCTATGGTGCGGGTTGTCAGTTTATAGAGTGCAACTGACTGTCCTGGAAACAGTCATGTATTGGGGGGATTTCCACGAGTCGCCTTTGTCTAATAACTCAAGTGTAAATAACCCAATTAGACTACAGGAAACTTCCTTTGTTGACAAGAAATGACCAGTTTGAACTCTTTTATTTGGAGACTTCATTAGGATTACCTTCATATATTTTAAGTTTCCAACTGTACTAGGTTTCACACCCTCCCTCAAATGTCCCTCAATACTCCTTGTCTCTTCCCAGATTCTCTCTCTACACCACCGTACCTCCCCCTCTCCATCTGATCCTCCTGTCCCCATGTCTTGCACTCCTCATTCACACATAAAATCCTTTCTATGTCCACCTCTCTGTGGGATCCCTTATGTATAGAGAAAGTGACCCCTCTAGTTACTTTCTTTATACCTAGTATCTCTATACCTAATTGTAACTTGTTTATCATATTTTTGAAGTCTAAGATGCACATATAAGCTAATATAGACCATATTTTTTCTAGGTCTGACTTACCTCATTCTGGATGATATTTTTTCTAGTTCCATTCATTTGCCTATAAATTTCATAACATCATTTTATTAAACAGCTGAGAAAAACCATCACACTTTAAATGTACCCCATTTTCTTTATCCACTTTTTCTGTTGATGGACATCTAAGTGATTTCCTGTTTCCAGCTATTATGAATAGAGCAACAATGTTCATGATTAACGAAGTGTCCTTGTGGCATCATGCAGCAAACTTCTGGTATATAACCAAGAGTGCTGTAGCTAGATCTTAAGGTCAATTCGTTTCTATCTTTCTGAGAAATCACCCTACTGATATCCCTAGTGACTGTATAAGTTTGGACTCTCACTAGAATGTGTGATTCTTATATTTCCCATCCTTGCCAATATAAGCTATCAATTGTTATTGATCTTAGCCATTCTGATGAGAGTAACCAGAAATATCAAACTAAGTTTCAGTTGCATGTCCCTGGTTATTAAAAATGTTGAACACTTTTAAGTGTTTCTTAGCCATTTGGGTTTCTTCTATTGAGAATTCTTTGCTTAAACAAGTCTTTACTTTTTTAATTTGATTAATTTTCATATCTAGTTTCATGAATTCTTTATATATGTTATATAGTTGACAAAAATATTTCCCATGTCTCTAGGCTGCCATTTTGTCTGAATGAGGTTATCCTTTCCCTTCCAGCAGTTTTCCTTTGCAGCTTCCTGACATACCATTTATTAAGGGTTAATCTTAGTGCTTGTCCTAATAATGTTCTCTTCAGAAAGTATGTGTCAAAGAGTTCAAGGTTATTTCCCACTTTCTCTTCTATTAGGTTCAGTATGTCTTATTTTAGGTTGAGTTTATTTTTTTAATTCATTTGGAGTTTATTTTGTGTAGGGTGAGAAATTTATATCTTTCTGCCTTCTTCTATATGCAGACATTAAGTTTGACTAGCACAATTTGTTAAATATTTGGTGTTCATTTTTAGGATGCATTTTCGGCTTCTTCTTTAAAAAATTGGTGCCGAAAGGTGTGTGGATTTATGTATCAGTCTTCAATTCAGTTTCATTGATCTACATGTCTGTTTGTATGCTAATTCTTGCTGTTTTTATTACTATAGTTTTGCAGTATAACATGTAATTGAAGATATTTGATACTGCTAAGAAATTTTTACTTCTCAGGATTCTTTTAACACTCATGGGTTTTTGTGTTTCCATATGCATCTGAGGATCACTTTTCAATATCTGTGAAGAACTGTGTTGGCGATTTTGATGGGAAATGCATGAAATGTGTAGACTGCTTTTAGTAAGATGGTCATTTTTACTATATTAATCCTACCTATCCATGAGCATGGGAAATTTTTCTGTCATCTGATTGATGATTTCTTCAATTTCTATTTTCAAGCACTTGAAGTTTTAATCATATAAATCTCTCAATTTCTTTTTTAGAGTTACTCCAAGATATTTTACATTGTTAGAAGATATTATGAGAGTTATTGTTTCCTTTAAACTTTTCTCAGTTCTGTGTGTTGTTTCTATATAAGAGGGCTAATAATTTTTGCATTCAGTTTCTTTGCACAAATATTTTATCAGTTCGCCCAGTACATTTTTTTGGTCACTTTGTGTATACTATCATATTGTCAGCAAATAAAGATACTTTGACTTTATCCTTTCCAATTTGCATCTATTTGATATTCTTGAGTTGTCTTATTGATCTAGCTAAGATTTCTAGTACTGTATTGAATAGCTATGAAGAGAGTGTACAACCTTGTCTTGTTCCCGATTTTAGTACAATTTCTTTGAATTTGTCTACATTTCAGTTGATTTTGGCCACAGACTTTCTCTAAACTGCCTTAATTGTATAGAGGTATACACCTTGTATACCTAATTTCTCCAGGATTTTTATTATGAACGACTGTTTTATTTTGTCAAAAGCCTATCTGTGTCTACTGAGATGCAGTATTTGTTATTCAGTGTATTTATAGGGTTGATTACATGTATTGACTTTTGTATATTATATTATCCTTGTATCTTTGGGATAAAACATTCTTTATTATTTCAATATCTTCAGACTGCCAGTATTTGGTGGAGTATTTTTGAAGCTTTATTCATAAAGAAAATTGGTCTGGAATTCTTTTCTGTTATTGGGAATTTATGTGATTTAAGTATCAAGGTAACTGTGTCCTCATAAAATACTTTTTTCTTGTTTTAATTTTGTGGAATAATTTGAGGAGTACTAGAGTAAATTCTGTTTTGAAAGTGTGATAGAATTCTGTGCTGAAATAATCTGATCCTGGGCTTTTTCTTAGGAGACTTATGGCTGCTTCTAATTTCTCTGGGTATTATAGCTGTATTTAAATTACTTATCTGCTTTTGATTTTACTTTGTTATGTGGTATTTATAAAGAAAAATATCCATTTCTTCTGAATGCATCAATTTGGTGGAGTGTAAGTTTTAAAGTGTGCTCTTATCATTCTCTGGATTTCCTTAGTATCTGTTGTTATGTTGCCCTTTTCAAATCTGATTTTATATGGATATTGTCTCTGTTTATTGGTTGATTTGGATAAGGGTTTGCCAATCTTATTGATTTTCTCAAAGAACCAATTCTTTGTTTCATTGATTTGTGTATTATTCTTTGTTTCTGTTTTATTGATTTCAGTCTTAAATTTGATAATTTCTTGCTGTCTACTCATTTTGTGTGTGGTTTATTCTCTTTGTTCCAGGGCTTTCCAGTTTGGTTTTAAGTTGCTAGTAAAATACCTCTCCTGTTTTTTTTTTTTTAATGCAATACCTTAATGTTATGAACTTCCTCTCAGACCAGCTTTCATTGCATCTCATATGAGCTTGTATATGTCATGTATACATTTTCATTCTATTGTAGAAATTATTTTTTTCTTTATATGTCTGGAGCCATTTTTCATCCAATACAGAAATTTTCAGTTTCCATGTGTTTGTAAGCTTTTTGTTGTTTCTTCCATTTATTCCCAGCCTTAAACCATGGTAGTCATATAGGATTCAGGAAGTTGTTTTAATTTTCTTGAATCTGTTGATACTTTCTGTTCAAGTATGTAGTTAATATTTGAGAACGTTTGATGAAGTTAAAAGAGGAAGATATATTCTGCTGTAAGTGAAATGTTTTTAAATATCTATAGGTTCATTTGTTTTATAACTGCCGTTAGCTCCAGTGATTTTGTGTTTAGTTTTTGTACTGTTGGTGAGAGTATGTTAGTGAAGCCTCCCCCTTTCATTGTGAGAGGCTCAATATAATATTTATGACTCAATGATTTTTTTTACAAAATTGGGTGCCCTAATATTTGATGTGAAGACTTGAAAAGTCATATTGATGGATTTTTCCTTTAATGAATATGTAGTATCCCTCCTATCTCTTCTGATTAGTTTTGGTTTGAAGTCTATTTATGTTTAGGTGTTAAAATGACCACACCAGCTTGGTTTTATGCATATTTGCTTTTGGAATGTTTTTTTTAACGACTTAACCTGGGATAATGTTTATCCTTGATATTGACATGTGTTTCCTGGATACAGCAAAAGTATGGATCTTGTTTTCTCAGCTATTCTGCTAGTCTGATTCTTTTTATTGGGGAATTACAACCACTAATTTTGATAAATATAAATGCTAATTTGCTATTTATCTTATTTTGTTGTTGATGCTACTGCTGTTGGTGGTAATGATGATGATGATGATGATGATGATGGTGTGTGTGTGTGTGTGTGTGTGTGTGAGTTTTGCATGTACTTCCCTTCTCTTGAATTTGCTGGTTTGAAATTATTTATTTCCTGTGTTTTCATGTTTATAAATAACCTGTTTTTGGTTGTAGTTTTCTTCTTCTGCAGTGCTGTATTCTTACATAAATATTGCTTAAATTTTGCTTTATCATGAACTAATTTTCATCATCTTTGATGATTTAAACTTTTGCTTACTATAGTGGTCTGAGTTGGCATATGTAGTTTCTTAGATTCTGTAGACATCTGTCATGCCCTTCTGGCTTTTGGGTGTCCTTTAAGAAGTGACATCAAATTCTATTAGGTCTGCCTTTAAGCTTTTAATATTCTTGAATTGTTCTGTACATTTACTGTTTTGATGATAAAATGCTGATGTGATTTTCTTTCTGGTTCAATCTATTTGGTGTTCAGCATATTTTTTGTATCTTTATATGCCTCTCCTTCTTTAGGTTGAGAAAATTATCTTTTATGATATTGCTGAAAATATTTTTTGAACTTTGATATTTGTTTCTTCTCCTTATTTTATTCCTATTTGTTTTTTCATAGTGTCCAAAATTTCCTACGTATTTTGTGTCAGGAATATTTTGACTTTATCATTTTCTTTGACAAATGTACCTATTTGACAAATGTCTACTATTGTGCTTTTAATGCCTGTGGTTCTCTCTTCCATCTTTTATATTGTGTGCTGAGGATTGCCTCTGAGGTGGGTGTTTGAATTTCTGAACTTTTCATTTCCAGAATACCCTCAGCTTGGGTTTTCTTTATGGATATAATTTCCATTTTCAGGTCTTGAACAGTTTTATTTGTTTGCTTCTACTGTTTGTGTTCTCCTGGATTTTTCCAGTACTTTATTCTTTCTATTTTTAAGGCTATTTTAAAATAGCCATACTGGCTATTTTAAGATCTTCTTACTATGCTTCAGCTATCATGGAATATTCAGGCCCTGCTATGGTCAGATTTCTGGACTTGAGCTCTCATAGAGACATACTGTCTCGACTGTTATTGGGTTTTTAATTATTGAATTTGTACATCTGTGACAGAAAAGACTCTAGTTCTACATGATGATATCTGGTTTTGTTTTAGTTCTGTGTGTGTTTTGTTCCATGGTTTCCGTTTTCTCTTTTGATTTTAGGAGACAGTACTGGATAAGTTTCTCATGGTTGGAAATTTTCTGTGGAATTGATAGGTGTATCTACTGGAGATTTCAGGTAAAATGTGTTTCTAGAAATTAGTGTTGAGAACCAGCACTTAGGGATGAGGATAATCTAAAGGTACAATGGTGTTTACAAGAGGGTGGAAAGCAGAGTCTTCCATCATGATCTGCTTATGTACTCTCCTTGGGGTAGGGGCAAAAAGTAGAAAGGAGTTACCCCAGAATATCTCCTATAGTGTTTTCTGGGTTTGGTTGCCAGGATAAAGTAGCTAGTGGGTAATGGAGGTTAGGAGGACAAGATCTATGAGATCCACAGGAGATGGAGGGGCAGGGAAGGCAATAGCAAGTAACATGTTCAAGTTGAGTCTAGGGGATTAGGTTTGGAGGAACAAAATGTGGGGTGAAGATCTGTAGTCAGCCTACCTGGTCTCCTGACAGGAGAGGCCTGTGGGTTAGTGGGGAGTGCTTGCTGGATTTGGAGGATGGTATAAAGCAATGAGCAGGGGGTAGTTAGGAGGTAAAGATCCATGGGTTCTCCAGAAGATATGATCAAGGGGGTAAGGAAGGCTCCATCAAATTTTCTGTTTGAGAACAAGATATGAGACTGGAGGATTGGATTTTGAGGCAAGAAGGTAGTTGTGAAATTTACCAGTAAAATGGGAAAACAGCTTACCTGCTTTCGGGGTCTGCTCAACTATTGTATTCACAGAAATTTCCTTTTGATGCTGTATGCTGGGATAATGGCATGATTTGGATAATAGAAGGTGAGAGGAAAAGATCTTTGAGATTTTGGGGTGATGAGGATAGAGGGGAAAGGTAGATCACAATATGTATTCTGCTACAGACCTGGGAATGAGACTGGGCAATTGAATCTGCAGGAGGAGAAGGAAAGATGGAGTTGTGCCCAGTCTTTATTAATTAAATTTAATTCTTTGAAAATTGTATGGATGCAAGTAATTCAATAATTCATATTGATTGCTCTTATCCCCCATTTTCTCTTATCTCCCTCCCACTTGTTTTTAGTTTGTTGTTTCATGCAAACCTCATTATCACATTTTTATCGGTTTTATTTTATGACACACTGAGTTCAATGAAGGTTCTCTACTTGACCAAGATTTAGAGCTATCAATTGGTGCCCAGAAGGCACAACAGTGGGTACACAGTTGAAGATAATGACTCTAATTGTCCCAGAATCTGTCAATAGCTAAAAGTTCAGCAGTAATCTCCCTGCATCATAGCTTCCAGAATATTGAAAGTTACCCAACAGGTGGGAAACTTCTGTCAGAGTTGCAGTTTACTTTCTCAGTATATCGAAATTGATTGTATGATGTTTCTGGCAATAGTTTTGAGAAAAAAGAAGAATGACAAGAGACTGTATTGTTTAGGGAAACCTGTGGGAGTACCCTTAACCAACAACTCCTACAGGTTTAGTTCACAGCTGGCACTGGGGATTTTCTTTACTGCATGTTGCAGTAGTATCATCGATCTATATTGGGTAGTTCTCCACTTAAACCTCCAACTTCCTTGTATTATCTTGCTCTAATTTCCTTTTACCTGTGTTTTATTATTCCCTTTTAGAACTCTAATTTTAATAATTCCAAAATATTAATTTTATTTTTAGTTAACC
This sequence comes from Mesocricetus auratus, assembly GCF_017639785.1. Taxonomy (NCBI): domain Eukaryota; kingdom Metazoa; phylum Chordata; class Mammalia; order Rodentia; family Cricetidae; genus Mesocricetus; species Mesocricetus auratus. The sequence goes on from NW_024429195.1 coordinate 38,942,630, forward strand.
AATGCAAATCTATTATAACACTTGTAGTGTAAAACATTTAGAGGAATTGATTAGTTGCTTGTAGAAATGAGTAACAAAAATGACATGCTAGTAATTGTTTGATGCGAAAGCCTAATTACTCATGCACTGTAATAGTTTTGAAGTTACAGGTGAGAATAAACTGAACAAGACATAGTGCCATTCTAACTGATGTCTGGGATAACTGCAGGCTTAATCATCTTTACCTTCAGTTCTAATGCACAATTTTTTTATTTGCAGCTTAACTGTTTTTGCAGTGGTTACTACTGCAGCATCTGTGGGTTTTTGTAATGGTCTTTTTATGTTAATTTGATGAGAATGAAAACCAACTTAAATTCAGATTCAGAACATGGCTCACTCGTGAATGTTCTCCAAAATCAAGGTTGCTGGATCCCCACTGTCTATGTTAATCTACCTGTGTCGATTGCAAAGAGAATAGGATTTAATATCAGTTCAGTTGAAAAGAAACTGATGTTGTGAAAGCAAGCCTTTGGGAAATTCTCTTTCTCATTCAATGATGAGACTATGACCTGAGACAAAAAGGCAGTAAAGACCAAGAAGGCTTTGCTTACATATCTATATTTTAAGCATTTAACAATATAATTTTACTATTTCTACCTCATACCATGGTAGGTGATTATATACATGTCTATCTTTTTCTAAATGCAATGGAATATAGAAATACATACATACATAAATCATACATACATATATGTGTACATATGTATGTATGTTTGTAAGAAAAGAAAAGAAACAAGGAGAGGAGAACTTGAGAAGAAAAATTGAATATGGAAAAATATTGTGGTAATCAAAGGTTTAATTTTCCAAAATTTCAGTTGGACTGAGAAGGTCTGGGCAGAAAAAAATTGATTTCACAGATATCACCTGTGGATGAATCTGACAAGGATATCCACACACCAAAACCACTAGTATCTACTACGTTTAGATTGTCGGGGAACTGACCTATAAATGGGTTTTCCCATTTGCCCATTGTATAAAGTCCCAAGACTCTCACCCTTGTGTACAGAGTCTCACCTCAGTAGGTTGACTGACTCTCCAGTTGTTCCAATTACAGAATGATTCTGTTTCTGGAGATGCCTTTCTGCTTTCTTTTATTGCCTTTATCAGTCCCAGTCTAGCAGGGATGATGTACACATTTTAGTTATGTTCTGGAAAAATTCATTTTTATTTCAAGGTAATGATGGGATTTCTTATCCAGCTATTCACATACCAATAATCAGCTTGGATGACTTTAAAGAAAATCTGTTTAACATAGCCAGTATTAAGCTAATTCTTTCCCACTTTTAAACACTTGGTTTAAATACATTTCTGACACAGCTACACTTCTTGTTCTGTGGCCATTTACTTCAATAAAACCTTCTGAAATGTAAATCTCTACCATTTAAATTTAGTTCTGGGAAACCTGTAAGATTCAGGTTTCGTCTTTCCTTCACAACTATTCAATTTTTCCACCAAGTATTCCACTGTTTATCTATCTTATGGAGGAAAAATCTTTGCGGACTAAAAGCTTTTAGTAAACAGCATAAAAGGCTCACCACAACACTTTGGCTAATGAAGCAGGACCCAAACAAATGATATTTACAGGTTCCTCTGGAAAGCAATGATTATAACCTCCTTTCACCGTGTGCTTTTTCTCATTATGATGACATAATACATGACAAGGGAAGCTTAAGAAAAAAAGAGGTTTAATTTGGATTTCAGTTCCAAGGAGACATGATCCATCAGTGATAAAATGTGGTGACCAGGGAAAGCAATTGGTCATACTGTGTCTACAATCAGAAAGCAAGGAGAGATGAATATAAAGGCTCAGGTTGCTTTTTCAGTTATTAGGAACACAGCCAAGACATACTACTGTGAACATTAAGGTAAGTCTTCATATAAACTGAATCTAGATAATGCCTTACATGCAGGGAAGAGGCTTTTCTTTTTGGTGATTGCAGATCCAGTGTGTAAGGAAGGCAACTGAAATGATCAATCATTTCAGACATGAACTTTTGTACTGCGCTATTTACCTTTAGCTACAAAAGATACATCTCATGACTCCCAGCACACGTTCAGAACTGTAGACAGAAGTAGATACTTGACTGCAATACCCTGTCTATTGCAGCTAACTACTTTCAAAGCTGTGTGATCACATCGCTAAAATATTAGAATATAATAATGAAGGTATTATGAATAAAATTTCGATTATTCCCATAGATTCTGATAACTTTTGCATATGATTATTTTTCCTTTTTTTCATCAAGTATTTACATGTTTAACATGGCTAGCATCTGTTTGGTGTATCTGGATAGGGGGTACTGTGATTCTTGCATGTGAAGACAGTTTATTAGTAAAAATAAGGCGTGACCTGAACACATGTGAAGATAAATGTTTCTGTTCTGCCATGCCAGATCCTGCTGCCCTTCACCCCCAAATGAGCACAGAGAGACATATTAATCATTAAATTGTTGGTGGTTGGCTCAGGCTTCTCAATGGCTAGCTCTCTTAATTTTTAACCAATTTATATTAGTCTATGTATTGCCATGAGGCTGTGGCTTACCTGTAATCTGGCTTGTTACTTGTTTGAAGCAAGGTATCCCTCCTTGCCACCTCCCTCTGTCTTCTTCTCCCTAGCCTTCTCCTTGTCTGGTAGCCCCACCGAGCTTCCTGCCTGGCTACTGGCCAATCAGTGTTTTATTCATCAACCAATAAGAGAATCATATACACAGAAGGACATCCCGCAACACACATGCACTTGGTACTAGCTGCATATGGTTAATCTGATAACCAAGAGGGATGCTAAGAGATGACTGAGTATAGCATCTAGGAGGATATGCTGAAGGAAGGTCTGATACCAACCTGACAGAGTAGGCTAGCACAAGTTACTTCACATTACTCAGAGTGGCACATAATGTAAAACTGTTTATTTCTCACATTTCCACACATATATTTACATCATGACCAACTGAAACCAATAAAAAATTAAAGTAAAAACTGGAGGATTGTTGTCTGTTCTTTTTTAAGTATTTATCTGAATATGTTATTTTCTTTCAATATTTCTGGTTTTAATCTGAAGTTTCTTTTGTTGCAGACCCTCAAGTTTCTCAAAGATGAGATGTCTTATCAGCACCATCAGTTTTGTCATTTAAATTTTTCAGAGTTCCTCTTGTGTCCTTATTCTTTTTCACATTAAAGTAACAGGGAAAACACTAACTGTTCTTTCTGTATTTTAGTCTAATCAGCACAACTTCCCCTTTGATCACAATGATTATTCTTTGTGTGAATATCTGTTAATGGCATTTTTTCTAAATCAAAAATATATCTCCAAAGAAGATAAAATCACACTTCAAAATGAGGGTGTTTTTGTCCACTTGGTGTACTCTTATGGAATGCCATACATTGTGTGGTTTATAACAATAGATAAACTGATTGTGATTTTGGAGGTTTGAATGTATAAAAAAAATCATGGTAATAGATTATTTTGTGTTTGGAACATTCTGTATTTGTGAGATTCTGCCGAATCCTAACATAGCTGAAGGGTGAAAGGATTTTCTGGGGATTGTTTCATATAGGTGTTGCTATAATTTGAATGTAAAATGGGCTTGAATACTAGTACTTAGATGATGTTGTTTTGGGAGTTTATAGAACTGTAAACCTGGGAGAAGTAGGTCAATATGATTTAAAGTGATATTGACTTCTGCTTCTGGTTGAAACTCTTTGCCCGTTTCCCAATATGGACACAGTCCCACAATTGCCATACCTTACCCCAAAATATAAAATATTATGCAATTGGTAGCTAATACATAGTTATTTAAATATATAAATGTATGTGAGCTAGTGTTAGTTAATAAGGCTTAAAAATAAAGTCAAATAGAAGTAGCTTTTCTTCTAATTCTTTTAATTCTTCTTTCTCCTCCTCCTCCTCCTTCTCTTCTTTTTCTTCTTCTTCTTCCTCTTCTTCTTCTTTTCTTTAATAAAATAAATAAGTGAGACTCACCAAGAAGCTAAACTGGCTTACACGTGTGTACAACATTTTCAGGGTGCAGAAGTGGTTTGGTGTTAATGGAAGTGTTAAGAATGGCATAAATAATATATGTGAATATATAAATAAAATATATTTAGATATGTCCATATTTCACTGCCCCACCCAACATCTTCCTAGTATCCTTCATAACTTCCTTTCTTCCATTTTTTCTTTTTGTCATAATCTACTGAGTACAATTTGCATGCCTGTATGCACATGGATGTAGTGTGCTATTAAGTAGGGATTGGGCCACACTAATAAGGAAAAATGACTCTCCTACACTCAGCAGCCACTGATTTTCAATATTTCCTCAACTTCATGATCTCTTGTTTTTCTATTCTGGAGTTTCGTCTGGCTTGATACTTTGCAGTTCTTATGAAAATGATAGTTGATATAAGTTCATAAGAATAAAGGGACTGTCATGATTAGAAGGCATTATTTCTCTGAAATATTCACCAACCTTAGGCTCTAATAATCCTTCTAGCCAGCCCCTCTTCTGAAACATTCCTGAGCCTTTAGCATTGGTAGCATATGATATATATGACATATATATATATATATACATATATATATGTCCCATTTAAGGCTGAGGACTCTTTTTTATATGATTTTTATTTTAATTTTAAATAGCTTGTTTTACATGTCAATCCCAGTTCCCTCTCCCTCCCCTCCTCCCGCACTCCCCTTCCCCCCCCAGCCTCCTACCCTATTGCCAATTCCTTCCACATTGGGGATATCTAGAGTCTGTCATTTCACTCTGGGTAGGATCCAGGCATTCCCCTAAGAGCCCAGGCTGAGAGAGCATCCATCTTTGTGCTATGGGCACACGATGACTGTTTGTATTCCAGGGATAGACACTGATCCACTGCTCAAGGCCCCATAGGTTGCCCAGGCCTTCTCACTGACATTCACATTTGGGGGGGGTCCAGATCAGTCCCATGTTAGCCTCCCCGCTGTCAGTCTGGGGTCCAAGAGCTCTCCCCTGTTCAGATAAACTGTCTCTGCTGGTTTTGCCAGCCCATTCTTTGCCAATTTGCTCATCACTCCTCTCTCTCTGCCACTGGGTTCCTTGGGTTCAGTTCAGTGTTTAATTGTGTGCTTGCCTCTGCTTCCATCAGTCACTGGATGAAGGCTCCCAGATGGTTATAGACATCAAGTTCATTATCAGGAATGGGCATTCGAGGTGGTCTCTCCACTAATACTTAGCTTGCCAATTGGTGTTATCCCTTTAGATCACTACAGGAAAGAACCTAAAAGATATGCATATATGCATAGTACCCAAGAGAAGAGGATTGAGAAAAGGCTGAGGACTCTTAACGTACTTATTCTCTGTCATTTGACCATTTTTCTCTATATTAACTTATTTTTCAATACAAGAGTTCTCTGTGTAATCACCCAGGCTATACTGGAACTCATTCTGTATAACAGACTAATCTCAAATGCATGGGCATATGCCTGATTCTGCATTTTCAGAGTGGGGATTAAAGTCATGTGATTCTGCACCCTAGTTCTATATTAGCTATTGTCTTCTGCAAAGAAATTTCTCTAATAAGGGGCAAGATTTACAATAGTGTAAGGGTCTAAGTATTTGGAAAGAAGTTTGATATTGTATTGTTAGCATGATATTAGTAGTTTCCATGACTTTACCAGCCATGGATTCTTGAAAAGGTTTACAGTACCAGCAGTGGGTTCCTATTACAGATATTAAATAAGGAGGATTGGGAACAGAGACAGAGGGAGGATAGGGTTAGGGATAAATCACATTAAGGGTATTTGAAGAAACCATAAGAAGAACTGCTATTTCATAAGACTCTTCAATACAGTGCCAAGTATAGAATACTCCCTTTTGTGTTGTTGATCAGTGGAATCACAAAAGACCCCTCCCAAAACAACATGGTCTATTCAAATTGTTCTTGTTTACCCATGAGAGCTTAATGATGCGACCTTATGGATGAAGATAGCACACAGTGCAATAACAGGATTTAGAGAAATAAAGATTATGATGTAATTATTATGAATACACTGAAGACGAATGTGTGCTTGGGCAGAAGGAGAGGGACATAAATAAGATGTAATATGGATAAAAAGGCGAGTTGGTAAAAATGGTCTAAAAAGAGAAATTGCTACAGTAAAAGAAAGAAGTAAGTAGACATGGTCTGATACTTCATCTTGTAACTATTTATTAAACCCGTGTCTGCCTTGAAGATAAAAAAGCTAAAACAAAGTACAAACATAAGGCGAAAGAGGATGGAATTGAAAATAAAGTAGTTGATGATAAACTGTGTTATAGGAATTGGCACTTCATATATAAAAATAAAACTGTACTGCTTTTCTACACCTCACACCTAAAATATAAATTCCAGATGGATTAAAGATCTCAGTGACTAAAAGTAACTTTCAAACTTTTAAAAGGATGAACCTCTTGACAACAATCGGATAGAAAATATGCCTCCCCTTCCTGTGTTCTCCTCCTCCCCTCCTATCCCTCCTCTTCTTCTTCAACTTCTTGTTTTAGAGACAGAGCCTGGCTAATCCCAAACTGGCCTGCAATTGCAAACATCCTCCTTCTGCTCCTTACATGATTCTGACATAGCAGTTTAAAATTGCACATAAAATTTATTAGAAAAATAAAATTATTTCATCAATATGCATATAAGGTAAAATTTTGTGTGCCAAATATCATAAGAAAATTTATAATGTAGACTGAAAAATACATTTGTAACATTGTAAAAGTTCATAAGCTGAAATCATGCAAAATAAGCCAATTTTTAGAGAAACAAGAAAACACAGAAAGTGACTACTGAGTAAAGACAATAATATACTATTTATAAATAACTCCAATAAAAAGAATGATGCAGTATTATTTGCATCCTCAAATTTATATAAAATAGAGGTCTGATTACAACAACATAGATTACATAATAACCATGACTTCCTTCCGCTGTGGGTATCAGTACTGACTAGAAAACTAACAATACGTATTTAGTGAAGCATGCCCTCCAGTATGACAGTTCCACTTTGAGGCATACACTCCTCTGAAATCATTGCCGAAGCAATATGAGGAGGTAAATGCAAATGGGAAATAAAGCTGTATCATTGTCCATCAATGGAGAAATGAATAAATGCAGTGAGCTAGAAGGCTGTACAATACTAGGGGAAATCTCAAGATAAAAAATCATGTTGGCAGATAGACGTGGTTGCAGAGCAGGTATGAAGATATGTGTGTATACTAATCGATGTATGTATAGAGCATCACAACAAAGACCAGGAAATAGAGAGTACAAAGTTATTTGTAGTAATTGTTGTTTTGTGGGTAAAAGGAAGATACAAAAGAAATTACAAATAATATTGAGATTTTTAAGAGATATAATTTAAGGGATTTATAAGATCATTTAAAGAAAACAAGCATAATTATTGTACAGTTGTATGTCCTTACAAAATTAGCTTTACCTTTGGGGGAAAAACATATTGTTCTAAAACTATAATGCTAGTATAAAGATAAACAGGAATCCCAACTCAGATTGCTATTTTTAAGCTGATGGGTACAAAACAAAATTCTCTCTCAGACTACAACTTTCTGCCAGTTTATAGGCCAAAATACTCAGGTTTTTAGTAGAGATATGCTTTCCTTTTTTCCCATTTTCTTCTTTCTTTTTTAACAGTGTATTGGGAATAAGTATGAAAACAACTTTCTTCCTGAGTTACTTTGAACATGTTTTAGAATACAGATACAAATTCAGGAAAGAGTTTACATTTCAATGAAAAAAACTACTACCACATTTATTGTTACTATGTTCTAATGACAAAGAAGTCTATATTTTACAACAGTTTATTCTGGAAAGCCAACAAGTTTAATGGACTCATAAAACACAGTTGACATGATTCCAGGCATAAATTTGAGTGACCCCCAAACAACTTCACCCTACATGTATTATGGCTTCCCCATAAACACCTCTCCAATACCTACAAACTCTAGTCCCTCCCTGAGACTCTGAGGCTATGTGCAATTATGGCAGAACTGCAAAACAGCTGGCTAGGAGGAGTAGCAGTGTGCTCAGGTGAGGGTCCAATGACTTTCACCCCTTCCTTATATAGCAGGGAAGACCAATAGTTCACAAGTCCCAGAAGTTTTGATCTTTTGTGAGCAGACACAGCTGGTCTCATGGAGATTACAGATGTTATCCTGGGAGGATAATGCCTTACAGCACTCTTATTATCTTCTATAGACAAATCCTCAAGATGAAGACGCCAGCCCTCTGCCCTGGACTTCTCAACCACAGACAACTGAAATAATATCAACGATTATGTGTCGTAGAAGAGTAACTGATACATAAAGACTGTACACATGATTCATAGGAGCCACAAAATGGAAACTAGTACTGGGTCTTTTTCACTGAAGTCTGTCTCTTTGCATTTCCCTCCCAGACAGGGAAAATCTGACCCAAGAGATCAAATTACCCACGTAAATTGTAACCTCATTATGCATGCTGATGAAATTTAGGGCACATGGAAACATTGTTCTAGACACCAGTTTACCGCATGCCTGCTGATATTCTTTGTTATTTATACCATGAGGAAATTATAAAGTATACTTCTGCAGCACTCCTCATGCCCACCCCAATGAAAGGATTACATATTACTACCCTAGTGTGAACATCTTCTTAGACTGTAACTCAGGTTTCAGAGACAGAAGCATGCAAAACAGTGCCAGTGTGTTAGAAAAAGATATAATCAGTTTGTTCTTCCCTGTGTTCTAATGAGGAAATGTCAGACATGAGGTCATTGAGAGAGTTTACTCAATAATATCCCAAACCATACTGTCTGCAAACAATTTCCATTCAGAGGAAGAAACATAACTCATATAAGTAAGGAGAGCTATTTTGTTGCCAAGCACTAATTCAGATCTAAGGTAGACATTCTCTGTCTGGAAAGCACTTTCATCTTGCATTGAGTCAACTAAAACAAAGTACATGACACATTAGATTTTATTTTCCTTGCTGCAGAAATTGAAGGACACTTTTAACAGAAAAATATTTTTCTTGCATCAGCTGTACATAATGACATGCCCTGTTACAGACATGTTCAGGGAAAATCAAACCAGCAAGGAGGTTAGTGTGGTACAGGAACTTGCATGAGATTTTCATGCTCTAGGAACTGGTATCAACAGTCAAAAACAAAACAAACAAAATATTTGAGAGAAAATGACTGTTAATGAAAACAGACACTTCCTATTTGCCAAGCAATGTGTTTACAAAGTTACTGAGCAAAATGCAAACTAATCATAGCTCTAAGTCTTTTGGGAAAGTCACTTCTGTTTATAAACCACATTTGTGAAATTGGAGTTAATTAAGAGAATGGGAACTCTGTATCAGAGAAGGAATTAAGTGTGTTTTTTGTGTGTTTTGGCACCCTTCAAAAATGTTTTCATGAGATATCTTTTTGATGTTACAAAGACTTAATAGGAAATAGTCTAGCAAGTCTGCTTGATAGCTTTATTGAAGTAGAACTGAGATCTAACTGCATTTTTCTGAGATGTGCAATGTGATATCACTGCGTACATACTTGTGAATACAGCACTATCAACACAATGTATACGCCCATCCAGGCTAATGTCTTCTCATACCTCTCTACTGAACGCCTGCCTCTCTATGTCTTACCCACTAGGCAGATACTTGTCTGTTACCTATGTATTTTAATTATTTTATATTTTCTCTACTTCTCCATTAATTGTAACTATATGTTCTCTTTTTGGCACAAAGTTAAAACCACCATGGCTGAATTGTCTTTGTTTTGACATGTGTTTAGAATAACCATATTTTTATATTTAACTCTTAAAAAGTTACTAAATTATTTTGGAAAACAGTCATTTAATTTTAAATTCTCACCAGTTTGAATGCAACTATGAAAATTATTTCATCATAGTATTTGCTACAAATAATATTCATTTTGGGAAGGACAGTTTTATTTTTCGATAATTGATTTTTATTTTTGTGCATGTTCATGTTTATGTCTGTATGTGTGTGCACTTGAACACAGTGCCTCTGTAGGCCAAAAGAGGTGTCAGACACACTGAAAATGGAGCTAAGAAGCAATTGTGAGCTGTCTGACATGGGTACTGGGAACTGAACCCAGCTCCTCTGTAAGAACAGCAAGCACTCATGGCTGCTGAACTATTTCTCCAAGTCCTAGGGAAACATTTTTAATATACACTTAATGTTATGTTATCATGACTTTATTTTGCATTTGTCTGATGCATAACAAATTTAGGCATGTTTTCTTGGTTTCTTCTTTCACCTGTTGTCTTCATATAATACCTTTCAAGGATTTTGTTCATTTTTATTGGGCTGCATATTTTATTTGCACTGACAGCACTTTTTGTACCCTGCATAAAAACTTTACATGATAAAAATATTTCTCCAAACCTGGGACTTTGCACCTTCTTAAAAATATCTTTTCATAGGCAGTGGTGTCACATGCCTTTAATCGCAACACTCAGGAGGCAGAGGCAGGCAGATTTCTATAAGTTTGAGGCCAGCCTGATCTAAGTAGTGAGTTCCAGGACAGGCTCCAGTGCTAGAGAAATCCTGTTTTGTAAAAGAAACAAACAAACAAAACAAAACAAAACAAAAGAATCTTCCAACATGACAGGCCAGGACCTTTTGCCCTGGGCAGGTATGAGAAACCACATGGAGGAGAAAGTGGCAAAATAGTTCATGCCCTTTGGAGAGGCAGAAAAGAGAAATGGGTCATGTCACCACAGGGGCCACCCTTATGTGAGTTGCCCATGCTGCCACCCAGGGCCATGGAGACATCCTGCCCTGAGCTATGACCAGGGACATGTTTGTGTCCACAGCCATGACACCTTGTTGTATTCAAAGGCTGTGCAACTGCCCCAGGGTCTGGACCACACCTGGGACCCTGTTGGAGTCCATTTGCCACCATGTAGCTTGGCTGATTCTGATCTGAGTGGCTTTGTGCTGCTACCTGGGGCCATGGTGACATCTGGGGCTGGGCTGCTGCCAAGGGCCATGTCTGGGTTAGTGGTCCTAATGTAAGTGTGGTATGTGTTGATGTCCATGCCCATGTTGTCACCAAAGGCCACAAGGAAGCCCAGGTTTTGAGCTGCTACTTGTGACCATGTTGGGCTCCAAGGAATGAGCTCCTGTTGGTCCGTGGCAATATGAGTCGTGTGCACAGCCACGAGGGGGCCATATTATCGTGCATATTACTGAGAGCCATATCTGGGTCCATGGCCCTACTGTAGTCAGGGTCTGCATAGATGTCTGTACCTCCTGTTACCACCCAAGGTTGTGCATATGCCAGGGGTCTGGACCAACACTAGAAGCCACATTAGTTGCCAAGGGTCATGCTGCTGCCAAAGCCATACAGAGTAGGAGGGATCTGCACTGCCACTAGGGTCCTGGTGATGTCTGCGGCCGAGTTGTGGCCAAGTGCCATGTCTGGGTCTGTGGCCCTAATGTAGTCAGAGGCTATGTTGAGATGCTTGAGTCCTGTGGCCATCAAGACTGTGTGACTACCCCCAGGGTCTTGGCTGCCATCTGAGGATATATTGGATTCTGAGGACCATGCTATTATTCAGCCCATGCCAATATAATAGGTCTATGCTGCCACCAGTGGCAATAAGGACATCCCAGAACCAACCTGTTGCTTATGATCATATCTGTGTTGATATACATTGATGTGTTACCACAGGAGCCCATTCAAACCATATGTCTCATCATGTGAAATTATAAGGGCCTTCTTGAGCTTTTCTTGACTGTCACGGACCTGGGGAAAGCTGCCCCACCCCTTACCATGGAGTTGACCTCACCTGTTACCATCCCTGGGATAATGCACACCAGTGACCCCTACACAGCAGAGCAGCTGGTCCTACACCATTGAAAAGCAGTCTTTACCTCTCACCATGGGAATGAGAGAGTTGGGTCCACCCCTCACCTGAGGGGGATGGTCCCAGAAGCTCATATTGACCAACCCAGCTAGCATCTAGGTGTGGTGATATTTTGTTTATGATATAACAAATAAAGTTTTCCTGAAGATCAGAATGCAAAGCTAGTCACATTAACTAGCCATAGAGTCCATGCAGTGGTGGCATTCACCTTTAATCCTAGCAGCCATACTAGCTAGCTACAGAGGCCAGGCAGCAGTGTTACACACTTTTAATCCCAGCACTTGGAAGACAGAGGCAGATGCATCTTTGCTAGTTCAAAGTCACCCAGAGTTACACAAAACTGATTAATTTAAAAAGAAACAGAGCTCACACAAAGGTGATATCAGCACTAGAGAGGAATATAAGGCAGGAGGTGACAACAGTCTCATTGCAGTCTGAGAATCTGTGCAGTCTGGAGATGCAATCTGAGGAAAGGATTGCCTTTTTGGTCTGAGTATTGGTAGAGGTGAGAACTCTTTAGTGACTGGCTGTTTTGCTCCTCTGATACTCACCTTTAACCCCAATATCTGTCTCTGTGTTTTTATTATTAATACCAAATAGAATTCATTCTATACCCAGGCACACATCACGACATTGAGTGGATACTTCTTAGCATCTACCCTATCTATGACCTGCTGGAGTTCCTGAATGGACTGGTCATGCTGGACTAAAGTTGAATGATCTCCATGATGCAGGGAAACAGGGAAATAGAGAGGAGATTTGGTGGGGGTCCAGTATTGATGTTGTACCAGAAGCCAGAGTCCTTGAACCTAGCCAACAGTATATTATACAATGAACATTTGCAGGTAAATGTCCATTATACAATTACAGTATAAACTGTTTGGACAAAAGGGAACACTGCACAATACACAGCAACTTCCAATGGCACTAAGATGAATGAGAAGGTGATGGAGAGGCAGGGAAACTAGAGGATCAAAGTTGTTCTTTTTGTTTGCTTGGTTTTTTTTTGTTTGTTTGTTTGTTTGTTATCCATTTTGTGTTAGTGGGGATTTTTCTTTCTTTTCTGTTTTTGTTTTGTGGGCTGCTTTTTAAAATTAATATTCATATTTTGTTTGTATTATTTCTTTTACATTTTTCCATTTCTATGGTGGATACTGAGGGACTGGAAAATGAGTGAGATTGGGGTGAATGATGTGAAATTCCCAAAGAATCACTAAAATTGGTTTTTTTACAGAAATAATCTTTCAAATCACAGAAATTCATACTTTTACTGTTAATATCAATTTGTGACAATGTTATTTTTCTCTACCTTTATTTCCTCAATCTTTCCATCCTTCCTATCACCCTTTCTTTCATCATCTCTGTCTGTGTGTCTGTATCTCTCTCTCTCTCTCTCTCTCTCTCTCTCTCTCTCTCTCTCTCTCTCCTTTTGTGATAGTAGAGATTAAAAACAGGGCATTGAAAATACTAAGCTAACATTGTGCCACTTATCCTTATTTCCAATTAACGTTTCTTACATTTTGAATTTTGAGACAGGATTTGAATAAGTCATCCAGGCAAAACTTGAATTTGCAATCCACCTGCCTTAACCTCCCAGTAACTGGCAGCATTCTCCTGCTCCAGTAGGCCTAGATACTGGCTGTGCTGGAGATGACCTGTCTAGCCTGGTTGGGTACAGTGAGAGGAAGTATTGCCTTGGTAGAATTTGTCAAGTTTTTGGATATGTAGCTTGCCATAAAATTTGACAAATTTTAATATTTTTAAAGTGTTTATGGCCAATATCCAAATTTCAGATGTGTAAAACTGATGGGATTTTTTGACAATTAATGTTCTTTTCTTTATTCCCGTGTTTCACATTTTGTCTAATTCTGTTCCTAAATCTTCAGGTTTATTGATTTTCCTTACTACTCTTCCTACTCTTCAGTTAATGTCAGCAGTGAAGATGTTTTAAATAGCATTTTAATTTCTATAGCTTCAGATTGGGACTTTTGCATATTGTGTCCATTACTCAACCTTTGAGGCATATGAAATGCATTTCTAACTGTTACCATAATTTTCTTCTCTCCTTACTCTCACCTCAATCTGTGTACATTACCAACTAAAACATAATAACTTCCCCCTTCAATGGTGTTTCAATTTTTTTTTATTTTCTCTCCGTTAATAGAAAATACATGTTTTTCTTACATAATATATCCTGATTATAGCTTCCCCTCTCTTTACTTTTACCAGTTCCTGGCCACCTCCTCTTCTATCTGGATTCCCTTCCTTTCTGTCTCTCTTTCATCAATTAAAAAAGCAGGCTTGTAAGGGATAAAAAATATAATGAGATAAAATCATATAATAAAAATTTTAACACAACACAACCAGAAAAAAAGGAAAAGAGCCATAAAATGTCACAAGAATTAGAGACCCACTCATTCATAAATTTTGTCACCATATGTTCTTTTGTTTGCTAGATAATTATTATTTGGTTTTACTCTCAGTTCATGGGCTGTCTGGTCTCAGCTTCTTGATCACTCAACTAGTACTAGATGTGGGTTCCATCTCATGGAGCAAGCCTTCACAATGTCATTCACATCAGACATTAGTTACTTACTCCCACAGTTTCGTGCCCTGGCATATCTTACATGTACGACACCATTATGGATCACAACATTTGTGGCTGGGTTGGTGATTATGATTTTCTTTGCAGTGTTCAGAGTACCTTTCTGTACCGAAGAATATAGGAATGAAGTCTCTGTATATGTATCAGCTTAGCATCTCCATGTCCAATGAGTTATTTTTTCACATATTTGTAAATATTTAAATTGACAAGTATAAACATGTAAATATGAGAAGAATGTCTGTATATGTTACTTATAAATGTTTTCTGAACAAACAAGTATTAAATATAAGTATAACATCAAAGACTTCAACATGCTTGGAGGTCATTGTTTATATAATTAAGTGTAAATTCTTTTTAAAATTTTTTATATTTTAAAAATATTTTAAACATGTTACTCCCAGCTCCCTCTCCCTCCCCTCCTCTCCTGCCCCCCACTAAGCCCCCAAACCCCACTCTATTCTTCCTCCCCTCCCCAGGTAGGATAAAGCCTTCCAAGGGTGATTTTCAAAGTCTATCACATCATTCTGGCCAGGGCCTAAGCCCTCCCCCATGTGTCCAGGCTGAGAGATCATCCTACATGTGGAATGGACTCCCAAAGTCCATTTGTATGCCAGGGATAAATACTCATCTATCTGAGGTCCCACAGATTATCGAGGCCTCCTCTCTGATACCAATGTTCAGGGGGTCTATAATCTTGATAGTAGCTTAGGTTATTTGAGGATTCTCCCAGGACATCTTTGGACAAAACCAAAATTAGATGTAACCTAATCCTGGTACTAGAAGTTACCTTTTGTGATAAGACATGACCCGTAGGGGCTCTGCCTCTCCCATTGTTTTGGTATTTCATTCAGATTCCAATGTTTTATTGTTTTTTTTTCCTTTGATGAGTATGTAGCATCCTTCCCTATCTCTCCTGATAAATTTTGGGTTGAAATCTATTTTGTCAGAAGTGAAAATGACAACATTAACTTTTTTCTTATGTCTTGCTTGAATACATTTTTTCATCCTGTTACCCCAAGGTGATGTTTAGCCTTGAGTTTAATGTATATTTCTTGGACACAGTAGAAGGATAGATCCTGTTTTGAAATACACACACACACACACACACACACACACACACACACACACACCACAAAAACCCAGCTTTCAAAGGTGTATGGCTTTTGAAAGAAAGTTAAAGAACATTTAGAAATTATCTAGTACCGTTCAGGTTTTGAGGGGCTAAGGGTAATATAGGAACTTCAAAATGTGCATGCATGTGTACCAGCTACATTTTCACTCAATTCCTGTATGATTTGATAAAATATTTTCCATTGAGAGCAGTGAGTAAAATGCATATAAATGGCTTTTTTCTGTGACTGATAAGTGGAGTACTGCATAATTCATCAAGAAAGTCACTTTTATAATCCTCATTTGAAAAATATCAATGAAAAATATTTCCTTGTGGGGGGGGTGCGACAGGGTTTCTCTGTGACTTTGGAGGCTGTCCTGGAATTAGCTCTTATAGACCATCTTGATCTCACAGTGATGGAATTGCCTCTGTCTCCTGAGAGCTGTGATTAAAGGCATGAGCCACCACGCCCGGCGAAAATTGTTTCTTGACCTCTGCTATTGTATTGTCTTGGTGTGCATATATGAATATCTCTTTTTCCTCTTTTGTTTGTATGTCTGGGATCTGGATTATTAATTCCTTGTGTTTTCTTGGGTGTGGCTAACCTTTTAGGTTGGAATTTTCCTTCTAGCACCTTTTGGAGAGCTGGATTTATAGAGATATTACTTAAATTTAGTTTTATCATAGAATATCTCATTTTCTCCCTCTCTTGTGATTGATTTTTAATGGGGTACAATAGTATGTGCTGACATCTGTGGACTCATAGATTCTCCAGCACGTCTCCTTAGGCTATTCTGACTTTTACAACCTCCACTGAGAAGTCAGGTGTTATTCTAGTAGGTCTGCCTTTAATATGTTAGTTTGCCTTTTTCCCTTTCAGTTTTTTATTCATTCTGCGTTCTATACACTTACTGTTATTTGTTATGATGTGCAGAGGGGACTTTCCTTTCTTCTCCAGTCTACAAAGTATTCTGTATGCTTCTTGTATCTTGATAGACACCTCCTTCTTTTGGTTAAAATAATTTTCTTCTATGACTGTGTTGAAAATATTTGCTGGGCTTTTGACCTAGGTTTCTTCTCCCTGTATTTCTACTATTTTTAGGGTTGTCCTCACAGTGTTCCAAATTTTCTGGATGTTTTACACCAGAACTTTTCAGATTTAACATATTTGACCAAGGCATTCATTTCTTCTATTGTGTTTTCAATGCCCAAGATACTCTCTTTCATCCTTTGTATTCTGTTGGTTCAGTTTGCTTCTGAGGTTACTGTTCAAATTTTTAAATCTTTCATTTCCAAATTTCCCTCAATTTAGGTTTCTTTATTAATATGTTTCCACTTTTAGTCTGGAAAGACTGTATTAATTTCCTTCCTAATTCTTTTTTATTTTCATAGTTTTCTTTAAGGGATTTATTAACATTCATTCATAAAGGCTATTTTAAAATTTTTTCTGGTGCTTCAACTGTGTAGTAATACTCAGCATTGTAGTAGGGTTGTTGAATTCTAATGGATATGTATTGTCCTGGCTGTTACTGATTGTGTTTTTACTCTGACATGTAAGCATCTGAATTTGGAAAAATTGTAATTCTAGATGCTGATGTCTGGTCTTGTCTTTGTTGGG
This sequence comes from Mesocricetus auratus, assembly GCF_017639785.1. Classification (NCBI taxonomy): domain Eukaryota; kingdom Metazoa; phylum Chordata; class Mammalia; order Rodentia; family Cricetidae; genus Mesocricetus; species Mesocricetus auratus. Next base: position 38,959,918 of record NW_024429195.1, read on the forward strand.
TGGGTAGTTTTTAGATAGGTTTATGTTGCTCTGTTTTCTGGACATTAGCAGAGTGTGAAGGGATTTTTGTTCCCAGTAGGAAACTCTTCTGGAAACCTAATAGATATGTCCACTGGGGTTCTAATTAAAATGTGTTTCTAGGTATGGAAAGTTGACACCTTCCATCAAGATTTGCATAGTTCCCTGGGAATGGGGAAAGAGAATGAGGAGAGGCCACAGAAAATATAGTGCTATAGAGCTGGGGATGAGACTAGGGGATTGGATTTTGAGGAAAGAAAGGAGACAGAAGATATCCAATTAGTACACCTGCTCCTGGAATGGAGTGACCTGCTGGTTTCCAGGGAATTCGTGTTAGAGTTGGGAGTTAGGAGAAGGCAATGAGTTATAGGAAGAAAAATTGAAAGTGAGGATCTGCATGATGCATTGGAGAAAGTGGTGAGAGGGAGGCTGCAGCCGCTTGTCTGCTACAGAACTAAGGATAAGATTGGGGGTTTGTTTTGGGGTATTCAAGGAAAAGGAAAAGATATACAGTTAGCCTCTGTACTTCCTGTACTTCCATGGATAGAGTACTTGTGGCTTTCCTGTTTTAGTGAATCTTCCCTGCATCCTAATTTTTAATTTGTAGGTGGCATCTAGTTAAATGCTCTGGATCTTCCTCATGGTTTATGTTATCAGCATAGAAGTAGTGTTCAATTTGAGGAAATTTCACCCAGTACTAAGACAAGAAATGCTAGGGAGTTTTACTCCAGTCCAGAGAAATACGATGGTTGTTGTTTGGGGTTTTTACTTACTTGTTTTGTGTGATAGATTGAAACAGGAGATGTTCTTGGCATCATATACCTGGACACTAATCTCATCTTTTCAGTTGCTTCTTTCTCTGGTTTTGGGTAATTTCTTCACATATAAACAGCTAATATAATTCAAATGAATTCATAAAGGAAACCTTTGAAAATTCTCAGCATTGTAGCATCCATTACTGTTTATCTAAGAGTGGAAATAGCAAAGTATTTTACATAATGTTTGGCTTATGATGCTGGATGTCTTATGTTCCTTCCAGAAAATATCACTTTATTTTCATCCTTTAGAAAGTGTCTTAGGTTACTCAGCCAGGTATTGAACTTGCTATCTTATTTTTGTTGTTGCTTTGGCCACATATTTAAACTTTGCAAACTTTTTGTTGTGTGTTTCTTTTGTTCATTTAACCTTTATCCAATAACTTAATAAAATCCCTGGTAAGGACAAGGTGATATAAATTAAATTACCTAATTGCAGCAGACAAAACAGTTTTGTTTAGTCCCAGTTACTATAAATGCATTGTGCATGTTAACATCAATCATTATTTAACTGCTTATTTAAACTCCTGACTAATTTTCGTTAGTTTTCAATTATGAGAAATTCATTTCATGGTTTACAAGAGTGCATCCTCTTTGATACATGAAAGAAAAACATTCTTTCCAACATTGCAACAAATATAAGGTTCACACTAAGTGCCAAAATACTTTCTAAAGGTTTCTATAGAAACACTGCTTTGGCTACAATTTCTGTGACATGACAAAACCGGCTCTGTGTATTGAACCTCATATTAAAATATAATGACAAGCCTCTTTCTACCTAGAAGGATGAAAACATGGCTTCAGTCCTGTTAACGGTGGGATCATGTTAGACCCATCTTTAGTTATGACCAGGACAACAGAAAATTCATACTGAATTTTGTGACTACAGTATCATGTCTATGGTGGCTATTTGTCAATAAAACAACTGCATATAATATAAAAGGAGTGTGCTCTGGAGGACTTTTCTTGAGTTAATGCTGCAATCCAATAATGTCCCTATGTCATTGAGCCACTCTACTTAAAGTAATTGATAATAGGGTATGGAAAAACTACACGCAAGTTTGTGAACCCATGCATGTGTGTGCACGTGCACACACACACACACACACACACACACACACACACACACACACACATACTCACCACAAAAATCCCAGCTTTCAAAGGTGTGTGGCTTTTGAAAGAAAGTTAAAGAATGTTTAAAAATTATGTAGTAAGGTTCAGGTCTTAAGGGGCTAAGGGCAATATAGAAACTTCAAAATGTGCAGCATGTGTACCAACTACATTTCCACTAAATTCCTGTATGATTTGAAAAAATATTTTCCATTGAGGGCAGTGAGTAAAATGCATATAAATGGCTTTTTTCTGTGACTGATAAGTGGAGCACTCCATAATTCATCAAGAAAGTCACTTTTATAATCCTCATAAATGAGTTTTATGATGATAGCAGATCAGAGGTATGTGAGAATAATAATCAGAGTCAAAATAATTTTGCCATTAATGTCTGGTCTAGTTTACTGATAATTCAAATTTACTGTCCTGTAGACTCATAGAGACAGAGAACATATGTTAGTCAATAAACACTATGAAGAATGCAAGAAAAGCTTAGGGATCATTGAAGAATAGATTTTCACATATTTTCTTAGTACAGCTTAAAACTCACTGTGATGCATATGAAAAGTATAAATGAAAGGCTCTGTATTCTGTCAAACAGGTGCTTTAAGAAATCCAACACAAGGGAATTTATAATAACAAGGATACTGTTGTTTCAAAAAAGTTATAGTTTAGAATGAACAGAAAATTCTGATTCTAAGGGCAAAACTGATGACAAACAGCCTAGGAAATCAGAAGAGTGGCAAGTGTAATTTGATTGCTCTCAATGGCTATAAAATTAGAAGACACTTTGAATGGATAATAAACATATGAATTATGGTGTGAGAGATTCAGGATAGAATTTATAGCACAGAATCAAAAGAGAAAAAGAAGGAACTTGAGGTTGAAATTATTCATAATCAATGAAGATTCTATAACTTGGTATTTCTGACTGTTATAAATGTATTTTCATTTATGCCTTAGTGTTAACACTCTTGGCAGAACTTTAATTGGGTACAACTGACATTCTGATCAGTTTTCAAAAAGGAAATGAAAGCAAAAAGTAGATTAATAACAGGCCCTGATTTCTCTATTAAATATCCTAATACTGATGAATAAGCTTAAAAACCAACACAATGCTAATACTAATTATCTGAGATCAGATAACAGTCAGTTTCAATTTGTAAATTTGTTAAATAAAGCAATTCTGTAATTACCATGTTCTTCATTTTGTCCATCCTTGTTCTTACTATGTTTTGTGAGTAGATATCTGACTTTTCTTGGCACTTTTTTCTGTTGAGAATGCACACATTCTTTTGTGTAGATGCCCTCTGAAATTGTAAGTGTGTCATATGCACACTGAGGTTAGTATCTCAATTTGGTATAAAAAATCTACGCCTAAACATTTGTCAATTGGACATTGCTACAATAAACAGTCAGTTTTGGCAACATATAAAATCACAATTTTTAGGGTACTATCCTACAAGGAACCCTAAAATTATGTTTTTTAATAGTTACATACTACTCAAACTCCTCACTGATGAGTGAGGACATAAATGACATACTCTTTTTGTAGCAATATGATTCCATACAAGTGATTACCTTGTTGAGGACAGCTAAACTTTAGGGAAAGTATTAGCATGGTTTTATCTGGAACCCAGAAAAACCTAGATAAAATTATTACAAAATAAATATGTATAAAATAATATTGATAATAGATAGCTATAGCTAAGAGATAAAGTGCTTGTCTAGCATGCATGGATCTCTGTATCTCCCAAACCCCCCAAAAAAATCAACCAACCAAACAAGAAGCCCACCATTGATCCAATGGGAAATGAAAAAATTGTGTGTGTAAGTCCCTGTGATAGCTAATGTAAGCCTGAACGACCAACTCAATTATGAAAAAATTTATATGTAGTTTAATATCCATGGAGGATGGTTCTATCCTCAGATACCTGTAAATTACTCAGCCATTCTCCATACCTTACATGGCCCAATTGCATACAGATTTTACTATTTTACCAAGAATACAGTCATATGCATTTGTTTTGTCATGATTGATCATCATAGAAGACCCTCAATCATATTCTTCTTTATTGTCCTAGAACCTAGAATATCACCTCACATTCTGAAGCTACCCAAAACATAACACTTTGTAGGAAAAATCAGAGATAGGAAAAGAGATTGGGAACAGATATGTAGTGATAAATAAATGAAGAGGGGAATCTAATATAAACTATCAACATATTACAGATATACTACTAGCATTAAAATTTTAATCAATGTTATAACTTATCAGTAACAGTAAATAATAAAATTATGCAGTGAAAATATGGTTGTCTATCAACTGTGGTTTTGAGGAAATACAAATCATACATAATAAAAAAGATTTATGGTATTCTTCATTCAACACAATTCCTTAAATTGCAAGCAATTGCGTATGCAAAGGGAAAACCACACTGCTCCCTTATAGGGCAATACATGTTAATGGCTAAACTCCATTTTTTATGTTCATCAGCAGTCCCTTTGGAAGATGAACTTAACTTACTCACTCTATCGAGAAAGAGGACAAAAACAAATGAAACAGTTTCCTTAGAGGTATCACCAGCTCCATCACTTGAAAGTCACTCTCAAACCCTTCATTAAATTATTCAGCATTATTCCCATAGCCCCGGACAATGGAAATTTAGCAATAACAAAAATGGAGGCTGTAGGAGTGAACCCCACAAAGCTACCTGCCCATGAGGGCAGGGACAAGTAAATTAGCACAGGTAGAGATAAAAGGAAGCGAAAGGAAAAAGGACCTCCTTTTTGGAAGCCAGCCACATGTCTAACTTGTAGCTTGTGTAACTCTCTTTCTCTCTGGTAAATAAATATACAGTATCCCCTATAGCATCTTCATTATCGGGTGTCAGGAGTAGGATCATGAATTTCCATGTAGAATGACAAAAGCTTTAAAGGAATTTTAGAAACAAAAGAACAGAGAAAAGCATGGGTTTTTGGTAGCAGTATTTTTCTCAGGTGGGCTCTGTTTTGCTAGAGACAAACAGAGACTCACGCGGCTCACTTAAGGGAGGGTTCCTGACTCAGCATAAACAAAACAAAACAAATAAACAAAAAAACCCAGCAAAGTTATTTAAGAGGCTCTGCTAACAATTGAAGGGTATGTACGTGCATCTGGAAGTGGCAGTGACCACATCTCTAAGCCGGCAGCTTTTGCTGGATGTCAGCATAGACTGAGACAATGAGCTTGAATCACGCTTACGCCCGCCATCTTGGAAAAACTGCCATTTAAACAGCCACGGTTTTAACAGATAAGACACGTGGCCAGAAAAACATAAAGATTTACAGTAAAGTCAGACTTGGATGAAGCAAAACCTCTAAAGGTTTACAGTGTGTTTGAAAATACATGTAAGTTTGAGAGAAAAAGAAACAACATAGTAGTAAATAAGTAGAGAAGCCTGCTGTGGTGGAATAAGTCAGTAGGATTTGCTGCAGAGGCAGGCAGATTTCCAAAGAGAAACCCTGTCTCAGAGAAAAATACATAAAAGTAAAAAAAAATAAGAGTAATAATAATAGATAAATAAGCTATGTAAAGATGGAAAATACACAGAAAGTCTGGATACTGTATGCTATTGTGTTTTTCAGTTTTTTCATTGCTAAGGAAGGAACAACTGCTAAAGCATACTTGATTATAAATGCTGCTAAATTAATTCAACTTATATCTTTTGAAAATGCCTTGACTTCAAAATTTAAGTATAAGGATATGTTACTTTGGAAAAGGGCTTTTGTTTATGTTTCTACAGAAAATGAAAAGCTGAGGATTCCTTCCAGGCTTCTGTAGTTTGATTAACCAAGACCCCCGAAAGCAATGGCCCACGTGATTCAACACCTAAAACAGTTAAGATTATGTAGTCTTACAGACCCCGAAAATAAGGACTTATACAGGTTTCTGAGTTTTGTCATGATCCCCATGATATGAACAGCGCCCCCTTCCAGCACGAAGCAGTTTGGAAAGAGTTATGTCCAAATCCCCATATAGTTTATAAATCTTTGTTTTCATTTGAATGGGGTTGTTTATAATTGGTTAATTATCACAACCGATCTCTTTTTAAAGGAAAAAGGGGATTATGGTATGGAAATGAGTACTTTGTATTGATATGGTTTTTCATTTATTGATACAAATTCAAGGTCAATTTTGTGATATGCATATTTCTTCTCTTGATTAAGTATTGTGTTTATACTAATCTTTTAAAGCATATTGCATAATTAAATATAGATTATAAATAGTTACTTATAGTAGTCAGAACTTATAGTTAGGTAAGTTAGGTTTTCTAGATATACAGAGATATATTTGAGATAGACAGTCTTCAAACCTTTCCAAGACCTTCAGAAAATGGCATTTAAAATGGTTTAGGGTTTTTCTTGACAATGAGAAATGTCTGCTCCTGGCAACACCAATTACGTCTGAGAGGAAGATGGGCATCCACGAAACTCATTATGGAGTTTGCTTTCAACATGGCAAGATTAGCCATTTGTGCAAGAAACTGTTCTTGCCTGGACTGCTTGACTGTTTTTGTATAATCTGGACATGCAGGACCCACAGGAAAGTGACTGCTGAACTCAGTCTTACAGGGTTCCTGATTCATGGAAGAGTCTACGAGACTTTCTGCAAGACACAGAAAAATGACTGACAGACTGCTGATACAGATGGAAAGTTTGAAATTTACTGCTTTCCTGAAAAGTCTTCAAGACACACTGTGCCTATGGGCTGAAGATGGATGCTCCAACATTACAGATGAACTCGGGGTGACTCTCCAGGTAGCGAGATGTCTCTGTCAATCCCAGTGCTTATATATTATCTTTCTGTGGTCTTTGATGGAGTTGAAGACAGATAGTTATAATTATAGTTTTCCTTAGTTACGATAAAAGATAAGCTGCATATAGAACTTTGGACTCACAAGGATGGAATGGATGATACTTTCTTTAAATCTTGCTAAATGTTGATGGACAAAATATTGTAACTATGTTCTTACTTGATAACTGTTCTGTTATATATAATTTGACTATGTTAAAGTTAAGACCTGTCTTTTTGTTTAGACAGAAAAGAGATGATGGGAAAGTCCTGTGTATATGTCAATAAAATACTTCTGGCCAATAGGAAAGCAAGATAGGTGGGACTAGGAGTCCAGGAAGACTCTGGGTAGGAGAAACACAGAGAGTCACGATGTAGCCCGCCAGAGTAGTAAGATGTCTGGAACTTTTCTCCTGTAAGAGAAATACTTAGATTATCAATTATGGGATGAATACTTAAGTCAGAGCTAGCCAGTAAGAAACAAGAAAGGCCACAGCTTCATAATTAATACACTGTCTTGTGTATTATTTGGGGACTACAACGCTGCAGAGCCCAGGCAACTGGTGGGGAAAAAAAACAAAGCAGGGAATAAAAAAGCACACAAGAATTCTGAAATGATAAATGTCAAGGAACAGAAAAAACTGGGGAAGAAAAGCAGAAATTGTCAATATAGATTTGAAAGTAAATATTTAAATAAATGTCTGTGAGAAGGTTCTAATAAATATATGAATATATATGTTGTGTGATATTAATACACTGTGTGAAACTATATCGCGTGATTGGTATAATAAAAAACTAAATGGCCAATAGCTAGACAGAAGGTACATGTGGGATCTCCAGGGAAAGATAGGAAGAGGAGGAAGATTCTAGACAGGAGGAGATGCTAGGTGACATGGAGAGGAAACAGGAGGTGAAAGATGAGAGAGAGAGGAAATGCCATGTGATAGAATATAGATTTATGCAAATTGGTTAAGTTATAAAAGCTAGTTGGGAGCAAACATAATTTATAGGGTATTAGGCTGTGCTTTCATAATTAACAAGAAGTCTCTATGGGACAGAGAAATACTTGCTACACCTACACACCACACACACACACACACACACACACACACACACACACACATTGATATATAGACATAAAGGAAGAATAGTTCAGCAAAAATAAAGAAAAAAATACCAGAAATCTAAAGCGAGGGTTTATCTGATAACTTTTTAAAGCAGAAACGAGGCCACTGAGATTAAAAAATAAAGAAGGGAGTAAGCAGCCAAAGGTCCAAGACATGTTATGGTATGTGCAAAGGTGTCTATTATAATCTTAAATATCACTCTTTACTTACTCCTTCATTGTGAATCACATAGGCAGAAGTGGACTTTCAGGATATATATATACATATACTGACTCATTTTCAACAAGCAAACTCTGTTTAATTGAGGACACCTTGTAGGAAGTCCAGTAGATTGAGGGATGATAGTTAAGAAGCTGCAATCAGACTTTCAACAGGATATAAAGACAGTTCCAGCCATCAAACAGAGGAAATGATACTAAAGAGACTGAATCTTATATGAACTTCAAAGTTAGAATGAACAAAATTGACTGACAGATTGAGTATGGGATGTGTGGAAAATAAACCAATCATGAATGGCATAACATAACTGCCTTCTGAATATTAAGCCCAAAGATTAGTGCTGTTCTCAGCACTCCTTAGCTTCTCAGTGCAGTGGGTGAGGAACACCTGTATAGCCCTCCAAGATTCAGCCAATATCACAGAAGAAGAGACAGAAAGGCTACCAGAGCCAGAAGATAGAAAGCTCTGATTCAAAATGTTGTCTTCTTGATGTGATATGATAACTGTGCTCATGATAGTCCTGAAGCTTTGTTTACCTGCTCAAGATCTACAGAAGACTGGAGCAGTCGGTATTTTGTCATGAATGGGGAAGGGTCCTATAATGCCATAACTCTTCATGAAGGCCTACTTACAGTTAATGGTTGCTGGTGGAAGAAATACCATTTTCTTTAGTGATATAGCCAATTGAAAAGTCACCCATGCTCCCTTAAATAACTTCCCAAACAATTTCATGTGCACATGTACGTGAACGTGAAACAATATACTAGCAGACCTAGGTGGCACTAAAGATTTCATGTACAAAAATAAGGGAGATGAAAGTTGTGAAAATGACTAAAACTTATTACATATTTACTCATGAAAATATGTATGAATCATAAATCATATTTTATACATATATATGTATGAAAATGTCAAAGAATAATAAATGATGTTGGGAGATTGCTCAGGGATTAAGACTGCTTTTTGTCTTTCAGAGAACTCACGTTCATTTTCTAGCACCCACATGAAGCCCCTCACATCTTTCTATAACTCCAGCTGCAGGGCATCTTGCATCCTCTTCCTATATCCATAGACAACTGCATGTATATCTGTATACATGCACAAACACACATAAATACAAATTATATAAATGTTTAAATAATAAGTAAGAATGGTATGAAGTGATGCAGCTTCCATGTCAGGGAACCAAATGAGGTTGTTACCAGTAGAAAAGCTGAGAACACACAGAATGTACAAAAATGAATTTTCAGTCCAAAAGAAAAATGGGACAGTAGAAAATTTCATTATAAAGACGATAAAGAGGCCAGACCCACAGTTGCAGGTGGGATGGCAGGAGACTTTGCACGTGAGAGGATGTGAGATGTAACTGGGTTACAGGCATCCAAGGGTAAAGATCTGTAGAGACTTACACAGATGCCATTCACGAAAGATAAAGTGCTGGAACAGCATGCCCTATACAGAGATGTCTTTTCTGTGAGAATGAAATTGCCATGATGTATATTCAATATAATTGTTATCTGTATAATAGTTTATAATTATATTTTATTACTTATCATAATTGTCCAAATTTCAACCAAAATATGAGTAATATTTAGCGGATAATGGAAAAAACAAAATAACATTGAACGTAGAAGCGATGAAAAATTTCAGGGAACTTGGTTCCCTGTGAGTTTGGGAAAGAAACTTTAAGTTAAATAACTAAGAAAGACCAACTAGCTATTAATTTTTCCTACCCTCTGAATTAAAAACCGCAACCAAAGAGCAGAAATGCTTTGGATAAAGGGCTTCCTTTCTTGGACTCTTGGGACTTACAAAGTGTTACATTGAACTCTTAAGTCAAACCTCATCATACTGCAGTGAAAACAAACATCAGTATTTTATTTAAAGTCATTTTATATATAACCCTTGTAAATATCCAGTGTGAGTTGAGGCCACACCTACTGCAGTCCCTCCAAGAGAGTGGGCATTGGAGGCTAACTCTGTAATGTGTCTCCATAGTCACTGCAGGAAATGGAAAGAAATGTTTCATATTGGCAGCTAAAAACCCTCTTCTAAGAATCACCAACAGTTAATTTGTTACAATGGGAGTAGCAGTTCTGTCATAAGTGCCAGTAGGAGAAAAAATATGAAGTAAATAACAGGCTTAGATGATTTAAAAAGTTAATTCCCCTGCTAAATATGAAAATTTTGTTTTGTAACAATTGTGAATGTAGGAGGAAAACAATGCCGCCATTAACCATGTGACTTACTAGAGGCACATACAGATGAGGTAATAAAAGAGCAGTTTACCACACCTCTAACCACACCCACTTTAGGCATGACTAAAGACATATACGGACGTAGGTGGTGAACTACATCACTAGCCAGGCCCACTTTTAGGCATGGCTAGGGGAGTTACTGGGGGAAGGTATAAATGACTGAACAACAGAAGGGAAGTCTCAGTCTCTTTTTCTGGCTTTCGGCTTCCAGTTCGGCGGCGGAAAACTACTTGGCTCATCTGGGTTACTTGTTTGGTCTCTTGTGAGTAATTTCTACAATAAATACTTATTTTTACTTTCAGTAAGTGTGCCGTTTATCGTTGCAGTGAATGAACATATACTATAATGTATAAAAATGACCATATTTTATCAAATAAGAGAATACACATTTAAACTGGAGAGATGGCTCAGTTCATAATTTGCTCACTGGAGAATGTGAAGACCCAGGGAGAGATACCTAGCACCCAGAGAAAGCAGAAATATATATCTTCAATACCAACACTCCTACAGTGAAATGACTTGCAGGCAGGAGGAAGCAATAATAGTTTTATGATTAGAAGGACATGTAAGTTTAGCATAATATAATTTTGGTCACAGGACATAATGTGACTATGGAACTCGGATTAGGTCTATTTCCACTTATAATTTGACATCCAACATGATATATGTGATTGAGTTGGTTATTTATTTCTGTATGAAAATTTAAAGTAAAACTTAACCATTTGAAATAACAAAAACTTAATACTTCCCAGTTTATATGGGTCAAGAGTCTGGCATGGCCTCCCCAAATCAAGATAGGTCCTTACATAAGGTTTCAGTCAATGTGTTGATTGAAGCTATACACTTCAATGAAAGCCCTATTATGCTTAAATGTGTCGCTTTGGGTTCAATTCAGTTACACATGGTTATTGTATTGGAAACCTTTCAAAATAGGCCAAATAATCCTACAATTCCTTAACATAAAGATCTCATCAGATGGTCTCTTTAAAGGAAGTCGTGGGAAGATAGAGTTAGGGTCATGGTTTGGGGGTAGATACAGAGATCTGTTTTTATATGCATAACTGAAAGTGGTGGTAGCTCCTATTTAGTATACTTTAAACATAATCTATTAGTAGCAGAATAGTGTTCAGAAGACACTTCATGTGAAAGGGCAGAGACACCTGAATATAGATGAGGCAAAGTCACTGTACAAGGCTGCCTATTACTGCCGTCTCATCTAGGGAATGTATGCATTGGCTTCAGTCCTCATCATGAAAAAGAAAACCTACAAAGCTACATACCTCAATGATTAATAAAATCTGCAAGGATATTGTTATTTACAATCCTAATTTAAGGTACTCAAAATATCCAAGAAAGCAAGTGGGTATAGTGAGGTTGCCCTGTAGACTTAGAGGTAGAAAGCCAGAAACAAGTATTAGACGTGATCGTTGGCCATTTTTAAATATACCAACAGATATGGTCATTTCAGTTCTTATCTCATATAAAAACAAAACTACAGTTCTATAAATCAAATTCTCTACTATAAAAGATGGCTTTAGGTTAATGCTCAATAGTAAAAGTAAGTGGACCTGTTAAGGATCTTTGCATGTTTTCATGCAATATCTCCTGAAAATACCTGACCAACTCCAGAAGCAAACATATCTGCATTTGTAGACACCCACTGTCTCCTCCCAAGATGGGACACAAAGTTTGCAGGGGTTTTTAAAAGGGATTTCCAATGATTGTGTAATGTAAAAGATGACATGAGAGATGACTACAGTCTAATGATTCGCTGCATAAAACATGCTTCAAAAGAGCATTGGGATGTTTTGTAGTGATTAGTCTCTGGTTAACTAGTGTATATAGTCATCTAGAAAATATTAAATGAGCACTTATTAATTAGCAAGTACATTGCTGTATAATTATAAAGATATCAACCACTAGGCCTCAGTCAGTCCTACTCTACATTTTTGGAAAATAAGTTACTTAAATAGGGGCTGTAGGAGTGGTCCAGAGGCTAAGAGGTCTTGTTGCCATTTCAAATAACTCTAAGGGTTCTCCTTGTATCCATGTTGGGTGACTCACAACCTCCTGCAACTTTAGCTCCAGGACATCCAATATCCTGTTTGTTCTAACTTCTATGGGTCCCTGTGCAAAAAAGGCATAAACTCTCTCTCTTTCTCTTTCTCAATACAAACTAAAAAATTAAAATAATAATGCAATATAAAAACCATGTTGATAAAATTGAGTAGATATAAAATACTGAAAATGTGAAAGCTGGGTATACAAACAAAAGCTTTGCATCTGTTTCTACCCTAATGGCAAGCTTAATAAACTTCAAAGGGGTGATCACAAACTACAGATGCTGAACTCTAGAGTGGACATTTATGGATTTTACCAAGTACAGTAGACCATTCTGACCTATGGTTTGTCACCATGATATCATTTAACAGAATATGAAGTATTACTATTTTATCACTCAAAAATATATCTTGGATTCTGGTATTGACATTAATTATACAGCATTATTACTTTGATTAAATTCTGCTTACACATTTGAAATTAAGGAGAAGTAACCATGTAAAATCTGATATCTTCAAAGATACAGGATAGCAAAGTAAGACTTACATTTGGATATCTGATCTTCTGTAAACTTGTTAATCCCAAATATTCTTGAGGTTATGACATTGTGTAACTAAAGGTATGCTATTTTTCTGAACTTCAGTCATTCCTTTGACTTTTCATGAAAAAATACTCAAAACAAAATTAGCCAATGGTAATTGATGTCTTTCTTTTTTCTTTGAATTAAAAACAAGATTGGTCCTTATATATATATATTTAATAAATTTGTATTCCACTTTTTATACATATTACTCTCAGTTCCTCCCGCCCCCTCCCATTCCTCTCAATCCCCACCCCACTCCATCTCCCCTCTTCTACCCAGGGAGGATAAGGCCTTCTATGAGGAATTTTCAGAGTCTGTCATATCATCCCAGGCAATGTGTCCAGGCTGAGAGAGCATCCCTCCATGTGGAATGGGCTCCCAGAGCCCATTTGTATGCCAGGAATAAATACTGATCTACTCTCCAAGGTCCCATAGATTGCTGAGACATCTTCTCTGACACCCGTATTTGGGGTGTGGAGGGGGTAGCGGTCAGTTGTGTCAGGATCAGTCCCATGCTGGTCTCTCAGTCTTCAGACTGGAGTCCATGTGTTCCCCCTTGTTTACATCAGCTGCCTCTGTGGTTTTTGACAGCCTGGTCTTGATTTCTTTGTTCATCACTTCTCTTTGCAACTGGGTTCCAGGGGTTCACTTCAGTGTTTAGCTGTGGGTGTCTGCCTCTGCTTCTGTCAACCACTGGATGAGGGTTCTAGGATGGCATATAAGGTAGTTATAAATCTCTTTATCAGGGGAGGCCATTTAAGGCAGCCTTAATGCCAGTTGGTATCATCTTTGTAGATATGTGAAGATCTCACTAGTGCCAGATCTTTCTTCCAACTTATAATGGCTCCCTCTATTATGGTATCTCTCATCCTTCTCTCCTCTATTCTTGCCATAGGTCAACCTTCCTGCTCCCCCATGTCATCTACTTCTCCCCTCTTCTTCCCTTTTCTTCATCCTACCTCCCTCTCTCCTCCCCTTCCCCCTGCTCCTAATCCAATTAGGAGATCTCCCATAACCCTTCTCTAGGTTACCATGCATATCTCTCTTAGGGAGCTCCCTGCTTCCCAGACTCTCTGGCAGTGGGATTGTAGTCTGTGAATCCCCTGCTCCATGTCTAAAATCCATATATCAGTGAGTACATACCATGTTTGTATTTTTGTGACTGGATTACCTCACTCAAGATGGTTTCTTCTAGTGCCATCCATTTGCATGTAAATTTCAAGATTCCATTTTTTTCTGCTGAGTAGTATATATAGATGCACCACATTTTCTCCATCCACGTTTCAGTTGAGGGGCATCTAGGTTGCTTCCAGGTTCTGGCCATTACAAACAATGCTGCTATGAACATAGTGGAACAGTGAAACTGGATTCCAGGAGTTTGTCTTAGTGCTTGACTGTTGTCTGGTTCTGCTTCCATCAGCTACAGGATGAAGGCTGTAGGATAGTATTTAAGGTAGTCATTATTCTCATTATAGGGGAAGGGTATTTAGGGTAGAATAACTCTAGTAAATATTGGGGTACAGAACTAAACAGAGAATTCCCAATAGGAGAATCTAAAATGGCTGAAAGACACTTAAGAAATTGCTCAACATCCTTATCCATTAGGGAAATGCAAATCTCTCCATACCTCTTCAATACTGTACTTGAATTTCTAGCTAGAGCAACACGACAACAAATGGATATCAAGGGGATACAAATTGGAAAGGAAGAGGTCAAACTTTCACTATTTGCAGATGATATGACAGTTTACATAAGGGACTCCAAAAACTCCACCAGAGAACTCCTGCAGCTAATAAAACTTTCAGTAAAGTGGCAGGATACAAGATCAACTCAAGAAAATCAGTAGCCCTACTATATACATATGGGAAAGAAATCAGAGAAACATCACCCTTTACAATAGCCACAAACAACATAAAATACTTTGGGGTAACACTAACCAAACAAGTGAAAGACCTGTATAGCAAAAACTTTGAGTCAATAAAGAAAGAAATTAAAGAAGACACCAGAAGATTTCCCATGCTCTTCGACAGGTAGGATAAACATAGTAAAAATGGTAATCTTACTGAAAGTAATAAACAGATTCAATGCAATCCCCATTAAAATCCCAGCACAATTCTTCACAGACCTTGAAAGAACAATAATCAACTTTTTTTTTTGAAAAACAAAAGACCCAGGATAGCCAAAACAGCCTTATTCAACAAAGCAACATCTGGAAGCATCTCCATCCCTGACTTCAAGCTCTATTATGGAGCTGTAGTCCTTAAAAGCAGTTTGGTATTGGCACAAAAAAAAGACAGGCAGACCAATGGAATTGAATTGAACTCACAGATATTAACCCATACATGTATGAACATCTGATTTTTAACAAAGAATCTAAAAATACCCAATGGAAAAAAAGAAAGCATCTTCAACAAATGTTGCTGGCATATCTGGATGCTGGCATGTAGAAAAATGCACATAGATCCATGTTTATCGCCATATACAAAAGTCTCAATGGATCAAAGACCTCAACATAAATACAGCCACACTGAACCTGTTAGAAGAGAAAGTGGGAGACACCCTTGAACGAATTGGTACATGAGACAGCTTCCTTAACATAAATTCAGTAGCACAGAAACTGAGATCAAAAATTAATAAATGGGACCTCCTGAAACTGAGAAGCTTCTGTAAGGCAAAGGACAGAGTCAGCAAGACAAAAAGGCACCCCATATATTGGGAAAAGATATTCACTATCCCCTCATCTGACAGAGGGCTGATCTCCAAATTTACAAATCACTCAAGAAGCAAGTCTTCCAAACACCAAAGGATCCAACCAAAAAATGGGGTACATAACTAAATAGAGAATTCTTAATAGAGGAGACTAAAATGGCTGAGAGTCTCTTGAGAAAGATCTCAACATCCCTAGCCATCCTGGAAATGCAAATCAAAAGAACTCTGAGATAGCATCTCACTCCTGACAGAATGGCTAAAACAAAAAACACCAATGATAGTTTATGCTAGAGAGGATATGGAGAACGGGGAACACTCCTACACTACTGGTGGGAGTGCTAACCTGTACAGCCACTTTGGGAATCAGTATGACAGTTCCTCAGGAAAATGGGAATTAGTCTACCCCAAGACTCAGCAATTCCACTCTTAGGCATATACCCAAAAGATGCACATTCATACAGCAAGGGCATCTGTCTCACTGTGTTCATAGCAGCATTATTTGCAATAGCCAGAATCTGAAAGCAACCTAGATGCCCCACAACTGAATAGTGGATAGAGAAAATGTGGTACATTTACACAATGCAGTACAAGTCAGCGGAAAAAAACAATGAAATCTTGAAATTTGCAGGGAAATGGATGGCACTAGAGGAAACCATAATGAGTGAGGTAACCCAGTCACAAAAAGAGAAACATGGGATATACTCACTGATTTACGGATTTCAGACATGAGTCAGGGGAGTGCCAGCATACAATCCCACTGCCAGAGAGTCAAGGAAACCGAACCTTTATCCAGCGACTGATGGAAGCAGAGGCAGATACCCACAGACAAACACTGAACTGAACTAGAATCCAGTGTCAGAAAGGAAGAACTGATGGGCAAAGAAGTTAAGAGTGGGCTGTTTCAACCCACAGAAACAGTTGACCTGAAAAAGAGGGAGCTCTTGGACTCCAGATTGATGGCTGTGTGGAAAGCATGGGACTGACCCAGAGCCCCTGAAAGTTGGTGTCACTGAGAAGGCCTATGTAATCTATGGGGCCTTGGGTAGTATTTACTCCTGGCGTACAATTAGACTTTGAGTGCCCATTCCACAATATGAGAGGCTCTCTCAGTCAGACTCTTGTGGTAGGGCCTGGGGCCTTCACTGGATGAAATGACAGTTACTAGAGTTCCACCATGGAGGGCCTCACCCTCCATGGTGATCGGAGTGGATATTAGGTGTTGGACTGGGGGACCCGGTGGAGAGGACAGGGGAGGAGGGGAGGGAGAGGGACCTGGGATTGACATGTGAAACAAGATTGTTTCAAACCTAAATAAATAAAATAAATAAATAAAATAAAATAATTATAATTTATAAACTTCATAAGTGGATGAGTGATTCAATAATAGTACATTTTAATTAATTAATTAATTAATTAAATGTAACCCTGTATTAAGAAAGTGATACATTATTTTATATTATACTTAAGTCTATATTAACCAGATTTGGGAAAATAACTTAGAAAACATTAAACAAGACTAATGTTGAAACAATTTTTGAGTAACAATGATTTTTTTTAGAAGGTAAAACACCATGGCTCATTAGTCCAAAGAGGAACACATAAACATTAAGCCTTTTAAATCCTCATCCATGCAGTGAATTCTTTTTACCCTGTTTCACAATGTTCTAAACTGAAGGGATATGTTAGAATTCTTTCTCCACTGCAATCTTTGTAGATGTGTTTCGGCAACAACTTATAATTTTTTAGCATAAGTGCAAAATCAATTTACATTTCAAAGATGACTGAATACTCTGGAAGCAGAGACGCTCCCTTCTCAGCATGGCTTGACCCTTGTCAACTAGTTTCTGGGAACTTATGATGATATGCCTTTGCAAGTAGCTCCTAGAAAATCAGCATGCCAAGAGAGATGCATTTTCAAACATAGTTTACCCATATAAATGTTCAAAACAGCTACAGATCAGAAATAAACTATCATGTAAAAATTAAAATATGGAAGAAAATTTAAAGAAAATGACTATTGCTCATTTGCCTTCTCAGAATGTATACACTGTAATTTCTGCTACAATGCAGGGTGACGTTTAAGCATTAGCTCTAATACAATTCTAATTAAAATGACAAAATCCCTTTGCTGATAAAAAGTTTAATCAGTGCTGTTTTCTCGAGCATAAAACATACCCTACATTTAAAGTCAATAAGTATATGTTCCTCCTTGTCCATGGCTTTAGTAATGGTAATTGGATTTTTGAAAGTATAATTTTTGGGTATACACAGATTTCTGGGTTGGTCAAGTGCTTGCCATGTAGGCATGAGGACCTTAGTTAAAATACCAAGCACCCACAAAAAAAAAGCGATATGTGATATGCATCTGTAACTCTGGCATAGTTGGGCAGAGACAGGCTGATACTGGAGGTTCAACAAGAGATCTTGTCTCACAAACATAAGGTAGAAGAAATTACCCAACATTATCTTCTGACTTCTGCCCTCCATGTGCTATGTATTGAACACTCACATGCATGCGACATACAAGTACACACAGATGCATATAACATGTGTAAAAAGGAAAGAAAAAATTGTATCTTATGCTTTACTGAGAATATTGAGGGCAGTGAATATGTATAATCAAGCATTTTATATATAAAATTTCATTAATGAATTTTTAATCACAAATTTAGCAAAGGCCCATTCAAAATTATGCTTAGAAAAATGAAACTGTGGAGCACATTTATTTGCCTGTAATAACATTAAAATTAAAACCATTGATTTATCAAAGTCCATCTTTAACATCTGAGAGCACCACTGAATGAGGATACACGGAAACATGTGCTATGGATAGATATTGTATTTGAGCATATAAAGACCACTAGTAAAATTATGACACAATAAAACTATAGAGAGATTTCTAAAGGGGACTTCATAAAAGATGGCATGTACATGTCAATGAACATAAGGATATTTACACATTTCCTAACAGTAAAATTAAAAATAGCACATGGAGTCAGCAGAAATATAATTGTGAATAAATGGAACATTCATGACTGTAGTATGCCATTAAGCCATGGAAATGTTTGTACTGAAGCATGCCAAATGGGTCAATTTTGCACTCCCATGAGCAGTGCCTAAAGAATTTCTATCCACATAACCAACAAAAAAAATGGTGTTGACGATTATATACTCACTCTACTGGAAATCTTGCAAACTGGGGAAATCCAGCCCCACGCCCTCCTAGTCACCATACTTCAAAACCCAAATTCTCTGAGACTCCCTGATATATCAGACATCACCTTGGGGTGGAGACTGCTTTCTCTACTAGATACCTTGCAGATAAGGAGAAGTCTTAACTTCCATCATCATAGACACCACATCCCAATCTCCAACTGGGCAGAGTCTCCCTTGCTCTACCAGAGATCAACATCCACCAAAAACCCAGGCACCAAATAGGACTGACATTCCCCAAGCTACCACAGACCACAAAGAATGGGAGACACCCAGCCACACAGATCAAAAGATCAGAGATGAAACAGAAAACAAGGAACTAAACATCTAACCAACAATGAAAAATCTCAGAAATAAGTACATTTATACAAAACCCAGAGATCTAGAGATTTGAATAATAACAAAAGAAACAAAAGGAAAGACAATATGTCACCACTGGAACACATCTATCCAGACACAATAAGCTTTGAATATTCCAATACAACAGAAGCACAAGAAAAAGATGTTAAAGCCAAGTTTATGAAGATGTTTGAGGTCCTTAAGGAGGAAGTGAATAAATCTCTTAAAGATATTCAAAAATACAAACAAACAACTGGAAGAAATGTGTAAGAAAATTTGAAGTAAAAAAGTAAAACTGTTCAAGAGTTGAAAATTGAAAGAGGAACAATAAAGGAAACAAAAACTGAGGGCATTTCGGCAATGAAAACTATAGGTAGGCACACAAAAACTACAGATTCAAGCATCAACTACAGAACACAATCTCAGGTGCTGACAATAAGACACAAGAAACTGATATACCAGTGAAAGAAAATGTTAAATCTACAATTTACTGACACAAATTATTCAAGAATCTAAGACAATACGAAAATAACAAACCTAAGAATATTGAAAATAGGAGACAATTTCTAGATCAAAGGCCTAGAAAATATCTTAAAAAACATTAGAAGAAAAGTACCCTAATCTAAAGAAGGAGATGTCTATAAAGATACAACAAGCTTACAGAATACCAAATATTCTGGACAGAAAAGCAATTCCCCTTGCCACATAATAATCAAAATCCTAAATGTATAGAACAAAGAAAGAATATTAAGAGATGCAAAGAGAAAATAACAAATAATATGTAGAGACAAACCAATTGGAATTATACCTGATTTCTCAATGGAGACTCTAAAAGCCAGAAAGGCCTCAGATGTCTTGCAGACTATAAGAGACAAGAGATGTCAGTCCAGACTGCTATATTAAACATAACTCTCAATCACAATGGAGAAAATAAAAATATTCCATGACAAAGTCAAATTTTAATACTATCTATGAATTCAGCACTTCAGAAGTTGTTAGAAGAAAAAGTCCAATATAGATTTTCAAATATATCCATCAAAACACAGGAAATAATTAATCTCACAAGTAAATTCAGAAGAAGAGACACACTACTACTACTACTACTACTACTAGTAATAATAATAATAATAATACCAACAACAGAATAACAAGAATTAGCATTTGCTTATCATTAATATCCTTCGATATCAATAGACTCAATAAAAAGACATGGCTCTCATACTGGATAGAAAAATAGAATCTATCATTCTGAGGCAAAGAAGAAACACATTTGAACATCAAAGGCAGACATTACCACATAGTAAAGGGTTAGAAAAAGATTTTTCAAGCAATGGGACACAAGAAGCAAGCCTAAAACAAAACTTCCAACCAAAATTAATCAACAGAGATAGAGAAGGATACTTCATACACATCAAAGGAAAAAGTCCACAAGATGTATCTTTCATTCTGAGCATGCACATCTATGATGCAAATGACAGGATGCTCACATTTGTAACAGAAACATTACTTTAGCTTAACGCAAACATGGAACCACAAATTAATAGTGGGAGACTTCATCACGTCAATTTCAACAGTAAACAGGTTATCCAGACAGAAATTAAACAGAGAAATAATGGAACTAACAGATATTATGACTCAAATGCATCTAACAAATATCTACTGAACATTTTACTCAAACATAAAAAACTATATTTCTTCTTTTTCAGCAACTCATTGTACTTTCTCCAAAACTGAACACATACTCAGTCACCAAGCAAGTCTTAACAGGTACAAGAAAATTAAAGTAACGTGTATATCCTATCAGACTACTATGGATTGAAGATGGATTCAAGAACATACACAATAAAAAGCCTACACACACATGAAAGATGAACAACTTTACTGAATGACTAGGTCAAGTCAGAAATAAAGCAATTAAAGTTTTCTTACAGTTGAAATGGAAACAACAGAACAACATAACCACACTTATGATATACTGTGCAAACAGTCACAAGAGGAAAATTCAAAGCACTAAGTGCCTTCATAATGAAATCAGAAAGATCTCATAGGAAAAACCTAAGAGCACACCTGAAAACTCTAGAACAAAATGAAGCAAGCACACACAGGAGGAATAGATTATAAGAAAAAATTAAGCTGAGGGCTGAAATCCACAAAATAGAAACAAGCAAAAATACAAAGAATCAATGAAACAAAGACCAAAACACCAAATAATCCAATTAAAAACTGGGGTACAGAACTAAATAGAGAATTCTCATAGAGGAATACAAAATAGCTTAAAGACACATAAGAAAGTGCTTAACATCCTGAACCATCAGATAGATGCAAATCAAAACAACTCTGAGATACCATTTTACTCTTGTCAGAATAGCTAAAATAAAAAAAAAAACATCAATGACAGTTTATCCTGGAGAGGATTGCAGAAAGGAAAACACTCCTCCACTGCTGGTGGGAGTGCAAACACATGCAGCCACTTAGGAAATCAATTTGGTGGTTCCTCAAGAAAATGGTAATTAGGATACAAGTTCCAGCAATGCCACTCTGAGGCATATACCCAAAAGATGCACATTCATACAAAGACATTTGTTCAACCATGTGTATAGCAACATCATTTGTAATAGTCAGAACCTGGAAGCAACCTAGATGCCCCTAAACTGAAGAATTGATGGAGAAAATGTGGTACATTTACACAATGTGAGTACTCCTCAGCCGGAAAAACAAACAAACAAACAAAAAAGTGGAATCTTGAAATTTGCAGGTAAATGGATGGAAATAGAAGAAACCATTCTGAGGGAGGTGCCCCAGTCACAAAAAGACAAACATGGTATGGATTCACTCATATATGAACATTAGACATAGAGATAATGATTACCAGCCTACAATCCACAATACCAGAAAAGCTAGGAAACCAGGAGCACCCTCAGATAAACATTCATGGTCCTCCGGTGAAGGAGAAGGGCAAAAGAACTCCTGAGCTAATTGGGAGCATGGTAAGAGGGGAGAGGGAGATAGGAGAAAAGAGGAGAGTAGGGGAGGACATCAGAGAGCAGAAGATTGAGTCAGGGAAGAATAGAGGAGAGCAAAAAAAGAGATACCATAATAGTGGGAACCATTATAGGTTTAAAGAGAAATCTGGCACTAGGGAAAGTCCCAGAGACCTACAGGTTTGACCCCCAACTAACAATCTGAGCAAAAGTGAAGAGACTACCTCAAATGCCCTTCTCCGATAATTAGTTGATGACTACTTTATATGGCATCCACGAGACTTCATCTAGTAGCTGATGGAAGGAGAAGCACACAGCCACAACTAAACACTGAGCTGAACTCTGGAATCCAGTTAAAGTGAAGGCAGAGTGATGAGCAAAGGAGTCAAGACCAGGTTGCAGAAACCCACAGAAAAAAATGACCTGAAAAGGGGGGAGCTCATGGACCCCAGACTGATAGTTGGTAAACCAGCACAGTACTGTTCCAGACCCCCTGAATATGGATGCCAATTTGGAGGTTTGGTTAATCTATGAGGTCTATAGTAGTGGATCAGTATTTATCCCTAGTAGATGAATGGACTTTGGGAGCCTATTCCATGTAGAGGGATACTCTCTCAGCCTAGACACACAAGGAATGGTCTAGGCCCTACTCCAAATGATATGACAGACTTTGACGATCCCCCCATGGATGCCATCACCCTCCCTTAGAAGAAGAAAGGGAATGGGATAGGGGAACTGCAGGGGGTTAGGGGAGAGGAGGAGGGGGGAGGGAACTGGGATTGATATGTAGAACAAACTTGTTTTGAATTTAAAAAATAAAAATTAAATAAAAGAGATACTATGATGTTTAGCAAAGAGGAAGTCAAATTAATTCACATGATTTGCTGAAAATTTTCTCTGTTCTAAAACAAAATGTGTTATTTCTAAATATGTATAAAATGGTTAGAAATACTCACAAAAAGATAGACAAACTAAAAAACATAGAGACAATATCTAAATTACGAAAATCAGAAGCATAAATCAGAGAAGTAACAAAAGATACCACGGGAATCCAAAGAATCATTAGGTCGTACTTCAAAAACCTGTACTCCATGAAACTGGAAAAATCTAAAAGAAATGGACAAATTCCTTACCAATTCCTAAGTTAAGTCAATGTAAAATAAATAACTTAAATAAACAGATAATTTACCCATAAGGAAATACAAGCAGTTAGTAAAAGACTCCTCCCTGACGAAGAACCAGTGCAATGGGGAAACAAGTATGTATTTACAGGAGAAAGCACTTACACAGGCTCGGAAGATAAGAAGCATGGCCGGCTTCCAAGAGAGCAAGTTTTTACCTTTCCTTTCCTTTTATCCTCATTTGTCCCCATACACCAGTCCATGCCAGCATTGTGGGCTCACCCCTACACCAACCCCCTTCACAAAAAAAAAGGCGATGAGCCATACAGTTGGAGCGCAGAATTCTACCATACTTCCAAAGGAGACATAATACCAATACTTATCAAATTATTCCACAAAAGGAATGTCTCCAAACTCATTTTATGAGGCTGCAGTCACTCTGATACACAAACCATACAACAAGTCAACAAAGAAGAATTACATAGCAGTATCACTGTGGATGAAAGGGATGAAAAGTTGATGAAAAATCCTGTCAAACTGCTTATGCTTCGCTTGATCTCTCTGCTCTCACACACTTCAGCACCTCCTGCCTAGGGAATGGTGCTGCCCACAGTACTCAGTTAAGACATGCCCTCTGAGACGTGCCCAGAGGCCAACCCAGTACAGTCAGTCTCTCACTGAGACTCTCCTCCCAGGTAGCTACACGTGGTGTCAAGTTGACAAAGCTACCCATCACAGTTGATCAATTTACTTCAGAGATTAAAAAAAATATAATGGGTCTATGCAAAATTTATTAACAGAATATTACCATTAGGTGGTCCTCACCCCACCCATATTCTTATCTTGTGAGGTACTAATTGCTCTAGTAATTATCCTAATTTAGTTTTTTTTAACTTTCATTCAGTGTTGTGACTATTACCTGAGCTGAGACATTACCTCATCATCATTTGCTTAACTTTAAACTCTTTGCAATCTTTTAAATGAGAAGTTGTGATGATGTCTGGACTTCTAGGACATAAAATAGGAATTATGTTTGAGTGATAATGTGGGTACAAAGCCAAAAGCAACTTTAAAACTTTTGCTACCTTTTACATTCCATCAGATTCAGTTACAAGCCCTGGATATCAGACTCTCCTATAACGATGTTCAGCTGTTTCTTGCCATTGCAAAATCCATCCCAGAGCAAGCTAGTGCTGCAGCCCCAGTCCCAACAGCCTTGGAGGCAGACTCTGTCAGCACTGGCCTCCCAGAGGCATCTCGAGTAGGAGAGGATGTCAGAGAGGGATCAAAACACACCTTAGATCCTGTCTTGGGTAAGTGTCTAATTGGAAACCCAATCAGTCTTCTTGATAATACGTATTCTCTCTCTCTCTCTCTCTGTCTGTCTCTCTCTGTCTCTGTCTCTCTCTGTGTGTCTCTGTGTGTCTCTCTGTCTCTGTCTCTGTCTCTCTCTGTGTGTCTCTCTGTGTCTCTCTCTCTGTCTCTCTGTCTCTCTGTGTCTCTGTCTCTGTCTCTGTCTCTGTCTCTGTCTCTCTCTCTCTCAGTTTAGTCTGCACCCTGACTGGTCCAACATTTGCTATGTCATACATCATCCATGCTGTTGTCAAACTTACGGCAGTCCTCCTGCCTCAGCCTCCCTAGTACCTGACATGTCCACCATACTGGTAGCCCCGCCCCCCTACCTTTTCAGTTTTCTTGTGCACAGTTCAGTTATTCATAATCTAATTCTTTTTTTATCATCTTTTAAAATTTTAAATAGCTTGTTTTAAATGTCAATCCCAGTTCCCTCTCCCTCCCCTCCTCCCGCACTCCCCTTCCTCCCCACCCTCCCACCCTATTGCCAAATCCTTCCACATAGGGGGTATCAGAGTCTGTCATTTTACTCTGGGTAGGGTCCAGGCACTCCCCTAAGAGTCCAGGCTGAGAGAGCATCCCTCTTTGTGCTATAGGCACACGAAGACTGTTTGTATATCAGGGATAGACACTGATCCACAGCTCAGGGCCCCATAGGTTGCCCAGGCCTTCTTGCTGACACTCACATTAGGCGGGTCCAGATCAGTCACATGCTGGCCTCCCCACTGTCAGTCTGCGGTCCAAGAGCTCTCCCCTGTTCAGATCAGCTGTCTCTGCTGGTTTTGCCAGCCCATTCTTTGCCAATTTGCTCATCACTCCTCTCTCTCTGTCACTGGGTTCCTTGGGTTCAGTTCAGTGATTGTGTGTTTGCCTCTGCTTCCATCAGTCACAGGATGAAGGCTCCCGGATGGTTATAGACATCAAGTTCATTATCAGGAATGGGCATTCGAGGTGGTCTCTCTACTGTTGCTTAGCTTGCCAATTGGTGTTATCCCTTTAGATCACTCGAGGTCGCTCTGGTGCCTGATCTGTATTCGATCCTATGATTCCCTCTTCCCCCTATTCTACCCCCACCCCCTCAAATTCCTTTTACCCCATGACCAACTCTCTTCCTCTTCACCCCCTCTCTTCTTCCCAGGTCCGACTCCCCCCCACCCCTCGCCGTGTTCCCCATCCATTCAGGGGATCTTGTCTCCATCCTCTTCTCTTGGGTACTATGCATATATGCATATCTTTTAGGTTCTTTCCTGTTTCCCAGACTCTCTATCAGTGGAAGTGCAAACTGGCACTATCCTGATCCATGTCTAAAATCCATATATGAGTGAGTACATACCATGTTTGTCTTTTTGCGACTGGGTTACCTCACTCAGGATGGTTTCTTCCAGTGCTATCCATTTCCCTGCGAATTTCAAGATTCCATTGTTTTTTTCTGCTGAGTAATACTCCATTGTGTAAATGTACCACATTTTCTCTATCCACTCTTCAGTTGAGGGGCATCTAGGTTGCTTCCAGGTTCTGGCTATTACAAATAATGCTGCTATGAACATAGTGGAGCAGATGCCCTTGTTGTATGAACTTGCCTCATTTGGATATATGCCTAAGAGTGGAAATGCTGGGTCTAGTGGTAGATTAATTCCCATTTTCCTGAGGAATCTCCATACTGATTTCCAAAGAGGCTGTATGAGTCGGCACTCCCACCAGCAGTGGAGGAGTGTTCCCCTCTCTCCACATCCTCTCCAGCATAAATTGTCTTCGGTGTTTTTCATTTTAGCCATTCTGACAGGAGTAAGATGGTATCTCAGAGTTGTTTTGATTTGCATTTCCTTGATGGCTAAGGATGTTGAGCACTTTCTTAAGTGTCTCTTGGCCATTTTAGCCTCCTCTACTAAGAATTCTCTATTTAGCTCTGTACCCCACCTTTTAATTGGATCCTTTGGCATTTTGGAGACTTGTTTCTTGAGTTCTTTGTAAATTTTGGAGATTAGCCCTCTGTCAGATGTAGGGTTAGTGAATATCTTTTCCCATTCTGTGGCCTGCCTTTTTGTCTTTTTGACTGTGTCCTTTGCCTTACAGAAGCTTTTTAGTTTCAGAAGGTCCCATTTGTTAATTGTCGATCTCAGTGCCTGTGCCACTGGTGTTATGTTTAGGAAGTGGTCTCCTGTACCAACTCGTTGAAGAGTATCTCCCAGTTTCTCTTCTAAAAGTTTCAGTGTGGCTGGATTTATGTTGAGATCTTTGATCCATTTGGAACTAAATTTTGTACAATGCGATAAACATGGATCTATCTGCAGTTTTCTGCATACCAGTACCCAGTTATGCCAGCACCATTTGTTGAAGATGCTTTCTTTTTAACATTGTACAGTTTTAGCTTCTTTGTCAAAAATCAAGTGTTCTTAGGTGTGTGGGTTAAAATTAGGGCTTTCAATTTGGTTCCATTGGTCTACCTGCCTATTTTTGTGCCAATACCAAGCTGTTTTCAGGACTATACCTCTATAATAGAGCTTGAAGTCAGGTATGGTGATGCCTCCTGAAGTTCCTTTATTGTATAGGCATGTTTTAGCTATCCTGGGCCTTTTGTTTTTCCATATAAAGTTGATTAATGTTCTTTCCAGGTCCTTGAAGAATTGTGATGGAATTTTGATAGGGATTGTATTGAATCTGTAGACTGCTTTTGGCAAGATTGCCATTTTTTATTATGTTGATCCTTCCAATCGAAGAGCATGGGAGATCTTTCCATTTTCTGGTATCTTCTTTGATTTCTTTCTTTAAGGACACAAAGTTCTTGATATACAGGTCTTTCGCTTCCTTGGTTAACATGATCCCCAGATATTTGATGCTGCTTTTGGCTATTGTAAAGGGTGATGTTTCTCTGATTTCTTTCTCAGTCACTTCATCATCTGTATATAATAGGGCCACTGATTTTTTTGAGTTTACCTTGTATCCTGCCACATTGCTGAAGGTGTTTATCAGCTCTAGGAGTAACCTTGTGGAGTTTTTTGGGTCACTTATGTAAACTATCATATCACCTGCAAATAGTGAAAGTTTGACTTCTTCTTTTCCTATTTGTATCCCCTTTATCTCCTTTTGTTGTCTTATTGCTGTAGCTAGAACTTCAAGTACACTATTGAAGAGATATGGAGAGAGTGGACAGCCTTGTCTTGTTCCTGATTTTAGAGGAATTGCTTTGAGTTTCTCTCCATTTAGTTTGATGTTAGCTGTTGGTTTACTGTATATTGCTCTTATTATATTCAGGTACATTCCTGTTATCCCTGATCTCTCTAGGACCTTTATCATGAAGGGGTGCTGGATTTTGTCAAAGGCTTTTTCAGCATCTAGTGAGATGAACATGTGGTTTTTCTTTCGCAGATTGTTAATATGGTGGATTACATTGATAGATTTTCTAATGTTGAACCATCCCTGCATTCCTGGGATGAAGCCTACTTGATCATGGTGGATGATTTTTCTGATGTGTTCTTGAATCCGGTTTGCGAGTATTTTATTGAGTATTTTTGCATCAATGTTCATGAGGGAAATTGGTCTATAGTTCTCTTTCTTAGTTGTGTCTTTGTGTGGCTTGGGTATCAAGGTAATTGTAGCCTCGTAGAAAGAGTTTGGCAGTGAGCCTCCTGCTTCTATTGTGTGGAATACTTTGAGGAGTATTGGAATTAGCTCTTCTTTGAATTTCTGGTAGAATTCTGCACTGAAGCCATCTGGGCCTGGCCTTTTTTTGTTTGGGAGACTTTTGATGACTGCTTCTATTTCATTAGGGGTTATAGGTCTGTTTAGATTGTTTATCTGTTCTTGATTTAGTTTTGGCAAGTGATATCTATCCAGGAAATTGTCCATTTCCTTTAAATTTTCAAATTTTGTGGAGTACAGATTTTCAAAGTATGCCCTGATGATTCTCTGGATTTCCTCAGAGTCTGTTGTTATGTCCCCTTTTTCATCCCTGATTTTGTTAATTAGCATGCTCTCCCTCTGCCTTTTGGTTAGTTTGGACAGAGGTTTATCTATTTTGTTGATTTTCTCAAAGAACCAACTCTTTGTTTCATTGATTCTTCTCAGTGTTTTACTGGTTTCTACTTGATTGATTTCAGCCCTCAATTTGATTATTTCCTGGCGTCTGCTCCTCCTGGGGGAGTTTGCTTCTTTTTGTTCTAAAACATTCAGCTGTGCTATTAATTCTCTAGTATGACTGTTCTCCAGTTTTTTCATGTGGGCACTTAGTGCTATAAACTTTCCTTTCAGCACTGCTTTCAAAGTGTCCCATAAGTTTGTGTATGTTGTGTCTTCATTCTCATTGAAATCGAGGAAGTCTTTAATTTTTTTTTTATTTCCTCCTTTACCCAGGGATGGTGCAATTTTGCAGTGTTCAATCTCCATGAGTTTGTAGGGTTTCTGCGATTTGTGTTATTGTTGAATTCTAATGTTAATGCATGGTAGTCTGATAAGATGCCGGGGGTTATTCCAATTTTTTTGTATCTGTGGAGATTTGCTATGTTTCCTATGATGTGGTCAATTTTAGAGAAGGTTCCATGTGGTGCCGAGAAGAAGGTATATCCCTTTGTATTTGGGTGGAATGTTCTATAGATGTCTGTTAAACCCAGTTGGGTCATAACTTCTATTAGTTCTTTTGTTTCTTTGTTAAGTTTCTGTCTGGAGGTCCTGTCTAGCGGTGAGAGCAGAGTGTTGAAGTCTCCTACTATTAGTGTGTGAGATTTTAGGTGCATTTTGAGCTTTAGTAATGTTTCTTCCTGGAATGTAGGTGCCTTTGTATTTGAGGCATAGATGTTTAAAATTGAGACTTCGTCTTGATGTATTTTTCCTTTGATGAATATGAAGTGTCCTTCTTCATCTCTTTTGATTGATTTCAATTTGAAGTCTAATTTGTTAGATATTAGGATTGCTACACCCGCTTGTTTCTTGGGACCGTTTGATTGGAGGATCTTTTCCCAACCCTTTACTCTGAGATAACGTCTGTCTTTGATGTTGAGATGTGCTTCTTGTATGCAGCAGAAGGAAGGGTTCTGTCTTCGTATCCAATCTGCTAGTCTGTGTGTTTTTATAGGCAAGTTGAGGCCGTTGCCATTGAGGGATATTAATGACCATTGATTGGTGATCCTTGTTTGTGCTTGATTTTTTGTTAGTGAAGTTATTTTGTGTAGTTTCTCCTCCCTTTTTCTTTTGGTGTTTTGTAAAGTGTGATTATATATTGCCTGTGTCTTTGTGAATGTAGTTATCTTCCTTGGCTCTAGGTTTTCCTTCTAGCATTTTCTGTAGAGCTGGATTCATGGATACGTATTGTTTAAATCTGGCTTTGTCATGGAATATTTTGTTTTCTCCATCTATGGTAATTGAGAGCTTTGCTGGATATAGTAGTCTGGGCTGGCATCCTTGTTCCCTTAGCGTTTGTAGGACATCTGTCCAGGATCTTCTGGCTTTCATCATTTCCATTGGGAAGTCAGGTGTAATTCGGATAGGTCTGCCTTTGTATGTTACTTGGCCTTTTTCTTTAGCTGCTCTTAATATTTTCTCTTTACTCTGTAGGTTTGATGTTTTGATTATTATATGGCGAGGTGACTTCTTTTTCTGGTCTAGCCTGTTTGGTGTTCTGTAAGATTCTTGTACTTTCATAGGCATATCTTTCTTTAGTTTAGGGAAGTTTTCTTCTATGATTTTGTTGAATATGTTTTCTGTACCTTTAAGTTGAATTTCTTCACCTTCTTCTATACCTATTATTCTCAGGTTTGGCTTCTTCACGGTGTCCCATATTTCCTGGATATTTTGTGTTAAGGATTTGTTGGTTTTGAGATTTTCTTTGGTTGACGACTTATATCCTCTAGTGAGTCTTCAACACCTGAGATTCTCTCTTCTATCTCTTGTATTCTATTGGTGATACTTGCATCTGTAGTTCCTGATCATTTACCCAGCTTTTCTATTTCCAGCATCCCTTCATTTTGTGTTTTCTTTATCATTTCTCTTTCAGCTTTCAATCCTTCAACTGTTTGAGTTGTTTCCTTAATTTTTTTGGTTCTTTCTTGGTGCTCTTTAGATTCTTTGAGAGATTTGTTTATTTCTTGAATTTTTCCCCCATTTCATGGATTTTTTTGTTTGTTTTTTCTTCTATTTCTTTAAGGGATTTCCTCGTTTCTTCTTTGAGGGTCTCCATCATCTTCATGAAATACTTTTTAAGGTCTGTCTCCTCTTCTTCGTCTATGTAGTGCTTTTTGGTTCTTGCTGGTGTTGGATCCCTGGATTCTGGTGGGGTCATGTTGGTGTTTCTATTGCTGAGTGATCTCTTATTCTGTCTTCTTCCCATCTCTTCTTTCAGTGGGTGCTGGTGGGGTCTTTCAGTCTCCACTGGTCTCCTTCCTTCCTGCAGCTGAAGCTGGGGATGCTGACACGGAGTTTGGGTCCTGGTAGGGCTGATGTCTTTCCTGAAGCTGGTCTCACTGGGGTTGGGGTCTTGGAATTGTTGACTTCTTTGCTGTGTGGGCAGGTCTCCTGAAGCTGTGCTCGCTGGTGTTGGGGTCTTGGAAGGGCTGATGTCTTTCCTGAAGCTGGACTCACTGGGGTTGGGGTCTTGGAAGGGCTGATGTCTTTCCTGAAGCTGGACTCACTGGGGTTGGGGTCTTGGAAAGGGCTGATGTCTTTCCTGAAGCTGGACTCGCTGGGGTTGGGGTCTTGGAGAGACTGATGTCTTTCCTGAAGCTGGACTCGCTGGGGTTGGGGTCTTGGAGGGACTGATGTCTTTCCTGTGTGGGTGGGTCTTCTGGATTCCGGGAGCCGCCCCGAAGATCAAGGGGGATGCATGCACTGATTTCCCCTGCTCCTAGCTGTGGATATGATGTGACTAGGTGTTTGAAGTCCCTGCCTTGACCTCTTTACAACGTTGAACCGTAATCTGGAATTATAAGATGAAATAAACTGTTTCCCCCCCTAAGTTGCTTTCCATCAGGGCATTATATCACAGCAAAAAAAAATGAAACTAGGATAACTACAAAATGGAGCTCTCTGCCCTATATTGCCAGCATTCGGAGACAGAGGTAGGCATCCTAGGCCAGCCTAAGCTCCATGAGACCCTGTCAATAATAATAAAACAACAACAATAATAAAAATAACAACAATAATTACATGATTATTAATAAAAACAACAATGATGGAAAAACTCCTATCTTTATTCAGACATAACCTTACACTGGTTAAGTCTGGAAGTACCATCTCTGACATGCACCCCTCCTCAGCAGTAAGCAATTTAGCTCCACTGGCGAGGGCAGCTCAGACGCTGCAAGCAGACAACACTGGACAGGATGCAAAGGGTCGTGAAGGAACCTTTCTCCATTCACTCACTCATTTTTTTCCAGTGAGGTACTGCTGAAGCTGAAAAGCAACATAGCTTCTCTTTCAGGTCCCCATGACTCAGGAGGACTGACTGATTAATTACTGCACTTATCAAGCAAACAACACTTGGCTTAGAGAGATGGTGGCTCAGTGGTTCAGAGCATTTACTGCTCCTTCCAGAGTACTTGAGTTCAGTTCCCGGCACCTGCACCAGGCAGTCACAACTGCCTAGAACTCCAGTTCTTTTTTTCTGGCTATGGTGGGCATCCACAGACACACAGACACAGGTACATACAAGGAAATGAAGGAAGCAACATCACGATCACCAGAGCTGTAAGCCTCCCTTACCTGGCTTCAGTTTCTGTCCTCATCCCCCTCAACACCTGTCAGTACCAGCGAGACCTTCTGCTTCTGCCCTAACTTGGCTCCTTGTTGTGGAATGCCCTCCCTCCTCTGATGGATTATATCCTACCTTCCCACCACACCTGCAGATGCCACAATCCTGCAGCACTCCACCCACTATTCCTATCTATGTTGCGTTCAGCTTTTACAGAACTTCAAAATGATACTAGCCTAGTAGAGGGTCTTTTCTCCTTGTCCACACTGCAAGAGCATAGGTGGCTCATCTTTATTACATCTGCTGGGTAACTACAATGGTGCTAGACTCAGAGTAGTCAAGAGTGTCTGCACAGGGAACCAAGGGTATATCCATGGGTCAGGCACCGTCAGGCCCATACAGATGGCTCCACTTTATCTTGACTTAAGGTCAGAGTTGAGACCCACTATTTGCTTGCTCAAGGTTAAACTATGGGATAATTGGCCTGAGAAGTAACTAATAGATGTCTTACTTTAACCACAGCCAAAGGTGTGGCTATTGTCTACCTTGTCTTGACGACCGGATACTTGGTTTAGGGTGTGGTTACTTGATGTTTTGGGTATTGAGAAGGTAATTGTGCTTGCTTGTTCTTTGTATCTTGGTAAAGAAGTCTCTTTGCCTTCCCCCACTTTTGATTGGGGTATATAAAGACTGAGTGTAATAAACTTGGGGCTTTTCCCCCAGTATTCACTGGAGTGCCCTCCTGATTCTAAAAAAAAATCCTGTCAAACTGAATCCAAGAACACATAAGAAAGATCATCCACTGTGATTAAGTCAGCTTCATCCCTAAGGTGCATGGCTTTTTCTGTCGATGGAAGTTTTTCTCACCTGTTCCCACAGCCATTTGGTCCCTAATAAACACACAGGGCCTTAAATTAATTATAAACTGTCTGGCTGATCCCTCAGCCTTCATATTGGCTAACTCTCTCTTAAACATTAAGCAATTTCTATCAATCTATGTATTGCCATGGTCTTGAATTAATAGAGAATGAGTGGGCATACTACCTTTCAGGTAGCTACACGGTATCTCCATGGCTCTGCCTACTAACTTTATCCCTGGCTACATCCTGCCTTTCCATTGGTCAAATCAGTTTTATTCAACAAGCAATAATATAAGTACATATTCACATATTAAAGAAGGACATTCCCCAGTACCATCAACCTAACAACAATCTGTCAATGTAATCCACCATATAAACAAAATGAAAGGAAAACAACATTTGATCATCTCATTAGGTACTTTTAAAACTTTTGCCAAGGTCACTATCCCTTCATGACAATAGTCTTTGAGAGATCAGGAATCCAAGGGAATTACTTAAACATAATAAAGGCAACATATAGCAAGCCTATAGCCAAGTTAATATCAAATAGAGAGAAACTGGAAGAAATTCCAGTAAAATTAAGAACCAGACAAGGCTGTTTACTCTTCACATATCTGTTCAATATAGTTCTTGAATTTCTAACTAAAGCAATAAGACAGTTAAAAGAGATCCAGGGGATAAAAATCATAAGAGAAGAAGTCAACACATTCTTATGCAAGTGACAATAGTATATATAAGCAACCTCAAATATTCTACTAGGGAACCTTTTCAGCAGATAAACATCTTTAGTGAATTGGTTCCGTACAAGATGAACTAAAAATAATTACTAGCTCCCTTATATACACAAAATAAAAGAACTCATAGAGAAATCAGGGAAAGAACACCATTGCAAGAGCCACAAACAATATAGAATATCTTGGAGTAACTTTACCCAAGCAAGTGATAGACTTATATGACAAGAACTTCAATTTTTGAAGAAAGAAATAAGAAAGATATCAAAAGATGGAAAGAACTCCTAGGCTCATGGATCAGTAGGATTAACATAGCAAAAATTGCTGTCTTGCCAAAAGCAATAGACAGATTCAACATAATCCCTATGAATATTTCAACACAATTCTTTATAGACCTTGAAAGAACAATATTCAATTTCATATGAAAAAATCAAACCCAACATAGCTAAAATAATCCTCTGCAATAAAAGGACTTCTGGAGTTGTCACTATATCTGATTTCAAGCTCTACTACAGAGCTATGGAATAAGATTGCATGGCATTGGCAAAAAACCAAAACATGGATCAATGGATCAAATCTAAGACCAGAAGTAAGTCCACATAAGTATTGCCACCTGTTTTTTACAAGGAATCAAAAGTTATTCATTAGAAAAAAGAAAACACCTTCAAACATGGTACTGATATAACTGGATATTCAAATGTAGAAGAATGCAAATTGATCCACATCTATTAGCCTGCAAAACACAGTGCATCAAAGACTCAGCATAAGACAAGATATACTGAACCTGATAGAAGAAAAATTGGAGACCTACCGTGAACACTTTGGCACATAAGGAAACTTACTGAAGAGAACACCAATAGTGTGGGCACTAAGATGAACAATTAATAAATGGGAACTCATGAGGCAGAAAAGATTCTTTAAAGTAAAAGATACCTTCAATAGGAAAAAAATGGCATCCTGGAGAATGGAAAAAGATTTTCATCAGCCCCACATCTGAAATAGGAGTAATTTCAAAGTCTAAAAAGCTCAAGAAACTAGATAGCAACAAACACAAAATTCTAATTAAAAAATGGGGTAAAGTCATAAACAAAATTCCAAAAAGAGGAATCTTAAATGACAGAGAAACAATTGAAGAAATGTTCAACATCCTTAACAACCAGAGATATGAAAATTAAAACAACTCTGGGTTTCTATTTTACACTTTTTAAGTATGCTAAGATTAAAACAGAAGCAAAAACTCATGCTGGTGAAGATGTGGAACAAGGAACTATCCTCAGTTGCTGGTAGGAGTGTAAACAAACTTGTTCAGCCACTTTGGAAGTCAATATAGTGTTATTCAGAAAATTTGAAATCAATCTACCTCAAGACTCCACAATAGCACTCCTGAGCATATACTAAAAGGATCCTCCATCCCACCATAGGGACACTTGCTCAACTATGTTCATAGCATCTTTATTCATAAAAACTAGAAACAGAAACAGCCTAGATGTCCCTCAACAGAAGAATAGGTAAAGAAATTGTGGTAAATTTACATTATTGTGGATTATTCAGCTATTTAAAAAGACAGCATCATGATATTCGCAAGCAAATAGAAGGAACTAGAAAAAAATTATATCAAGTGAGGTAATCCAGGTCCAGAAAAACAAACTTGGTGTGTACTTACTTACAAGTGGATATTAGCTGTAAAATAAAAGACAATCATATTTCAATCCACAGACCCAGAGAAGCTATATAATAAGAGTTCAATCCTGGAATCCAGTTGCAGAGAAAGGAAAGTTCAAGGGGGAACAGATTAATCCGTCTGGGAAGGAGAAATGAAACATATCTCAGGTGAAGGAGGGAGTGGGGGGACATTAATGAGAGGAATCAACTTGAGGGATTATGGATTAAGAGAATCCTGGGAGAGAAATCTGAGTCAGGGAAGCATTATGAGCTAGAAACCTAGTGAAATGGAAATTCCCAGGAGTCTATTAAAATGACCCTAGCTATAACTTCTAGAAATGGGGCTTAAGCAGGCTGAATTGGCCAAATCCTTATATGCAGGCAAGGCATCCAACAGAGGGGTGAGAACATCAATCCAGCCACATAAACTTCACCATAAAATTTGTACTATATCCATGATGCTGGGGTATAGGCTGTACAGAAATTGTTGAAGTTTTCAGTGAATCAATGATTAGTACAGCTTGACATGCCTGAACAAGAGGAAGCCTATACCTGACATTGTATAGAGTACCAGAAACCAGAGTCCAGATGGCCCAAAAATGTAGGTTAGAACCAAACACACCTAGCTGAGAGAAAGAAACACACACTTACACATATGCACATAGACAAAGACACATGAGAGAGAGACACACACACACACACACACACACACAGAGAGAGAGAGAGAGAGAGAGAGAGAGAGAGAGAGAGAGAGAGAGAGAGAGAGATGAGTCTTAATATTTGACTATACTCATAGACTAGGGCCTGACATGATCAATACCAGGAGTTCATCCCATTAATGATGGAAACAGATGCAGTGATCCACTGCCAAACATGAAGTGGAACTTAACGAATTCTGTGGAAGAAGGTGGGCCACGATAGATGAAGCCAGAGGGCTCAAGGACACCATAAGGAAACCCAGAGAATCAACTCATTTGGGCTCATAGAGGCTAAATGGACAACCAGGGAAAATGCATAGGATTGACATATGCCCTCTTTATAGATGCTACAGTTATGTAACTTGATCTTCTCATGGAATTCCTAATAGTGGAATTAGGGTCTGTCTCCGGCTCTGTTACCTGATTTTAGTACCTTTATCCACATACTGGGCTGCTTTATCCAGCCTTCAACTTGATATGCCCTGTTTGGTTGATACCCATGGGAGGCCTGCCATACTTTGAATAGAAATGGTGGAGGAGTGGATGAGAGCTCACAGGGGTGATGGGGGTTAGGACTTGGAGGAGAGGCAGGAGTGGTAACAAATACAGGTTCTCAGATAGATGAATAGATAGATGATATGTGGAGAGATAGATAGATAGATAGATAGATGATCTAAAAACAAAACAAAGCAAAGAATATACACTGAGGTACCACTCTTGAAAATTCAGAAACTTAATTGCCATTCAAGGATAGAACAAGTAAACAGTGATATGTTCCTATAGTGAAACACAGCTATGAGCAGGATAAATGGTGTTACCAGACATAAATCTGACTTAATTTTATGAAGCGAATAGGAAGTAGACCAGAAAGAATGGATGTAGAAATTATATGTGGGAAATAGGTGAAGGAACATATTAAAATTATTTGTATTTATTAACAAATTTGTAATAATACCACTTTTGTGTGGTTAGTATACACTAAAAACAAAGGAAAATAATCACAAAAATATTTATGACTATGGAGATGCTTTAAGAGGTAGGTTTGTTGCATAAGGCAAATGATTTGAGTTCATCCCTCATAAAGGTCATTTATAAAGCTGTGTGAGAACACACATGCACAATTACTAATAATAATTTAAAAAATAATAATTAGTAGTTATTACAAAAATTAAGCATTGATGATACTTTAGGGAAATAATAGAAATGCTAAAGAAGCATCATTTAGTGTTGATGTTTTGAAATGTTTTAGATCATTCAAGATTATCCAATAAAATCCATACAGGAAAGAACATACTCGGTTTTGAAATACAATACCCACTGCTTGATCATCAATCATGAGAAAGAATAAATTCTCTGTGTGAGGTCACACCTAAAGAATTTAGCTTTAGCAGGTTTTGGCATGCTATTTCTACAGTGCTTTGTCCACAGTATGGTTTTAAACAAGGAAATATTTAGACATTAATCAAACGAGAAAAAAATAATATCCAAATGAAAAGAGAGGATTAAGAATGAGAGATTTCTGCTTTGGGTGAACATGTGTCTTTTTTAATTTTCTTTTTTACAAATATCAAAATACAAAAGCACACAACACAATTAACAACAAAAGAAATAATTGTGTCAGGTTTCTTGATTCTTGTTGTGATCATCGTTTTTCATAAGGGTAAATGAGTATTTGAAAGCAAACCCTGAAAATCTAATTATTTTCTGGCAATTAAAGTGAGGTAAGGTAATAAGTCCTTTTTTAGGAAAAAAAGGAGATTCTTGTCTTACTGGAAACTGCTATGTAATATAACTATCTACAGCAAAACAACATGGTTAACAAGAAGGTATACAATTGTGTTCAAAGGATGTTCGTACAACTATTAAGAGAATTGAAGGCATCTTCTAGACAACATTTATTGGAGTAAAGTATTTTAAAAATATGTTAAAAGAAGTAATTAGGAAAATATATCTTTCATCTTATAATTCTACTAAAAAATGAAAGAGAAAGATCTAATTCTGACCTGTTTGTGTCAATGGTGACAATTCGGCTACTTCAGAGTAAAAACAGAACAGCTGTGGTCATACATAAACAAGTGGAGGACATCTGTCCCACTAAAACCTTAATCTCAAGAGAAGAAATAGTGTCAGCTGGTGGCTTATGGGATTTTTACTTCTGCCCATAAGGTCACAGAGTGGAAGTGTTCTGCTGTAGACAAGCTATTTGGAAGAAAAAAATACAAAACCACCCAGTGACTGAAGGACCTTTATAAAGAGTAGCACATTGCAGCTCTGCTCATACTCAGTTGTAATCTAGTAAAAGTAAAAACTAGGAGATAAAAATGTTCATGGACAAGATTGCTCCTCTTATAATCTACTGTGCTGAAAAAGAAAGGAATGAGGCTTGGGGGAAATGAAATATTCTTCCAAAGGAAAGGAACTGAGATTCTATCTACTTTATGCCTAAGTTTGGAAAACAGACTGGTCCAGAACTTAATGAATATTTCATTTATTGAGAAATTCATGATAATAAAGAACCTACCTTATGGATTATCGAAAATGTACCTTCAGATCTGTGAGATAATGCTGTAAAGTTAATTTTTGTCTTTGGGGGTAATATTCAATTTCCATTTACAGCTTAAAAATCCCTTATCTGGAGTGGTTGGAACCAGGAGTGTTTCAAATTTTGGATGTTTTCACAGTTTGAGAATATTTGGATGGGGGAGGGCCTAGGCCCTGCTCAAGATGATATGACAGACTTTGGAGATCCCCCTCGAAGGGCCTCACCCTCACTGGAGAGTAGAGTGGGGATTGGATGGGGGTTGGGGAGCTGATGAGGGGAAGGGAGGGAGCTGGGATTGACATGTGAAGGAAGCTATTTTCTAATTTAAATAAGTATAAGAAAAATCTTGTCAGACCAAATACCTCCCTAGTACATCTGGTTTGTCTCTCTGTCTCTTCCAGATGTTCTGTGATATTCTATGACTATTTTCTGTCAACTAGGTGCTAACTCAGCTTCCTGACACAAGGTTAATTTTATTTAATTAATGCAAATGCAAACTCAGGATTTATAGTTTTATTGGATATCTCCCAACATTCCTTCCTTTTTGTCTAAATATAAAGAAAAAATTTTAACTCTAACACAGAAAAAGTATATACAATAAGGGCAATTATCAAGTAATGGTTATATTCGTAATGCTCAGTCCATTTTTATTTGGCAAATTTACTCTGTTATCTATCCTATCTTGGTGCATCAAAGTTTGATACCTAATTCACATTCTATTCTAAATTTTATTAACAACCTCAAATTATCTCCTTAGACCTCAAAACATTTTATCAGATAAATAATTTAAAATTATATGTCCCTCAACCTTTTATACTTTATATATTTTTGTGAGTTTCTTTTCTGAATGTGGTAATAAGGACACTGTAACTATAACTTTCTCATCTTCTATAATATCAGAGACTTCATAAGAGTATGATATTACCTAAGTAAACAGAAAGAAAGGAGTAAACAACTTCTAAAACTAGAAATGACAGAAGTAATTGGAGGTCTAAACAGTCACCCAAGTTTTCTCTACAACATTGGGTCATCCATCGTATGCCTACAGGCCTAGAATATCAGACAGACTTTGTTTGTGAAGTAAGAATTTAGAAAGACTGTCCTACCTTGTGTTTTGCAAAGTTTGTAGATAGCAGAAACAAATACTTTGGAATATTTATGAAATTCTATCTTGTTGGAAATGTGCTAGAACATTAGTCCAATTTTATTCTTTATCTTGTGACATCTTATTCTGCATGACTCACCCTTATTCTTCAGAAGTCTCATTTGTCCAGTGGTCTTCAGATTTTTTAGTTGGATGCTTTTATTCTCTTGGAAAGACAGAAACAAAACCCTGTCTTAAATTTTGCTCTGGTGAGTCAATATTTTTATCAGCTTATGTCTTTGTTAAGACAAAATGATTTGGGGCAACAGAAAAACTATGATATTTTAACATTTTTATGCCTCATCAAATGAAAGGCATTTTTCAATGTTATACATTTATTTGGATTGAATAATCCAACCATCTGATGAACTATCATGTCTCCTAATTAAGTGCTCTCTTCTGTTTGGATTTCTTCTTTTCAATCATGATGGTATCTATAGCATTTCTTCCCCTGTAGAAACAAAAAAAAACCTCTTTCTAAACATAACACATATCCCGTTTACTTTTCTGAGTTCAACACATCTTTAAAATATATGGACTGACTTAATTCACCAAGTTCTTTGTTGTTGTTGTTTTATCCAGTGTCTCCCCATGGCCCTTGTTCCTTTTTCATTAGCATTTAAAAATTTTAAAGTCAATGAAGTACTATGAAATCTGTCTCTATGATTCTTTGTTAGCCTTTCTGTTTATTGATCTTATTTTTAAAATATTTTGTATTTAAATTAGAAACAATCTTAATTTACATATCATTCCCTGTTCCCTCTTCCTCCCAACCACCCATGCCCTCCACTGTCCCCCTGTCCAACCTCCCATCCACACCCCAGGGAAAGTGAGAATTTCCATGGGAGAAGTAGGTCACATCATTTGGGGCAGGGTCTAGGTTGAGAAAGTATCCCTCCGTAGGGGAAGGGGCTCCCAAAATTCATTTGTGCACTAGTGGTAAATATTAGTTCCACTGTCAGAGGCCCCATAGACTGCCCAGGCCTCCTAACTGTCACCCATGTTTTAAAAGTGTGCTTAGATTAATGTATAACTGCTTGTCGTGTAGGACTCTATGGTATAACTGTACTGTGATTTATGTTGTAATACAGAAAAAAACCTTTCATTTTACTACAGGCATATGAAGGAGAATTGTCAGTCTCAATTTGTACAGGTATCTCATAATGACCATGACTTAGAATTAATGTGTTCTTATGTAATCAACCATTTCAGAATGTAATTCTAAAACTGTTTCAATGGTATGGTGCTAACAAGTTAATGAATTAAGAATATTTTGACTATCTTGAGAGACCACTTACCATTTCATGTGTGGGGGCTAGATTTTATGGTCTGTGATAAGTGTTTGAAAAACAATATGTGGTTTTCACCTCAACATCAAGATATTCATTAACTCAGAGTTAAGGGTTGGAAAAATACTTTGCAAGCAAATGGGCCCAAGAAACAACTGGTGTAAGCTTTTAAAGATGTAACAAAATAGATTTCCAACAAAAATTAATCAAAGGAAAAATTCAACAAGATGAAGTCTAAATTTGGAACATCTCTGTCCCAAATGCAAGATACTAACATTTGTAAAAAAAAAATTACTAAAGCTTAAATCATATGTTCAATCCCATATGTTAATATTGGGAAATATCAACAGCCTCTTTCACAAATGGTCAAATCATCCAAACAAAAACTAATCAGAGATATAGCAGACATTATGATACAAGAACATTACACCCACATACAAAAGAACGTCTCAACATGCACAAGAAAATTGAAATTCCCCTATACCCTATCATACAAATATGACCTAAAATTCAGTGAAAATGGAAGCAAAAAATACCCACACTTATTACACACTATGAAAGCAGTGCAAAGAGCACTAACTGCCTTCATAAAGAAATTGGAGGGATCTAATCCTAGTAACTTAAGGGCACACCTGAAAGCTATATAATAAAATGAAGCATACGCACCCAAGAGGAGTAGATTGCAGGAGATAAACAAACTGAGGGCTGAAATCAAACAATAGAAAGAAATACAATACAAAGAATCATTGAAATAGACTTGATTCTTTGACAAAATCAACAACATAAACAAACACTTGTTCAAACTAACTAAATATTAAAGAGAGCATATCCTAACTAATAAAATAAGAAATACAAAAGGGGGAATAAGAACAGACACAAAGGAAATCCAAATAATCATTAGGTCATATTTCAAAATCTGTACTACAAAAATT
Source organism: Mesocricetus auratus (assembly GCF_017639785.1). NCBI lineage: Eukaryota > Metazoa > Chordata > Mammalia > Rodentia > Cricetidae > Mesocricetus > Mesocricetus auratus. The sequence goes on from NW_024429195.1 coordinate 39,002,198, forward strand.
GGAAAATCTAAGAGAAAGGGAAATTTGGTAAATATCACTTACCAAAGTTAAGATAAGCTATTTAAATAGACCATTAGCCCCCAAAGAAATAGTAACAGTCATTAAAAGTCTACCAACCAAAATAGGCCCAAGGCCAGACAGTTTGAGCACAGAATCTACTAGACCTTCAAAGCAGACCTCTACTAACATTCTTAAAATTATCCCTAAAACAGAAACCCAAGGAATATTGTCAAATCATTTCATGAGGCTACAGCCACACTGATACCAAAAACCACACAAAGACTCAAAAGAGAAATGTATTACAGAACAAAATACCTCATGAAAACTCCATGAGGGAGTAGGGAGATCAAGTCAGAGGAAGAATAGAGTATAGCAAGAAAAGAAATACCATAAGTGAGGGATCCATTATAGGTTTATAGAGAAATCTGGCACTAGGGAAATGTCCAGAGATCTGCAAAATTGACCCCAACTAACAATGTAAGCAATAGGCGAGAGGTAAAGTAAATGCCCTTCTCCAACAATGAGAATTATAAATACCTTATGTGGCTTCCTAGAGCCTTCATCCAGTAGCTGATGGAAGCAGAAGAAGACACCCACAGCTAAACAATTTGCTGAGCTCCTGAAATACAGTTGCATTAAGGGAGGAGTGATGGGCAAAGGGGTCAAAACCAGGCTGGAGAAACCCACTAAAACAGCTGACCTGAACAAGATGGAGCTCATGGATCCCAGACTGATAGCTGGGAAACTAGCATAGGACTGTTTCAGATGCTCTGAATGTGGATGTCAGTGTGGAGGTCTGTTTAATCTATGAAGCCTCTGGTAGTGGATCAGTATTATCCCTCATTCATTAATGGACTTTGGTAGCCCACTCCACATAGAGGCATACTCCCTCATCCTAGCCACATGGGAGAGCCTATAGGCCCTGCTCCAAATGTTGTGACAGACTTTGAAGATCCCCCATGGTAGGTATCACCCTCACTGAGGAGCAGAAAGGATGGAAGGTCAGTGGGGGTCATGGGAGGAGGGGAAGGTGAGGGAACTGTGATTGACATGTAAAATAAGCTTGTTTCTTATTTAAAGAAAAAAGAAAAAAGAAGAAACAATTTTCTTTTTAACAGAATCAAATCTTCTGATCTACATAGTGTGATGTCTATTCTTGGTTGTTTACTTGACTATATCTGAAATGAACCACAATCCAGAAATTGAAAAACACTTACGATCCAGATCTTGTGATCAGAAAACAACATGGCTTTAATCCAGATATTGAGGTGGAGACACATAATTTTAATCTAGCACATACCTGCTGAAAATCTACATAAACACAATGGAAAAAAATAATTATTTGATCTTCAGCTCTTTGCTCTTGCCTTGTCATAACATTACTTCCTTCAAGCTTACAGCATATACAAAGACTAGCTGAGACATCCAGCTTTGTGGTATCAGATTCTTGAACATTCCATTCAGAGATAGGTATTGTTGGACTGCAGACTATAAGTCATTCCAGCAAATCTAAGAGATAAGGATTCATTCCATAACTTCTGTACTCTAGAGAACCCTACTAAGTTGTTACTAGGGACTGGCATATTGCTGTTATAGCATTAACCATGCTTTTGTTTGGAGGACTGTAGAGAGGAAAGCAGTTAAACACTTTAAGTGCTGCTTAATGGGCCATACTAGTAGGAGTATAGAAGACAGTCATATTGAGTGTGATTTTATGAACTTCAGCGACCTAATTTAACATGCTTCAGAGGAGAAGGATTTTAGTATGTTGTCCACAGATTATTCTTGTGATATTGTGGTGAAGAATGTGGCTACTTTTGCCCTTGTCCAAAAAATCTCTGAGGTCAAATTGAAGATGTTTTAATTAATTCCATTGCCTAGGATAGACTCTTTCATGTGACTATTCTTGTTACATATAGTGGATATTTATAATGAAAAGAAAAAAAATACTGAGTAAGTATGAAAATACAAAATGTACAATACAAGGAGAAAACTAGCAGCAGAAATTGGAATGCAGCTAAATTCAAGGAGATTAACATATTAAGAAATGGAATAAAGATAGCAGTTACCACAGGACAAAAACCAACCCAGCTGTATTTCCAACATATGAAAAAGAATTGAAGAAAAGTTTGAAGATGTGTATGGGGGTCCATGTCTTCAGTCCAAGCACTCAGAAGTCAAAACCTGATGTATCTCTGAGTTTGAGGTCTGCCTGCTCTACAAAGAAAATTCCAGAACAGCAGGGTTAGGCAGTTGATGCTGAAATGATAAACGGCACACTTACTGAAAGTAAAAATAAGTATTTATTGTAGAAATTACTCACAAGAGACTAAACAAGTAACCCAGATGAGCCAAGTAGTTTTCCGCCGCCGAACTGGAAGCCAGAAAGCCAGAAAAAGAGAGCTAGACTTCCGCTGTTCAGTTTTTTATACCTTCCTCTGTAACACCCCCAGACATGCCCAAAAGTGGGCCTGGCTACTTTTAACGTAGTTCACTGCCTACATCCCTATACATCTTTAGTCCTTCCTAAAGTGGGTGTGTTTAGTGGTGTGGTAAACCGCTGTTTTATTACCTCATCTGTATGCGCCTCTAATAAGTCACATGGCTAATGGCAGAGTTCTGTTTTCCTCCTACAGGCGGTGAAGGAAAACAGAAAGTTTGGCAAGATTTAATTGCACAAGTGGACCATGTTCCAGCCCCAGTAAGCAACAGAATTTGGCAGTTTTTGCCATGTGGTTTTGACTTTAGAGGCAAGGAGTGACTAAGGACAGCTGCTGTGGCCAGATGTATGTCAGTGGTGACACTGAATGGAGGCATAGAGAGGTAATTGAGTGAATCTGTGAAGGTGAAGCCTGAATTGCTTTGGATATTCCAATATGTTGGAGATTCCAGACCCTTGGGATACCTGGTGAGGAAACCTGTCAACTGGGAGTGGAACCAGCCCAAGTTAAAATGTGTGTAGCAGTCAATAGAGGTGAAAGGAGCTGAATATCTGAAGAGTATTTGGACCTCAGATGAAGAGATACAGAGTTTGGAACTTGCCCACATGGTTTTCAATCTTGTTTTCATCCAGTAGTTACTCACTATGCTCCCTTCCCTCCTCTTTCTTCCAATTTGAATGGTAATATATGTCCTTATATGTTGGAAATATGTGATCTGTTGTTTTTGTTTGATTTTATACAGGAATACAGTTAAGAAGATTTAGGAATATCAGAAAAGATTTTGAACTTTGAAATTCTAACATTGTTAAGCCTGTGATAGACTGTGGTGTCTTTTTAAGTTAGACTGAATTCATTTTGCATTATGATATTGTTACAAGCTTATGGGAGCCAAGGAGTGTAATGTTGAATGGATTAAGTGCTTAGGGAGTAGAACTATTAGGATTTTTGACATTCTTGTTGTAGGCATGGACTTGTTGGAGGAAGAATGTCACTGTGGGGGCAGGTTTTGAGGTTTCCTACACTCAAGCTATACCTAGTTCACTTCCTCTTGCCTTTTGATCAAAATGCATAATTCTCAGCTACTTTATCACCAGTACTGCCTGCATATTATCATGCCCCACCATAACAATAATGAACTAAATTTCTTAACTGTAAGCCACCCCAATTAGGTGTTCTCATTTATAATAGTTGCCTTGGTCATGTTGTCTATTCACAGGAAGAACAACCCTAACCAAGACACATAGTATATCATTTTAACCAGATCTTAGGTAATGCCTTTTTTTGTATCAGCCTTTTATATCTTTGCTGAGTTTGTTTCTGTGTAATATATTATTTTTGTGTAATTTCTAACAAAATTGCTTCAGTTTCCTTTTTACATCAATCAGTGTCAGTCTACAGAAATATTCCAGTTTTGGAAATACACACTGTTCTGCTTAGATTTTTTTTCATCATATTGGCACAACGTGAGTTATATTGGAAGAGGAATCGTTAATTGAGAAAATGCTTCCACCAGATGCTGTTGCGCTTTTGCTTGAGTGATAATTGACATGGAATGCCAGATCACTGTGGGCAATGCTAGTCCTGAGAAAACGGTCCTGAACTGTAAAAAAGGCAAGCTAGGAGGAGAAAGCTACTGAGCAAAATCACTCTGTATACTGTGTCAATTTCTGCCTCCATATTCCTGCCTTGAGTTCCTGCCCTGACTTCCCTAAAGGAGGATTGAGATGTGTAAGACAAATAAACCCTTTCCTTCTCAAGTTGCTTTTTGTCATGGTGATTTATAACAGCAATTGAAACCTAACTAAGATACATTTTAAATTGATCCATTATAAATTTTTGTGAGTTCTTTGAGATATCTAGATGTCATATAATTCAATGTATTAAAAGGTTCTTTTATGTCTTTATTAATCAGATGGGTTTATTAACATTACCTGGATGATTAATAAAGATAAAACTCAAATTCAGTGCTAACAAGTATTGGAGGAACTAAAAATTCAGCCACAATACAAGCATTCACGGTCGAACAATGATTATATTTCCTTGTTCTGCACATGCAAAGTAGCAAGGGGAAATGTTTTCTGCTATTATTAGATATTGAGCAGCTCTTATATTTGCCTTTTAATAATAAAAAGTATAGACATCTATATCCCCCTATTCATGTTGTGTTTTTCTGTCACATACGCTACTATTATACTGTTATAATGATTAATGAATGATTCTTTCTAAGAGACAACGTGCTTGTTTCAAAAGACTTAGAACACATAACCCCAAAATATGTCACTTTAAATGACTATTTTGATGGAGAAGTAGTTTGAAAAATTTTAAGAACAAGAAATTCTCTTAGAGATCTTTCTGTTGCTCATAAGAAGAGCTGTCTTACTGAGAGGAGAATGGCAATCTCACCTCCAAGGACAGAAACTTGTGATATAAAATTGTGAAGTAATCACATTAAAACTAACACATTTCAGCCTATATATGTAGGAGGAAGTCTGATGCCGCCATTAAACATGTGACTTATTAGAGGCGCATACAGATGAGGTAATAAAAGGGCGGTTTACCACACCGCTAACCACACCCACTTTAGGCAGGACTAAAGACGTATACGGCTGGACATAAAGACATATACGTACATAGGCGGAACTACGTCACTAGCCAGGCCCACTTTTGGGCATGGCTACGGGCGTTAAGGGGGAAGGCATAAAAGACAGCACACAGGAAGTCTCGGTCTCTTTTCCTGGAGTTAGGCTTCCAGTTCGGCAGACGAAAACTCCTTGTCTCCTCTGGGTTTGGTATCTTGTGAGTAATTTCTACATTAAATACTTAGCTTTACTGTCAGTAATTGTGTGTCGCGTATCGTTACAGCGTCCATTAAAGCCAACATATATACAAAGTTTAATTATTGTCTTCAAAACAATAAAATCTTTGTCCACTTATATGGCATTAACTCTATGTGTTTGGGAGTTCAGAAATTAAGATAGGTGGTTGCTGTTCTAAATGCATTTTCAATCATCCTATTCTCACACTGAATCACCAAATTGTGGAAAATGTGGAGGTAAATTGCTTGCTTCTCAAATTCTATTTCTGTGCCATTTTAATGAAAACAAACCCCTGAAATTAGAAGTTTCTAACACAAGTGATATGATCAAGGAAATGTTAGAAAATAAAAGATGTTTGGTAGGAACATGAAGCAAGAGTAGGAAGTTGTCAAACTCAGCACACAAGAAAAACACTGAAACATACTGAATGATAGGAGAAAACCGATAGATATGTTATAGTTAACATTTTACCGTATATGACTAACAAAACCAAAAACTTCATCTCATTAAACTTACATATTTTTGTAAAAAATTCATAAATGATCAAATGTTTTTATACCTGACAAGTGCATAAAGTCAGTAGAAATTCATTCCTGGAGTCTCACTACATATATTTTGAATACTCCTTTATTTATACCTGAGAAAGTTCTGGTAAAATTCTGCACCAAAACAATCTAGCCACAGACTTTTTTTGGGGGGGGCTGCTTTTGATGACTGCTTCCATTTCCTTAGGATTAATAAGTCTGTTTAATTTGCTTATCTGGTCTTGATTTAATTTTTGTATGTGGTACCTATCCAGAAAATTGTTCATTTTTTTTAGATTTTCCACTTTTGTGGGGTATATGTTTTGGGAGTATGACCTGATGATTCTTTGGATTTCCTTAGTGCCTGTGGTTATCACCCCCCCTGCTCATTTCTGATTTTGTTGATTAGAATATTCTCTCTGCATCTTTTGATTACTTTGGATAAGAGTTTGCTTATCTTGATTATTTTCTAAAGAACTAGCTCTTTGTTTTGCTGACTCTTTGTGCTGTTTTCTTTTATTATATTTTATTGATTTCAGCCCTTGATTATTTCCTGGCATGTACTCTTCTTGGGTGAGTCTGCTTCTTTTTGTGCTAGAGATTTTAAGTATGCTGTTAAGTCACTAGTGTGAAATTTCTGTACTTTGTGTTATGAACTTTCCTGTTAGCACTGATATCATAACGTTCCATAGGTTTAGGTATGCTGTATTATCATTTTCATTGAATTCCAGGAAGTTTTTAGTTTCTTTCTATGTTTCTTCCTTTACCCATGGGTGATTCAATTAAGCATTGTTCAATTTCCATGAGTTTCTAGGCTTTGTGCAATTAGTGTTGTTGTTGAATTCCAAGTTAAATCATGGTGATCAGATAAGATATGGGGGTTTTCCAATTTTTTTATATCTGTTAAGGTATGCTTTGTTACTGAATATGTGGCCAATTTTAGAGAAGGTTCCATGAAGTGCTGAGAAGAAGGTATAGGTTTTGTTTGTGTGTGGAAAGTTCTATAGATATCTGTTAAGTCCATTTGAGTCATAAAATATTAGGTATCTTATGTCTATTCTAAGTTTATGTCTGGCAGACTAGTTCATTGGTGAAAATGAGGTGTTGAAGTCTCCTACTGTTGGTCTATGGTGTTTGATATGCAATTTAAGATTTAGTAATGTTTCTTTTACATATGTAGGTGTTCTTGTATTTGGGGAATAGATGTGCAGAATTGAGACTTCTTGATGGATTTTCCCTGTAATGACTTTGAAATGAAGTGACCTTTTCCATCATTTTTGAGTTATTATAGTTTGAAGTTATAGTTTGAAGTCTATTTTATTAGGTATTATAATAGCTATACCTGCTTGTTTCATAGGTCCATTTGATGGGAAAACCTTTTCCCAACCCGTTACTCCGGCATAATGCCTGTCTTTGATGTTGAAGTTTGTTTCTTGTATGCAGCAAAAGGATGGATCCTGTTTACATATCTGTTGTGTTAGTCTTTGTCTTTTCATACGTGAATTGGAACTCAAAGTGATTCCACTAAAATCAAGAAAAAGATAAGGCTGTGCACTCTCTCCTAATCTATTTAATATAGTACACAAAGTTTTAGCTACAGCAATAAGACAACAAAAATAGATCAACGGAATACAAATTGAAAAGGAAGAAGTCAAACCTTTGTGTAGGGAGAGTTCTCACATACCTGCAACACTGACCACACCTATTTGGTCATGGTCACAGGTACGTGGGGGTAGGGGAGATAAAGGGAATAAGGAAGGGGTGTTGACTCTCTCTTGGGGTGGCAATTAAGGTCAGAAACAAGCAGAGTGCTGACCTCAGTTCTTGGCTTCTCATTTAAGTGACTCCTCTCTCTCTAATAAAGTATCATAGGTATCACAACTCTCCCCCACACACCTTGGTGCTATCCCCAAAAAAGGCTGTGGGACCAGTACCATTCCTGCAGCTCACATCCCTCCCTCCCCTGGCCACCTACCCACTTGCAGGCCCTTGCTCGACCGCCTCTCTTTCCCGCTGCCATCGCTGCTTGCCACTTCCACCACTGTGGAATCTGTATAGGCTCTTTCTCCCCCTTTTAACAAAATCCAGCTCATTAATTTTCTGTACAAGCTGCTTAGAATCTTTTCAGATATTATTTGGGAAATAAGGAGCTGTGTTTGGCATATACATGTGCCACCTGCTGGCCAAGCATAGTCAGGGCACATAAAAATCCAGACCTCAACCCTAGATAATTGGAGGTAAGCCTTTCATTCTATTACTGTAAGATTGACTAATCTATATGATGGCAGATAATCTAACAATACAGAATGTTACAGATCTCATTCATATTTCATGAATGAAATCCTTGGAGATAATTATGACATGCTACAAACATATTTGATGCAAAAAATTATCTTCATAATACATATAATAGCATGGAAGACATGCCCTAATAGCAGGGAAGAAAGCAAGGAAATTGTTCAAATGATTGAAAAATTAGAGTTAAAAATTCAAAATCTTGACAGGGGAAATGTTTAACAAAGTAAATAACTTGGAGCTTTAAAATAACCACTTACAAGACAAAATTGGCTCCATTTCTATGGCTCTTATGGCCAAAACAGAATCCATTCAGGAGGACAGCTGTGTCTGTACAGCTTGTGTCTGTACCCACTACCAGGATGTCCTCTGCCACTTTGGCAGAGGGCAGCCACTCTCCTGGACTCTTCCCTCCCAATAAACCCCTTCAATGAGCTTTGGGAGAAGATCTTCCTTTGCCGTGGTGGTAGAGCAGAGGTGACCATGGGCAGAGCAGAGCAGGCAGACAGAGCAGAGTGAGCAGGGCTGTAACACTTTTGCCAGGGAAACCTTCCGCTCTTGTTAGACTAGTCTCTCTGCTCTCTGCTCTCCACTCTCTGGGAGCAGAGCAGATTTGTAGCAACTTTGCCTGAGAACCTCCTGCCAAGCAAAACTCCTACACTAGGCAAACATCCCCACCTGGAAGACCCTGTCCTGCCAGAGCTGAGCCTATACACTGGAGAATCCTTTCCCTGAGGCAGGGCTGTAAGCTGCTAAACTTACTACAACCTGTGGTGGTCCTTGGCTCCCGAGCTCCGAGATACCTTTCCGTCTGAGCAGTGTAACACTCAGTATTCTGCGGCTCCCAAGCTCCAGAATATTTTTCCACCTGAGATGTGTAACACTAAATATTCTGTGACTCCCAAGAGCCAGAATATCTGACCCATCCCTATCTGCCCAAAATGCCAACACCGACTCTGTTACCCAACACCAAGCATGTGAACATCCTCTCCATGGCCAGCAACTCCACCAGACTACATAGGCACCAGCAAATCCACACCAGTTGGAAATAGCATATAACATATGCACAGATATAAACCACAATAGTTGAAAAAACAAGTAGATGGATAGGCCACATCAGTTGGAGGAAAAGTTGAGTAAATGTCAGCATAAGAATATATTCAGTACCTGAAAGCAATCTGGCATCACCAGAATCCATTGATCCTACAACAGCAAGAGCTGAACATACTGAAGCAGCTGAAACACATGAAAACTAACATAAAATTGCTTCTTCAAGAAGATAGAGGCTCTTAAAGAGGAAATAAAAAGTTTCCTTAAAGAAGTTGAGGTAAAAGAGAAAGAAAAATAGGAAGAAATCAGTAAATCCCTTAAAGAAAGCCAAGAAAAATATAATCCAACAGGTGAAGGCAATGGTTCAAGACTTGAAAGCTGAAATAGAAACAATAAAGAAAATACAAACTGAGGGAATTCTGAAAATGGAAAATCTGGGGAAGTGAATATGAACTACAGATACAGATGCAAGCATCACCAACAAAATACAAGGAGTTGAAGGTAGAATCTCAGGTGTTGAAGACATGATAGAGGAAATAGATTCATCAGTCAAAGAAAATGTTAAATCCAATAAATTGTTAACACAAAACATCCAGAAAATCTGGAACCAGGACCTATCCTTGATGCATGAAGTGTCTCTTTGGAACCTATTCCCTATGGTTGCATTTCTTACCAAACCTTCATATGGGTGGGGGAGTTTGGTCCTGCCTCAACTTGGTATGCTATGCTTTTTTGACTCTCATGGTAGACCTTACCCCTTCTGAATAGAGATGTAAGAGGAATGGATGTGGTGGGTAGAAGAGATGTAGGTGGAGGGAATAGGAGGAAATGTGGAAGGAGGACTGTGGTTGATATGTTAAATAAATTTAAAATACAGTTATTAGATTATGAAGATGGTTGAATGGCTAAGAAGACCTATTGGTTCTGAAAAGAGACTTAGTTCAGTTTCCAGCACTCAATGAGATGGTTCCCTCACCCTGTAGCTCTAGCTCCAAGAGTCTGAAATTATTTTTCTACCTCTCAGTGAACACTCTACTCAAGTGTGAAAACCCACACAGACACACAGATACTGATTAAAAATAATAAAGGGACAAAAGATTTACTTCAAATGTCATTTGATTACTTTTATAGCACAGACTTTTGTTGTTGTTTTCTCACTTTTTCTTTTATTGAAAATTGATTCTTTTTTCATACAGTGTATCTTGACTATACTTTCTCCTCATTCTGTTTCTCCAGCTTCCTCTCACATCCCTCCCATACAAATCGATTCATTTTCTGTCTTTCATTAGAAAAGAACATGTTCCTAAGAGATAGCAATCAAAGATGACAAAATAAAATATAAGATAAAGCAAAAACTTTCAAATAGAAGATCGGACATGTCAGCCGAGGAGGAAAAGAATCCCAATTTAATCTACAACTTCCTTCTCTAATAGTGATGACATTTCCTTCTGAATACTATTGCTAACAGTTCAGTGTTATTAGCAGCATCAGTATGATTCTTGGTTACCAGGTTCTCATTTCTCTAAGGTCTGCATTCTCCTAACAGTATTTTCACTATTTACAGGAAAGGGCTGAGACAGATAGGTGAGTAAATCATGGTGCAAGTCTCATCTTGACCTTCTTGCTAAGTCAATGTGTACAATACGTTAATTTCTCTTTTGCTTAGTTTCCTTAACAGAAAAGAAAATTGTGCCATGATTGCAAGATTGAAAGGAGTGTTAATACTTGCAACTTTTAAAGATACTTTTGCAAGTGGCTCACATAAACAAGTAGTGTTGCTGGCCATTTAATACCTTTGTCCATGGCTAAATACCAGTTTAGAGTCTGATTAAAAAATGTAATTGCTCTCTTTAGCTGTCAATTATTTTCTTATTGAATGAATAAATTGAAGACTGCAGTCAACATCTTCTTTAAAATTCATAAAATTTAGCCTATTTTCACTGACTATTTCAATTTTATTTGTTTAAAATGCATTTTAATGTATCTGGATTGCAAAATACTGAATAAAATTACAATAAAAGAAAGTACTGCCAACATTAGATTTATGAAGCAATTGGATGATTACTCTGAGCTTAAAATGTCTTCTGATGAGCTCAGAATTTTGTTGATCACAGAAACAAACATTGAAAAATAATATCAAGCTGAACCTCAAATTTAATTTGAAAAGAGAGAAAGAAACAAAATGTAGCAAACTTCTCTAGCTCTCACCAGATAACAGTGACATGTTTTTCTTCTATGTGGGAAACTTGAAATGAGGGTTAACTAAAAGTATCATCTTATAGACTATGTTCTCTTTTCACAATTGCTTCTTTGTAGAATTCTGGAGAGTTTGATTAAGCAGTTGTGTATTGCCTTGGGTTTGAACCAAAGGTTCATTTCAGAGTTAATTCTAGAAGTACACATATCATCAGCTATTTAGAGAAGTTACAGCATAGTCATACAATTAATATATATAAGTTTGAAATACAAATGTTATAGAATTTCAAGCTGATTAAAGTATATAATGCTAAACAGAGAGGTAGGGCTTTGCCTTGCTGAGGAACAAAATAGAACCATGCAACTAAACACAGATAGTGTTGTAATATGCATTTATTGTGCAAATAAGCTGTGATAAACACAAGAAGATTCCACAATCTTCACATAGCTCCTCAGAGTTGTGTAAATGATCAGAGAAAGACAAGCCAGGTAGAAAATATGAAAATGCGGTAAAGACATACAAGGTTCATCATGAAGAAGAAATGAAAGACTAGGTCCCGTTGTGGAATATTTGTTGAAGATATATTACATTTGTTTATGTGGAACATTTGTTTAGTGATGAAAAGATGTGTTGCATTCTTTTATGTTGCATTTGTTTAACACTGGTAAGTTGTGTTACTTTGCCTGTCTAAAACATCTGTTTGGTATAATAAAGAGCTGAATAGCCAATAGTCACATAGGAGAAAGGATAGATGGCCCTGGAAGGCAGAGAGAATAAATCAGAGGAGAAAAGTTGGAAGAGGTATCAAGAGCAAAAGACGAAAAGGAGGACACAGGGGCCAGCCACCTAGCTACAGAGAAGGCCACTGAGTAAGAAGTAAAGAAAGGAACATAGAATATATAAGGATAAAAGCTCAGAGGCAAAAGACAATGAGATAATTTAAGGAAAGTTGTCTAGAAACAATCCAAGCTAAGACTAAGCATTCATAACAATAAGCCTCTGGCTCTGAGCCACTTGAGGCTTGGGGACTGTTCTATGGGGATCCCATCACAGTGGGGTCCAGCCCACCCAGAGACTGCTAGCATTCTAGTCAGTATATCTGCCCAAAGGAAAACGTAGGCTGGGGCCTGTTTCTGGCCTGCCTTCTGATGCCCTTTTCAGAGCTTCCACGGGTCTGGGGACTCTAAACTGGGGATCTCATTCCAGTGGTCCAGCCTACCCAGAGACTGAAAAGGCCATGTTATTAGTCAGGCCTACACCCACAAGAAGAGGAGAGACATCTGAGTATTGGGACCCCTTGCACCCACCTTAAGGGAACCTTGGACCCATACCCAAAATGAAAGGAAAAAAGGCTTGGGAAGGAGACAACATAAAAACATTAAATAACAGAAAAACCAATATGTCACCACCAGAATTAAGGGACTCTTCACAAGCAAGACCTGAACATCCAAACACAGATGAAGCAGAAAGTAACCACCTGAAAATGATAGAGGCTCTCAAAGAGGATATGAGAAAATCCCTTAAACAAATGGAAGAAGAAAAAAACAAAAAAAGCACAAGGAATCAACAAATCTCCTAACAAAAGCCAAGTAAAATCAATCAAATAGATGAAGGACAATTCAAACAGTTCAAGACCTGAAAACTGAAACAATAAAACACACACACACACACACAAATTGAGGGAATTCTGGAAATAGAAAAGCTGTGTAAACAATCAGGAACTACAGATGGAAGCATAACCAACAGAATACAAGACATGGAAGTGAGAATCTCAGGCACTGAAGACACACTAAGAGAAATAGTGTGTATTCAATGAGCAAAGAAAATCTGAAGTACAACAAATCCCCAACACAAAATATCCAGGAAATATGGCACACAGTGAAAAGAACAAACTTAAGAATAATAGGTATAGAAGAAGCTGAAGAAATGCAGCTCAAAGATGCAAAAATTTTTTTCAATCAAATCATAGAAGAAAACTTTCCCAAACTGCAGAAAGACATGCCAATAAAAGTACAAGAAGCTTACAGAACAACAAATAAAATGGACCACATAAAATAGTCCCCTCACTACGTAAAAATCAAAACCAAAAACATACAGAAGAAAGAAAGAATATTAAGGAAAAAGGACAAGTTACATATAAAGGCAAGCCAAACAGAATCATACCTGACTTCTCCATGGAAACTCTGAAAGCCAGAAGCTCCTGGATAGATATTCTACCAACAATAAGAGATCATGGATGCCAGCCCAGACTACTATACCCAGAAAATCTTTCAATAACAATAGATGGAGAAAGCAAGATATTCAATGTCAAAAACAGATTTAAACAATACACTAATGCAGCCCTACAGAAAGTTCTGGAAGGAAAATTGAAACTGAAGGAAGTTAACTACAACCAGAAAAATATAAGCACTATATAATCCCATTTTACCAACAGCCAAAAAAAAAAAAACAGCCAAAAAAAAAAAGAGCAGTGTGGAAATCCACACACAATCACACAATTGTACCACCACTGACAAATCCAAAACAAGCAAAAATGAACAATCAAGAGTCATTAATTTCCCTCAATATCAATGGTCTTAACTCACCTATAAAACAACACAGGCTAGTAAAATGGATATGAAGACAGAATGCTTCCTTCTGCTGCATACAAGAAATACACCTCAACTTCAAAGAAAGACAGTACCTCAGAAATAAGCATTGGGAAAAGATTTTCCAATCAAATGGCCCCTAGATACAAGGGAGTGTATCAATTCTAATATTTAACAAATTAGACTTTAAAATCAATCTAAGAGATGAAGGAGGTCATTTCATATACATCACAGGAGAAATCGATCAGATGAAGTCTCAATTCTGGACATCTATGCTCCAAATACAAAGTCATCCACTTTTGTAAAACAAACATTGCTAAAACTCAAATCACACATAAAACCTCACAGATTTATAGAGGGAGACTTCAACAACCCACTCTTACCACTACACATGACCACCAGGCAGAAACTTAACAAAGAAACAAATGAACTAATAGAAGTTATGACCCAACTGGGTTTAACAAACATCTTTAGAACATTCTATCAAAACACAAAGAATATACCATCTTATCAGCACTACATGGAAGCTCTCTAAAATAAAACACAAACTCAGCAAAATAACAAACCTCAACAGATACAAAAAAAAATGGAATAACCCACTGTATCTTATCAGACCACCATGTTTGAAGCTAGATTTCAACAACACCAATTGCAGAAAACCTACAAACACATGGAAATTGAATGATGCACAATTGCACCATTCCTTGGACAAGGAAGAAATGAAAGAATAAATTAATGACATCCCAGAATTCAGTGAGAATGAAAACACAACATACTAAAAATTATGAGATGCTTTGAAAGCAGTGCTAAGAGGAAAATTCATAGCACTAAGTTCCCACATGAAGAAACAGGAGAATATTCATACAAGAGAATTAACAACACAACTGAAAGCTCTAAAACAAAAAGAAGCAATCTCACCCCGGAGGAGTAGACCACAGGAAATAATCAAATTGAGGGATGAAATCAATAAAGTAGAAACTAGGAAATCAATAAAAAGAATCTATGTAATGAAGAGTTGGTTCTTCAAGAAAATCAATAAGATAGACAAACCTTCATCCAAACTTACCAAAGGACAGAGTGTGAACCTGAATATTAGCAAAATCTGTAATGAAAAAATGGATATAACAAAAGACACTAAGGAAAACCAGAGAAGCATCAGGTCATAACTCAAGAAGCAAGTCTCCAAAACAACAATAGGTACCATTAAAAGGTGAGGTACAGAACTAAATAGAGAATTCTCAATAGAGGAGGCTAAAATTGCCAAGAAACACTTAAGAAAGTACTCAACATCCTTAGCCATCAGGGAAATGCAAATCAAAACAACTTTGAGATACCATCTTACTCCTGTCAGAATGGCTTAAATCAAAAACACTGAAGACAATTTATGCTGGAGAGGATGTGGAGAAAGGGGAACACTCCTCCACTGCTGGTGGGAGTGCCAACTCATATAGCCACTTTGGAAATCAGTATGGAAATTCCTCAGGAAAATGGGAATCAATCTACCACAAGACCCAGCAATTCCACTCTTAGGCATATATCCAAAAGAGGCAAATTAATACAACAAGGGCATCTGCTCCACTATGTTCTTAGCAGCATTATTTGTAATGCCCCTCAACTGAAGAGTGGATAGAGAGAATGTGATATATTTACACAATGGAGTATTACTCAGCAGAAAAAAAAAAACAATGGAATCTTGACATTAGCAGGTAAATGGATGGCACTAAAGAAACCATCCTGAGTGAGGTAATCCAGTCACAAAAAGACAAACATGGCATATACTCACTCATATATGGATTTTAGACATGGATCAGGATAGCCCCAGTCTGCACTTCCACTGACAGAGAATCTGGGAAACAGGAAAGATCCTAAGAGATATGCATGGTACCCTAGATAAGAGGAATGAGGCAAGATCCTCTGAACAGATGGGGAACATGACAAGGGGTGGGGGGGAGTGGGAGCTGGCAAGAAGAGAGGGGGAGAAGAGGAAGAGAGAGTAGGTCATGGGGGAACAGGAAGGTTGAGTGGGGGGTAGAATATGGGGAAGAGGGAATCATAGGTTAGAAGACAGATCAGGCACCATTGTGATCTCTAGTGATCTAAAGGGATGACACCAACTGGCAAGCTATGCAATAGTGGAGAGACCACCTAGAATGCCCATTCCTGATAATGAACTTGATATCTATAACCATCCTGGAGCCTTCATCCAGTGACTGATGGAAGCAGAGGAAAACACCAACAGTTTAACACTGAACTGAACCCAAGGAACCCAGTGACAGAGAAAGAGGAGCAATGAGAAAATTGGTAAAGAATGGGCTGGCAAAACCAGCAGAGACAGCTGGTCTGAACAAGGGGGAGCTCTTGGACCCCAGACCGACAGCTGGGAGGCCAGCATGGGACTGATCCAGACTCCCTGAATGTGACAGTCAATGAGGAGGCCTGGGCAACCTATGGGGCCCTGGGCAGTTTATCAGTGTTTATCCTTGGCATACAAACAGACATTGTGTGTCCATAACACAAAGAGTGATGCTCTCTCAGCCTGGACTCTTAGGGGAGTGCCTGTACCCTGCCCCAAGTGAAATGACAGACTCTAGATATACCCTATGTGAAAGGAAATGGCATAGGGTGGGAGGCTGGTGGAGATGGTTCGGGGTGTGGAAGGAGGGGAGAGGAGAGGGAATTGGGATTGACATGTAAAACAAACTATTTAAAATTAAAATAATAAAAAAATAGATAAAAGGAAAACCAATTTTCTGGATAGATATCAATTGCCAATTAATAAAGAAAAAATGAGCAATATAAATAGTCCTACAACCACTATTAAATTAGAAGCAGTCATCAAAAGACCACTAACTCAAAAAAGCCCAGGGCCAGATGGCTCCAGTGCAGAATTCTACCAGATTTCAAAGAACAGCTTATACCAATTCTCCTCCAATTGTTTCACAAAATAGAAGCAGAAGCATTCTCAATGGAGGAATCTAAAATGGCCGAAAGACACATAAGAAAGTATCCAGCATCCTTATTCTTCAGCAAAATGCAAATCAAAACAACTCTGAGATATCTTACTCTTGTTAGAATGGCTAAAATCAAAAACACTAATGACAGAATATGCAGGAGAGGATGTGATAGGGAAGTCCTATGTATATGTCAATAAAGTACTGTTGGCCAATAGGGAAGCAACATAGGTGGGATGAGGAGTCGGGGAGTACTCTGGGAAGGAGAAACACAGGGAGTCACCATGTAGCGGCCATGGGGGTAAGAAGTCGGACCTTTTTCCGGTAAGAGAAATACTTAAGATTGGCAATTATGGAGTAAATACTTAAGTCAGAGCTAGCAGTAAGAAACAAGCAAGGCCAACAGCTTCATAATTAATACAGCATCTTGTGTGTAATTTGAGGACTACAACACAGCAGAGCCCAGGCGACTGGTGGGGGAAAACCAAAGCGTCTGGCAAGGAAAAGCCTTCTCTATACATACAAGATCCCCTAAAAAGGAACAAACACCAATCTCAAAGAGTTAAATGCAGCCTAAAGGATTGATTCTGCTTTCTTACTCAGTTCTGCACATCACCCCAAATCAAGAAGTGCATCCAGTTTATCAATTGGTTATTAGAAATGGACATTACTGCAGGTGACAGAAACCTAGGACAATGTGGGTTGCTGAACTGAATGAGAAGTATGAAAGCACATTCCCTCCTTCAAAGAAAAGGAAACCCTAGAGCAGTAAAGGAGGATTTTTTAAGTCTGCAGAAAGAAGATAAGTAAGTTGAAGAGGAAGAAGATGATCATGATGATGATGAGGATATGATTATGATAATGAAGAGTAAAGTTGGTTCTAGAGTATATTTCACCTGAGGAATAAGACTTTCCAGACAGTTTATGGAGTAAAAGAATGGTGGTAAATTATAATAAAGGACTTCAAAAGTGTGAGTTTTGTTCTTTTCATCCATTATGGCATGCTTCAAAAAGGAAAACCAAAGATTTGTATGGATTGCTTTGCTTTTTGTGTTTGTTTGTTTTTCCCCACCCCCATTTGTTTGTTTCTTATTTTGTCATATATATTTCACACATCATCACATCATCACATCACCCTCTCTCATTTCACTTCCTCCCCCAAATTGAAATCCTTCTTCCAAGCAACCTGTCTCTACTTTGATATGGGATTATTTTCTGGAACTTCAAACTATAACTCTGGTTTATATAAGAGTGGGTATGCATTGATTAACTGGAAAATGGAATAAATATCAGTGATTATACTACTTAAGCAAAGGAAAAATAATTTCCCTTCTGTGCAGTATCACTGAGCATGAGAACCAGACTCCAATGCAGGCTTCATGTCTTGGAGTAGTTGCTAAATACCAAACAAACTCTAGGTTGTTTGCTTGTATGTGCATGGGAGGGTATTTTGTTTAAGAACTATGTGTGTTTGGGGATTTTTTTTTGTTTTTTTCTTTGTTTTGATTTTTTGAGAAAGAAAAAGAGAAGAGAGACAAAAGTGAAAATGAGGTTGAGTGGGTAGGGAATTAAAAGGTAGGAAGGATCTGGAAAGACTTGGGGTGGGAAAATCAAAATATATTGTTTGAGAACAACAAGCCAGCAAACAAACAAATAGAAAAGGGAACATTATCCCCATCATATATTAGCTGTTCATAGTCTCTCACTGAATGTGGAGCATCCTTAGCCCCTGTCGTTACTGCTGGAGACAACAGTGATCTTTTTATTTTTTCTTATAAAATTACTGTGGAACTGTATTGTATGCATGCTGAAGCATCCGGGCCATAATGGATTTACAGACATAGATTACTCAGACATAACTTTCCATTTTCCATGCACTATCCCTGTCTAAATGCTGTGCTATGTGGTGATGGTTTACCTTACAATGGATTTTCTGACTGGGTTTTTTGACACTGTTATCTCCACATGTGAGAGGCATTTGCAAAAGTTGTGCAGGAATATCATGGGCTTTATAATAAGACTGTTCAAAATTAAACAGACAAGTAAACCAGAAATTGAAGCTATTAGTAAAGGTACTTGGGTTACAAATCATCATCATCTTCATCAGATTTCCACCATATAATCAAGGATGAAACAAAGGATATTTACTATATTCTGGCAGTGAAAATAAATACTTACATGTTCACTGTCATATGCATACCACAATCATGTATAATAAGGCAATAGATAACATAAAAGGTATAGATCCCAAGGTTTCCAGGAATCTTTGAGTGAAACACACACACACACACATACACACACACACATACACCAAATTTCAAATTAAAGTCCAAAGCAAATATTACTTTCTTGGTTGTGAGCCTAGCCTTTTTTAATGGCTGAGCCATCTCTCCACTCTGCTAATATTACTTTCTTAACTGTATGGTTGTGATACAGTAGCAGCAAGAGGAGATTGGAGATCAGTCATATATTGAAGCATAAAGGTTGGTGTTGAAGGCCAAGAAAAGACAGAAGAATGTCATGTTCAAAAATCTTGAAACACACTATAAAATAAACATAATGTACTGCAAAAATGGTTTAGAAAAAATGAAATTTGGATAACTTTTGCCATTTAGCATTCATTTTACTCATATGTTATATTCTTTACATGAGCAGCAAGAAAAACAAAGATGCCTTGTTTCAGTTTTAACTACAATGCTGTGAATTAGAAGAAAGAAAAGTCACATCCAACCTAAGTTTATACATGTTTCTCTTTTCCATAATGTTTTTTTCTCATGTGGACAAGGTACTGGAACTGTTGCGACTTTAATTAAGTTAATGGATTATGATTGGGATTATTTTGTTCAAGTTTACTGGTAATGAGACATGAACTGTGAGTCAACAGTTCCACATGGAGTATATTGGTAGAGAGAAAAATAAGGGAAGGTGGGAAGGGACCAACCGGGACAGAGAAGAGAGATGTTGGCTGAGCTTAAAAAAGGGAAGCCACACATGATCACTGAGTCCTGTGACAAGTAACATAGTGATGAAGTGATGATGTATCTACATAGCCACATCACTGTGTGTGCCCTGCCTGTTGTCAGGGGGCAGGGCCAGCATAAGGGCAGAGTTTCAACAATGATAACTTGTAAAAACAAAGTAAACCTAATGAAAAGGGAAACATGTGTCTGTCTTAATTTTACAATAGCAGTCTGTAAGGCACTGCAATTTAATGCAGAAATAAGGGGGAACTTTTCCTTTCTTCTGTATTACAGACATCTGCCTGTATATGAAATGGACCACCCTAGTTTTCTTTCTGGATATCTTTCTGTCTCACTCTGTTTACTGGCAACAAATCTTTTGAAATAAATAGCTTTTCCAATCATGAAAATGTTTGTTAAGATATATGAGGGACCAGGTGCTCATGTATTTCATAATTGGGAAAGAACAGCAGACATAGAAGAACAACAAACAAATATAGAGCATCATTGTTTATATAACTTTTAAAATGTTTAGGACCAGTCTGTAAACTATTAAAAATATAAGAGGGGAAGGGAAGGAAGGAGAATAGGACAGAAGCAACAAAGAGAGGAAGGAACAGGAAGGGGAAGAAGAAGGGAACAGGAAGGAAGGGGAGGAACTGCACTCCACTAAGAAAAGCCAACCCCCTAAGATACAGATAGGATTATGGTAAACACATAAATATTTCAAGTTAAAGGCAAGTATGAAGTTCTTTAAGTGTAATACTGATCACACAAGAAAATCTGGAAGATTAGCAATAATCAGTTCTTAACTACAACCTAGCAAGGGATTTTTTTCCCTGGTGGAAATATATTCTTAGTAACAGTTCCTCATGCCATAATGCATTTTCTCGTTGATATGTATATTAGTTATTCACAGAGTAACACAGGAAAGATGGCTTCTGTTAAATGTGAGAATTTTGAAGAAGAAAAACTAAATCCACAATTGTCCACTTAAAGAAACCACACAGGAATGGTTACCTGGCTGCCTCTCCCTAAGTGAGAATCTTAGTGAGCAACCCCTGAAAGGTTCCTGAGCTCCTTTTTATAGTATAGAAAGAGTATTCACAGGGTACATACTGGGATGTTTTACATTGTTAGAAAAATACATTTAAAGGAAAGGACAAAGGGCTAGGATATACATCATATGAATGGGTCACAAGTTTAGTATAGGTTGAAAAGCATGTTTTGAAATTTACATCGGTCTGAGAAACAGAAATGTATTCTTAATTGCAAATAGGAAATGTAACTTGCAAGGACTTATCACAGGACACACAGGAACTTACTCTTATATGTCTTAAATGAAAACAGAGTCCCTAACTTGTAAGGTAAATTGTAACACAGATTAATAAAAGACTCAGAGACTTTTATTAATACTTCATACTTCAAGCTGAGTATCAGACAAGCAAAGGAGCAGGCCACTAGCTCATGTGGCTATCTCAGGCTGAAAGGGCTGATCCATGCTTGAGCTCTTCACCAAGTCTCAAACTGCTGCCTTTCCTCAGTGTGACTGGAGAATGAATGCTTCTCCTGAGACCTTGCTTCTGTCTTATATACTTCCCTAATGTTGGGATTAAAGGTGTGAGATATAATTCTCTTTTACACTTATTCACCCTTGTTTAGAGCTGGTTGGCCTTGGACTCACATTAATGAGTCTATCTCTTCATCCTGAGTCTTACTTTTATAGGTGTATATCATCACCTCCTAGCTTCTGGCTGCCAGGATTAAATGGGTGTGCCTGGCTTCTAAGGCTTCCCACTGACTTTGCTTTTCCAAATCCTCCATTAAGCGCTAATAAACCATAAATAATACATCACTACAGTAACCTGTTCCTCTTTTGGTCTCCCATTCACTTAGAAGGTATAGTTCATTCTTTGGTCCCACATTCCCTCCTTGAGTTGTATCCCTATTCAAATCCATGATTTTCTTGTGGGGATCTGCATATATTGGGACCGAAGAACCATCGGCTTAATGACACCCAGATGAGAAGTTATATCCTAAAACCACAGATATCCAATTGTCAGGAATAATAAGGAGGGGAAACAAGCTGTACTTATCTGGAATCAATTTGAACTTTGAGAGGTGCCTCCAAGTCTTATGACTCCTACAATTCTCTGACACTTACATGAAGTTTTTGGCTTAAAAGAAAGATAAAAGTTTTATATATATTAGCATTGTCTTTGATTGCAATTGGTACTAAAATACACATTGTAGAAAAAGCAGCTAACAAGTATCAGTAAGAAACCTCAGTATATGAATAGCATAGAAGTGGGAAAGAAATCTGCAGCATTTCCCATTTTTCATATACATTAAACCTTTTTCTTATACCCTCAGAATTTATCTAAATTTTCATACCCTCAAACCTTACATACCTTAAAACTGTTTCATAGACCCTGAGAACTTTTATAGACTTTAAACCTTTGTCTTTCTATCTAATCATTTATCAATAACGTAATTAGTTATTACTGAGAACAGCAGTGCAAAGAAAGTTCTTTTAAATAAGAGAAGAGTAAAATGTTATACCTGAAGCCTGTTTATCTTCAGTAGGAATCAGATTAGCAAGGCAAAACTGTCTACCTTTCTTAGCAGGAGACCTAGGAGCTTTAGGAAAAGCAAGTCATGATTTTACATATGAAATGAGCTAACAAGGTGACTATAGCCTTGGAAAAGGAGGTGGTTGCCTGCTGTTCTTAAACTGACAAAGTTACAGTTAGCATAGCTGTCAGTGTCATCAGAGATCTGAGAAGAATAAATTATAAAAGGAATTATAATCTAAATTGTCTATGTACCAATTAAGATGACAGAGACTCACCCCTAGATTTTCACCTCAGGCTCCTGTGGTCTCAATGGTTTTGATTAGGGGCAGAGGTCCCACGACAGCATTTGAGAGATTATCCAGTATAGGAGGAACTTGGCAGAGTGACCCTACTATGTCTAGATGATATGGGACATTCAACTCTCCAAAGGCCTGCTCATCCAAAGTTTGGGTAGCTTCTAACAATTTTTGTCAGGTCCTTACCTGGCAGCAGGTGAGGCATTGGAGCAGTTATGTCTGATGGATAACATTACCATTATCCAGACAATTTCTGTGCCCCTCATCTTCATTGGAGATCTTGGGATCTTGGCTAAAGCTAATGTCTACACGTCATATCATGAAGCTTTTCCCATGAAACATTTTAAATGCCATATCCAGCAGGTGTCTGAAAACTATGATGACCAGTATTTGGTATGCATTATCCATCTGAGCTAAACTAACATTATTTGGCTTTAGTTATTTGCTTTGCATTTAATCTAAACATATATAGGAGAATAAATAAGATTTATTTGTATAATGAATTACATTAGTACATAGCATGATTACAAGCATAGTTTTGATCACATTAAAGATGCTGATCCTTTATGAGGCAACAGACCATTAACTTGGAGGTCTCAGTTATCTTTATAACTTTACACTAAGATAGCATCTTTTATAAAATAGACTTTTATAACTTTGAGCCTTAAAAATATTTTTAATTGAATCTCATTTTAGTATTGTCTTAGGGTTTCTAATGCTGTGAAGAGACACCATGATCAGGGCAACTCTTATCAAGGAAAACATTTAATTGAATTGAGGTGGCTTATGGTTTCAGGGTTTCAGTTTGTCATCATCATGGTGGGAAACATGGTGGCATACAGGCAGATATGGTGCTAGAGAAGGAGATGAGCTTCCTACATCATGATCTATAGACAGAAGGAAGACAGCTGTGACACTGAGCATGGCTTGAGCATGTATGAAGTCTCAAAGCCTGCCTCCACAATCACATACTTCCTCCAACAAGACTATACTTATTTTAACAAGTTCACACATCCTAATAGTGCCATGCCCTATGGGATTTATGGGAGCAAATTACATTCAAACTAACACATTACACTCCCTGGTTTCCATAAGTTTTTCACAGTATTATAACACAAGAGTCAGGGGTAGCTCTTGAATCCCAGACTGAAGGCTGGGAATCCAGCATGGGACTGATCAAGACACCCTGAATGTGGGTGTCAGTGAGAAGGCCTAGGCAATCTATTGGGCCTTGGGTAGTAGATCACTATTTATCCCTGGCATACAAATGGACTTTGGTTGCCCATCCCATAATAAGAGATGCACTCACCCTGGATTCTTGGGGGGAGGGTCTAGGTCCTGCCCAGGATGAAATGACAGACTGTGGACACCGCCATGGAGGGCTTCACCCTCCCTGGGGAAACTAGGGGGTGTAGGGAGGTGTTGGAAGGAAGATGTGGGAGGTAGGGAGGGCAAGGGAGAGGCACCCGGGATTGACATGAGAAGAAACCTTGTTTCTAATTTAAATCTAAATTTAAAAAAAATGTCATTCAATCTAACTTCCGAAGTCACCATAGTCTATACAGTGCCAAACCAATTTTTTTCTTTTTAACTTTAATTTTAAATAGCTTGCTTCACATGTCAATCCCAGTTCCCTCTCCCTCCCCTCCTCCCACACCTCCCCAACTATCCCCTCAGCCTCCCACCCTATCCCAACTTCCTAAAAGTCTAAAGTTAAAAGTCTCTTCCAAGATTCAAGAAATCCCTTAACTATAATCTCCTATAAAATCAAACTCAAAAAGCAACTCACATACTTTCAACATACAATGCTACAGGATATACATTACTATTCCAAAACATAGGGAAGGGAGAATACAGAGGAAATACTGGAACAAAGAAAGACTGAAAACCAGCTGGGCAAACTCCAAACTCTGCATCTCCATGTCTGAAGTCAAAACACTCTTTAGATCTCCAACTCCCTTCAGCTTTATTGATCACAACATACTTCTTTCTCTAGAGGTGTTCCCATTTCCTGTTAGCAGCTTTCTGTGACAAATGGCTCACAACACTGGTGTCTCTAACATCTTGTGGTCTCCATGGAAGCAGAGGCTTCAAATTCAAAGCTTCACCCAAAGGCATCTCTAGGCCTCCATTCAGGAACTCACCTGATGTATTCCTAACTTCCTGACTTAGCCTCAGGATGAAAATTCCATAGGCTCTTTCTTCTATCCTTCACTCCATAAGCACATAGTCTAAGTTGCCAAGTTCCTCTACTTATTGGAGCTGGATCATGACCCCTTTGTTCAAATACATTTTACCATCTTTCTGTCTTCTACTCCCTATGCTTGCCTGTCCTTAAATTTACTCTGTGGACCAGGAAGGCTTCAAACTCGAACATCAGACAGCCTCTGCCTTCTGAGTCTAGGATTAAAGACCTATACCACAACACCCAGCTCTTAGCTTTTCTTTAATTCCTTTTCCTAAATTGTAAATTTAGCAACTTATCTGGGTGGGATCTCGCCCTGAGGTCACCACTTCCTTTATTCAATTTCTTATCTGCTTGAATACAAGATTTAGCTCCATCACACTACCTGCTGTCTCTTTTTTCAATCTATACATTTTGGATTTTCAGTTTGCTTCTCTTCATTATAAATCTTCATTAGAGTTACAACTAATGACCATACAACAGTCTATACTGGGCTCTTTTCAGATTTCCTCTGCCAATGGAATTAATCCAAAACTCTGAACTTTAGCCTTAAGCAGATTCTTCAGACAAGGGCAAAAGGCAGCCTCCAAGTTATCACAAGAATGATTCCTGACAACATACTACTAACATTCTTCTCCTTTGAAACCTCTTGAGCCAGCCCTGGACATTTCAAGTCATGATCAGCACCATTGTCTTCCATGCTCCTACTAGTCTGGCTCATCAAACAGGCCAAAAGCATTACACTGCTTTCCTAACCAAAAATATCAAAGCCATTATTCCTCCAAACTAAAACAAGGCAGGCTCATCAGAGTAATACCCCATTCCTGATGCCAAAATTTTTTAGTTAGGGTTCTCTAAAGTCACAGAATTTATGGAATGAATTTTTCTCTCTCTGTCTCTGTCGCTCTTTCTCTCCCTCTCTCTCTTTCTCTCTCACTCTCTCTATCTCTCTCTTACACTCACATACATATACATACATATACATACATACATACATATATACATACATACATACATACATACATACTTACATATATCCTGTAGTACAACAATGACAGTAAATGGAAAACCCAAAATGTAGAGTTGCTCAGTCCTAAGGGAGGGGATATTTCAGTTGGTCTTCTTCATATACTGGAATCCTAAAGTTACCGGTTGCCAACGTGAGTGAAGGAATGGATTTACTGACTAGTGGAGGGCAAGCAGGAAAAGAATGAATACATTCCCTTCTTAATTCCATTGTCCTTCTAGCAGAGGGTATGACCTAGACCTAGACTAAATGTGTGGATTCAAGACTCAAGGTCTGGATTAAAGGTATATGTCATTTAACTTCGAATGCTAAATCAGAGGCATGTTTTCTTCCTGCCTTAATATCTGGATCACAAGTATCGTCTTTGTTTCTGGATCATAGTTCATTCCAATTTGACAAGGAAGAATAGACATCACAAGTATTAACAAAATCTCTAAAGCGTAATTCAGTCCATAGGGAGACTGGCATCTTTACTTTGCTTGTCCTTACATAGTGCACCATCTCAGTATATCACAGATTTTATATGACTCAGTTGATCAAAATAGATAAAGCTTAACAAAGTAGCAAAAACAAAGAGGCTAGACATAGCTTCTTAGATCAGCCACTGTTACCTTGAATAGACTTAGGTAAGGAGGGACTCTTTATAGGCTCTTGTCAGATGGCTCAGGTCATTGTCTTGCTAAATATTAAGTCACAAATATTCCAGTTTCTGGTGTCTAATTTTCGGTGTCAATCTGTGGCACTAACTCTTTTCCATTGACTTATTTATTCAGATTATATATTAATAAATATAATGTAAATTATCTTATAAACTTAAAATATCACATAGCTTCATACATTTGAATACTTTTAAAAGCTGTTCCTTAAAAAAATTACAGTTTTCTTTTATTTCAATTTCCTCTAAAACTCCAAAATTTCCTCTTGAAAGTTTTAAGACCTCTGATGTGTGTGTTCCTGCTATAGCAAAACTTGAGTATCTTTTTTACTTCAAAAAAGAAAGGCATAGGGAACAACCACAATATTCATATAGCAAAACAACTCCAACAGTTGTGGGGTATCCTTACAGTTCTTCAACTCAGTTTTGTGCCAGGCATTGAAACGCTGTTGATGTATGGCCAGATGTTAGACTTTCCTCAGTTTTCCAGTTCCCAGTTTTCATTAGGGCATCCTCTATATTTCAAGCCAGATGACAGAAATAACTAGTGACTGTTTAAACTCCCACTTAAGCAGTAATAACCAGAGGCCTGAGAGATATCATGCTTTGACCTGAATGAGTGTGCATAGATTTTGCCAAATCTCTCCGTCACTGTTCCCAGATTGGGATCCTGTGGAACAAGAACACAACCAGATGTCATAGAAAACTGAAAATGCTTCTTTGACTTACTTAAAGTAGGCCATTATAAAAAGAATAAAGAAAAAAACTTAAAATGCTACTGTCTCCTTTTTTTCAACGTGGGTGTCCTTCTAAGGATAGATGGTATATCCTGGATGCTTGAATTAACATCTCAAATTATGGATGTCCTTGTACAGCTCAACCTTTTGGACATCTGGTACAAGGATCTGGCTCCAGAATTTGTATGGATAGTCCCACCTCACTGGGGAACACCAAATTTTAAAACTGAGAATTGCAAAGAGAAATACCATTCCATAATTGCCCAATTAATGCAAGCTGTATTTTGAGGTGCAGCTGGTAATGGCCATCCAGTTGTCTCACTCTGAGTTGTGATTGTGGTAAGCAGACCTTGCCAGTCTCTTGAGGTCCATTTTTTATGGGAGAGATAATGTCTTCACAGGGGAGAGTGAGATTTTTTTTTGAGAGTGAGATGTTTTACATTGTTAGAAAAATACAATAAAAGGGAATGGGTCACAAGTGTAGGCTGAAATTATGTTTTGAAATTTATTTCAGATATAAGAAAGAGGAACTTATTCTTAATTATGAATAGAAATTGGACAACAGAGAAGACATAAATAATAAACATTAGCAGGGCAGTGGTGGCGCACGCCTTTAATCCCAGCACTTGGGAGGCAGAGGCAGGCGGATCTCTGTGACATTGAGACCAGCGTGGTCTACAAGACCTAGTTCCTGGACAGCCTACAAAGTCACAGAGAAACCCTGTCTCAAAAAACCAAAAAAGAAAAAAAGAAACATTAATATTATCACATATAGTTGATACACAACATAATTTTCTATATTTCTGCTTCATTGACCATGTAAATGCAATAAGTTGTCCATACACAACAACCCTAGGTTAGTTATCATATCAATTTCCTTGAACTGTAAAATATTTTTGATTAATAGTGATTACTAGAGTCTGGGAAGGCTGGAAAGGAGAAGAAAATATTGATGTGGGATCTCAGATCCACTGTATTTTCTAATTTTACCCTTTGACAATTCTCCAAATCTAAAATTATATTTTAGTCACAACTCTATTATTTCTAATCATGTACTATATTTTTTCTATCAAAAGTATGGGGGTAAAAAAATTAAAACTATTTATAGTTAATATCTGTGTGTATGTGTACACATATGCCACAGACATGTATGGAATTCAGAAGACAACTTGATATGTTCCTATCCATATAACTCTTGTGTCCTTGGGAACAAACCCAGGTTGCCAAGCTTGTAATTAAGCACCATTACCTACCAAATCATCTCACTGTTCCTTGAAATTAAATTTATTATATGAAAATATGAGCTATCAATAAAAAACAAACAAATAAATAAAAACCTCTGAGCATTTACAGAACGCTTGATTTGATTGGCCATTTCCTTGAAGAGAATAAAAACATATGGAATGGAACATAAATAATTCTTTAACCCTAAAATCCTCTGAATACAAAACTTAAAGAAGTTAATTTGAACATAAAATATTTTTCCTCACTGTCATGAGCTACTTATACTTAATTTTAGTTCCTTGAAAATACTGTAGTATGTTAACAATCTCTTTCATAGCCTCCTGTTTTAATTCAATGTTTTGACTTCCATGATCACTTCGTTTTTACACTTAGCAAATGTCTACACTGCTATTGCTGTAGAATTAGCAACAACATTCAATTAGCACTCATTCTGTGAGCTACAATTATAGCTTACTAACAACTCCCTTCTCACTTCTGCTTTCTTGTTAAGTGGCAATAACATAAGAGCTCAACTCTTAACACTTTAAAATGGTGGAAGAAAATTTCTAATTTAAAAATTTGGGAAAAATCACATCTCTAGAATGGTATGGTATAATATTTTGGAAAAGTTATACTCTATTGAAGGCACTTCTATCTATCAAATAAGTAAAATTTATTGATCATAAGTATTAGCATTAAATTATATAAAGCAGGCCACAGGAAATGAAGAATGCAAACAGAGAGCTTTTTTTAACCCTGGGAAACTCAGATCATAACATCATAGAACAAATACATTGAAAATTAAAGGAAAGAAATTATAGAAAGAGTGCCTTGACCCTACCAAGAGTGAAATGATAGACTTTAGACATCCCCTATGTGGAGGGATTTGGCAATAGGGTGGGAGGGAGGGTGGAAGGGGAGTGCGGGAGGAGGGGAGGGAGAGGGAACTGGGATTGACATGTGAAACAAGCTATTTAAAATTAAAATAAAAAATGATTAAAAAAAAAAAAAAAAAAAAAAAAGAAAGAGTACTTGGGAAAATTGTGTGTAATAAAAATAGTAAAGCTTACATTTTAACTTTAGGTTAAAGACCCATTTCAAGTTAGGATTGATACAAGATTCATAAATGGTGTTTGTGTGGTTTATTATTTAGCCCCCATTAATATCTTTATCAGTATTGTAAAATTTTCATAAGCATTTGGGGTTTTCATTCCTCTGAAAGTATGACTTCAGTTTTCAAATATAAATATATCATTACTATTACATGACAGATGATGTGTAATTTTTGACACATCTTATAAATGTGTCAAATTAATATTAGAAGACTTATAAAGCATTAGATTGTCTGTAGAGAAAATAAGACTTCCTTTAAGAATAGATTTTTTCCTTGTTTTTCAAAAGAAGTTTTTCCTTGTTACATGTCAAGATATCAAATATGAGTTTGAATATGACTGTTGAAAGGAAATCCTTATCTGGTCTATAAAGCAATCATTTCTTAACTCTTAAATATTACACTATTTGTAGAATCCTTGCTTATTAAAATTTCCAGTTTAGATAGTTTATTTTTTTATGCCTAGAGGTGTCTATTTTTTTTCTTTTTCAGTTATTGCAGTGAAGCTCAGTGATTGCTTTTTGTAAATTGACCTAGTCTTGTCATCTTGGTAAAAACGCTCTTGATGGTAATTTCTTGTGCTTTCTAATGCTTGGTTTGCTAAAGCTTTGTTATGGATTCTGTTTCTTACGTTCTGTTTATTAGGAATTGTAATTTTTATATTTTTCCACATAATATCTTTGTCTGAGTTATGTTGTTAAATAATATTCGCTTCATGTAAGTATCAAGAATATGTATGTGTGCCCTATTTTCTATGATGTTTGTGCAGAAATGCCCCCTTTTTCTCATCCAGAAATTTTGGCAGAAATCATAATATAAATAAAGTGGATATGAAAGTCTTATTGAAGAAAAAGTTCTTGTTTTGTACTAGATTTCTTTAATAAATATCACTTCCTGAGCCATATATTATGTATATTCTTAGTTACTATCTGTATCTCACAGATGTGTTTCATTTGTCTAACTCATGTGATTGGGACACAACAGTTTTCATAGTCTTTGTTTCATTCTTTCTAATATCGACAGAAATTTTAATGCTGATTTTGGTATTAATAAGGTACATGTTGCCTATTCTTGTTTAGCGCAGCGAATGGTCTTATTTTTATTTATCCATCTGAAAACTGAACTAGATTGGATTCGTTCTTATTTTTGTATCACTTTTGTGCTCACTTTTTATACAACTTTTGCCTATTTATTGAACTTAGTCTGTGCTTGTTACTTAATGTACAAGTTAAATTATCAATAATCTTATGCATCTTTCATTTAAATAATTGTTGTGAACTATCATTACAATCATAATTGTCCTTGTATTTTCCTCTTGGATAAATTATTCATTTCAAGATGATAGCTTATGATCACCATTCTATTAAGAGAAGTTTTCTGTTATAATTTTGGTCTTTACAACTCCATTCAGTTCTGTTTTGCATAGTCGATTTTGAAGCTCTATTAACATTGCAATGCCAATATTTTTATGCTCAAATAACTGGTGTCCATATCATGACATGGCCCTCTTTTCCTGAATGCTATGTTTTACTTTGAGGCTGTCTTTCTCTGCCTGATTAACATAGATTGTCCAGCTTCTTATTGGCTGGTTTTAGTACAGTTTGTTTTTCCAGCACTTTGGTAATCAGCTTTAGTTATCACTTTTAATATTAACTTTCTTTGATTATTTTTGTTTTGTTTATTTCTGACAAACATTTTTTTTATTTTAAAGCTTTTCTAAGAATCAAAACAAACGTGTGTTGACTTCTTGTCTATATTGTTTATCATGTTTACTTGAATTCATTTTCATCTATTTCCCTATGAATTTTGTCAGTTATATTTTTTCTCACTGTTGTTTTACAAATAACTTCATTGATGTATAATTTACATAAAAATAACTGCTGCAGTTATTTGCATATTAAAGTAGTATAACTTGCCCTCTTTTCATTATGCAATTATGCTCAGGCAGAAGCTAATCACCCAAGGGCAGCCTAGGCATGAACCACAGCCAAGGGCCATTTCTTGGTCTGTGGTCCCACTGCACCTGGGAACTGTGTTGATATCTGTGGCATCTGTATCTTCAGGGAACCATAGAAGTCATGCATGATGAAGTCAGAGGGCCATGCTGGGCCAGCCCCACCTTTTTCTGGCCCTAGGATATCTGGATCTGGATTTTGCTGGACACTGCTGCAGAAAAGTTGGACCTGTACCTCATGAGAGAACTGGCCCCTCCACTCAGGAGAGATAAAGCCACACCTTGCAATAACTGAGGGTATGAGTTTGGGGATATTGGCTCCACTCCCTCACCTGAGGTGGGTGGCCCCAGTGGCCTGGACTAATGAACTTAGTTACTACACAAGCACACAGCCAGACCTGGCCTTGGCCCACCCTAACATCTACCCCATCTAGGACCTGCTGGAGCTTGTGAAGGGACCTGTCTCGTGGAACAATAACCACAGGACCTCCAGGATTCAGGACAGTTTCAGGATATCCCAGTGGACTTCTGGTGTCGATTCAGTGGTGATTGTGTATCACAAGCTAGAGGCCTTGAAACAGACAAGTGACTCATTGAAATGAACATTTGCAAGGAACACCGATTTGACAACTGGGTATACTATATGACACACCACTTCCAATGCCAGAAGAAATGAAGAGGTATTGGAGAGGGAGAAAAGATAGAGAAATGAAGAGGCTTTTTTAGTTTTCATTTTTTTGTTCTTGTTTTTATTTATTTGTTGACTTGCTTTGTATTGTTTGTTTTGTGTTGGGCAAGTCCTGTGTATATGTCAATAAAGCAATGTTGGCCAATAGGGAAGCAAGATAGGTGGGACTAGGAGTCGAGGAGGACTCTGGTAGGAGAAACACAGGAAGTCGAGATGCAACCACCATGGGGTACTAAGCCCAGAAATTTCTCCAGTAAGAGAAATACTTAGATTAACAATTATGGGGTAAATACTTAAGTCAGAGCTAGCCAGTAAGAAACGAGCAAGGTCAAAAGCTTCATAATTAAGTTTTGATTTTTATTTATTTATTTTTTTGGTGGTGCTGCAGGGGGAAGTGAAGGATATGGGGATAGTGAGCTGAGTGGAATTAAGAAACAATATGAAATTCCCAAAGAATAAATAAAAATGCTAAATAAATAGACAAATAAACTGGTTTCCAGGTAATCCCAGTTACATATAAGAAATACAAGTTTTTCTCACTTCAAAATAATCACATTGATATCAATTTAGAAGCAATAATTCCCTTGCATTCCTGATCCAAAGTGACACTGGCTTATTTTCTGTCACTGTATAGTATATTCGTCTACTCTGGTATTTTTTATGAGTAAATCTCTGTATTCCTGTCAGTCCTGGATATGTTAATGGAATGTAAGATGTCATGTATTTATAGTCACCACATTCCTGGAACTAAAAGTATCTAGTTTTGATTTTTTATTGTTGGTAGTAATTAATTACAACATTGTGCTATGATTTCATCATATATCCACTTTTTGACAAATGTTTACGTTGTTCGTGCTGTGGCTGCTACAACATTCATTCACAAGCATTTATATGATATATGTTTTTGTTTATATTGTTTAACAATATAGAAGAGAATTAGAGGATGAAAAACTGACAAGGTGTGGCAGCATAAGCATTTAGTTTCAGCACAAAAAGGGGAAGAGGCACTTTGATCTATGTGAGTGTGAGGCCAGCCTGACATACATAGCAAGTTCCAGGACAGCCAGGGCAACCATAGAGACCCTGTGTGGGAAGGAGGAAGAAGAGGAGGTGGAAGAGGAGGAGGAGGAAGTGGAGGAGGAAGAGGAGAAAGAGGAGGAGAAAAAGGAAGAAGAGGAGGGCTCTTCCCCATGTTTAAAAGCATGGTTACCAATTTGCACAATTTACATCACCTTCTGCCTTATATGAAGTATCACGTTTTCACCAGAAGTCAATGTTTTCAAACTACCACCAGATTTCAGCTCTTACTCTACTTGTGATCCTTTATTTTGATATTAAATTGTCTCAGTTTGCCTACTTGGTAGAAGAAACAAAGATGATAACCATGGTTTGGGGGATCTTGGACATTAGAATATCTATCATCTTTCATAAAACATTTGTTTGCATCACTCTGGTTCAATTTTTCTAAAATTGGGTGTGTATATCTGTGTGTAGATGTGTGGACACATGTGAAGTTACCCTCAGTGGTCCGAGGTGCCAGATCCCATGGAGCTAGAGTTATAGACAATCAGAATAAAACTGGCATGAGTGCTGGAACTGAACTCAAATTCTCTGCAAGAGATATACATATTTTTCAACACTCTAACCCACCTTTCCTGCACCACTTCTCTCTTTTATTGCCATGATAGTTGTGTAAAAGCCTGTTGCTGTTCTTCATATATTGAAGATATTCAATATTTGCTTTATATGCCTATCTTAAATATTTTATAATCCTAGAGCTTGTATTTATCTTATTGAAACATATTTTAAACAGCAGAACTTTCAATTTCCATAATATTCAAATAATCTAACTTTTATATTTTATATGAGTAACTATGAAATTAAGTAAAGGCAGTCGTGTATACCGTCTCACTAAATTTTACAGTATGTAATCTTATATTACAATAAGGTTTACGTTGAGTTTTGAAGGAATAGGTGACATATTTAAAACTAGGTATTATTCCAAAAATAAATTAGAAAAATAAATACAATTTTATCACAATATTAAGCATACATTATTCTACCTTAGCCCACTCCTTGTGAACCAACTAATCTGTGAATTCTTTCTGCATCAGGTAATAAGAAATTATTTCTGGGGCCATAAAAATTAACTAAAACACACACTACAGCTATGAAGTAGTAACTAAAAATGTTATGGTTGTAAGTCACCACAACACAAAGAATGGGATTAAAGGATTGCAGCATTAGGAAGGTTGAGAGCTCCTGCATTTGACCTTGTTAGGAACATGTGTGATTCTTAGGATTCAAAAAAGGGGTGCTTCTGGCATGTAGTGCACAGAGGTCAAGACCATTCCTAAACATCCAACAATGAAACAAGAAACAAAGGACAACCTATCCAACCCTGGTCTTAAATGTCAATGGTACCCAGACTGGGAAATATCCGTTATTCATGCCACATGAAGTCGTTATTCCTTCATCATGGATCAGCTGTAAAATCCTTTCTTTTCTTGCTCTTTCCTCTCTTCTTTCTTCTAACTCCCTCTTCCCTTCCCCCATGCTCCCAATTAGCTCAGGGTATCCTGTCCCTTTCCCCTTCTCTGGAGCAGGAAGATCGAGTCAGGGAAGAATAGAGGAGAGCAAGGAAAGAGATACTATATTAGAGAGAGCCATTATAGGTTTAAAGAGAAATCTGGCACTAGGTAATTGTCCAGAGATCTACAAGATTTACCCTAACTAATAATCTAAGCAATAGTCGCAAGTCTACCTTAAATGCCCTTCTCCGATAATGAGATTGATGACTACCTTAAATGCCATCCTAGAGCCATCATCCAGTAGCTGACAGGAGTAGAAGCAAACACCCACAGCTAAACACCAAGCAGAATTTTGGAATCCAGGAAGGAGGAGTGATGAGAAAATGGGTCAAGACAAGGCTGAAGAAACCCATCGAAACAGCTGACATTAACATGGGGTTGCTCATGGACCCCAGACTGATATCTAGGAAACCAGAAAAGGACTGTTCCATACCCTCTGAATGAGAATGTTAGTTTGGAGGTCTGGTTAATCTATATGACCTCTGGTAGTGGATCAGTTTTATCGCTAGTACACTAAAGAACTGTGGGAGTCCACTCTACATAAAGGGGTATTCTCTCAGCCTAGACACATGGAGGAGGGTCTATCTTCTGCTCCAAATGATATGATAGACTTTAAAGATTCACAATGGAAGGCCTCACCCTCCTTAGGGAGCAGAAAGGGGATGGGATAGGAGGCCATTGGGGGCCAGGGGAGGAGGGGAGGGAGAGGGAACTAGGATTAACATGTAAAAGAAGCTTTATTTCTAATTTAAATTTTAAAAATGAAAAAAAATCCTTTCTTTTCTTAATTCAAGTTAACCTTGGATGCACTCCACTTCAGCAGATCAGAACAACATTCACATGCTGCCAATTGTAGAGCATGTCACGGGGCTTGTAAATGTCTTCCTCCCATATCAGTGTTTGGAAGTGAAGGTACAGTCATTTATCCTTTGTTTTGAAGATTGATTTCTGCCTTATCCTAGACCATTATGTTCCAAAAAACTTTTTATCCTCTGGAACTTTACAGGTATTCTCCTTCATTTGGAGCTATATTTATATTGTGGAGATCCCCAGTATACTTTAAAACTTGTGCTCACTGAGTTTAATTAACTTATTGTCATCAAAATAGTGAACTGCTTTCATCCTCTGAAAAATGTCCATTTGGCCCAGGCCCTTTCAGAGTTCACAGAAAGGCAGAAAGAAGGCAGAAGAATTAGCATTTCTGGTAGTGTGTGTTTATTTATATTTATTTGAATCATACTCAAATGTGAAGTGGATTTTAGTGATTATCTTAAAAGGGAGGAAAATCAAAGTTGCATTCCCAAACTGATGGTTGTGTAGCTGAGACTTGAGTTCTACTCTGCAGGTTAGGTGTGGTATTTTCAGTTAGGGCATTACTTGATTGTGTCTATAGTAGCTCTTTTTCTTCTATTACATTCCATCTTCCTTCGTAGGATGAGATTATAGTTCAAACAGAAATGTGTTCGAGACAAACCCCTTGCATCTTTAGGTTATTTTATCTGGAATTCATATTGCTTCTTCACTATCTCAGCCAGGAAAAGGACAGCTTTAATGGTGTCCTATGATTACCACACAATGAAAAATATTGTAGACTAAAGAGCTACATGGGGCAGTTTAGCTACCCATTAACTGTATCTACCAGTTATATATAAAATCAGAGGAATTATACTTTCTGAACCACATGTCTGGTAAAAAAAATGCATTTTATTGCATGTGCTCCATCTGCATTCCTTCTTTCCTATTCTAGTAAAAGTAAAGGAATCAGGTCAGGGATTGTTTTAGCTAAATCATACTGCTTATATACTTCATAATTACATATATGAGAGAGAGAGAGAGTGATGAGGACAGACAGAGAGAGGGACAGAGAAGTCTGCAACATAAATTGTCTTAGGTTTATTCCTAGATCTATTTCAGGTGATCTAATCAAATTATGACTGTGATAATACAGAGTCATCTCCATGAGATTCTGACTCACAGAATATTTAAAGTCAAGAAACAGGAACAGGTGTTTTGATTTAAGGAGAGTCTTCCTTCAGAATTATGATTGGTCAATTGCCTTCCTGGCAGTCTGTCTACCTTCTTTTTTATTATTTTAATTTTAAATAGCTTGTTTTACATGTCAATCCCAATTCCCTCTCCCTCCCCTCCTCCCTCACTCCCCATCCCCCCATCCTCCTACCCTATTGCCAATATAGGGGATATCTAGAGTCTGTCTTTTCACTCAGGGTAGGATCCAGGCACTTCTCTAAGAGTCCAGGCTGAGAGAGCATCCCTCTTTGTATTATGGACACACAATGTCTGTGTGTATGCCAGGGATAAACACTGATCTAATGCCCAGGGCCCCATAGGTTGCCCAGGCCTCCTCACTGACTCTCACATTTAGGGGGTCTGGATCAGCCCATGCTGGCCTCCCAGCTGTCGGTCTGGGGTCCAAGAGCTCTCCCCTGTTCAGATCAGCTGTCTCTGCTGGTTTTACCAGCCCATTCTTTGCCAATTTGCTCATCGCTCCTCTCTGTCACTGGGTTCCTTGGGTTCAGTTCACTGTTTAACTGTTGGTGTTTGCCTCTGCTTCCATCAGTCACTGGATGAAGGCTCAAGGATGGTTATAGACATCAAGTTCATTATCAGGAATGGGCATTCTAGGTGGTCTCTCCACTATTGCTTAGCTTGCCAGTTGGTGTCATCCCTTTAGATCACTAGAGGTCACAATGGTGCCTGATCTATCTTCTAACCTATGATTCCCTCTTCTCCCTATCCTATCCCCCCACTCAACCTTCCTGTTCCCCCTGACCTACTTTCTCTTCCTCTTCTCCCCCTCTCTATTTCCCAGCTCCCACTCCCCCCCACCCCTCACCGTGTTCCACATCTGTTCAGAGGATCTTGCCTCATTTCTCTTCTCTTGGGTACCATGCATATCTTTTAGGTTCTTTCCTGTTTCCCAGACTCTCTGTCAGTGGAAGTACAGACTGTCACTATCCTGATCCATATCTACAATCCGTATATGAGTGAGTATATACCATGTTTGTCTTTTTATGACTGGGTTACCTCACTCAGGATGGTTTCTTCCAGTGATATCCATTTACCTGTGAATTTCAAGATTCCATTGTTTTTTTCTGCTGAGTAATACTCCATTGTGTAAATGTACCACATTTTCTCTATCCACTCTTCAGTTGAGGGGCATCTAGGTTGCTTCCAGGTTCTGGCTATTACAAATAATGCTGCTAAGAACATAGTGGAGCAGATGCCCTTGTTGTATGAATTTGCCTCTTTTGGATATATGCCTAAGAGTGGAATTGCTGGGTCTTGTTGTAGATTGATTCCCATTTTCCTGAGGAATTTCCATACTGATTTCCAAAGTGGCTGTATGAGTTGGCACTCCCACCAGCAGTGGAGGAGTGTTCCCCTCTCTCCACATCCTCTCCAGCATAAATTGTCTTAGGTGTTTTTGATTTTAGCCATTCTGACAGGAGTAAGATGGTATCTCAAAGTTGTTTTGATTTGTATTTCCCTGATGGCTAAGGATGTTGAGCACTTTCTTAAGTGTCTCTTGGCCATTTTAGCCTCCTCTATTGAGAATTCTCTGTTTAGTTCTGTACCCCACCTTTTAATTGGATCCTTCTGTCTACCATCTAAGCACACTGTTTTCTATTAATGATTGTCATCACTATGTGCAAGTCTACACAGCCTGTGTCACTTTCATGAACTAGAGTAATTGCTACTGCCTTGCTTCTGTTAGGTAGTGTATCATGACATCCATGTTTATATTCAGTCATGCAGGAGACATTCTAGAGTTTGTTTGTTATGATAGCAAACCTAAACTCATTTGCTCACCTGAGCTCCAAATCCATCTTCATGCTATTTTTCTGAATACTCTGAAGCAAAGCCAACTCCCAAACCCCAGACTCTCTGTTCCTGTCAAATATGTCTCTTTGTTTTATTGAAGACATAATACTGAGAATAAGAAGTACATATTTCAACTTCCATTGTGACTGAAATTCATAATTAAATATAATTATAAATATTATTATTCAGTTTTCAGAAAATGTAGATCTTTTCCTTCACCCATTAGATGTAATGATATACTCATTATGGGCCATGTGTTCAACTGATGCCTCAGTAATACTGAACTTAAAGCTCTAAGAGTTTGTTAGGGATCCTATAGTTATGGTATCATTCCAGACTATCATATTCAGCATTGTGTGGTTATAATAACGTGAACAAGAATTTTTAAAACACCTGTATATTAGCTCTCTGTAATTTTCAACATTGTTGTTGGTAACTAGTATAGTTACTTGTGATCTTGATTAGGAACCATTTAGGAAAAAAATCAATAAATACCTTCATCCCATGGTATCCTGAGAAATACCTTGGCAGAGACAGGAGAACAGAGTAAGCGCACACTTCTCCAAAAAAGTGAGATATATCCATTTTCCAGAGACTGAACAAAGCCAATGTCTCTGATTTAGAATGGATACAGAATCACCCATAAAGGGAAAATCTAGACTCAAGATAGTTTAAATTTTTGTTTTCCTGATGTCTAAGACTGATGGTTATATCTCTTAAAGTATTCCCTTGCTATTTTTATTCCTCAAACTTAGGACTCTGTTTGATCCAATAGCCCAGTTTCCAACTGAGTTGTTTTCTTGGTGCTTAGTTTTAGGTTTGATTGATTGATTTCTTGCTTCCTTGATTTCTTCTTAATTTTCAGTTCTGTGCATCCTAGGCTAGCAATAATCCTCTTTCAGACATAGTTTTCCCTGATGTTTAACTTTCATAATACAACAAAGTCCTATATAGGCTGCTGAGGTTGTGGCTTGGGGGGGTATCATCAATCTTGGAATGCTCAGCCACAAACAGATTCTTCTATCTACTTTTAGTTTGTTTGTTTTACACAGTTACTTCACCTTAATCTATCATTATTTCAGCCAGCAATTGTTATTCTATAGTTATAAGCCTGCTTCTCTGTCAGTAGAGTGTCTGCTCTTGCTGCAGCACCCTGGTAGAGATTCTGTTGCTGTAGCCACTGGCTCTGCCACTGCCACTAAAGGTAGCTTTAACTAAATATCTTCTATCCTATTTATAAATAAGACTTGACATTCAAAGGTTGGAATGAAAACCTGCTCCCTCAAAGAGCTTGAATAACACACAGTTGAACTCTCCTTGCTGGCATGTCTGAAAGAGAATTTGTTTCCCCTTCGCTGAACAAAAAGCACTGCATGACTCCAAATACCTCCCTACTACTTCTGGTGGTTCTCTGTATTTCTTCCAGATGCCCTCTGATGCTCCATTATTATTTTCTGTCAAGTATTTGGTAGCCCAGTCTCCTAAACAAAGATTAATTTTATTTAAGTAACACAAATGCAAACTCAGTATTCATAGTGTGACCAAATATCTCCATACATCCCTCCCCTTTGTCTAAATAAAAAGGAAAGACTTTAACTCTAATACAGCAAAAGTATATACAACAAGAATAATTGTCAAGTAAGGATTATATTCACAATCCCCAGGACATTTTGCAAATTCAGAGAAACTACAGTATTAGCTATCCTATCTTACTTAGTTCAAAGTTTGGTATCCAGTTCACTTTCTATGCTAACTTGTATTTCTAACCACAAACTATCATTTTAACCCTCAAAAATTCTTCTTTGATAAACAATTTAAGCTTTTTTGTCTCTCAGCCTTATACCTCCTATTTACTTGGGTGAAGCACAGAGCAAACAACTTCCAAAACTATAGAAATGACAGAAGAATCTGGCTGCCTGGACATCCAACCATGTTTCCTCTGTAGTGTTGAGGCATCAATATTCAGTGTACAGGCATGGAATACCTGAAAGACTTTTTTGTGAAGCAGGAATTTTGAAGGACTGCCCTATGCTTTCTTAGCAAAGTTCCACAGTCACCTTCTTTTATGTCCTGCTCATCTAATTTGGACAGCATACTGTCAGTAGTCAAGGCAACGGCAGTTTCTTGGCCTTGCTGAGTGGCTAAATTTGTCACAAAAAGAAAAACTCCACATAGAGGTCCTTTAACACTCATCATCCTTTTGTGAGATAAACTAGTGCTGCCAGGATGAGACACATCTCACTGTTATGAAAACCTTAGGTTATTACAAAAATTTAAATGCCACATTCTGTAGGTTTCTAAACTGTTTGAAGGCTATCTTCTATTTGTCTGTAGCAAATACCTGTTTAAACTTGAAAACATACCTAACATGGCTACAAGTTTGCTTATTATAGTGACTAACTACTAGCCTATATTTTGTAATTACACATTACATTTTAAAATGAGCTGCATGGGTACAGTATGTTAAAAAAGAACAGAAACACATATACAGAAAAACAAAAATAACCTTAAACTTGTACCAGTATCAAAAATCCATACTAATGTAAAAAATTTGAGTTGAAAAGTTACTTTTTTTTATTTTAATGTAGATTTAATCATCTACCCTTTTATCCTATTACATATCCCCCCTTTGTGTCCACAAAGAGATCCTTGAATTCTACCTCTCTTTCTTTGATTCTTCCCTTACCATGACCAGTAAGAATTTGCAACTAATCCCATTAAACAATGACAAACATTTATAACTCAATGAATGACCAGAAACCATTATTCACACCTCCTGGGAATGTAGGTGTTATATTATTAAAATGACTTACTATTGTCTAGGGGAAATGGCATCTTGAGTGTACCTTGAGAAATTTAAGATAATAGTCAATACCTGAAAAAATTAGCTCTAACGTTGGTTTTTCATTTTGTATGTCATGGGGACATTCAGGGCTTATCTGAAGTCTTAGCTTGAGGAGTTTATGAGGCTAGAATAGCTCAGCTAACCACCTTGAAATTGTCCTGTGCAGTTTGTATTTCAAAGCTGATATTTAGGTAGTGTTTATCAGTTGAATGGTGTTACCACTGTCCAGGTGGGCCCTATCATCCTTTTGGAGATGTCAAAGGTCATTGTTAAGAATAAACATGCAGAAAAATTAAACATTTTAAATGTCACATACAGCAGATTTCAGAGAGGTTAAAGGCCCACAATCTATTTAGTATACCTAGGGTGCAAAATGCAAATTCTAGTTATCTGTTTCAAACTTAAGCCAAGAATCATACACAGAAAACTAGATGAAGCTGTTACTAGCATTAGTTAGTAGTCTATATGGCCATTAATATCATGACAGAAATATATACATATTAGTCTTATAAACTTAAAAATAATATTTATGTGTTAAGAATACTTTTGAAGACTCAAAATGAAAGCAAGCACCATGATATCAGTAACAAGAGATCAGTCCCTTAATGTTGTTTTCTTTCTGTCCTGTATCAAGTGACTCTTCTGACATGAGACAGAGACTTTGTATTTTCCATTAACAAACATGGTTGTGTTTAGAAAGGGAAAGAGAGATACATCTCAATTCCAAAGCCAGCTTTGATTTTAAATTGAATTGGGACCACAAAAATTGCCTTTTATGGTTGTAAAGAACAGCAGAAAGAAATACTTTGGAAGATTCATGAAATTGTATTTTGTTGTAAATTTGCTATACCATTAGGCTAACTATACTCTTTTTTTTCCTTGGGACAATTTTCTC
Organism: Mesocricetus auratus; assembly: GCF_017639785.1. Classification (NCBI taxonomy): domain Eukaryota; kingdom Metazoa; phylum Chordata; class Mammalia; order Rodentia; family Cricetidae; genus Mesocricetus; species Mesocricetus auratus. Next base: position 39,044,647 of record NW_024429195.1, read on the forward strand.
TGGATGACTTGTCCTTCTATCAACATCACATTTGTCCATTGTTCTTCAGATTCTTTAGTGGGATGCTTTAATTCTTTTGGAAAGACAGAAACAAAATCATTCCATAAACCTAACTTTGGGGAATTCCTTTTTGTCAGGTTATATCTTTGTTAAGGCAAAATAATTTTTTGGCAGCAGAAAAAATATTTTCTTTTAATAAAATATTATTTTATATTTTTCATGCTTGACCAAATGAAGTGCACTTCTGTGTATTATAATTCTACTTGGATTGAATGACCAAGCTGATTAATGAACTATTTGCTTTCCCAATAAAGAGGACAGTCCTGCTTGAATCTAACCTTTATCAGTTTGTTAGTAACCATAGCTTTTCTTCTCCTGTGGACACAAAAATCAAAACCCTTCTCTGACATAAAAAGTCGCCGGATTTCAACTCTAAGGTCAACACATCTTTAAAATATGTAGACTGATCCTGGGCATTGGTGGCACACACCTTTAATCCCAGCACTCGGAAGGCAGAGGCAGGCAGATTTCTGTGAGTCCAAGGTCAGCCTGTTCTACAGAGTGAGTTCCAGGACAGTCTTCAATGCAATACAAAGAAACCCTGTCTCAAAAAACTAAAAGATATATATGTAGACTGATTTAATTTTTGTATTATACAATCTCTCTGCAACCTTTGTTCTTTTTTCAATAGCATTTACACAAATTTAAGTTCAATAATGCACTGTGTAATCTATCTCTAGGGTTGTTTATTATCCCTCTCTATTTATTAAGCATAACTTTAGAAATACAATAAGATCTTCTTATAACTGTTTGTTCTTTCTTTGAAGTATACCTGTATTATATTTTTATTGTAAAATGCAATAATCTGTTTCTTTTTACTGGAGCAGGAGCATTGCCAGTGGTAATTTTACAAGTATCTCCAAAATAGCCATGAATACCAATAAATGTGTAATTACAGAGTCAGCTTTTTCAGAACTTAAAGCAATTGCCCATTGAAATCCTGATATGGTATGATGCACATATTTTAATTTTTCAACTCTGCAAAATGAAACACATCTGTTCATTTATTTAAGTACCTTTTGGAGTACTTCCTGCAGGTTTGTTTATACAAAGGATAAATAGAATATTTTCTTTTAATTTTAGGGGCTTTTTGCCAAGTGATGGAAAATTGTTGTTCAGATCTTTGCTGTCAACATAGTGTTTCTTATGAAATTCTGAAACTTCTAACATGTTGCCTTCCAATAGCTAATCAATCATTTCCTTGTGTTAGAGAGCCTAGTTAATCGGTATGGGAAATGCTATGTGTTAAACACAAAGGATGATTTCTATTTCTGATTACTTGTTGTAGTTGAATAAGTAGCAAAGTTAATTCTGAATCATCTGGAATAAGTTCAGCAGTTTCAATATATAAAACAACACTTTCTACTTGTTTAGAGTCAGTACCTATATTAAGAGGTTCTGAAAAATCTAAGAGTGAATAATTTTCATTTCTGAACTAAGTCATAAGGGGTTGGAGACAATTTAATTAGTTTTCATAACTTATAACCTGATATTCCTGATTTATTTCCATCAGTGTAAAATGTAGGAGCCCTAGAAATGGATGTGCCTTTTATCACATGGGACAGAATCAAATTTGTTAGATTTGATAACTTAAGTATCTTGCTCTTGGGATGTTCATTACTAATATCTCTGAAGAAACTAATACAAGTTATTCGTCAGTATTGACTTTCTGCCTATACTGAGTTAGTTTTACCATTAGCAAACAGTATGACAATTGCTGCTGGGTCTATTCTTGCTAATTGACAAAGTTTCATTTTCCATATTGGGCTGAACTTTTGAAGGTACACATGTCATTACAGTTTGAGAGAGTAAATGGTCAATTGTTCACTGATTCATAGACTGTAGCCAATGGATTGGCTGGATTGTCAGGGACTTAGAAAGAGCAACATTGGAAAATTAGTGAGGACATTTTGGGAACAGTTATGTAGAGGACCTTTCAAAAAGGGTCAAGGAAGTAAAGATACTTCTATCCCATGCAAATATTTGTCAAACAATGACTTCAGCATAGGAGAAGATCAGCCCTTCTTTAGACATTGAGCCTCATTCTCCATCCATTCTTTTTCTTGCCCAATGGGCCCATGGACAAAGTGGTCAAGTTCACATATATTGAGGATACACATGGGCTCAACAACATGGACTGACACTCCCCAAGACTGACCTTGTTCCAACTGATACTGAGTGCTGTGTTAGATATACCAACAGCAGAAATCATTACTGAACCATAAATATGGTAACATTACCCTGAGTGACCTACCAGTGATCTAGTGGAAGTTTTGAGTATATTGGACCTCTATCTCTGTGGAAAAGGCAATGGTTTATCCTTAATGGTATAGAGACTATGGATTTGCCATTTCTGAGCATAATGCTTTTGCCAAAACCACCACATGTAAACTCACAGAATGCCTTGTTCACTGTCATAGTATTCAACATAGTACTGTTTCTGACCAGGGAACTCACTACAAAGACAGAGAAGTGTGACAGTTGCCCCATGATCATGGAATCTGCTGGTCTTACCATTTTCTGCACCATTCTGAAGTTTATGACCTGATAAAAAAATATGGAATTGCCGTTTAGAGACACAGTTACAGTGCCAATTTGGTGGCAGCCTGGAAGACTGAGGTAGGGTTTTCCAGAAGATGGTATATACTTTGAATAAGCATCCAATATATGGTATGGTACAGTTTCTTCAAAATCTAGGATCCATGGGTCCAGGAATCAAGCAGTAGAAAAGAAAGTATGTCCACTCACTATCATACCTAGAAAGAAATAAAGTCACGCCCAAATAGCAAATTTTAGATCAGGCTTGCCATAACTACAGCCTGTTTGAATTGTTTACATTGTTATTGTATTGGTCAGGAACTATAACATGGCTTTTTCCACATTATCCCAGTCAAAATTAATAAGATTTAGAAAAGAAAAGTCGACAAATGCTGGTGATGAAGTGGGAATTCTGTTGGTGGAATTACAAAACTGAGACCACTATCAAAGACTGTGTTGCACTTTCTCAAAAATGTAGATATAGTTCAGTCATACAATCTGGCTATACTATCTGGGCATATATCTTAATTATTCTATTGGCCACACAGATATATCTATACATGTGTTCATTCATATTCATATCTATTCTAATCTCAATGGTTATGACATGGAAACAGTCAATGTGCTTGGAGTATGAATAGTTGAAGAAAATATGGTATTCATATGAAATGGAATTTTAGTTCTATTTTAAAGAAAGATACAATTTGTAGCTAAATGGATAGAAATGGAAAACATGATGCTGAACCAGGTAATTCAATACCCAAAGATAAATGCAAGAGTTCTTACTCACATGTGTATATTAGCATTTGGTCTTTTGATTTGTGTGCTTAGTCTGGAGAACCTGTAGCATTAAGGAAAGTATAAAGAGATCATGAACCAAGAGAACACTGGTGATATAAATGGAGAAGGGGAGATAATGAAGAGCAAGGTTTAAGAGAGAAAGAAGGAATGGTAGTGAAGAAGATCAGTTGAGGAGGAACAAGTAACAAGAAGGATTTTTTGAAAAAGCCATATTAAAATGAACTATAATAATCTTCATATTTATAAATGTATGTATTAGTATAAGCATATGTATGTATGTATGTTTGTATGTACGTGTATGAGTTTCATCGGAAAAACTATAGGTTATTACATAAGAAACCCAGGATCTAGCAATAAATATTGATTGTCAAGTGAATTGGTCACAAATTTTCCTGGTTACCCACCAGAACTCTATGGCAAGACTGTATCATTTTGGTAATGACAACATCAAGTTGATATTTATAATTTCATTTTTGTGTATGTGTGTGATATCATTTTTTCAGTTGTGTTTTAGTTTTAGTTCCCAAGTTAATTCACATAAGAAGTCAGAGTGAAGAACTTCTCCAGTTCAGGAAGTTAATTCTGAAGGGAATATTGAAGGGAAGAGTTGGTCAGTCATTTGAGTTGAATGGCAAAAGAAAAGTTTTGGGGAAGTCTTATGCCAATAAAGCACTAGCTGGCCAATAGGGAATCTAGATAGGAGGGTCTAGGAGTCCAGGAGGACTCTGGGAAGGAGAAACACAGGAGAGTTCGAGATGTAACCGCCATGGGGTAGGAAGCCCGGAACTATTCTCCGGTAAGAGAAATACTTAGATTAACAAGTATGGGGTAATTACTTAAGTCAGAGCTAGCCAGTAAGAAACAAGCAAGGCCAACAGCTTCATAATTAATACAGTGTCTTGTGTGTTTATTTGGGGACTACAATGAGGCAGAGCCTAGGCGGCTGCCGGGGGATAAACCAAAGGGGCTAGCAAGGAAAAAGCTTCTCATAACAGAAAAGGAACCACATGTTTATAAGCCTGTAACTTTAAATGCTCTAGAATTTTAATGCCATGGTTAAAACTTGATGATCATTTTCAATTTTACTAAGAAAATTTTTAAAAATATATAGTTAACTATTGACACAGTCTAGATTACTGAAGACATGAACATTATGCTTAGCTGAAATTCTCTGTCCATTTATTTCAAGCCAGCCAAAGGGGCTTTGGTATATTCTATGATATAATATCTAATCCAAGCACATGCAGTCTGTACAGCCAGTCTGGAATGGGTACTATTTTCCTTCTCCATGTCAATTTTGTTTTGGCTAGTCTCATTTTCAGTGTCTGGCATTGAGGACATAGTTTCCTATTGTTTTCCTTCAGTCAGTTCACATCTAAGACAATTATAGCACAGCTGAACAAACAAGTTGGCATATAAGTGCTTCTCCATTTCAAAGTCCCCATTGTTCAAAAGTAGTTCAGAGAATCAACACAGAATTAATTACTGTTGAAGAGAGTAACCAAGATCATATTCAGACACTGTTTACATTCCTTGACAAAACTAAGACATGATACTTAACTATTCATTGTTAGGGTTATTTTGGACATTTTTTCCTATAAAAAGAGTCCTATCATTTCCATCCATTTCTCCAATTTAGGTTTAGGTTGCGAGGCTTGCTTTATCCTGTATTAAGTAGAATTGAAAAGTAGTCAAAGCACAGCAGAAATGATTTGGGTATATGTGTGCTTAATCATATATTTGGTACTTCTGAACAGTTCTATACATAACATAAATTTACAGGTGAGAAATTTTGTCATGATTATGCACACATGTAAAGAAATAGCAATCATTGGACCAAAAAGTGTCTAGTGGTAGTTCTCAAGTTACTTGCAATCAGGCTTCCTCTGTTCATGAAACTAAGACCCAATCCACCTATTCTGCAGTGAGTGAAGCTCTGTAGAGACCATAAGAAGATGTAGATACCAATTTGCACCCCAGTTGTACCCTGACATTCTCATTATTTACAAGTAATTCTTACATATGTCTTCCATGTCATCACCTAACAAGTACAAGTAAGTGCTCATGATATCACTATCAGCCGCATAGTGTAAGTGAGTGGACAACAGGTGAATGGAAGGAGCATACTAAGCAGCAAGACAAAAGCAAATAATTTTATGACTTATTCACCAAGGACTATCCTTATATTAAATATTACTGCACACTAATGAATACACTTGTATTTTATGGGGATTTGTCACAATAATAAATACAGTAACCCTGGATTTAATATGTGGCAAGTCACAGAAGACTTGTGAGAATGTAACTGGGCTTTGCACAAAGTAACCAAGTGTTGTATCTGTGTTTGAATAATTAGTTACTGTATCAATAAAAACTTGCAAGTGTTAAATGCAAAGCCAGAAAATTGAACTCAATGTTATAAGACAATTATTCATTTTTATTTAAAAGCATCAAAGAAGACATTAACTTAAGTCTATTAGCATATATTAAAGTATCCTGGGAAATATAGATTTAGCCTGGAGATTTCTTGAAGAAGAACTGATTTTAAAAATCCATGAATGGAAATACAACAGTTATAATTTTGTGGTGTGTAACTGTGTAGCATGATGTAACATTGTAGGCAGAGGAAAGGCATGCACATCTACAGCAGACAGCTTACAGTTATTTCCCCAGAGGAAGACATCATATTTCCTGCTCAATGAAATTTAAGAGGTCACATCTTCAAAGGAAGTAGAAAAAACAATGGTGAAAATACAAAAGTGTAAAATATTGATGAGTTCCTCTGAGAACATGATGAACAAATCCCCAACATCGTAAGTGAATTAAAGAGAATATTATGTTGCCCCGCCCACACAGCAGAGAATCTGCTGAGGGTGTCGGGATTGATGACACAGAGACCAGTCGATGGTGAAAGAAGGCTCGCTTTATTCTTACCCCGGCTGGTTATATACTCTGACACCAGAGGCAGAGGTGGGGGGGGTCAGGAAGAGGCAGTTAGTCATTGGAAAGTTCAGGGTCAGGGTATTCCCATTGGTGAGCCCTTCTGAAAAAATCAGGAAGTTATTGCTCTGCTAAACATGTTTTTCTTTGTGATTATGGACACCGGATTGTTTTTAGTAAAAATGTTTTTCTCTGCAGGCGCAGACACTGGTTACAGCTGCCTGTTCCCAGGCTGATGAGGAAGTGGGCCTCCAGCCATGGTCTCTTTTCCCACAATTCCCCCTTTTTTATTTTCTAATGAGGCATTCCTGTCTTAGATCAAGTAGGGTCACCTTCCCTTACCTTTCTCTGGGTAACCTGGCGACCCCCGTCTTAGGCAGGAGGTCTCTTCCCCACAGGTTGTGCGTCATTAGAGAACCTCATCCTTGAATCATCTGTAATAAGACTTCATGGCTACCAGGATTGCCATGGGCTAAGCTGAGCAATACTTGGTGATGAATCTGTTGCCTATGGAACAAGACACGTTGAACTTGGCATAAGGCCAGAATGCCTACTGCCGCTGCTACCACTCCTAGGATCCCCATTGACATAGCACCTCCCCATCATTGTACCCATCCCCCAATCTGGGCCATGGCATTGTACCAGCTTTCCTCTGTTACAAGTGTAACCCAAGTATGATTTACAGTTACAATTTGATGGGCCAAAACAGTGATAAAGTTTACAAAGATAACATTCCAAGATCCACTCAGGAGAGCATTTAGAAGGCACACTTGCACGGATACATTAGATGCAAGTTACACATACATCATGATAAAAATGTCAACAAGAGGCTTGTTGCGCTATCCATAGAGCATCCTGTAGTGATGCAGTTTGTTGATTTAATGTCACCAGCCCTAGCTGAATATGCGAATTGAACACATTCTGGGTGGACATTGCTTTGCTAACTCTACCAGCAAGGCTGTTAACAGTCTCTGCTTTGATGGAAGATTGGGCAACGGCAATTCTGGCCATGGCAGCCGCAGTGGCAGATATGGCAATGGTTGCGACAACAACAGCCGTAATACCAAAGTCTCTCTTAGAGTTATACAGGATGATCCTCTCTCCTGAGTGTTGATCTCCCATCACCATTTGAACAAGGGAGGGAACTCAGATGATCAGGGCATGAGAATTGGCCAGCAATTACTCAGAACACAGGAGCTGGGAAATCAATTGAGAGACTTCCCCCTTCTGCCATCCCATTCCAAGAAACAGAAAGGAAAGGAGGGAGCAAGCAGGCCATGCTAAAAATAGAGAAAATTTTCCCACCTCCATCTCAACCTTGAGTGAGGTTTTGAAGACAGAGGACTCATTCCAGGAGACCATAGCATCAAAGGCCAACCCCTGTTACAGAACTAAGGGGCGGGCATCTGAGCAGGCTGGGGCCCACTGATGTACATTCCAGAAAAGGTGGGCATGATACCCGCTAGAGAGGGGTTCCTGAAATGAAATTCTTCCCCATTATCAGAGGAGTTTTTGAAAGGCAGCCTATGCCCATACCATCAAAGAGAGCCATCCACCTTTAATCTCCTTGGTTCAGCTGTGAGACAATCCCCCACGGGCAGGAGAAAATAAAGAGAAAAAAACCCTCCTGGTCCTTCAGCAAGTAGGTGCAGATTTTGGTGGTTTTATCAAATTAGGCCCAACATCCAACAGTTGGTGGCGTTAAGGGAAAAATCTGCCAGAGAGGAATTACTCATCACTAAACAAGAACCCTTATAGGAGGAATTAGGTGGCATGGAGATATTAAATATTTTAATAAAACAGAGATTCCCCTTTAGGGGGAAACTCAGATTGTTTAATCTCTGACTTTTTAATCTCTCATTGGCAGCAGCTACTCCCAATGTATTATTGGTGCTAAAAAAGGCGGGGAACAGGGAGCTGGAATGACTAACTGGCATCAAAATGGCGGGTTCCTCACCAGCGCCCACACTTCCCTTACCTGAGTGTTCGATGATATTTGAACCATCTTGATCATGGTGAGCATTTCCCATATCGGGAACAGTATCAGGGTCCACATGCCTGATGCACCATTCGGAGACCCAAATGGGCTTCTCATTTCCTGGAGGGAAAACACAAACAGCCCCTTGAATCCTAGTTAATAGGGGAGTGGGTGGCTGCCATTTTCCTGAAATCAAGTCCTTCCATCTGATCCAGCCCCAAAGACTGGGAGGGTTTGTTCCAATGTCTCTCCATAGCAGACATATTACTACTGTCTGTGGTCAAAAAAAATTTATTGTAAAGTATGGTGGTAACATACTCCCCCTTTTTTATTTTCTTAAAATACTGTTTGAGCATGGCATGGGTGTGCTCCACAATGGCCTGTCACATGGGGTTGTGAGGAATACGAAAAGAATGGAAAATGGGATGTTCCTTGCAAAAGGCAACATCATCTCAGCTGTTTTGGATGTTGGATCACATGGGCTACTTGTTTCATCAAACCATACTAGTCTGGAAGGAACGCACAGCTTTTTATTTTCTGTGGAAACAAAAGAAGAAATCCTTTTCCCAAGGATTATATTTAAATTTGAAATCAAAGCATTTTCAAAATGTATAAATTGGATTAATTCAGCAGCATTGATATTCAAATGTCTTTTAGCAGTTTTTGTTTCTTTCTTAGCAATTAAAGAATTTAAAGACAACACAACAGCACACAGTATCCAGACTGTCTGTGTATTTTCTATTCCATATATTTTTAACTTTTCCTTTTCCTTCACTTAATACAATCACCTCATTTACTAACTATTACCAATTTTCAATTCACCCATTTTCAATCCATCCTCCAACTGAGGATGATCCCTCAGGCAAAAGCCTGAAGATTTACTCAATCCACCCTCCAACTGAGGGTGACCTCTCAGGTTCCCCTTTCTTTCCTGACCTTGGTGTTGGGCGAAGGCCTGGAAATTTAACCTGGTAGCCCTAACTTGGTACCACTTTCCATTACATCCTCATAGCCTTAGTTGCTGGCCAGCCATTGAGGAGGCTCTCTCATTTCACCTTTACTTTCCCGAACTCAGTGGATCAGGCGAAAGGCTGGAGATTAGTTCAATACACCCTTCAACTGAGAGTGACCTCTCAAGTTTTCCACCTACTTTCCCAACCTCAGTGGATCGGGCAAAGGTTGGAGATTAATTCAATACACCTTCATTTTAGAAGGTGATCTCTGAGGCAAAAGCCTGGAAATTTGACCATTCAATTTTGATCTCAGGGAAAATCTCCTCCCAATCTGGGACATTAAAACCTACCCCAGTAATGAACCATGGACTCGCTCATTTGATCGATTTTAGAAAGCCTTCCAGGGTTTTAGCCTTGACTGTAGTCCCCTGTTCTTCAAGTAACATTTTTACTTGATACTGTAATTCAAGCTTCCCAGGACTATTTCCCATTGTTTCTTTTTTTTATTTTCCCCAATCGATCCCTGACTGGCAAAAGGAACAACTCCATCCACTTACCGCATTTTCAGATCTCGGTGGGACCTCCAATTGCCGCACCTGCACAGGTTGGGGCTGAGAATCTGTGGAGGGTGTTGGGATTGATGGCACACAGACAAGTTGATGGTGAAAGAAGGCTCACTTTATTTATTTATTTATATTTATTTATTGTTTTTTTGAGACAGGGTTTCTCTGTATTTGTTTTGGAGCCTGTCCTGGAACACACTGTGTAGACCACGTTGGCCCCAAAATCACAGAGATCCATCTGCCTCTGCCTCCTGAGTCCTGGGATTAAAGGCATGCACCACCAATTCTTGGTGGCTTGCTTTATTTTTACCCTGGCTGGTTATATACTCTGACACCAGAGGCAGGGGGGGGGGTCAGGAAGAGGCGGTTAGTCATCAGAAAGATCAGGGTCAGGGTATTCCTGTGGGTAAGCCCTTCTGAAAACTTGAGCATGAGTTATTGCTCAAGTAAACATGATTTTCTTTGTGATTATAGACACTGGATTGCTTTAGTAAACATGTTTTTCTCTGCAGCCACAGACACTGGTTACAGCTGCCTGCTCCCAGGCTGATGGGGAAGTAGGCCTGTGGCCAAGGTCTCTTGTTCCCACATTATGTAGTTAATGAAGAATATTTGCTAATATTTAAGGTATAGAAACACGGGAGGAAGGAAGCACATTGTGTTTGTCTTTGTATACTGATTTCCATACTAGGAAGGAAAAAAGGAAATGAGAGAAAGGGTGGACTAGATTTCTTGATTTTTTGCTTCATTTTTATTTTCAATTTTTTTGATATATGTGTTTGTTCTACATCTCTATATTTATCTATAAATGTGTGTGACAGATAAAGAGAGGAGAGAGAGAGAGAGAGAGAGAGAGAGAGAGATTGTAATTATTAGGTAATGAGAAGAGGGCTCAGTTGTAAAGAGGGCTAATTGATCTTCCTAAAGAACCCAATATATGTTTCCAGCACCTATGCTAGTTGGCTTAAAATCCTTTAACTCTAGCTGCAAGGGATCTGGTGCCTTCTTCCAACCTTAGCATGTATCCTTAGATGTGAAGCATATACACAGACATACATTCCCATGTGCAAGAACAGAAATAAAAAGAAATATTTTATTTCTATCTTTGACATGAAAATAGTTTATTGGGAGATTACATCTCAAAGTACAAAGAATAAGAGGAATTATACTGAATTTCACTTAGATAAATGTAATTGCAAAGATTATTTTCTTTTTAGTATATAATGAATGAAGAGTGACTGAAAAAATCCCTCAAAATAAGAGAAAATATAATTATGCAAATGTATGAAACTCAACTAAATACATGGTTAACTCACAGAAACCCACAATATTATATTCATAGTTTCAAAAGTCTTGAATATAGGAAAGGAAGAGTAGAATGTAAAGAGGTCATACATCGAAGAGGATATGCAGCATAATTGGATTTAAAAGAAAAAGAAGACAGTACAAAGTTTGGTGGATAGGAGAGATGTTGGGCCTGGAAGGAATTGGAGGGAGGGAGATGAGTATTATCTAAATGTATTATCATGAAAGTGCATGTTTTTGTATCAGTGCTGGAAATCTGAATTCATGTCCTCATGCTTTCACAACAAACATTTTAACCCACTGAATGATTTCCTTAGCCTCATTTTTATTTAGTCTTGATATGACATTATGTGAAGACTGACCTAGAAGACATTCCAATTTTATTCTTATTATCAATTTAAAACTTCTTCCCTCACCAGATACACTCCTCTGTAAGAGGAGATGCCTCAGAACACACAAATATATGATAGGCATCAATTACTGACTTCCTTCTATGTACCAGAATCTGTTTCGGCATGTGAAAATTCAGAAGGCGCATATGAAGCTCACAGTGACTCACTACAAAATGTCTCCAAAAAGAGTCTAAGCATGTGGCTCAATTAAGCCCAGAACTCAGTAGGTAAAGGCAGGATAATCAGAATTTCTAGGCAATCCTTATCTACACAGCAAGTTGAGTTTAACCTGGGATAAAGACCCTTCTAAAATAAAATACATAAATAAAAAAAAGCAAAACCAAAGGACTAACCTAACATAATAATTGGTGCTTTAATTCTGAATTAAACTCCAATATTGAGAGCTCACGGGCCCAGGGGTGAAACTACTGCTATTGGTTTTTGATAAATAAATTATTTTAACCAAAAACTTGTATAGCTCCAAAACCTAATCAGAGAAGTATATATCTGTGCAATGGATGGTGCTTAATGCAAAAACCCACTACCAGTAAAAGTGCAGAGGTCAAGTGTGTGTGAAGTCCTCAGCCCCAGACAAGACATCTGTATCAAACCCCTTTCTTCAAAGCTCAGGTACTAATGTGAAGGGGATTGGGAAGACTGTAAATACCAGTGGATTAGTCAAAAGGAAAACAGTGACTGACAGCTCACACTTAAGAACTCATAGCATCTGTATTTGCCTGCAAGCCCTGTACAGGATCAAATCAGTCAGTCTTCTTTCCTGGTTAGGAGGGAGCCATGAGTACCCAGATGCAAATGAGGAGTTGGAAATGGCATGGAGGGGTGTTCAGTTTTCTGTAAAGGTGTGGCCTCTCATAGGTCAACACTCTAGTGGTTGACTCTGTGCCAATGTTTACATTGTCAGCCAAGTTGCACTTGGCTTCCTATTCTATAAAAAAAACAAATCTCTCAAAATAATAATACTTTGCCATGGAGTAGTGGTGCATGCCTTTAATCCCACACTAGGGAGGCAGATGCAGGCAGATCTCTGTGAGTTAGAGATCAGCCTCGTTTACAGGAGCTAGTTCCAGGACACCCTCCAAAGCCACAGAGAAATCCTGTCTCGAAAAACTAAAAAATAATTAGTTATTACTAGTCAGAAAGCAAAGAGTTGTCAAGGCATGGATGTGAAGGTCAGAGAACAGTATTGTGAGATGAGTCTCTTCTAACTTATCTTTGATTAAAGGGATCCAAGTCAGTTCATGAGGGTTGCAAAATATACTTTTACCTGCTGAGCTGTCATTATTTACCTGTTATTCTTTTATAGGAAACATCCTCAAAGTATATAAGTAAAGAGTATTTAAGGCATTAAGAAAACACTTCTTAATAGATATAAACCACTATAACATATAAAATTACTTGTGAATGTCATATCACAGTTTCATAGTTGTTAATTCAAGGGGATATTTATAGTCTAGATTTTTTTAGGGTAGCTTGTTACTGTCTTACCACTTCAAACAAACATACTTTCTAGTTGACAATAAGTATAATAAAGGATTTCCAATGGTGATAATGCAGGTGCAGTAATTGCCTATAATTGACATAATTAACTCATAAAAAGTAGCACACCCTTTACATACAAATTCTTCATGTGTGATCATAATTATATTAGTGAAATTATTTGGTAAGCTTATTTTCTTGGTGTATTTATAGATAATTGTTCATTTTCTCCTACTAGTCTGGAGGAAAATCAAAAGAGATGTTTTATTTGTCTGTCTAAATTTTTGTGGAAAGCCATATTTTAATGTTTTACAGCACAAAAAATGGGAATAAAGTTTCTTACATGCAGTTCTTATGAATTTTCTTTTATTTCTATTCCTAAATACTATGTAAAAATTATTTCCATTTTCTGTCATCTTCTTTAATTTCTTTCTTTAAAGATTTGAAGTTCTTATCATAAATTTATTTCACTTGTTTGGTTAGTGTTACCCCAAGACAATTTATGTTACTTGTGGCTATTTTAAAAGATGACGTTTCTCTAATTACCTTCTCAGCCTGATGGTTATCTCTATATAGGAAGGCTACTGATTTTTTGAGTTAATCTTGTATCCTGCTGCATTATTGAAGGGGTTATCAGTTCTATGAATTCTCTGATAATATTTTTGGGTCACATCAGTAAATAGCAAGAGTTTGACTTTTTTTTCAATTTGTATCCCTTTGATCTCCCTTTGTTGGCTTATTGCCATACCTAGAACTTTGAGTTCTATGTGGTATTGTTATAGAGAGATTTCTAGACTTGTCTTGTTCCTGATTTCAGTGGGACTGTTGAGAGTTTCTATCCATTTAGTTTAATGTGGGCTGTTGGGTTATGCTATATTGCCTTTATTATGCTTAGGAGTATTAGTGTTTCTTTTGGAGAGTATCCCTATTCTTTCCAAAATGTAATGAGATGGTCATATGGCTTTTTCTTTCACGTTCTTTATATGATGGGTTATATTGATGGATTTTCATTTGTTGAACAATCCATGCATCTCTGAGGTGAATCCTCCTTGGTCATGGTGGATGATTTTTTCTGATGTGTACCTGAATTCAGTTTGTTTTAAAGATTTATTTATTTATTATGTATACAGTGTTCTCTATATGCATGCATGCCAAAAGAGGGCACCAGATTTCATTAGAGATGGTTGTGAGACACCATGTGGTTGCTCGGAATTGAAATCAGGAACTCTGGAAGAACAGTCAGCACTCTTAACCTGCAAGCCATCTTTTCCATCTCCCTGAATTCCATTTTTCCAGTATTTTATTGAGTATTTTGCATCTATGTTCATGAGGGAACTTTTTTCTCTAATTCTCTTACTTAGTTGTATCTTTGTATAGTTTGGTTATTAGGGTAACTACAGCCTCATAAAAAGAGTTTGGCCATGTTCCTTCTGTTCTATTGTATGGAATAATTTTAGGAGTATTGGTATTAGATCGTCTTGGAACATCTGATAAAATTTGCACTGAATCCATGTGAAAACCAGTTTCATATAGACCTAAAATTTTCTTTCATACATTCTTTATTTAATGTTGTTCTTGTTTTTTGTTTTTACATATATTCTATAAATATCTCCAATGACTATATTTTTGAGACATGCATGAATAATTTTCAGTTGCTTTTAGAGATTCTGTTGTACTTTAAATTTCCTTTGGAGCATTGCAGTCTACATTTAAATTAGTGTAATTTAATAGTTGTATAAAAGACAAATTAAAAATACAAATTTAATGGTAGCCACAGAAATCAACTGTGGTCAAACATTCCAGGTGTTTGAATCATCTAGTAGCTAAATCAGTTAATACTATTTTTTACATAAGATGTTTTTAATTTGTTCCATGTGTTTAATTTATTAATGTGTATGTTATCAAGTAATTGCAACATCCATTAAATGCCCATTTAAGACTTTGATTTTTGTTTATTGCTCAACCTTAATTGTATCTGCCTGTCCAAGTCTGTATAGCTCACAACTCTGTCCAATGTTGTAAAGAATGAATTTTCTCCCTTTTGCTTTTATGTTGTTTTTTAAAAGTCTTATTAATATTACAGCCACTTTGGAAATCAGTATGGAGATTCCTCAGGAAATTGGGAATCACTCTACTACACGACCCAGCAATTCCACTTTTAGGCATGTACCCAAAAGATGCCCATTCATACAACAAGGATGTCTGCTCCACTATGTTCATAGCAGCATTATTTGTAATAGCTAGAAGCAACCTAGATGCCCCACAACTGAAGAGTGGATAGAGAAAACGTGATACGTTTACACAATGGAGTACTACTCAGTGGAAAAAACAACGGAATCTTGAAATTTGCAGGCAAATGGATGGCACTAGAAGAAACTATCCAGAGTGAGGTAACCTAGTCACAAAAAGACAAACATGCTATGTGCTCACTCATATATGGATTTTAGACATGGATCAAGGGAGTGTCAGCCTACAATTCCAGGGCCAGTGAGTTGGGGAAACAAGGAGGTTCCCAAGAAATATGCATTATATTCCAGAGAAGTGGAAAGAGGCAAGATCTCCTGAGCAGATTGGGAACATGGGCGAAGAAGAGAGGGAACCATAAAAAAGAGACACGGATAAGAGGAGGGTAGAAGAAGACATGGGGGAGCAAGAAGGTTGAGTTGGGGTAAGAATAGATGAGACCAGGATGATAGATACCATAATAGCTGGAGTCATTATAGCTTTGAGGAGAGAGCTGACTCTAGGGAGAGTTCCAGAGATGTAGAAGGATAATACCAACTAGAAAACTACGTAATAGCCCCTATCTGATGATAAGGTTGATGACTACCTTATGTGACATCCTAGAACCTTCATGCTGTAACTGATGGAACCAGAGACAGATACAGCAAAACTCTGAACTGACCCCCCTGCAACCCAGTGACAGAGATGGAGGAGTGATAAGCAAGGTGGTCAAGACTGTGCTGGTAAAACCCACAAAGACAGCTGACTGGACAAGGGGGAGCTCTTGCACCCCAGGCTGATGACTAAGAGGCCAACAGAGGACTGATCCAGACTCCATGAATGTAGTGTCAGTGAGGAGGCGTCAGAAATCTCTGGGGCCTTGGGTAGTAGACTAGTTTTCACTATGGCATTCAAATGAGCTTTGGAAGCCCATTCAACATGGAGGGATGCTCTCTCAGCCTGGACACATGGAGAATGACCTAGTTCTTGCCCTGGATGAAAAGACATACTCTGGAGATCCCCCCCAAGGAGGGTCTCACCCTCCCTGGGGAATGATGTGGGGATTGGGCTGGAGGTGGGTGGTGGGGGTGGGGCTGGTGGAGAGAGAAGGCAGGAGCTAGGATTGACATTTGAGGCATGCATGTTTCTAATTTAAACAGAAAACATACTTTAAAAAGTATTATTAATATTATCACCTAAAAGTGCATAAAATTGCTCATTTGACATTAAAAATTCCTTTACTTATTACTGCATTGTTGGTAGTAATGCTGGTATCAGAGGAAAGCTCTCTGTAGTTGGCTTTTTCCGGCTGCCATCTTGTTAGATCTGGAACTTAAAATCAGGTCTTCAGGCAATAGCCCCTACTTGCTGAGCCATCTCACAGTCATCCCTTCCCCATTTTTTTGACAATGTAGACAGATATGTGTGAATCATCAATTATTCCTGAAAGGCAGTTTCCTGAGTGATAAAAATGTGTCATTTTAAATAAACCTGCTTGAGTTATTTTTGAGTTGTGCAAAGTAGAATGCAGAAAAACTACCTCATCAAAGCAAACGGCTGAGCAAGAAGTTTTAATGACTCAGCCATCAATATTTCTCTTCAATCTCTTTTCTGAAAGAAACTATTGCTTTTCCTTCAGCTTCTTTTGATTTTAGATACAAGGAAATCACTGTTATGGAGAGCACTTATTCCTACAAACACGCAGGATAGCTTCATTTGGCATGTTAATACAAACTCAGCAAAGAAAAGTAAAGTCCTGTTGATCTATAATTTATAAACCCCCCACCAGAATTTCTTCTTATCCTTGTTTCCCTAGCATCTGGTTCTCTCTACTCTATTTTTTACTTTTATGAGGTGAAAAATCTAGACTCCACCCCTGACTGAGCCCTTCATTTGTTTGCTGGAGTTTTCTCACTTTTGCAGTGATTTCCAGTTTCATCTATATTGCTACAGGTGACAAGATTTCATTCATTTTTCTGGCTGAATAATATTCCATTGTACACTGACACATACTATTCAGTTGATGAACCCTTGGGTTACTTCCATTTCTTGGATATTGAAAATAGTACTACAATGAAAATGGGTGTGTGGGTATTTCTTCAACATAGTCATATAATGAACTTTGTATATAACAAATGAGATTTCTGAATCTTTTGGTAATAATATTTTAAATTTTGGAATTGTCACAATGCTGCACAAAAGGCTGTTCTAAGTTGTATTCCAGTCAACTAGTGGTCTCTGCTTCTTCTTCTCCATGTTCATATGAGCCCTCTCAGTTTTGAAAGAAGCCATTGACACCCAGGAGTGAGGATGTCTCCTTATGGTTTGCTAAAGATAAGTGGTACACATAACCATTTGATACACTTGCTGACAATTTATGTGTCGTCCTATTAGAAATACCTGCTCTGAATATTGCCGATTTTAACTGGGGTATGGTTTTATTAATTTTTAGATCATCAGTCACTTTAACACCAGTAGAAAATACTGCAAAGGAAAAAAAACTGTTATCTGCAAGACTTGACAACTTTCTAGTCACATTGACACTTCTCTTATTTCAAGGCTTTTTTCCTGGCTCCATAGTTTATATGAATTAATTGAGTTACAAGATGGCAATTTCTACAAAGGCAATTTCTGCACAGCCTTCCAGTCAAGTTTGTAACACAGATATTCAGTTAAAAGGAACAATAATTTCAATGCTAATAAAGATCTTAAGTTATACAGAGATATGTAAACAACTCTTGATTAAACCTCTTTTGTTGTGATATGGTAATGTATCTCTTTGGCTTATAACTTGCTTCTAAGTATAGCATTTGAAATTTCCTGTCTCAATATTTTCCTAATCAACCCACTGAAAACTCATTCTGATAGAGCTCCCAGAGCACCTTGATTATGAAGGTGAAATAAGGATCAGATTCCTTATGTTTAATTAATAATTAAATTAGCACCTTCTGAAAAAGAAATCAGAGAGATGATACAATCAGACTTTCTAACGAGAAATTAATAAAATAGGGAAGGCTGTCACGTTAGTGTTTGGATTACACAAACAAAGCAAATCTAAAAATGCATACTGTTCTCTTCAATTAAATGAACAAACAAATAAGAAGGCTGTATTAAATCCACTCATTAATATAACTATATATACATTCAGGAAAAGAAGCTAAAAATAAATATGCCCATTAATTCAGAACACTAACATCTAGTTATGCGTCCATCCTAGTTTTTTAGAGACGTGCACTTATTCAAAAGATTTATCTAAGTACACCCATCAGCCACATTTTCTAGAGGTCATTTTCCTCATTCATGTTGTTTTTAAAATATTGGGTCAAAGTCATTACATTTACAGCAGAGTTCAAATCTTTAAATGGAATTTCTCAATAACTGGGATTTCATACGAAGTTTGTTCATAAAAAAATGCTTCAGATGTAGTTTATAAATCTTTTCTGTATTCCTTGGCTAGAGGGGCAGTATCTGTCCAGGCAGGGTCTATGTGTTAGTTGTCAGTAAGCATTCATGCTGTAGTGCTTTCTTTTTCTTGTTAACATGGCCTTCCCTTTCCTCCTTCCTTGAAGGTCCTCACATCTCCACTCATGCCATTGCACCCATACTTGGCTTTTAAAAAGTCTGAAAGAGAGTCTTGTGCCTAACAGTGCACAGGAGACCTACCTTAACAAGCAGGAAGATTAAAGGAAAATATAAAATACTGCAAGTAAAATGTTAAAGTTCAATGTGGGAGCAGGCTGGGCCTCTGACACAGAAAATGAATGCAATTCACATAAACTTGAAAAAAAGAGAAAACCATCATACTTAAAAAATAAAACATTTGTCTTCTTTTTTATCTGGTAACTCTTCAGTAAGCCTGAAATATTCCTTTAAGAGTTATGCAAAAAGTAGCATATTTTATTCTATATTAGGAATTAAATTGAGACCTACAATTCTTTGAATGCACCCAATTGTGATATAACTGTGAGTTATATACATATTGAACCACAGGAATAGTCAAACTTGATTGTCCATGCTTTAGGATTTGTAAGCATGTTTTAAATCTGTATTTCAATATATTTTTATTGATTGTTTGAAAATTTCACATACTATGTCCTGATCATATTCATTTCAAAGTCATTCACAGGTCAACCACCACCTTTGTGATTCCCACCACCCAAAAAAGAATAAAATCATTATACTAAGTAAAATTTGCATTGCCTGTATACTCACAGAAGCATGATCAAGCTAGTGGTCAGTCTCTTAAAGAAAACCATCCTTCCCTACCTCTACCTCCTACAGAAGTCATCAACTATGAAGAGCTACACTTCAGCAGCATTATCACAATTTTTAAGAGTTCTCTTTAATGGCCTCCTGTCTAGATGGTTTCTTTTTGGGAGGAATGAGTGGTGAGAGACGTTGACACAGTAGCCTTCTATGTTTGTCATCCTCAACTGGAGTCTCCAGTCATTGATACCATAGCATAAAAACTTCTTTGCTCTCTTTACAATCATCAGCAACAAATATCATAGACTTCCATATGGTCTCTGGTGACAACATGGGCCACAGACATTCACATGGTCTCCAGTGGCAGCAGAGACCATAGATATCAACACAATTCTTGGCTCCAGCATGGACCATGGGCTTGGATATCAGTACAAACTATGGACATCCACATGGAGTTTGGTGCTAATATTGGTCATGGACATCAATATGGCCCCCAGATAAAACAAGACCATAGCCTTCAACATAGCCTCAAGGTGAACTTGGAACATGGACATTGACATCATCTTGGAGACAACCTGGATCATATATATCAACATGGCTTCAGGTGGCAGACCAGGCCACAGACATCAGTTTGTTCCCCAGATGCAAAATAGACCATGAATATTAACATGGTCTTAGAGAGCAGTATAGAACACAGAAAACAATATGGCCTCTGGTGGCAGCCACAGACATCAGCAGGGACTCCTGAAACATGGCCTTAGGCAACAACACAGGACACAGATACTGGCATGCCTTCTGTCAACAGCATGCAGCAGATAGAAGGCATATTTAAGAAGATACTAAGATAGCTTATTTTTCTAGAGTAAAGGATGGAAGCTATGAATGTTTTTCCAGGCTTAGTAGTTAACTTGTAGAATGAATTTATGAATAAAAGAGCAAAATGCTTATTCAAAAACAGATTGTCTCTTGACATTTTAAAAACCCCACACATAAAGCTATTCATTTCTTTTTTCTTTCTAGTATGTGTGTTTGTGTATATGTGTGTGTGTATGTATTTGAGTGTGAGTACACAAATGTATAGTCAAGTTCTTGTGTCTATATGAATGTATGTGTGTGTGTGTGTGTGTGTGTGTGTGTGTGTGCCTGAGAGGGGGCAGTGTTTGAATGTTGAAAAGGTTGAGGTCTACTACTTCCTCTTGAGACAGTCTCCTTCTAAGCCAGCAGCTCACCATTTTCTAGCTAAGCTGCATGATTAGTAAGCCTCTTCAGCCTCCTTGTTAATCCTACAGTGCTTGAATTCCATCCATGATAAACTGTAACATGTAAGGCAGAACTCCTCTCCCAAGTCACCTTGGGCATGATATTTATGGTAGCTGCAAGGATACTTGCTTAGTGTATTTCAAAATTTACAGTTACCTCTTGTGACAAATAGTATGCTATTGGTCATCAAGATCAGATTTAAAATATATACCTTTCTTTCATTCTTAAATTATTGAAAACAAATTACCATAAATTTTGTATGTATCTACCATAGTGTCTTATATATATTCCATTTATAGGTGAGGAAATTAGAAAAATAATTGCATGAATTTAAGCTGATGCAAAGGTCATATACCCAGCAGTATGAACCCAAGGTATTTCAAATTGCTCAGAGTAAATTATCAGATATTTTAACGCCCTGAGGTGACCTTGAATCCTTTGCATTTCTTTTCAAAAATAAGATTTCCAATTTGTAGGAAGCAAAATCCTTCTGAAATATTAAATGTGCAAAAAATGGGACTTAACAAACTGCACTGCTCCAAATCTGAACTGCTTCTCTAGTAAAGGTCAAGCTGAAGTGTAGTATAAATTCAAATATCAACTAATTATCAGAATCTTGAAGATAGTGTGCCAGGCATCCAGAGTGGACTTTGGTTTGTAGTTAAGAAATCTGGACAAATATTAACTTCATCTTTTTAAATAATATAAAATATATATTTGTGAAAATCTTAGCAATAATTTATATTAGAACATATAATAATATATAATGGGAATACAGACTATAATTCAAGTTTCTCAGTGAGAATGAGCTGGGTATGTGCGGCCATCAAAATGATTTTCTTTTTTCTTACTTTTACTTCTTTATAATTACTACAAGTCTAATCACCCAGATGTCCAATAAGAATAGAAACAAGAATAGCTGTCACTCAAAGTTGAAAAGCTGGGCTTTCATACACTGATCCACAGTGTAATTGCCCCAACTATGTTCAATGTAACTGATTCCTCTTGGTGATTAATCCTCCATAGTGCTTTCATAATGCTTATAGTATCATATTGGATATATAATATATTCTGCCTGAAAATTTTAGTTAATCCTTAAAATAATAGTATCACAACTTTTTGTTACTTTTTATCCATGCTTTTTAAACTGTAATATTTTCCAAACACAGTTTATTAATTTGAAAAAAACATTAGAGTTAGCATTCCTACTGCAACTCCTAGATAAAGTCAACCTGGATCCTGTGCTCACATGAGAGGGAACACCAGGGATATTGAAGAAGGAATCTGTATACCTGCAACTTTACTTAGCCACATATGGGTACCTATCATAAGCAGTTGGTATGGAAGGAATGCATTAACAGATGATGATCAGAAAAGAGTTGTCCATATGGATTGGTGACAGGAAACAGAAAACTGCCCAAAAAAACCTAATGTGGCATGCCAAACTCATTAAAAGAACTCATGTGTTAGTGTCAGAAAGAAATAGACAAGCCTACTCTAACAGCACACTGTATTAAGAACAGTAATTGTGGTTACAACAAAAGTGGTTAATAGTACATGTGGGCATTTGTTTGTGTGTATAAAATCAAAATCAAGAGTTATTCACAGACCTTATGAATTCTTCTTTGCTCACTGATCACTACTGGAGAAAATATTGGGTGCATAAGGCACAGTACAGAGAAAAGTACTAACTGGCAGAGAAAACTCTGATACTGACAAAATAAAGGGTGACGTGACCATTATCTCCTTAAAAAGCAGTTTTGTTGATTTTTTAAAATGTTTGCGAATAAAAATGTTATTATAATGAAGAGGATAAACCAATTAGGAAAAAACAATCTAAGTTCATTCAGGCCATAGTCACGGGCAAAATATTTATAGCTGCAGAATTGAAAGAAAACCTCATGATTACAGAAAATACATAACTATTTAGTGTTTCTTACTTATATCAATTAAATATTACTACATTTAAGGTGAAAATGCCTAATTTCTTTTTTATATGATAAATCAAATATATAAATAAAAAAGAAAAGCACAAAGATAAAATGAGTAGAATCAATTAAATTCTGGCAATATTACGGATAATTTTTCAGTGGTATTTAAATGACTAGGTCATTTGTAAGATAATTAAAAACTAGCATATAAAAATGTCACACTTTTATATTGCAAAAATTTGAGCTCTGTCTTCAAATGAAGATGGAGAAAAATATAATAATATCAATTATTTTGTGCATATTTGGTGGTATATGCTGGCAGTTCATTCGATCTTTATGGTTTATTCATTATATGTAATTGAAAATTTTTCTTTGGGGTATCATGTATTTAATTTTTATTCAACCATAAACTGAAGCCCTCAGAAGGAGCAGCTGTTTTACTAAGTAGAGAGAAGTGTTATGGTCTTTTAAAAGATGATTTTTCTTTCTCTCTCTGTCTCTGTCTGTCTGTCTCTGTCTCTTTCTCTCTCTCTGACTCATAAGAAGTCCTAAAGTCAGAATTTTAAAACCTTGTCTTTCTTGACAGTGTTGAAATGGAAATAATCAAAACAATATTTCAGAATTGTATAAATACAGTTGTGTTAGTGAATTAAAATTATTAATGAATAACTGCAAGTCCCCAACAATGGATTAAGGAATTAAAAGGACTTCTCCTTGAAATCCTTTCACCACGAGCCAGTGCATATTTGAATTCTTTAATCCATGCTCTCTGAGTCTTTCATACTCTGCCTGTCTGTTGTATGAGTCTAAATTTTTGTCTTCTTAAAGTCTGACATTTTAATCTGCTTGTGTCTGTGACTGTCTGCAACTGTCTCTGTGTGTCGGTCCACAACTAAAAGCTTTGCCTGGTCTTTATTGAACAGCATAGGAAGAATAACATGGAGCATAAATGAAGGATCTTTTACAGTCATCACTAAGAGTTTACAAGAGATTAAGCCCCTGATTCTACCAAAACAGAACTGACCAGAGAACAAGGGGAACTGCAAACATTTTTTATCAACCAATATCCAAGTGATGTGTTTCATATTTAAGTTGTATAGTCATTTTAGAGTATTGCTTCAATCTCTATTTTTGCTGCTTTCAGTAATGATTAGTGAGAAATGTTATTCAAGTCCATGGAAAATTACCTAATGTAAAAGTATAGCTATGTATTAACTTATATTGTAAAAGTCAACTATAAAAGTTACATGAAAAATCCAAGGTAGGTAAAGTTGAATGTTACATTTTTCTCTTAAATGCAATTCATACAAACAGGTTAAGTGAACCTTAGGATAAAAATTTAAAGTCTTTGTTGACCTCAGGGTGTATTGTTAATTCTGGTTATGAGACCTAGCACAAAGTTCCAGTCACTTATAATGTAAGAGACATTTTCATAATAGCGTATCACCACAAGGGTATTTGGCCTTTCTCTGGACTTCCTAAGAGTCACCCTCCCACTGTGGATTTCACATTGTTTCCTTGAACATAGAACTGATAATAAGTTATTAACCAGAAAGAATCAACATTAAAAGTGAAAGACTGATTTAATGGGAAGAAACAGTATATTTTTACATTACGCATTTTGTTAAGTGTTTTGTGTTTCTAAGTAGTGGCATTACACATAGGAAACCTGTCCTTGCATGATGTTATCTTTTCCTAGACTTCCAGAAGTCATTCCAAGTTGAAAGCCATTGTATCTTGGAATATGTTATTGCCTGGTCTCTTATCATTGGCTTTGACCTTGATAGTTTCAGAATACAGAACTTTGGATACAGTGACAGTTCATGTGTCTTCTTGTTTGTGTTAGGAGCTATTTATCTCTGGATCTTCTTTCCTGATACAGTCTCTTGTAAGGTAACTTTCAATCAAACTGTACAGTAATGTTCCAATTAGTCCTTCTTATGTACTCTCAGCACCATTAGTTCAAATGCTGTCCTCACCTGATGCACTGTAAATGAACTTCACTGCTGAAAATATGATTGCATTTACACAAATAATCAAAGTATCTTTATCCATTATGGATGAATTAGTCCCAGGAAAGGCTATACATTTATTCTACTCTCAAAGCAGAAACTGCATAGTTTTATGACATTTCCAGAAACAAGTAATCTCTAACTTGACAATTCAGATATCACATGATTTCTTTTAAACCAATAAGTATATTTTAGTTCCTGTAATATTACAATTTTGCTAGAGCTTATCTACATCAAATCTAGCAAAGTTTCCACTACTGAAATTCTTAATGTCTATTGGATGAGTTAATACTCAAATTTTATTAATCTGGAATCCACTATGTTGTTCAGGTTAGCTGTGATACTTAATTGAGAATACTTAACAGAGTCAGTCATTCGTATTTCCCATGCATAATTCTCTCTCTTTGATTATCATTGTTAGAGAGACTACTTAATTTTATGCTTTCTTTTAAAAATATTATACTATTTGTTTTTCGTGTATGGTGATATCTGCATATATGTCTGTGAACTATGTGTTCAGTGCTACAGAGAGGCTACCAGCTAGTCTGAAACAGATGTGAGATTTTTGTGATGGGCGGCTGTGATGAAACAAATTCAGGTCCTCTGGAAGAATAGCCAGTACACTTAGTTCCTAGGCCATCTCACCACCCATTCAATGTCTATGTAGTTTTTATGTAGCATTCCTAATTCATGAAACATTCTTTATTACGTAAGACTATTTCTAATTTGTCTTGAAGAGTACTTTTGTATTACTATATACTTTTAGGAAAATTCATGTCATATATACAGTTTTCTCTCTCTTTTTTTCAAATTCACCTAATCCTGTAGTGTAGGTGTGTAACTTAAATGTATAAAGTCTGATTCTATTTACCAAAAGAACCAAGGAGAGTAAAAGACAAAAAAAGATTACATTTAAGTGAGACTTGATAAAACAATGCATTTATGAGGCTACTTACAGGAACATGGGTTGGGTATACATACAGGACCATGGATAATTTATTTGCAAGCAACTTGTAACTGATTATATCTCTGCCAACAGGGGATGGGCCTCCTGAAGCTTCCTTTTGCTTCCATTGGATAATAGGCCTAGTTTTCTAAGGACCTTCTGTAGTGATCATATCTGTTGTATTTAAAGTCATTTTTAACAACTCTGGTCTGGAATAATATTTTAAGATACGGTAGATTTGTTTATGCTGTGGAACATTTGTGTAAATGATGCAAAGTTGTGTTGCATTGTTTTTTGTTGCATTTATTCAACTCTGTGGAGCAGTGTTACTTTGCCTCTCCAAAACACCTGATTTGTCTAATAAAGAGCCAAACTGTCAAAAGCAAGACAGGAGAAAGGATAGTTGAGGCTGGCATGCAGAAAAATAAATTGAAGGAGAAAAACAGGGATCAGAAAGCTTGAGAGATCAAGAAGCAAGAAAGGAAGGGGCCAGTCACCCAGCCACACAGTCAATCACAGAGTAACAGCAAAAATAAGATTAGAGAAGCAAGAAAGAATAAAGCTCAGAGGCAAAAGATAGATGGGATAATTTCTTAAAAGCTGGCTAGAAGTAAGACAAGCTAAGTTGGTGCATTCATAAAAAAGAATAACCCTCTTTGTGCATTTCTTTGGGAGTTTGGTGTTGGGTCTCACAAAGAGTAAAAACAAACACTACTCAAACCCAGGGGAATAAATCACAAATCAAATTAAAATTTGTTTCCTTAATGGCACTTACTAAGTAAGGCTTTTTTCCTACATAACTAATCATCTAAAATAGAGTGTTCTAGTAATAAAATGATTTTGCATTTGCACATGAAAGATTCATGGAAGAGAAAGAGAAAAAGAAAACTAAATTACTTATTGCATTCTGCATTTCTAAATATATAATATCTGATTTTTCTCTGCAATGATATAGACATACTTTAAGTAGAACTATAATACAAATATATTCTATCACAGTAATAGATGGGAAATATCTTCTAGCAATCTTTGAAAAAATAAGAGTGTGTAATTTATATCTCCTAATTTGTACTTTTTGGGATCTAAATTTTTGTAGACCTAGTTTATAGCATAAATAATTTATAGTATCTCCTCTTTATATTTTTTCAGGAGCAATTTTTAATTTACAACAATGCAAAATTGTCTTTATTTCAAACTTTCTTTATAAAGTTTCTACATTTGTCTCATATAATAAAATATTATCAATGTAATGACAAAATATAGATTTAGGAAATTGCTTACATGTTATTTCCAATATTGACACAGGGTAGGTCTAGTTAACATTCTCTGTGGGAGATCCTTACTCTGATATCTTTTAGCAGGCTGAGAACTACATGTAGGCATTGTGAAGGCAAATTTTTCTCTGTCTTTTTCTTGTAATGGTATACTAAAAATGTAATTTTTTAAAATCAATAAATATGATAGTCCATCCTTTAGGCAATAGAGAAGGCAAAGGAATTGCAGACTGCAAAGAACCCATTTGCTGTATCACCTTATAAGTGGCTCTTAAATCTGTTACTATGCTCTATTTTCCTAATTTCTTTTTAATAACAAATACAGGAGAATTCCAATGGTTTTGTGATCCCTCTTTGTGCCAAGCATTGGTTGCTCCTCTACCAGATCCTCTATTTCCAGCAGTTTCTCTGTTGTCAAAACTCATTTCACAACCCATATAGTTTTATCTGTCAGCCATTTTAAAGGGAGGGCTGTTGATGACTTTGGAAGATTAGCAGCTGTTGCGTCCTGTCCTTGTAGTACCTGAATGATCAGTGATTGTCCTTTGTAATACCTTCTTATCAATTATCTTATCGGACCACATGTTAAAATTTGTTTTGATTCCAAGATTAGGGGAATGTTTATTTGAGTATTCTGTTGCTGTAATAAATCATTTCCCCCACAAATTCATCGTAATATTAGAAACATATGACTTTAATATTACTCTCTGTCCTCCTGGACCTATATTTTCAAGCCATCTCATGCCCTATTTTACTTGAGAGAAAGCTCCAATCCCTAAAAGTTGAATATTTACCACTTGAAGAGTTCAATTTAGATGCCATGATTCTTGTGATATAATTGTTATATCTTACCTGTGTCTACCAGACTTTCAATGATAACACCATTTATTTCTACCTTTAATTTTGGTCTCTGCTCATTTAGAGAAGTTTGCCAATATAATTGTTTTGTGATTTTTCTCACTGTCTTGTTCTTTCTTTTATATTTCTTCTATCATTCAGAGAAGTATGATTTCTTACAACAGGTATTAGACTCTTCAATTATTATAGGAATGGGTTTACATGGTTAAAGCCAATAAATGAACTGAATTTGGTATATGATTTTGCATAAGGGCCTGTGAGAGGCCCTTCAAGGCATTTCCAGATGGCAAATCATTACCTTGATTATCTCTTAACCTACATTTCTTAGTCCAATGTTTGACTTTGCCAAACCTTCAACATAATCCTCAGTGGAGGGGGTGACCTGTTAGGAATATATTTTAAAATGAATTATTTCTAGATACGTCTTATTTACAATCCCTTTTCAGCTGACCATGTCTTCAACAATTAAAACATTTTACACTTTTATTTTTATTTAAACCTCTTGAAATAACCTCTCCTATCCATGTAGTATCTTTTTGGCCATCAGCTTCAATATTAATTGTATCTCAGATCCAGTCCTCCAAAGGTGCTGATCTTTTTTTTTGAAGGCCTAGTTATCCTTTTGCATTGGGCACTAGCATTTTCAAAAACCATTGTTTTCATTATTATTTTTCTAGCTTTTGTATATGATATCATTCTATTTAATAATAGAATGATGAGTATTTTTTCAAAATCTGTGAATATTTCCTTCAGGCCATGTATAAATGTAAATGATTCAATTTTATTTCCTGATTCTCTAATTCTGTCCCAAACATTCAAAGCTGCTGCATAAATCCAAAAGGTGATCATCATATGGACATTGTATTTCTAAAGTAACATAATTCCTTCTCTGAAAAGTTGATCTTAGGAGATATGTATATTCTATAGAGCTTTAGACTTTTCTACAACATTCTTAGCCTCTTCTCTGAACCAGAAAATCTATGGTAATCGTGGTCCAGGTTCTAGGACAGCTTTAGCCAAATCTATCCAATCACAGGGATAACCCTATTACAAACTGACCACATGTTTATCATCTTATTCATAAATGGTTAATGGATGCCATATGAGACTACAACTTCCTTGAATTTCCCTAAGTCTAACATTGTCACAAGCTTTTAATAGCTCTTTGTGAACCTTTTTCATTTGACTCACCAAATCTACTAAACAAGTCAGTGAACTGTGAAGCATGACAATCTGAATCAGAGAACTAGCTAACTTGTGGCCCTGAGCTGAGAGTTTCATCACAAGGAGAGGGGCTCTAGGATAAGCCTTTTTGCCTCCTATGTTTGTGTACCAGGTGAAGCCTGTTTAGAAAAGCTACAAATGAAAACATTCCCACACTTGCTCAAAAATTTGAGGAGAAAATAAATGAACACCTATCTAGTTGGTCAGGGGATGAGGGAAAATGGACTGTCACAGGAGTCCTGCCTGTAGTGCAGGTGTAGCTGGGCCAGTGGCTTCAAAGACACATTTTTGTGAATTTGTGCCTTTACATTGGGCACCAAATGAAGTATGACAAATGAAAGACACAGACACTGATATTGGACTTCAAGCTTTAAGCTTAAGATGAGAAAAACTAAGAATCCTCTACCTCAGCTCAGACCAAAGGGGTGATTCTATTCTCCTGTCTTCTATTCTCCTAAGATTCACAAAGACCCTGTTGCTCTCATCAATGTTTATAGAGACTAATCTCATACTGAATACCCCTACCGTTTATACCTATCATATCCTTGAAGCTAAGTTGCGAGTTCCGATTCACTCTTGGACAACCCATGGTCTTAGAGTCAGAGATTTGTCTACATCTTAAACCTGAGTCATGGGTTTAAATATGTGTGGCTAACTTCAATGGATATCTAGTTGGCTGCTTTGCAATTTTGATCTCCAATAGTTTTTATAAATCATAAGTAATATATCACCACAGAACTCATGAAGTTATTATTTTTTTAGAAATGAAATGGGGGAGTCTTCAGAATGGCTCAAGGTAGCTTTTCCTAGAAAGTCAGGGTACTACTGTCCTGAGGAATGGGACAAAATTAGATTTTCTTTTTAAAGTTTCAAGGGTTTAAAATAGATTCCCTGTGGGGAAAAGAAGGAAAGAAGACTGTAATAAGTATCTGATTAAACAGGTACCAAAACCAGTTCTGACCTGGTTGCCCTTCTTTCCTCTACAGCCTTGGGAGGTAACAGTGGACACTAATGGAACAAACAACTGCTGTGCAGGGGTATTATTTCCAGCTAAAGGAGAAGGTGATGGCACAACAAAAGCCAAATCTGGTCTTTCCACTGTTGTTCAAGCCTGACCTCTGGGCTAGTTTCTGGACCACCTACTGAGTGTAAGACTCAAAATACATCCTAGCAAGAAATGAAACTCTAGCAGTACCTACACTGCTCAGAAGTACATACAGTTTCTTAGCCTCAGATGATCACTTAGTATCACCTTGGAAATACATGTGATATTGAAATTATAAAAGGTCATTTCTCATTGCAGATGATCTGATTCAAATTGTCAAACATGAGCTGGCATTGGGGGTATCAAACATAATTCATATGCAGTAGATGAGCAGGAGAGGATCAGTAATACTTTTCAGAAGTGATGTCTTAAAGCTAGACCCAAGTCTAAACATCGATGAATGTCCTCAAATGGGGAGATGCATGAGAGAAGACCCAAGATGCAGAATGCTGAGTGCTTTAGAAATTTCAGAACCAAATAGCAATAAGTAACACAATAAGTAACACTACAACAAAACAGTTTGGATACAAAGACTTGATGAGATATTGATTTGGAGAATCAAATCTGAAATGGTAATGAGTCTAAACTGGTATCACACCCTGCCTTTCATTACATCTGCGGATACTTATTCTTCTATCACCTAGCTATAATTCATTTGAAGAATTTCTTGATAGAACGTTTATTTTTCATTATTGGTATTTTATTTTCAAATATTGTTCTAATTTTAGGAAGGTCTTTAAGATTTCACATCATATTTCCTAGCCTGTTATAAATATTACATTCTTCATTTCCACTGGTATATTGTTATTTGTGTTGGATTTTCACTGAATGTATATAGTTCTGTGTTTCTTGTTTGCTTTGGTCAGAGCAATATATAAACTTCATTTTCCACATTGCTAGAAATGAATGGTGGTGGAAATTCAGTGAAAAAATTAAAGTTCTTTAGCTGATTACAGTACACTGACAGGACTTTGAAGCATGATGCCAGAAAATACTAAATGAATATTTTCTTGGTTTTGTTTCCTGCTGCTGGAATAAATACCATAGCAAATATAGTTGTAAGGAATTAAAGGCTCTATTATGTTTATACTTTCAGGGTATAATAAAGCTATCACTGTTGGAAATTCAAGTAGGAATGTGAAACTGGCTAATCACATATATGGCCAATATTAGAGAGAGAAGGAATGTAAGCATGCATATAGTTAGCTTACTTTCTCCTTGTTTATATAGTCCAGGCAACCCAAACTAAAGAATAAAGACACAGAAATTTAAAGCCATGGCTTCCCAGATGAATTAATTACTTAAGTTAATTCCTACAAACTTACCTATAAGTTACCTTTATCTATACAATCAAACCTATAGTCTCCATTCCCTGGTGATTTTACATTATGTCAAGGTGACAATTAAAATAAACCATCACATGTGCTAAAGCTATGTGGAGGGAAGATTTGTTCTAAGTTGTATATGTTGTTAGCAGTGTAATAGACAGGAAGATTGGGTTTGTAATTTATGACATGGAATTCATGTTATGTGTTTATTGAACCAGGGAAAAGAACATAATGGTGCACTGTAATTTCCAATTTTATAAATAGACTTCTAGAGTAGTAGCACCTAAAACATAAGTGTAAATTCTTAATGGACAGAATTGACATTTTATATACTTTAATTTCATCTGTGATCATTTTAACAGAACTGGAGAGATAGCCTAGTAACTAGAGATAGTCTTTTAAAAGACCAGCACAACTTACAAATAACTGTAGCTCTAGTTCCAGGGGTTACAATATCCTTTTCTGTCCTCCATGTCCACCTATTCACCTGCACACACAGAAAAAATAAGAATGAAATAAATATTTTAAATATGATTTCAAACTGAAATTAATGGATGTGAACTTGTTAGATGTATAGTCAGGAGTTCCTCATTTTATATAGTATTTGCACAGTACAAAAGCTATCCAAATACTTCAAGTGCAGAGATAATGTCAAAATAAAATAATAAATTTAGATTTCTATGGTCTTCTTCTATTGCTTTCTTTAGAGACTATACCAAGTGTTACATCAAAAGCCAGATATTCTCATATTCTCTTACCTCTCTGCCAAATACTAAGGTTACAAGCAAGTTAGGTTTTTTTCATTTTGTTTATTTCTATAACTTAGTTACAATTTCTCACACCCTGTTTTAAAATATGAGTGTTCTTATGACAATTTTATTTTCTAAAACTGCTATAACACTTTTGGATGCAGCAGGTGTGGTGAAGTCATCCTTCTTTTTAATGTCACGTACATCCTGATATTCACATTTCAAATGCCACAAACTTACCTTTGTGGCAGGTGTTTCCTCACTGGTATTTGAGGTGATATCCTGCTTGTACAAATAAAGACAGTCTGAATGTCAGAGGCTGGAGCTTGCCCATTGATAATCATAGAGGCCTGAATGTCTGTACACACAAACAGGAAGTGAGGTAGCTGGGAGGAAACAGTATATAAGCATGGAGGAACAGGAACTGACTCTCAACTTGATAAACTCTTTATCTTTGATTATGTTTGTTACATATGTACACATGAATGTGAATGAGATTTTTGTGTCTATATGGATTCAAAACTGACCACAACAAAGAAGAAGATTCTTTTTTTACATTTTTTTTTTGAGGCAGGACCAAGACCTGTCCTCTTTTTTTTTTTAAATTTTATTTTCCAGTTTAAATTTAGATAAGAATCAAGGTTGCTTCACAAGTCAGTTCCAGGTCCCTCTCCCATTCCCTCCCTTCCTCCCGTGCCCTCCCCTCCCCCCCGTTATCCTCTCATTTCTCCAGGGAGGGTGAGGCCCTCCATGGGGGTGTCCATAGTGTGTCATTTCATATAGGGCAGGGCCTAGACCCTTTCCCAAGAGTTAATTTACTTTTTACATTCCAATCCCAATTACCCCTCCCTCCTTTCCTCTCACTCCCTTCACTCCCCCCTCCTCCCATCATCCTTGGAAGATGCTAATTCTTCTCCCATCAATTATAATTGCTTAAAGTTCTGTATCTATGTGTGGGACCTCAAGAAATTTCCCATCTTCTGCATTTACATGTACACTGATATTGCCATTGTTTCAGTTTTCTTTATGTAACCATTTCTAGGCAAAATGATTTACACCAGACTTCCTGGTACACGTGCTGTTATAATCTTTCTCCTCCCTCTTCCTTGATGTATGCTGAGCCATAAATGCAAGAGCCATGATGTAAACATATGTGTTAAAGCTGAGTTCCTATAATTTATTTCTATCTGCATTATGCTCCATTGTGGCTTTCTGTGATGGACTCTCCTTGCAAAGAAAGCTCTTCATCTTCTCTGAAGAAATGTGGGAGCTACACTTATCTGTAGCCGTATGAATATGAGTTAAAAAGTAATAACCAATTAGGGTGAACTGCCACAGTGATGCTACCACCCTCATGACATCAGTAACCCTCATTAGTGCATGCAAATTATTGTGTGATTCATATAGGTTATGGTTAAATAGGATTCTTGGCTGATTTCCTCCATTGAAAACTTGCATTTCTACTTGTAGTACCCTAAAATCAGGTCCTCAGTAAAGAGGCCTCATTATCAGTACCAGCTCTGGCGTCTCTCAACCCTATATCTGAAGTGCAAGGTACCTTCATCAACAAAGACTCACCTTCTACCTCTAGGAGACAACCAACGGCAGAAGCAATACCTTGTTTTGAGAGTCTCTATTTCAGCTTTCAACCCTTGCATTGTTTGAAACGTTTCTTGGGTTTTTTTTTTGCTGTGTCTTTTCCTCTCTTTCTTGCATTTGTTGAATTTTTTGGCTTGAATTTTCTTCCATTTCTTGCATTTTTGCATTTTTGTTTGCTTTTTTCTTCCATTTCTTTAAGGGATTTTCTCATATCCTCTTTGAGGGCCTCTATCATACTCAAGAAGTTGTTTTTAAGGTATTTCTCATCTGCTTCATCTGCTTCATCTGCAATGGGCTGTCTTGAGGGGGTAGAGTCTCTAGCCTCTGGTGGTGTCATATTGGTTTTTCTGTTGGTGGGTGTGTTTTTATATTGTCTCCTTTTCATCATTTCTTCCTGTGAGTACAGAAGGAGTCTCTTCCTCTCCTCGTGGGTACGTGACTACCGTTCCTTTCCAGTAGGTGGGAACAGGTCCAATACCCTGGTGGCTTTCCTCTTGCATAGAGCCTTGGCAATCCCTGGGTAGGCTGGACCCTAACCTGTCCTGTGGGTGGAGAATGAACTTGGACACTGGCAGTCTCTGCATCGGCTGGCTCCTGCCATGATGAGAGCTGCAGTATGCAATACTCTACCCTGATCTTATTGTGTGCAGATCACTGAAAGCCGGGCTCTAAACAAAAATATAAAGCAAATAAAAAACTTCCTAGAATTCAATGAGAATGAAGACACAACAAACCCAAATTTATGGGATACTTGGTAAGCAGTGCTACAAGGGAAGTTCATAGCACTAAGTGTCACATGAAGAAACTGGAGAATAGTTACACAAGAGAATTAACAGAATAACTGAAAGATCTAAAACACTAAGAATCAAGTTCACCCAGATGTGAGGATATTGAGGAAATCTTGAGAATTATCATGTCATATTATGAAAACCTGTACTCCACAAAATTTGAAAATCTAAAGGAAATGGACAATTTTCTGCATAGATACCACTTGCCAAAATTAAATCAAGAACACATAAGCAATTTAAATAGACCTATAACCCCTAAGGAAATAGAAGCAGTCATCAAAGTCTCCCAACTAAAAAAAAAAAAAAGCCCAGGGCCAGATGGCCTCAGTGCAGAATTCTACCAGAAATTCAAAAAACAGCATATACCAACTCTTCTCAAAGTATTCCGTGCAATAGAAACAGAGGGGTCTTTGCCAAACTCTTTCATTTTCTATGTAGAATAGATTTTAATGCAATGAAATCATTATATTGATACATCTTATATTGTGTTATTTACTATTTTTGCTTTTATATTTTCTATATCTAGACTAATATATACAAAGTAGGAGTACTGCCTGGCTGCAGCAAGTATTTCTGACTGTTGTACTGCCTCTAGGCTCCTGGTTGTCTGACTTACAAGTGAGTAACAAAATACCTAAAATTATATCTTTGTGTTACAGAGCTGACCATTTAAAACATCAACTTACTGACTAGTTTCAAAACTACGTTGTTAAACACCAAATAATAAGTATTAATTGCCAAACTCTTTCTATGAGGTTTCAATAACTTTGACACCCAAGCCACACAAAGAAACAACTAAGAAAGAGAACTTTAAACCAATATCCCTAATGCTGTTGTATAGGTAGGATCAACCCAGTTAAAATGACAATCTTACTGAAAGTAAGATACAAATTTAATGCAATCCACATAAAAATCCCAGCACAATTCTTCACAGATCTTGAAAGAACAATTCACAACTTTATATGGAAAAAGACTCAGAATAGCCGAAAGAATGCTGTTCAACAAGGCAACGTGCAGAAGTATCACCATCCCTGACTTCAAGCTGAATTACAGAGATACAGTCCTGAAAACAGCTTGGTATTGGCACAAAAATAGACCAATGAAATTGAATTGAACACCCTGATATTAACCCATACACGTATGAACACCTCATCTTTGACAAAGAAACTAAAATTATACAATGGAAAAAAGAAAGCATCTTCAACAAATGGTGCTGGCATAACTGGAGCCTGATATGTAGAGGACTGCAGGTAGATCCATGTCTTTTGCCATGCACAAAACTTAAATCCAAATGGTCAAAGACCTCAAACTCAAGTGATTCCCATTTTCCTGAGGAGTCTCCATACTGATTTCCAAAGTGGCTGTATGCATTGGCACTCCTACAAGCAATGTAGGAATGTTCCTTTTTCTCTACATCCTCTCCAGCATAGACTGGTATGGGTGTTTTTGATTTTAGCCCTTCTGACAGCAGTGAGATGGTATCTCAGAGTTGTTTTGATTTGCATTTCTCTAATGGCTAAAGATGTTAAGCATTTTCTTAAGTGTCTGTCATCTATGTGTATTCACCTATTGGGAATTCTTTATTTACTTATGTATGCCACCTTTTAATTTATTTTAATTTGCTATTTTGGAGACTCGCTTCTTGAGTTCTTCATAAGTTTTGGAGATTTGCCCTCTGTCAGATGTGGGGTTAGTGATTATCTTTTACCATTCTGTGGGCTGCCTTTTTGTCTTGTTGATTGTGTCCTTTGTCTTACAGAAGCTTCTCAGTTTCTAGAGGTCCCATTTATTAATTGTCAATAGCAGTGTCTGTACTACTGGTGTTATGTTCAGGAAGCAGTCTCCTGTACCAAGTTGTTTAAGGGTACCTCCCACTTTTTCTTCCAAAAGATCCAGTGTGGATGGATTTATATTGAGGTCTTTCATCCATTTGGACTTAAGTTTTGTGATAGATAAGGATCCATCTGCAGTATTCTATATGCTAGCATCCAGTTATGTGAGCACATTTGTTAATGCTTCTTTCTTTTTTCCACTGTATAATTTTAGTTTCTTTGTCAAGAGTTTGCAAGTATGTGGGTCAATATCAGGGTTTTCAATTCAATTCCACTGGTCTACCTGTATAGTTTTGTACCAATACCAAGCTATTTTTAAGACTATAGTTCTATAATAGAGCTTGAAGTCTGGGATGGAGATGTCTATGTAATTTCCTTTATTATACTGGGTTGTTTGTACTCTTCTGGGTCTTTTGTTTTGCTATATAAAGTTGATTAGTGTTATTTAAAAGTCTGTGAAGAATAGTGCCATTATTTTCATGGGGATTACATTGAATCTGTAGATTGGTTTTGGCAAGGTTGCCATTTTTGCTATGTTGATCCCAAAATTTACAAAGTACTCAAGAAGCAAGTCTCCAAACCACCAAAGCATCCAATCAAAAAATGGGGTACAGAACTAAATAGATAATTCTCAGTAGAGGATTCTGAAATGGCTGATATTTAAGAAAGTGCTCAACATCCCTAGCCATCTGGGAAATGCAAATCAAAACAACTCTGAGATACCATCTCACTCCTCTCAGAATAGCTAAAATTAAAAACACCAATGATCATTAATGGTAGAGAGGATGTGGAGAGTTGAGAACACTCCTCCACTGCTCGTGGAAGTGCCAACTCTTACAGCCACTTAGGGAAACAGTATGTAGTTTCCTCAGAAAAATGGAATTCAGCCTACCACAAGATCCAGCAAGTACACTCCTAGGCATATACACAAAAGATGCACATTCATACAACAAGGATGTCTGTTCCACTATGTTCATAGCAGCATTATTTGTAATAGCCACAACCTGGAAGCAACCAACATGCCCCTCTACTGAAGAGTGGGTAGAGATAATGTGATACATTTACACAATGGAGTACTATTCAGCGGAAAAAAAACAATGGGATCTTGAAATTTGCAGGCAAATGGACAGCACAAGAAGACATTATCCTGAGTCAGGTAGCCCAGTCACAAAAAGAGAAACATGGTATGTACTCACTCATATGTGTGTTTTAGACATGAATCAGGGAAGTGCCAGCATATAATCTCACTGCCAGAGAATCTGGGAAATAGAACCATCATCCAGTGACTGGTGGGACTGATGGAAGCAGAGACAGACACTCACAGCTAAAAACTGAACTGAACACCTGGAATCCAGTGACAGAAAGGGATAATTGATGAGGAAAGTGGTTAAGACTGTACTGGTTTAACCCACAGAAACAGTTGACCTGAACAAGGGGGAGTTCTTCGACCCCAGATTGATGTCTGGATGGATAGCATGGAACTGATCTAGATCCCTTGAATGTGGGTGTCAGTGAGGGGGCCCAGGTAATCTATAGGGTCTTGGGCAGTATTTATCCCTGGCATACAAATGGACTTTGACTGATGATCCCACAATAAGGGATGCTCTCTCAGCCTGGACTCTTGGGGGGGGGTGTCTAGGCCCTGCCCTGGATGAAATGGTAGACCCTGGAGATCCTCTAGCTGGACCTCACCCTCCCTGGGGATCAAAGTGGATATTGGGTGGAGGACCTGGGGCCTGGTGAGGAGGGTGGGGGAACTGGAATTGACATGGGAAGCAAGCTTGTT
This sequence comes from Mesocricetus auratus, assembly GCF_017639785.1. NCBI lineage: Eukaryota > Metazoa > Chordata > Mammalia > Rodentia > Cricetidae > Mesocricetus > Mesocricetus auratus. The sequence continues at coordinate 39,082,735 of NW_024429195.1, forward strand.
TTTAACTTAAATAAAAATGAAAAAAGAAAAAAAAAGCCATTTTGTAGAGGGACAAACATTCTGTGAGAGAAAAAAAAAACAATGTATTAGGAGATATTCATGACCACAAAAATCATAGATGAAAATCGAAAGGGAACAAGAGTGTATTCATGTAAGAATGTGGGCAGTAAATAAACAAAGCACCACTGGTCAAAAGGTGTAAAATTGCTTGTTTGGGGAAGTGTTATTATAATTTCTAGGAGTTTTTCAATAAATACATGATTGAACAGAACTTACTAAGATTGTCAAACCCTAGGATGAGACTAGGTTCTGAACAGATACATGAGATTTTTTAATTGGCTGTGCTCTTTTTTGACATATCTATTAAATGTAGTAACTAATGTAGGTAGTATAGTACATGGTGTCTGGGATGTAGAAACTGTAACTAGATGCCTCCTTAAGGTTCTAAGGAGAACAGTGCCAATATAGACAGTTATTTTGTAATTTCCTGTCAATGTTATTATTTCTTCCTGCTCCTATCACAGAGGTGATAAATTAACAGATGAGTTTTGCCTGTACATGCAAATGGATACTCCTGTACATGTTACCAACTCAAATCCTCAGCACAGGGAAGTCAGGGAGATTGTCCAGACTAAAACCATGTGTGTTTTCCTCCTCTTTGGGACTCTGCTCTCCTGGGTGTTTAATAATCTCCTTAGAAAAATTTTAAGTAGACCACCTGTTATACTCCCTGCATCCCTGACTCCTTGAAAATTACTCCTTACTGTTTGCAATGAATACATGCTAATAAAAGATCAAAGTATAAAATGAAGGCAAGTCTGGTACCTTTTCCTCTGTTACCATATAGAATTGAGAGAAGCTTTCAAAGCTACATTCCATTATGGCCTTTAACTTTCATTCTAATTATCATCCCTCAGTCATTTTAATATTCATTAAGAATCAAATTTTGAATTGAACACTTGATACTAAAATAATTAAATTGTTTATGACTATTTAATAATATATAAAACTATTAAAGTTAATATTTAATAGAATTATTAAAAATTAATTATTCATCTTTGCATAAGTTTCTGAAATGTTATATATAGCCACTGAGTGTACATTATATATGTTGTGTGAAGATATAAAATGGACCACACAGTCTGTGACTCTAAAAATAAGGCATAAATGTCTTTATGCATTTTATTATATATTTAATATTTAATTAGATTTTGTGTTAATTTGTTTCATAATAACTAGTTATTTCCTGGTACCAGCTCTTACGGAAGTTCTTTTTAAATTCCTAAATTCAGCCTTATTTGCATCTCATTTTTCTAAAAACACTGATAGTGCACTGTGTTGATAATGAATTTTTGATAAGCTAGGAGGAATCAAGAAATAAGAACCATGATATTGTGACTGGGTTACCTCATTCAGGATGTTTCCTTCTAGTGCCATGCATTTACCTGCGAATTCAAGATTCCACTGTTTTTTCCTGCTGAGTAATATTCCAATGTGTCAGTGACGCTGAAAAATAAATCCACAACAGAAATAAAAAATGAGCATCATCTGACCACTGATAGTTTTCAAACAAAAAGAAAACAATACAGTTTAAGCCATGTATTGCACATCCAGATATTCAGTTATATGTGTGATTATAAATATTATTTCACAGGAAAAAGAAACACGTCAGTGAGAAATGGGTCCTTTCTGATTTTTAACTTATTAGCAAAGCCCATCATTACAAATGAGCCAGCAGAATGAAACAGAGGACAGTGAGGCTTGGGAATTCTTCAGCGTTTTATGCTCCTGAATGAGTGAACAGTACCCTAGGAATGTATTGTATAAATAACATGGAGATTTGTTGTTAGATACATATATGAAAAATGATAGACAATTAAAAAATTCTTTTATTTTTTCTCAGAAATTTACATCCTTCTTTGGGGATACAACTTTTGGAAAGGAAAAATCCATTTTGTTGCCATCTTGATTCATAAGTGATATTGCTGAGAATATGCCATTTTATATTGCTATTAATGTTGGTTATTTGACCATATAGTTAGATCTTCAAAATCAGCTACTTCTGTTTAAGAAATTTAGGAAAAATAGCATTTAATACTAAAACTCACTTGGCAAATCATTTATAGCAGGTGTGTGTATTGTCTTTTCCTTTTAATTATTTAGCATTTCCTAGCATTGTAGAGTGTTCCTTTGGGGGAAATTAGTGACGACCCTTTCTACCTGTACAGCCATGCTCTAGTGCCACTTGTTTGCTTATTTCTAAGTTAACACACATTAAAAATATCCCTTGCAAAGAAAAACTATTATAGAGCTACCTGGCTGATTTACTACCAATTAAATAAATTAAAACCTATAGTAAAACTACTTAAGAACATTGACAATAAATGCTTCTATTTTTAAGGGAACAGACGTTTCTACAAATAAAAGTATTTTCAAGTGCCTTATATCAATTGAATTACTTACCAAGTAATATAAATTTTATAATTGTCAGTGTATGTATATATACATATGTGCAAATTTCTTCTCTTTGTAATAACACTTTTGAAGTATCTTTTAATTTCTCTTACTCGCTGAGTCATTGAGATAGTACATTTTAGCATATAACTCCATATTACCATCATAAGTAGCTGGCTAGTATTACCATCATAAGTAGCTGGCTAACCTCAGCCAAGGTATTATCTGCATATTGAAAGGAAACTCATTTGAATTCTTTTCCTGAAACTCTCTTAAAAATGTGAAGAATTTCGCACACTTTAATGAATATTTTCTTGGTTTGGGGATACTCTGAGTAGGCTTCTCAGTGCAAAGATAGAAGATGTCTGCAGCAGCTTCCTCCTGTGCTGCCTCTATATCCTACAGCAGGACTTCAGCTTATATGGACTATGACCAATATAGATCCACTTAAGAAAGGATGGGTTTTCACCTGTAGCCAATTGCTAGGATAGCCTGAACATGGGGATCTCCCAGGTGTTGAAGCTCATAAAAATGGCAATAAATACAGATCCAAAGAATGGGAACCTAGAAAATATCAGAGATATGGTACATAACCTCAAACTCTCAATCGAGTTTTGCCTTCAGTTTGACACTGATGAGGAACAGTAGGAAGATCATAGTTCTTAATTGTATTTAAATATACAGAGTTGTAAATTAAGGGGCAGAGTGCTGAAGTGTAAATTTAGACCCCTTCAGTTTCTTTCACTTCTCCCTTGAAAAATTCATTTATTCATAATTTCAAAGTGCATCTATGTACACGAACAGATGTTATGCTATGTAATCCTTCTTTTTATCTTAATTGTGATGATGATTAGGTTCTTTCTAAAAATTTTGCAGACTATGTGTCTCCTCAGTTGTGTTCCAGAATCCCTCTTGGTACTCAAAGGTGGAAACAGAGAGATATCCTCAACCTGTTTATGATGACAATGTTCTTACCAGTAATGCTCACAGTTACTGTTCTACTCGAGATTATTGTCATTGAACATAACCAACTTTCCATATTTTGCATAAATGTGTATATTTATGTGTTTATTTTGTGTGCATGAGTGTGGGTGGGTTTGTTTTCAAATATTGAAACTGTGCTTTGAAAATCCTCTAAATATCACCAGAATTTAACCTGTCCAACTGTATTGCTTGTTTTTTAGTCCAATTTTCTAAAAAAAAATCCATTTTTTTAGCACAATGTCTTCGAATTCTGTGTATTTACTGATTTTTCTTTCTTCCTAAAGTACTATTTTCCTTACTATCTATTTCACACTCCTTATCACAGTGACAGTTTTTCACCATGTGAAGTAATCTATATTTAAGCATGTTTAAATATGCAGCTTTTCCTCTATGGGGGTATATATAAACAGGCTTTTGATTCCTTTTATTTTTATTTTTGGATTTTCCAGAAAATACTTCAAATATGTAAAATACTAAATGAGTTAGTGGAAGTGGTATTGCCTACTGCAGTCATATTCTTTAGGTGATTCCTTAGCTTTTCTTTTTTTCTTAGCTTTACTTCTTTTTTTATTTTTTATTTTAATTTTAAATAGCTTGTTTTACATGTTCCCTCTCCCTCCCCTCCTCCCACACCCCCATACCCCCCAGCCTCCCACCCTATTTCCAATTCCTTCCACATAGGGGATATCTAGAGTCTGTCATTTCACTCAGGGTATGGTTCAGGCACTCTCCTAAGAGTTCAGGGTGAGAGAGCATCCCTCTTTGTGCTATGGACACATGATGACTGTTTGTATTCCAGGGATAAACACTGATCCACTGCTCAGGGCCCCGTAGGTTGCCGAGGACTCCACTGAGACTCACATTCGGGGTCGGGATCAGTCCCATGCTGGCCAGCCCATTGTTGGTCTGGGGTCCAAGAGCTCTCCTCTGTTCATATCAGCTGTCTCTGCTGGTTGTGCCAGCCCATTCTTTGCCAATTTGCTCATCCCTACTCTCTCTCTGTCACTGGGTTCCTTGGGTTCAGTTCAGTGTTTAACTGTGGGTGTTTATCTCTTCTTCCATCAGTCACTAGATGAAGGCTCCCAAATGGTTATAGACATAAAGTTCATTATCAGGAATGGGCATTTGAATCGGTCTCTCCACTATTGCTTAGCTTGACAATTGGTGTCATCCCTTTAGAGCACTAGAGGTCACACAGGTGCCTCATCTGCCTTCTAACCTATGATTCCCTCTTCCCCTTATTCTACCCCCCCCCACTCAACCTTCCTGTTCCCCCATGAACTACTCTCTCTTCCTCTTCTCCCCTTCTCTTCTTCCCAGCTCCTACTCCCCCCCCCCACACACCTCTCGCGTGTTCCCCATCTGTTCAGAGGATCTTGCCTCATTCCTCTTCTCTTGGGTACTATGCATATCTTTTAGGTTCTTTCCTGTTTCCCATACTCTCTATCAGTGGAAGTCCAGACTGGCACTATCCTGATCCATGTCTAAAATCCATATATGAGTGAATACATACCATGTTTGTCTTTTTGTGACTGGATTACCTCACTCAGGATAGTTTCTTCCAGTGCCATTTACATGCGAATTTCAAGATTCCATTGTTTTTTCTGGTGAGTAATACTCCATTGTGTAAATGTACCACATTTTCCCTATTCACTGTACAGTTGAGGGGCATCTAGGTTGCTTCCAGGTTCTGGCTATTACAAATAATGCTGCTATGAACATAGTGGAGCACATGCCTTTGTTGTATGAATTTGCCTCTTTTGGATATATGCCTGAGTGGAATTGCTGAGTCTTATGGTAGATTGATTCCCATTTTCCTGAGGAATCTCCATACTGATTTCCAAAGTGGCTGTAAGAGTTGGCACTCTGACCAGCAGTGGAGGAGTGTTCCCATCTCTCCACATCCTCTCCAGCATAAATTGTCTTTGGTGTTTTTGATTTTAGCCATTCTGACAGGAGTAAGATGGTATCTCAAAGTTATTTGATTTGCATTTCCCTGATGGCTAAGGATGTTGAACACTTTCGTAAGTGTCTCTTGGCCATTTTAGCCTCCTCTATTGAGTATTCTCTATTTAGTTCTGTACTCCACCTTTTAATTGGTTCCTTTGGTGTTTTGGAGGCTTGTTTCTTGAGTTCTTTGTAAATTTTGGAGATTAGCCCTCTGTCAGATGTGGGGTTAGTGAATATATTTTCCCATTCTGTGGACTGCCTTTTTGTCTTGTTGACTGTGTCCTTTGCCTTTCAGAAGATTTTTAGTTTCAGGAGGTCCCATTTGTTAATTGTCAATCTCAGTGTTTGTGCTAATGGTATTATGTTCAGGGAGTATTCTCCTGTATCAACTTGTTGAAGAGTATCTCCCACTTTCTCTTCTAAAAGTTTCAGTGTGGCTGGATTTATGTTGAGATCTTTGATCCATTTGGACTTAAGTTTTGTACAAGGTGATAAACATGGATCTATCTTCAGTCTGCTGCATACCAGTACCCAGTTATGTCAGCACCACATATTGAAGATGATTTCTTTTTTGATTGTAGAGTTTTAGCTTCTTTGTCAAAAATCAAGTGTTCATAAGTGTGTGGGTTAAAATTAGGGTTTTCACTTCGGATCCATTGGTCTACCTGCCTATTTTTGTGCCAATACCAAGCTGTTTTCAGGACTATAGCTCTATGATAGAGCGTGAAATCAGGTGTGGTGATGCCTCCTGAAGTTCCTTTATTGTATAGGGTTGTTTTGGCTATCCTGGGCCTTTTGTTTTTCCATATAATGTTGATTATTGTTCTTTCCAGGTCATTGAAGATTTGTGATGGAATTTTGATAGAGATTGCATCGAATCTGTAGACTGCTTTTGGCAAGATTTCCATTTTTATTATGTTGATCCTACCAATCCAAGAGCATGGGAGATCTTTCCATTTTCTGGTATCCTCTTTGATTTCTTTCTTTAAAGACTCAAAGTTCTTGACATACAGGTCTTTCACTTCCTTGGTTAACATTTTCCCCAGATATTTGATGCTGTTTATGGCTATTGTAAAGGGTGATGGTTCTCTAATTTCTTTCTCAGTCACTTCATCATCTGTATATAATAGGGCCACTGATTTTTTTTTGAGTTTACCTTGTATCCTGTCACATTGCTGAAGGTGTTTATCAGCTCTAGGAGTTCCTTTGCATAGTTTCTTGGGTCACTTATGTAAACTATTATATCATCTGCAAACAATGAAAGTTTGACTTCTTTTTTTTTTTTTTTTTTTTTTTTTTAATCATTTTTTATTTTAATTTTAAATAGCTTGTTTCGCATGTCAATCCCAGTTCCCTCTCCCTCCCCTCCTCCCGCACTCCCCTTCCACCCTCCCTCCCACCCTATTGCCAAATCCCTCCACATAGGGGATGTCTAGAGTCTATCATTTCACTCTTGGTAGGGTCAAGGCACTCCCCTAAGAGTCCAGGCTGAGAGAGCATCTCTCTTGTGCCATAGGCACATGAAGACAGATTGTATACCAGGGATAGACACTGATCCACAGCTCAGAGCCCCATAGGTTGCCCAGGCCTTCTCACTGACACTCACATTTGGGGGACCAGATCAGTCCCATTCTGGCCTCCCCACTGTCGGTCTGGGGTCCAAGAGCACTCCCCTGTTCAGATCAGCCGTCTCTGCTGGTTTTGCCAGCCCATTCCTTGCCAATTTGCTCATCACTCCTCTCTCTCTGTCACTGGGTTCCTTGGGTTCAGTTCAGTGCTTAGTTGTGTGTTTGCCTCTGCTTCCATCAGTCCCAGGATGAAGGCTCCCGGATAGTTATAGACATCAAGTTCATTATCAGGAATGGGCATTCGAGGTGGTCCTTCCACTATTGCTTAGCTTGCCAATTGATGTTATACCTTTAGATCACTCGAGGTCACTCTGGTGCCTGATCTGTCTTCGATCCTATGATTCCCTCTTCCCCCTATTTTACCCCCACCCCTCAACTTCCTGTTCCCCCATGACCCACTCCCTTCCTCTTTACCCCCTCTACTCTTCCCAGGTCCCACTACCCCCCCCCCTCGCCCTGTTCCCCATCCATTCAGAGGATCTCTTTTATTATTTGCATCCCCTTTATCTCCTTTTGTTTTGCGAGACAGGGTTTCTCTGTATTGTTTTGGAGGCTATCGGTCCAGCCCAGCCTCGAACTCACAGAGATCTGCCTGCCTCTGCCTCCCGAGTGCTGGGATTAAAGGCATGTGCCACCACCACCTGGCTAGTATATTGCTTATATGGTGGATTACATTAATAGATTTTCTAATATTGAACCATCCCTGCATTCCTGGGATGAAGCCTACTTGATCATGGTGGATGATTTTTCTGATGTGTTCTTGAATTCTGTTTGCGAGTACTTTATTGAGTATTTTTGCATCGATGTTCATGAGGGAAATTGGTCTATAGTTCTCTTTCTTAGTTGTGTCTTTGTGTGGCTTGGGTATCAAGGTAATTGTAGCCTCATAAAAAGAGTTTGGCAGTGAGCCTCCTGCTTCTATTGTGTGGAATACTTTGAGGAGTATTGGAATTAGTTCTTTGAATTTCTGGTAGAATTCTGCACTGAAGCCATCTGAGCCTGGGCATTTTTTCTTTGGGAGACTTTTGATGACTGCTTCTATTTCATTAGGGGTTATAGGTCTGTTTAGGTTGTTTATCTGTTCTTGATTTAGTTTTGGCAAGTGATATCTATCCAGGAAATTGTCCATTTCCTTTAAATTTTCGAATTTTGTGGAGTACAGATTTTCAAAGTATGCCCTGATGATTCTCTGGATTTCCTAAGAGTCTGCTGTTATGTCCCCTTTTTCATTTCTGATTTATTTAATTAGAATTCTCTCTCTATGTCTTTTGGTTAGTTTGGACAGAGGTTTGTCTATTTTGTTGATTTTCTCAAAGAACCAACTCTTTGTTTCATTGATTCTTCTCAATGTTTTCCTGGTCTCTATGTGATTGATTTCAGCCCTCAGTTTGATTATTTCCTGGCGTCTGCTCCTCCTGGGTGAGTTTGCTTATATTTGTACTAGAACATTCAGCTGTGCTATTAAATCTCTAGAATGACTCTTCTCCAGTTTCTTCATGTGGGCACTTAGTGCTATGAACTTTCCTCTCAGCACTGCTTTCAAAGTGCCCCATAAGTTTGTGTATGTTGTGTCTTCATTCTCATTGAATTCCAGGAAGTCTTTAATTTCTTTTTTTATTTCTTCCTTTACCCAGGGATGGTGCAATTGTGCATTGTCCAATTTCCATGAGTTTGTGGGATTTCTGCAATTTGTGTTATTGTTGAATTCTAATTTTAATGCATGGTGGTCTGATAGGATACAGGGGGTTATTCCAATTTCTTTGTATTTGTGGAGATTTGCTATGTTTCCTGTTATGTGGTCAATTTTAGAGAAGGTTCCATGTGGTGCCGAGAAGAAGTTATATCCCTTTGTGTTTGGGTGTAATGTTCTGTAGATGTCTGTTAAATCCAGTTGAGTCATAACTTCTATTAGTTTTTTTTGTTTCTTTGTTAAGGTTCTGTCTGGAGGTCCTGTCTAGTGGTGATGGACTTTTCCTTTGTTGAATATGAAGTGTCCTTCTTCATCTATTTTGATTGATTTTAATTTGAAGTCTAGTTTGTTAAATATTAGGATTGCTACACTTGCTTGTTTCTTGGGACCATTTGATTGGAAGATCTTTTCCCAACCCTTTACTCTGAGATAACGTCTGTCTTTGATTTTGAGATGTGTTTCTTATATGCAGCAGAAGGATGTGTTCTGTCTTCGTATCCATTCTGCTAGTCTGTGTCTTGTTATAGGCAAGTTGAGGCCTTTGACATGGGGGGTTTTAATGACCATTGATTGATGATTCTTGTTTGTGCTTGATTTATTGTTAGTGAAGTTATTTTGTGTAGTTTCTCCTCCCTTTTTCTTTTGGTGTTTTGTAAAGTGGGATTATATATTGGCTGTGCCTTTGTGAGTGTAGTTATCTTCCTTAGATCTAGGTTTTCCTTCTAGCACTTTCTGTAGAGCTGGATTCATGGATACGCATTTTTGAAATCTGGCTTTGTCACGTAATATTTTGTTTTCTCCATGTATGGTAATTGAAAGCTTTGCTGGATATAGTAGTCTGGGCTGGCTTGTTCCCTTAGCATTTGTAGGACATCTATCCAGGATCAACTGGCTTTCATCGTTTCCGCTGAAAAGTCAGGTGTAATTCAGATAGGTTTGCCTTTATATGTTACTTGGCCTTTTTCTTTATCTGCTCTTAATATTTTCTCCTTATTCTTTAGGGTTGATGTTTTGATTATTATATGGCGAGGTGACTTCTTTCTCTGGTCCAGCGTATTTGGTGTTCTGTAAGATTCTTGTATTTTCATAGGCATATACTTCTTTAGGTTAGGGAAGTTTTCTTCTATGATTTTGTTAAATATGTTTTCTGTACCTTTGAGTTGTATTTCTTTGCCTTTTTCTATACCTATTATTCTCATGTTTGGCTTCTTCATGGTGTCCCATATTTCCTGGATATTTTGTGTTAGGTATTTGTTGGTTTTGAGATATTCTTTGGTTGGCCACTCTATATCCTCTAGTGAGTCTTCAACACCTGAGATTCTCTCTTCTATATCTTGTATTCTATTGATGATACTTGTGTCTGTAGTTCCTGATCATTTACCCAGAATTTCTATTTCCAGCATCCCCTCGTTCTGTGTTTTCTTTATCGTTTCTACTTCAGCTTTCAATCCTTCAACTGTTTGAGTTGTTTCCTTCATGTGTTTGGTTATTTTTTCTTGGTGCTCTTTAGATTCTTTGAGATAATTGTTTATTTCTTGAATTTTCCCCTTTTCATGGATTTTTTGTTTGCTTTTTTCTTCTATTACTTAAAGGGATTTCCTCATTTCTTCTTGGAGGGTCTCTATCATCTTCATGAAATAATTTTTAATGTCTGTCTCCTCTGCTTCATCTATGTAGTGCTTTTCAGGTCTTGCTGGTGTTGGTTCCCTAGATTCTGGTGGAGTCATGTTGGTCTTTCTATTGCTGAGTGAGCTCTTATTCTGTCTTCTTCCCATCTCTTCTTCCAGTGGGTGCTGGTGGGGTCTTTCCGTCTCCACTGGTCTCCTTCCTTCCTGAAGCTGAAGCTGGGGATCCTGACACTGAAGCTTAAGCTGAAGCTGGGGTTGCCGGAGGTTGGGGCCTGGATGGGTTGATGTCTTTCCTGAAGCTGGGCTCGCCGGAGTTTGGGGTCTGAAGCTGGGCTCAGGAGAGATTGGGGCCTGGAAAGGCTGATGTCTTTACTGTGTTGGTGGGTCTTCTGGATGCCAGGAGCTGCCCAGCAAGATTGAGGGGATGGGTGTTGGGCAGGGGATGGGGAGATTCCCCGCTGGAGACCCAAGCTCTCGCAAAGCTGGGCTCACCAGAGTTTGGGTCCTGGAAGGGCATTCCTTAGCTTTTCTTATTATGTATTTCACATCTTATCTCTCTATTTCTCTGGTGAGCTGTTTTTATTTTGCTTATTCTCTGAAAAGACAAGTATTCTGTTGAGCAAAACTGGGGTAAAAATATCAAAAGATAAATGCCTCCATACTGAACTGCACATTCTAGAATAGAGGGCAGCCTGCCCAGATATTCTTGAGAATCCTTGTACTTTGCTAGACAATATATTCCTGCACAACTTATTTGTAAACACATAACTATACATTTTTCATTATCAAATCACTTTACATGATGCTTCTATTTCTTTTGCTAACTTTGTAAAATTAATTTTTAAAGGAAATGTTAAATCAGACTATCACTGGTGACCTAATAGACAAAGAAGTCATTTTATCTAGATATACAGGGTCTTAGATACTCCCAAGAATTATCCTGGAGCAGAAAGTGGAAGCAAGCCCATATGTCAACCTGGAAAAATTTTCTCTCTGGAGACTGTCAGGCTGAAGTTTGCCCTAGTCATGGAATGAGACTTTATAGGAATTTACACACGGATGAAGAAACATGATCTGATTTAGCAGAGCAAGCTGTATTTAGAGGATCATACACATCGGGCTAAGGCATAGCTACAGATATGTTGCCTGTTAGAATTATTTCATATCATAGCACAACAAAGTCTCTGGAAAGAGATAACTTGCATAATCAACTGTCAAGAATTCTAACATTCATAAAAATCCATGATGAAATCAAATCCTGATAACTGTCAAGACACCTGGAGCAAAATATTAAGGGATCATGGATAAAATGTTAGTTACCAACAGTGACATGTACCACAAAGAGTAGGAAGATAAAAAGCAGGACTTTTAATTGGGAAAATCATTATGAAATTAAAGCCTCTTTTTCCTATTTACAATTTCATGTATAAACATGCCAAAATGTTTTCATAAAAGTACTGATATTAGGGGTAGGAGATGGTTCAGCCATTAAAGGCTAGGCTCACAAACCAAAGTACAGATATTAATTAATCAGGGACAATGAAGAGAACTATAAGAATGTGCCATATTTCCTGTTGAAAGTAAATGAAACAGAGTTTCTCTAGTTTCTAAGTTATGCAAAGAACTGAAATAAGAACTTTATAATAAAAATTGCTATGATGAATGAATTGGAAGACAACATTTTTGTTGACCAGCTCTCAGAGGGTCAGAAAATTGTATCCCTGGCAAAGACAGCATGATGTTAACCTATAATTTTACAATATAAACTAATAATAAATATCCATGAAAATTTCATTTTAATCAATATTTCTAATATTTTGCCATCTGAAAGAAAAATTCACATCTCTAGAATGTAAAAAACTAGGAAAAATTTAGACATAATTATATCTACATTACCCAAAAGTTTCACTTATGGTACATTAAACCTTAGGACACATAAGTATGTCCATCAAGATGATTAGCAGGTAAGGGTGCTTTGTGATGAAATTGAGGTCCTGAATTCAATCCCTGAGATTTTCAGTAAAAGGAAAAAAAATTGACTCGAATTTCTGCAAATTATCCTCTGATGACATCCATTTGTGCACATTGCTATATAAATGTGACATTCACACACACACACACACACACACACACACACAAGGGAGAGAGAGAGAGAGAGAGAGAGAGAGAGAGAGAGAGAGAGAGAGAGAGAGATGCACACACACAATTATAATGTAATTTTGAAAATGTGGTCAAAGTTCCATAAATTGTACTTTATTTGCCTGAGGTTATAGAGATGAAAGAGGAAATATCAATTGAGGAATAACAATACAGGATCTGACCTATGGGAACCAATGAGAACATAGCACAATTGAGGAAGGATATTAGTCAGCCACATGAGTACCAATAGATGTTGCTGAGCAAGGAGGATGCCCTTGGTATCACCTGAGCACCAACAAGGCTGTTTCCATTCCACCTTGTTATACTTATATCATTATAATCTAGAAAAAAATGCAGGTCATCTCTGAAACATTAAGATAAGCCTTGTTTTATTCTGATGAACACAAACAGTTGCTTAGCAACACCAATATCAAATGCTACAGGTTGGATGCACTTAAAGGTGATTCAACTCTTATACAAAAATTGCATATTAAAGACCATGCCTACATTTTATCAACACTAATAACTAAGAGAAGTATACTGACACTTATGTTAACCTAGAAAAACTTACAGCATACAATAGTTACCTTGTTTCACTAAATTATCACCTGCTTTCTTAAGAAGTTCTGAAGAGAAAAAAAAGTAGTAGACTTTGTTTTCCAGAAAAAAATTCTAGTACCTGGAGCTAAATGATACCCCTCACTTGAAAAGACCAAAGACATGTATAAAAAGGCTCTCATAATACGTACCATAGTCAAAGGACAGTAGTTCCAAAATGTGGATAATGATGAGGTGACACTAAAAATTGTCTAGCTTTCTTCTTGGAGAAAGATTTTAGGCCACAATGCTGAGTGAGGAATATTAGACACATTTTTCTAAAGAAATGTAACTAATGGTTCAAAGTTCCAAGAAATGAATTCCTGTATGAAAGATGTGTACAGAAAGATTTTACAAGCAGCAAAGTCCATTCTTATATCTGGATACTATTCCTGAAATACTGTGAAGTAACTACAAAGAAGGAGTCCAGAGTTTAAATAGTATTAGTTTTTAAAAGATAAATAAAACATTCTAACCCACATACCACTTGCTAAGAAAGAAAATGCCCACCCTCACCCCTGCCAAAGGACCAGATTTTATGGCTAGAAGATCTTTGTTTACAACTATGTTACTCTCCCATTATAAAGCAAACATGGCAAGGGAAAATAGATGAATGAATGTCTATGTACCAAAAATTTTATGTCAAGTCTATCTTCTTAGCTGTGGTGTGGGGCTCCAAGATCAGCTAAGTGTCTTGCCATGGTTTTGATAAAATTCTAATTGCAGGTCTAGCCTTATCTCACTTAGAAATGACAACTCTACTTGGATTGGGACACAGGTAGGCTAACTGCAGATCTTTACCTCTCTCTCTCCTTTCCTTCAAGTCCAGTCCCCCCAGTGTCATCCCCAAAGAAGGGCTATAGAAGACCCAAGTAAACAAAACACAAACATGGCAAATATGGCACCAGCAGGCTTTGCCTTCTACCCTTCTCCTAGCTAAACCATTAGATTATATTCCTAAAGCTAGCTACCAAGGTCCATTTTCTCATGTAGCAACTGTGGAAACATTGCAGTACAACAATCAAAATTCATTATTTTGACTATTCTAATTAAAACACTCAATCAGAATTTACCAGCATGTCCTTGTCCATTTGACCACAGAACTTTTACCTCTTTTTTATTTTCAGTTTAAATTTAGATAAGAAACAAGGTTGCTTCACAAGTCAGTTCCAGGCCTCTCTCCCTTTCCCTCCCCTCCTCCCGTGCCCTCCCCCAAACCCCCCCCCATTATCCACTCATTTCCCCAGGGAGGGTGAGGCCCTCCATGGGGGTGTCCATAGTATGTCATTTCATATAGGGCAGGGCCTAGACCCTTCCCCAAGAGTTCAGGGTGAGAGTGCACCTCACATTGTTGGATGGGAGTCCAAAGTCCATGTGTATACTCGGGATGGGTACTGATCTGCTGCCCAAGGCTCAATAGATTACCTAGGCCTCCTCACTGACACTCACATTCAGGGTGTCTTGATCAGTCCCATGCTGGATTCCCAGGCTGATGCCTGGGATTCAAGAGTTAACCTTTGTCAGGTCAGCTGTTTCTGGGGGTTAAACCAGCCCAGTCTTAATCCCTTTGGTCATCAGTCCTCCCTATCTGTTACTGGCTTTCTTGAGTTCAGCTCAGTACTTAACCGAGGGAGTCTCCCTCTTCTTCGATCAGCCACTAAATGAAGTTTCTGTTTCCCAGACTCTCTGGCCATGGGATTGTAGGCTGGCACTCCCCAGATCTATGTCTAAAATCCATATATGAGAGAGTACATGCCGTGTCTCTATTTTTGTGACTGGGTTACCTCACTCAGGATGGTTTCTTCTAGTGTCATCCATTTGCCTGCGAATCTCAGGATTCCATTGTTTTTTTCTGCTGAATAGTACTCCATTGTGTAAATGTACCACATTTTCTCTATCCACTCTTTGGTTGAGGGACATCTAGGTTGCTTCCAAGTTCTGGCTATTACAAATAAAGCAGCTATGAACATAGTGGAACAGACATCTTTGTTGTATGAATGGGCATCTTTTGGATATATGGCTAAGAGTGGAGTTGCTGGGTTTTGTGGTAGGTTTATTCCCATTTTTCTGAGGAATCTCCATACTGATTTCCAAAGTGGCTGAACCAGTTGGCACATTAACACATGCACAGCTACTTCCTGATGTCTCTTTCTGGTTCAGATTAAGCAAACTTGTCTCATTGTCTTGCTTAATGAAATATCTCTTTGTGTTTTGTTTGTGATAAGAAATTGGTATTAGGGTGTGGTCTATGCTTAATCTGAAATCCAGAGGAGAGCACCCCACAGTTTGTTTGTCCCTTTATGTAGGTGCAGTGACACAGATTGGCCAATAATGCCCCCAACCCTTTCCCCACACTTGCAAGTCTTCCTCATTCCTTACCCTCTCATCCGACAGTGTCAAACAGGTAAGTAATTCTTCCACCCTCGCTGTCATAACAACAGTCCCTTGGTTACCAAGTGATGGTCATTGAGTGTCCAGCATATCTGTTCTATCCTGTGAGATTAGGAAGACTGTACCTCAAAATACCTTCACTGGTTACAGTAGATTTTGGAAAAGCTGTTAGGCACATTCAGTTAAGTTAAGCTTTGTTGATAGTTTTCATTTAGTTGTCTAACACCTTACCATCCAAAACCATCCTTCTGGCAGGTCTCAGGATTTTTTCCTCATACCATTGTATTCCCTTCTTGATTATGCAGCATGGTTGATGAACCTTCCCTCACAGATCCCTCTTTAACAGTCATTTGAAGCCCAAGGTATGTCCTGGATCTCAAATTTGATTCACCAGCAAACAATAATGATGAGATCTCTTCCTTACATCCTGACTGACTTGCCTTGGGATGTTTTCTAACAAAAGGTTACAACTAACTCCAGACCATAGACCTCCTATGCTCTTCATTGTAGTGCTCATGTATGGCCTCACCACACCCTAATACAGTCAAAGTAGCCATCTAACAGCTCTCCTAATCCTAATATTTGGAATCTTAACTTTTGTGTATGTGTAAGAAAATGTAAAGATATTTCTTATGCCTCTGCTCTTTGCTTGAAACCATGATTATGTGTCTCTTGGTCACCTTCCCATTACTTCTTTGCCACTAAGTCTTCTGCATTATTTCCTGACTCTTCTGCACTTGAACCTGAAAGACCAAACCATTGATCATGCTGATGAATCCCCTCCCTATTCTTGTTGTTGTCCTCTGCCCTCTCACCAGATGCCTTCTCTTCATTCACTTGTATCTATCACTCTCCCATTTCCTTTATCTGCCTGAACATCACCTGAACAGGAGATGTTGGCCTCTACACCCCCTGACCTTGCCTCTCTTTCCTACATAATCTCCTTCACAGAATCTGATGCCATCCCCCCGTCAGTCCTGCCTACCCTTGAACCTTTCTGAAACTTCCTTTAGCTCCTACCCAAATCCTGTCCCTTAAGGGAGTAATGGGTACAGATGGCTCTACTTGAGTCTATGACCCCTTTTACCTTAGTGAACTTGCCCAGATTGAAAAACGTTTATGTCTCTCTACCAGAGAAACCACCACCTTCATTAAACAATTCCAATACCTAACCTATTACTATGACCTCAGCTTCCACAATGATGTCTATATGATTCTTTCTAATAACCTCTCACAAAGAACATAGACATGTCTGGGAGAAAGCCTAGGAACATGAAAAGCAGATATATCAAACATATCAAATCCACCTGCTAGATATGCAGCAGTTACTGACATTGATTTTACTAGAATTAAAATAATAGGCATGATCGTCAGTCAAGAGACCATTTCATTACTTACATCCTCTCTGGCCTGGGGGAAGGTGCCATTAGACCAGTTAGCTGTCAAAAATAGTAGAGTTTTCTTGTGTCCCTTGCTTCAAATGTGGCAACCAAGGCCAGTAAATAGAAAGAAAAGAAAGTCCCTTCAGAATAATAGTCAAACAATAAATGTACAGAACAAAGAAGTAATATTAAAAGGTTCAAAAGCAAAAAAAAATAAAAAACAATAGTAACATAGAAGTACAATTGATGTCTCAGTGGAGAATATAAAAGCCAGAGAGTCCTAGACAGATGTACTGTATGCTTTAAGAGACTAAAAATGCCAACCAAAATGCCCAGCAAAATATTCAGTTACCATGAATAGAAAAAATAAGACTTTCCATGATAAAACCAGGATTAAGTAATATTTATCTATAAATCCAGCCCTACAGAAGGTCCTAGAAGGGAAACCTCAACCTAAAGAGGTTAAATACATCCAAGAATACAAAGGGGATAAATAATCCCAGACAAGTGAGTTAAAGGAAGAGAAACACCCACACAAACACACTCAATCCTCACACAATCAACCACTACCACCATCACCATTACCAAAACCACCAACAAAATATCAGGAAACAACAATCATTGTTCACTGTTATCTCTTAAAATTAACAGTTTCAGTTTCTCAATTAAAAGACACAGGTTAACACTGGATGCACAAAACGGGATCCATTTTCTGTTGCATCCAAGAAATAAAAATTAGCATCAAGACTAGACATCACCTTGGGGTAAAAAATATTCCAAACAAATGTACCTAGAAAGCAAGCTGGTATAGCCATTTTAATCTGATAAAACAGGCTTCAAACCAAAATTAATCAGAAAAAATAGAGATGGAAACTACATGCTTATCAGAGGAAAAATCCACCTGGAGGACATTTCAAATCTTTATATCTAAGCCAAAACATAAGGGCCCCTAATTTTCTAAAAGAAATTCTACTACATGTGGCAATATTTTGTTTATGATATAATAAAGGTTACCTGAAGATCAGAATGCAAAGTTAGCCACAGAGGCCAGGCAGTGGTGGCACACACCTTTAATCCAAGCACTCAGGAGACAGAGTCAGATGGATCTCTCCTAGTTCAAGTTCATTCTGTGTTACACAAGAGTGAATCAGTTTAAAAGAGAAATGTAGCTCACACCTTTGTTCCCAGCACTTGGTATGACAATCCTTTAATCCTCAACTAGGGAAGTGAACACAGGAGAGATAGGGCTGGGCTGACAGAGGACTATAATGGGAGGAGAGTACAGGAACACATTGTAATCTGAGGAGTCTGAAGTGGAGACAGATGCAGTATGAAGATGCAATCCCAGGACAGGATCACCCATTCAGTCTGAATGTTGGTAGAGATGAGAATTCTCTCGCTACTGGTCTCTTTGTTTTTCTGTTATTCAGCTTTAACCACAATATCTGCCTCTGGATTTTTATTAAGAACAATTAGAATTCCTGCTACATCTGATGCATAACATTTGAGGTGATACGTCACAAAAAGCTGTTTGCCAAAGGATTTATCTGCCCTATACTGGCTGGCTCAGCTTCCAAGTCACGATTGCAACACCTGTTATTTTCCAGAATCCTGTGCCTTTGTGCAGTTTTTCAAATAAACTTCTCTCTCTCTCTCTGTCTCTCACTCTGTCTCTCTGTCTCTGTCTGTCTCTGTCTCTCTCTCTGTCTCTCTATCTCTCTGTCTCTGTCTGTCTCTGTCTCTCTCTCTCTCTCTCTCTCTCTCTCTCTCTCTCTTTCTCTCTCTCTGTCTCTCTCCCCACAGATGTGAGTTGCAGACTTTACCTAAAGCCCCTCTCCTTATACTGCGACACTCAGCTCATCACATTGTCAGAAGTTTTAGTAAGACAAATGCAATCCGATGTAAAATATTTAAAACTAGTATTTGCTTTTTAAAGGTACATTCAAGAATACACTTTTTTTATCATGTCGTATCTATATCCTCGTCCTTCTCTTTTCAGAGTAGATTCAACAATCTACCCTTTTATCTCTACCCCCTTTATCTTTTCAGATAAAAAAACCCCGAATGCTATCTCTTTTGTTCGATTTCTTTCCTGACCATTAACAGTTAAAAATTTCTAATCAACCTCTCTAAACAATGGCAAATATCTATAACCCAATGAACAACCAAAAGCTACTCACCACACCTCTTGGGAATGGGGACATTAGTTACATTTATTTCCTGTAGTCTGGGTATAGCAGCATCTTTAAGGTACCTGAGAAGAAAAACATAGACTGAATGTCAAGTCGTGGGAGAGGTCACTGTATCATTTGATGTCCAGTCTCCACATAATGGGAAACTGTGTGTCTTGTCTCAAGTTCTGGCTAGAGTATTCTGTAAGGCTGTATCACCTCAGCTAGTCACCTTGAAATTGTCATTAGAAGTTTGTAGTACAAATCTGATATGTGGTTGATGCTTTTTAGCATAGTGTGTTACCATAGTCCTTGATGATTTCTTTTTGTAGATGACAATACTTCTTTTGGAGACTTCAAAGACCACTGCTAGGCATGCTCACGGTTCACTGAAGCAAACAGAGACTCAAACCTGAAATAATGTACAGGAAATTAGATGAAAACTTTTTCAAGAATTACCTAGTTCTCTATAGAAAGATTAATATCATGACAAAACTTTAAAATATATATTACTCTTACAAATTTTGAGATAAAATTTATGCCTTATGAAAAGCAGTAAAGTTCTTACCCCTCCTTCCTCCAGCCAAGTTTTCCTTCTTTGGGTCCCCTGACCTGTGGTACCAGACACTTCCGGCCACCAAATCACCCAGAGGGGCCTGTAGCCAGAACAAAGCATCCATAATCAGCCAGCATTCCTGTCTTGTCCCTCCACCCTCCAGTAGAGTGGGGAGTACCAGAAGCTCTTCAAGTCTACCTTTACCTGTTCAAGTCCTCTGACCTGCAGCTGCCAAACACTTCCTGCCACCAAATCACCCAGAGGGACCTGGAGGCAGAACAAAGAATCCAGCATTGGTCACCATTCTTGTCTTGCTCCTGCACGTACAGGAGAGAGGATTGGAAAAAGACTTGAACCCATACCCACCATGAGAGGGAGAGACCCCAGCTGTACCCACTGGAAGAAGGGATGGGAAGAGGACAGTATAAGAACACATTCAACAAAAGAAAGACATGACACCACCTTAGTCTAGGTATTCTACACCAGCAACACATGAATATCCCAACTCAGATGAAACAGAAGAGAATAACCTTAGAAACAAATTCATGAAAATGATACAAACCCTCAAATAGGATATGAAAAAATCCCTTAAAGAAATGGAAGAAAAAACAAACCAAAAATGTAAGAAATAAAGGAATCTCTTAAAGAAAGCAAGGACAGCCAAGAAAGAACAATCCAACAGTGGATGGAGCTAGAAGAAAGCATCCTAAGTGAGGTAACCCAGTCACAGAAAAACTAGCATAGTATATACTTACTCACTTATGGGTATTAGACTTGGAGCCAAGAATTACCAGTCTACATTCAGCATGTCTAGAGAAGGTAGGAAACAAAGAGGACCCTAAGAGAGACATACATTATCCCCCATAAGAAGGGAAAGGGCCAAGAGCTCCTGAGCAATTTGGAAACATGGGGGAAGGGGAGAGGAAGTTAGAAGAAAGTGGAGGGGAGAAATGAAGGTAGAGAAGAACATGAGGGATCAGAAAGGCTGTGTCAGGAGATGAATAGAGTAGCGCAAGAAAAGAGACACATCAATAGAGGCAGCCACTATAGGTTTAAAGAGAAAGCAGGCACTAGGGAAATTTCCTGAGATGTGCAAGGATGACGGCCAGCTATGAATCTAACCCATATTAGAGAGACTACCTTAAATGTCCTTCCCCTACAATGAGAATTATGAGTACCTTAAATGCCATCCAAGTGCCTTCATCTAGTAACTGATGGAAGCAGGAGCAGAGATCCACAGGTAAGCACTGAGCCAAACTCCTGATACACAGACGAGGGCCTAAGCCCTGCCCCAAATGACTTGATAGATTTTGATGATCTCTCATGGAAGGCCTCACCCTCCATGAGGAGTTGATGGGTGATTGAATGGGGTAGGGTGGGTAGGTGGCATGGGATGGAGAGGGAACTGGAACTGATATTTAGAATAAGATTCTAATTTTAATCACACACGTGTGTGTGTGTGTGTGTGTGAAAAGCTGTAAAAGAGTCAGTATAAAACCAAATGATGAGATTGGTGGCAATATTTGTTTTTCTTCTGTGCCACATTAGGTTGATCTTTTCACATGAAGCAGAGATTTTGTATTTTAATGAGCACTCTTGGGTTTAGAAAAAGAGAGAGACACACTCCAATTCCAAATCCAGCTTTAATCTTTAATTGGACTGGAACTACAAAAAGACCATTTGCATTATATGTCCACAGAAAACAGTAGAAACAAACATTTGGGAAGATTTATGAAATTTTATCCTGGTGTAAATGTGATATATCAAAAGGCCAATTTACTCATTTTGTTGGAATAATTTTTCTGGATGATTTGCCCTTTTCCTTTAGATATTTTATTTGTCCAGTGGTCTTTAGATTCCTTAGCTGGATGGCTTTATTCTCCTGAAAAGACAGAAACAAAACACTTGCTCAACCCTAATTTTTGAGAGGTTCTCTTTTGGCAAGTTGTATCTGATCAAGTGAAAAGCATTTGTTAGTTTTATACATTAGTATAGATTGTACTGCCATGCTGCTTGATGAATTATTGTCTCTTCTCATTAAGTGGTCTCTCCTGTTAAAATAGAATCTTTAGCAATTTTAATTGTATCCATAGCTTTTTAATCTCCTGTGGAAACAAATGTAAAACTCCTTTCCCTACGTAACACATGTCCAGGTTTCCATTTGGAGGTCAACTCATTTTTAAAGAACACTAGGTGGTTTAATTCCAAGTTTTTTTTTTATTATCTAGTGTGCAACAATGCTCTTGTACACTGTGAAGATTTGTCATTCATATTGATTTAATAAAACATTGATTGGTCAGTGGCTAGGCAGTGTGTATAGGTGGACTACCAGAGTAAGAGAATTCTGGGAAGAGGAAAGGCAGAGATGAAATCTCCAGCCAGACACAGAGGAAGAAACATAATACTGTCCTGAGATGAGGTACCAAGGCATGCTGCTAAACATAGATAAGAAATATGGGTTAATTTGGGTTGTAAGAGCTAGTTAGTAATAAGACTGAGCAATAAGCCAAATAATTTATAATTAATATAAGCCTCTGTGTCTTTATTTGGGATTAAAGTATTTTGGAACCAGGCAGGACAGAAAAATCCATCTAAAATTGTCCAATGTGTCTCTGTAGTTGTTATTCTTTTCTCTCTAACATTTAGAAAATTCAAAGTTAACAAAGCATTAAGCAATCTGTTTCTGGGGTCCTTATTATTCCTTTCTGTTTATTTAGCATATCCTTTAGAGTTCTATTTGATATTTCTATATTTGCCTGGCCTTTAGGATTGTGGTATATCTGCAATATGCTTCATCATAAAATAAGCAAAATATGTTTCATTTTCTTAGGGATATATGCTCTAGCATTGTCTGTCTCTATTTGTCCAGGTATACTTAATGTTAGCTATAACTTCTAGTAAATGTGTCATTACTGAATCAGCCTTTTCTGAACTCAGTTGACCATTGAAAACTTGAAGAGAGATCAATAGTGTGGTGTACATATTTTAATTTCCCAAATTCTACAAACTGTAATTGTAGTGGAGTTTGATTGTAAAAAGAACAAGTAGGACATTTGCTTACAATTTCCTAGACTTGTTGTCATGTGTTGAAAAAGTCTTTTTTTATTTTGAACATTTGCTATTGATTTGATATTTTATGAAATTCTGACACCTTCAGCATATTTCTAATCAGTAAGTGATCAATTTCTGCATAACTTGTACTAGAGGAAAACACATACAGGATTGGATGTGTGTTATGTATGTATGATAATTAATATTCCTAATTATATCTTGTAATGGAAAAACATAATAATGTCAATTATTTACCAGCTGGTAAAAATTGAAGGATTTCCCATATGCAACACAAATCTTTCCACATAATGTGAACCCATTACTATGTTGAGAGGGTCTATAAATTTCATTAATATCATGAGAATAGCATATAAGTATGACTCTTGGACAGATTCATACATGTAGATCCAATTTACTTAAATTTTCATATTTGTATGCTGCCTTTCCTGTATAGAGTGTAGGAGCTCCAGAAATTGGTGTTTCCTATACAATGAAAGGAATAATCCAGATGCTTCCAATTATAAGTTTAAATCTCTTGCTTTTGGGATATTTGTTGTAAATATCTATGAAAAATTGCTGCAACCTTTTCACAGGGTTCACGTTCTGCTTGTAATTTGTAAATTTCATTATTAGCAAATTATAGTATAATTTCTGCTGGGTCTATTCATGCAAGTTGTAAAGGTGTCAATTTTCCTTTTAGATTAATTCAGAGATCTTTTCCAAAGAAGTTTTATTTTTTACTCAGTTTATGTGATAAAAATTTCCATTCTATGATAATATCTTCCATCTGCATTAAAATTCACATGGGGAATGCTCAGATGGCAATATGAACAGAATGCATTTAAGCTTCAAATCCATATGATCCATATGTACAATCTGTCATTTCTCTTCCTCCATAGATAATTTTCTCTCAGTATTAGCTGATAATATTTTGGCTATTCAATTCCTTGTCTCCCACTAAGGTTACTTATTTCATCAGTACCTATCACAATAACAGGCTGTAGATAGCAAACATCTCCTTGCAAGGTTTGAAAGTCATAAAGAAAGATTCTTCAACTGAAATCTCTTAATGTTCACCTTTGGGTCTATAATTTTTTGTAAACCATTGTATGCTTGAACAATTAATTGAGTCTCCTGTTTGTATTTATTTCAGGAGAAATTTGTAATCCCCAACAAGACAAATTCTCTTTACTTCTTCCAACATTCTTCCCAAACTACATTAGAATCAGATAGTAAAATATCATCCATGTAACAGTAAACTCTAGATAGAGGAAATTAATTACACATCAATTACAAGAGCTGCTTTGCAAAATATTGGCCCAGGGAGGTGCTATTTAACATTCCCTAATGGGAGAACTTTCAATTGTTATCTCTTAGTAGGCTGAGAATTATTATAAGTAGGCACTGTGAAGACAATTTTTTCTGTCCTTTTCTTGTAAAGGTATAGTTTAGAAATAATCTTTTAAATAAGTATCTGTAGGTGACCATATTTAATGCAATAGAAAACACAAAGTGGTTACAGACTGTAGAGATTACATTGTCTGAATCACCTTATTTATAGCTCTTAGATCTGTTACCACTGTTCATTCTCCAGATCTTTTTAACAACACATACAGGAGATTTCCAGGGACTGATGGATTCTTCAGTATGTTGAACATTTATTTGCTTCAACTGTTTTAAAGCCTGTAGTTTTTCTGCTTTTAAATTCCATTACACAACCAATACGTATTTTTCTGTCAATAATTTTTAAGGTACAGATTTTGGTGCCTTTGAACGATCAACAGCTGCAGTGTCCTGTTCTTGTACAACTTGAATTAGCATTTTCAAAAGTCAGAAATTCTATTATTATATTTCTATTATTTGTCTCAACTTGGTTATCATTGTATTTATTGCTGAAGCTAATCTTTGTAAAAAAATTTCATGATAGCTTCCTTTGGGCCCTGTGTAACTTTCATAAATGACTCAATATTTTTCCTACTTCTCCAATTCTTTCCCAAGCATTAGAAGCTGCTGTGCTGCATAAAAGAGTATGATACTATCATGTAGAAATTGTCTTTCTATAGTAGCATAGTCTAATTCTCAAAGAAGTTGATCTTGGGAGATTTCAGTACCTCTACTCAGTTATTTAATGGTCTTAACCTCTTCTTTGAATCAGATACTCCATTGAAATAAAGGACCTAGCTCTAAAGCAGCTTTAATAATGTTTCTCCTGTGTCTAGGGATAATTCTGTTGCAAGATGACCACGAGTTTAACATCTGTTTCACAAATGATGAATGTGTGTTATGTGAAAATATCACTTCCTTGAATCACCTTAAATCTAACTGCCACAGAAACACAATCAACTTTTATAGAGCTTCCATCATTGGCAATTCCTGTAAGATTCCTGGATATATTAAGGTTGGTTGTTTGAAAACCTTAGGCTATTCCTCTTTAACCTTATAATGAAATGCTTAAATTCATTCTCCTTTAAATTTCTCTGTCTATGTTTGAATATCTCTATGGTTTGTTTTGAGACCTGTATCTTGGAATTCATATCAACCAACTTTTTGAGAGATAAACCAAGAATTACCAAACCAACAAAAGGATTATCACAATGATAATTAGCATTATGTCAGTTTTGTTGAAGTTGATTATTCCCTCACTCAGTTGTTCCAATTTTAAAATATGCATTAAAAACACATAACTTTCTCTATTGTAACTGTGTTTCCCACTATTTAACATAGGGAAAATACTCTGTTTTAAATAATTGATTCTCTTAAGAACTTCCAATTTTCTCACTGATGGTGAGTCTGACTATTGCTGCATAGAACAATGTAAGCCTGACCCTATTTCAAGGCAGCTAGCTAGTTTGGCATCATCCTGAGTAAGTGATCCAGGAGAATCCCACCAGGAGAGAAGTAAAATCTAATGCTTGGTGTGGTTTCTCCAGCTTTATGTAGCACAGGGATATGGTGGCAGGTGCAAAGTCACAGGCAACTAGCTTTTTAGTGAATTCATACCCCCATGTCGAAGGTCAGATATAGCACAAATTCTAGTTGGTCTTAATACTAAACATTCAGAGACGGTTATTGGTGTTAAAGCCAAAGATAAGAAAATCAAAATGGCCAGCCACTAGAGAGTTCTCACCTCTACCAATTCTTAGACCAAAAGGTCAATTCATGAAACCTTACTCACCCAGCTTCCCTCTCTTCCTTCTGTGTATTCCTCTCTAATGCTGGATTAAAGGCATGGGTTCTCAGGTGCTGATATCACCTTTGTGTGAATTCTGTTTTTTAGACTGGATCAATTTTGTGTAGTTCAGGGTAGCCTTGAAATAGCAGGTATCCATTTGCCTCTGTCTCCCACATGCTGGCATTAAAGATGTGCACCACCACTTTCTGGCTTCTATGACTAATTAGTGTGGCTGCTGGGATTAAAGGTTTGTACAACAACTGTCTGGTCTCTATGACTATGGCTAGTTTTGAACTCTGATCTTGTTACATCATAAAAAGTATCACAACAAGAAGTTAAAGGAAGACAATATTTTTTAAAAAATATTATATGTTGCTGCTTTTAAAATCAAATGACTTACTGTAGCCCTAGAATGGACAAAATAGACTAAAAAGACATGATCCATAGTAAACACTAAACAAATATTAGATATATTTATTAGCATAAGTTACTTGATATACATATAAACCTAATAAAACAATTTTACATATTGGGTAAATGAACAGAGCACATATTTATAACAGATTAACAAAATAAATGAACATAAAATAAATTCAATTATTTTAAAACTGTATATCACTTTCACAAAATAATAAATTTACCAAGAAAACATTTCTGAGTGTTGATACAAGAGAAATAGACTTTTCAAGTTCCTGAATTAAAAATGAATTCCAAATATAGTATGTCCTTTGGATTGTTTCATCTTTTCTCTAACAAGCAGGTAGATGTTAATATGTAAATTAAAGTATATCTTCATTTTTGTTCTTGTAACCAAGCAATTTAGAGTTCATCTGTCACCTAATGTAATTGAGACAGAATGTTTAAATGAATGAAAATGTGCCTCTCAGCTTTACAAGTCAAAAATTAATTAATTAATACTAGAGGCAAGATTACTGCTCATGTTGTTCTGAGGAATTGAGCATTACTTATTTCTTTTTGAGAAACAATATTGTGAAAAAAAGGTGAGGTAGGCATATGGTAAGATACTAATTCTCATATGGAAGAGACTCACTTTTATTAAACTTATTTTCATTTAATACAAAGCTCATAGATGTACTGAGCTATTGAATATGATGTTGATGATCTTAAATAATACAATTAATTATACTCTTTAAATAGATATGCCAATGCATGCATTTTCTTATTTATAGAGTTAGCATATGAAAATCTATTTATGCATTATTTCCAGTTATGGTTACTGATTATTTCTTGGTGTCATTTTGACAATGCACTTTTCAATTCTTTGAGTCTTTTCTTCTAAATATGGTGTTGTGATTTATGATATTATGAGTTAAAAGACAGATTCCTACCTGGAATTATGGACCTCAAGAACTTGGAACCAATAAATATTTAATAAACCCACCTAAAACTCCTGTCACTAAACATTAATTCATTTGCTAATTTACTCAGGAATACTCACTAATTGCTTACTCTATTGGGATCCTCATGTGCGTAAAGTGGTATGCGAATGGCCAGCGAGAAAGCAGTTAGATTTCTCGCTCATAACATTTTCCTAATTGTGTTGTTATATACATGTTTTTTTTTGTTTTTCTAGACATGGTTTCTCTGTATTGTTTTGTATCCTATCCTGGAACTCGCTCAGTAGACCAGGCTTGGTCTCAAACTCATAGAGATCTACCTGCCTCTGCCTCCCGAGTGCTGGGATTAAAGGCATGTTCTACCAATGCCCAGCTATATACATAATTTTATAATTTAAAATATAAAGAAGATTTAGGAGTATGTATCCATTTTTGAACATTTGATTAGCTTGAATTTGACACTGGCAATCTCTTTCCACCCCTGGAAAAAAGTAATTAATTACATTTAAAATAAATTTAAAACTTAATAATATGGATTGTTAGTTAGATAAATGTGTCAAGGAAAAATCACAAAAACAGATAAAATTTTCAATTAACATTATTCATAGAATACTTCAGATACCTAATATCCATAGCCCAAAACAAGCATAAGATAAACATGGTATGAAACAGAATCCTTGTTAGTACTTGGATTCCAATATATGATGGATATATTAAAACTGAAGTTATTCTTACTTGCATGATTGTTTACAATTTATTCACTTTTATTATGAATAATTTCACATTTATGAGATATCTCTAACCTCATTTATATCTTGATTCTGAAGAGAATTAATGTTTTACAATGTTATTGGCCCAAACCCACAAAGTCATGACCTATTGCTGATAATGAAGATTTTACTTAACATTCTGTGGTGCCTGGTTGAAATGTCATCCACCATTGTACTGCATCACCAGTAAAACTCTCTTTATATGCATATCCTCAAAAGTTTCTTTAGTTTAGGCTTTAGATTGCCCTTTTAAAAGGCATTTCAAATTAGCTGCTTCACCCCTTATTGTCTCCGCTAGCCCCTCCTACCATTTCCCTTCTCAAATGGGAAGAACGGAACAGGAAGTATTATGTTGGGGAAGTCAGCAGAAATTAATTGCAGTTAACCTTCTCAAGAAATGGAAATGTCATAGTATTGTAATCCCGTACAGAACATCTTTCTTTAATAAAAATAATTTATCAGATGCTACCCCATGGCATTTCATATGAGCCCCCAAACAGAATATATCCTAACTGGATCTGTCTTTGTACACTTACATGGCTGCTTGCTGCTTGGCATTCTTCCAAACATCTTATTTCTCCTTCTTCTTGCCTCAAGTCATCCATAGAGACTCTATGTCCCAAACAGAGCTGATGAGCAAGATTTCTTGCCATTTGCTTTCCCAAGATTTTCATTATGGTTAGCATTTATACATAAGTATTGAATCATTTAAAATTCAAATTCTAAACATACACTAGCATATTTGGTTTATTACTACTTACTTTTTCTTGTGAACAATTTCCCCATATTATCCCTGACTAGCTTTTCCTCTACTTCATATTGTATTTTGTGCTCACAGTATACTTTTTAACTTTAGACTTTAAACTTTAGCATGAATATCTATATTGAATGAAACAATGGAATTGGAATCAAGTCCTTTATCCTTCATTAAAGCTTAAGCTATTTCGACATCAACTAGTTAATATGCTATTATATCGGTTAGCCTGAACCTTCTAAAAACTCTTATTATTTATAAGTTATTCATATCATTATTTTTCTTCCTGGTTGAAACTTCATTAGGTCTACCTGTATCTCCTGTCTTCTTCCTTTGATGTTTGTAGAACCTGTTTGAGGGTTTTACTTTAGTTTCAAAAGGACCCCACAATTAGTTTTAGATTTCTATTTATAAAATGCACAGTATAATTCAGACCCAAACACATGTAAAAATTTTAGATATTGGATTTTATTCACCAAATTAAGCCTAAATTCAGATCAACCATATTCCCTTGTCACTGGCTTCCATACAATGAGCCAAATAACACTTAACTCAGTTAGAGTCATATGGGGTAGTGTGCAATAAACTGTGCAAACACTGAATGAAACATTTCATCCCCTTTAGTTACTAGAGAACTTCTAGTGTGTGTTAAATCTGTAAGCTGGTCCCACATTTCCTTTGGTGATCCAAAATGTCTTCTGGCCAGAGCACCCACCCCTCTAACAATATTTTGTTAATTTTCTATACCTAACTTCATAATCTGGAATCAGTAATTAGATAGACTCTAGATAGCCCCTATGCAGAAGGAATTGGGAATAGGGTGGGAGGATGGGGGGGATGGTGGGGGGTGCAGGAGGAGGGGAGGGAGAGGGAAATGGGATTGACATATAAAACAAGCTATTTAAAATTAAAATAAAATTTAAAAAAGAAAATCTGTGTAATGCCTTTCTGACACTTTACCAGTTTTATTGATTTCCTCAATTGTTGAACAAGTCTATTCACTGAGCCCAGGATCCTATTTTTAAAAGGAAATAGCCATATAAGATTTGGCATAAATTTCCCTCTTCTCAAAGTGTAAATTTAATAAAGAAGAAAGTTTTCACAGTTCATTGTGACTCAATTCCTCAGGCTACAAGAGTTAATTAGAACTGGAGAACTATGGTTCAATATTATAGGATATGATAGAACATATATAGAACTTTGTCCTTTTACTCTAGTGATAAGGTGATCATGAAATGACACTACAAAACTATGCATATAAAATCTGAAGTAACATAGATATTATGACTACATAATAATATAGATTTATTTGGCTACATAATGCTAGTCTTTTCTGCAGAAATAAACTCTAGGAAGATGTGGACTTTCCTGTGTTAACTTAGTATTCCTAATACTTAGAAAAACTCAAACAAAGATTGTATCACATCTTTGTCTGTCCTGCCAGTAAGGCACCCAAATAATGACATGGAGACTTATTATTAAATATGAAAGCTTTGCCTTAGGTTAGGCTTGTTCCTAAGTAGCACTTATAAGTTAAATTAACCAATTTCTATTAATCACCATTCTGTCACCTACTCCGCATCCTGCTGTCTCGTTGTCTCCTTGTGTCTTTCTCGCACATCTATATTCCTCCTCCTTCGTTCTCTTTCTGCCCAGAAGTCCCACCTATAACTCCTGCCAAGCTATTGACCATGTACCTTTTTGTTACACTGTCATGTAGTTTTTATTACACTAATAATGGCAATATATTTTGAAGCAGAATACAAATGTCCCACAACAGCTGACACAGAAACAACCTCCAGTAGGTGTACTTAAAGGAATGAAATGAAAACACAGATATTATGATTTTAGATCCTTTAAAATATTAAATATACTTATTTAATATGTATTCATGTGTCAAACAAAGTATACAATATGCAGTTGTTCAGAGTAATAGGTGTGTGGCATGTGTGGTTTTTTTTCTCTTTAAATATTGCCTTTTTAAGAGCTTAATTAAGAAGTTATAGATACCATCTGCATGATGTTGAATTGTCATGGTTTGTGGTTCGGGTATATTTTTAACTTTTTAAAATAAATATTTAAAAATTAGAAACAGTCTTATTTTACATTTCAATCCCATTCCTCTCTCCCTTCCATCCTCCCATGCCCCCCACTACTGCCCTTCATCGAGTCCCTCATCCTCTCCCCAGGGATGGTGAAGCCTTCCCTAAGGGATCATTAAAGACTGTCAAGTCATTTGAGGAAGGGCCTCAGACATCTTCTGTATATCTAGGTTAAGAGAGTATCCCACCATAGGGAATGGGCTCCCAGGTCCATTCATGCACCAGAGATAAGTACAGATTCCTCTGCCAGAGGTTCTATATACTGCTTCCTAACTGACACCAATGTTCAGCAGGCATGATTCAGTCCTATGTTGGTTCCCCAGTTATCAGACTTGGGTCCATGAACTCCCACTTGTTCAGGTCATTTGTTTCTGTGTGTTTCCACAGCCTAGTCTTGACCCCCTTGTTCATCCTTTCTTCCTCTATAGACCTGGATTCCAGGATTTAGGATCTCTGCTTTTGCTTCAATCAGCTCCTGAATGTGGGATCTAGGTTAGTATTTAAGGTAGTCATCATTCTCATAATAAGGAAAGGGCACTTAAGGTAGCCTCTCCACTATTGCTTAGATACTGAGCTGGGGTTATCCTTATGTATTTCTGGACATTTCCCTAGTGTCAGATTTCTCTGTAAACCAATAATGGCTCCTTCTATGAAGGTATCTCTTTTCTTGTTCTCCTCTATTCATCCCACAACTTAATCTTCCTGATTCCTCTGTTCTCCTACCCAGTCTTCTTCTCCCCTCCTCTTTCTCCTACATCCCTCCTCCTTTCCCACAGGCTCCCAGTTTGTTCAGGAACTCTTGTCTCTTTCCCCTTCTCTGGGGAACCATGTATATGCCTCTTAGGGTCCTCCTTTTTTCCTAGCATCTCTGGAGGTATTGATTGTAGGTTGGTAATACTTTTCTCTATGTCTAATATCCATATATATGAGTGAGTCCATACAATGTTTGTCTTTCTGTGACTGAGTTACCTCACTAAAGATGGCTTCTTCTAGTTCCATCCATTTGCCTGTGAATTTCAAGATTTCCTTGTTTTTTCCCACTGATTAGTACTTCATTGTGTAAATGTACCACATTTTCTGTATAAATAATTCAGTTGAGGGTCATCTAAGTTGCTTCCAGGTTCTGGCTATTACAAATAATGCTGTTATGAATACAGTTGAACAACCATGCACAGTAAAGAAGACATCACCATTCCTGACTACAAGCTCTATTTTAGAGCTATAATAATGAAAACAACTTGGTATTGGCACAAAAAGAGACAGGTAAACCAATGGAAATTAATTGAAAACACTGATATTAATCCACATACCTATGACACAAGATTTTGACAAAGAGGCTAAAATTTTACAATGGAAAAAAGAAAGCATCTTCAACAAATGGTACTGGCATAACTGGATGTCTACATGTAGAAGATTGTAGATAGATCCACATCTATTACCATGAACAAAACTTAAGTCCAAATGGATCAATGACCTCAAAATAAATCCATCCACACTGAACCTCTTAGAAGGGAAAGTGGGAGGTAACCTTGAACAAATTGGTACAGGAGACCACTTCCTGATCTTAATGCCAGTAGCACAGACACTGAGATAGGCAATTAATAAATGTGACCCCAGAAACTGAGAGACTTCTGTAAGATAAAGAACACAGTCACCAAGATAAAATGGCAGCCCAAGAATGGGAAAAGCTATTCACCAACCTCACATCCTTCAGAGCAATAACTTCCAAAATATACAAAGAAATCTAGAAGCTAGCCATCAAAATGTCAAATAGTCCAATTAAAAGTGGGGTACAGAACTAAAGAGAGAATTCTCAATAGAGGAATCTAAAATAATTGAAAGGTACTTAAGAAATTGCTCAACATCATTAGCCATCAGGGAAATGCAAATCAAAACAACTCTGAGATATGATATTACACCCATCAGAATGACTTAAATAAAAAACACCAATCACAGTTTATGCTGGAGAGGATGAGGAGAAAATGGAACACTCCTCTACTACTGGTTGAAGTGCAAACACATACAGCCACTTTGGAAACCAATATGGCTGTTTCTCAGGCAAATGGAAATCAGTCTACCACAAGATCCAACAATTCTGCTGTTAGACATAAACACACAGGATGCACATTCATATAATGTGGTTTGGGTTCTAAAGCCAAATAAATAATTAAATGTTTGAGGAGAATGCTTTCTTAATTCAAATTTTACTACTTGTTGACCTGTATATGAGACTAACTAGAAGTCACTTCATTATTGGTTAATACATTATTTACAGACAGTAGAAGGAAGTATGAATCACTAAGGTTCTAAGGTTCAATTCGCCCTGGCATGTAGTATGTCATAGGAAATGTCTCCAGGTTATGCTTGTTCATATATGCTACACCATCTCCATAATCTATCAATCTGTCTCTATATATCTTTCAATCACATATCCATTTGTTATTTATCCTTTTATCTTTCATTCTTAATTCTATAATCTATCACTCAACCTGTCTTCTATTTATCATATAATTAGTCATATAATTCCTCTGTGTCATTCATTTATATTCAAACTCTTATCTATTCATATGTCACTTCTTTGTCATCTAGTTTCCTTTGTTTCTTGTTATTTCTGCTATGCTCTACCAAACTACTGTGAATTTCAATAGTTTTAGTGAGTACAAATATGTTTTATAACCCCTTAAAACAGATGTATTGATACAATAAGTGAATTGTTTTTATCTTATATATCTTGTCTTACATGTGCTTTTACACTTTCTTGTGTGGCTGTGTATTGTTACCAGACATGTTGCTGTGTTCACCTCTGTGACATTATTAGGCAGTTAATTTCTTTTACATTTTTAGTCCTCTCTCATCTTTGTTTACTTTCTGCAATTAATAATTTGTACTTTTAAAGAAAAATTTGTATAAAAAGTCCTAATAAACCATCTGATATATCTTCATGTAAGACACCATTCCCGAAAGGTTTAGATATTATTTTTTATTGCAAGTTCATTCTCTGGCTGAATCTTCTTCATGATCATTTTGAATACATTCAGACATTGAACAGTCTAAGTAAAAAGGTTAATAATTATTTTCTGTAGGAGCAGGAAAAGTTCACATAGTCATATGTCTATATATATATACATATGCTCCAATATCTTTTCAAAAGGACAAAGGGACTCAGAGAGGCCTCCTCCTGCGGTGAAGGACAAAAACTCAAGATAGTATATTCTGACATAAAGTGCATTGCTTTGCCAATCTTTGAAATGTCACTCTGTGGGCAGCCTGCTGCTCTCGGCTGAGAGCCATGGTACCAAGACTGCTAATAAAAAAGAATAAAGGTTAATGAAGGCATTAGGTTATTTATTATCTTGAATAAAAGAGTGAGGTCTTGTCTGGTAATTTGTTCAAGGCATAAGGTCTTGCCTTATTTTGAAAATTGATTCATTCTTTATGCATACTTTTAATTTCAATGGAATGGTTTTCCCATATTTATTAGTTAGTCACTTATATTAAAATGAGTGAAAATTTCAGAGAAGTAGATATATGATGAACATGGCAAACAAATCAACAAATCCTTCAGAAAATTCAATTTTAGCACCAGCTGAAAGAACTGTGCCCATTAAGCCTATCCATTGTCTCACAAGAACAGTGAACTGAAAGTAAGTCCCAACACTGTACTTTGACACAGAGACATACAGAAAAAGTGATCTTTTATGAAGATATGTTTACTTTTGGACTTAGATTGGTAGGAATTGTGATTTCATTTAAAGAAAGCAAAGTATGCTATAAAACTAATAATCTTGTCCAATAACAAAATATAAGATGTCCAAAGTCAATCATATCCCCAAGGAATAATCTCATTTTAAAATTTTTTTCTCATCAAGCTGCACAGATCTGCAATCCTTGCCTAGTAACAGCATGTTAACCATGCAGAATATACAAAAAATGTGTAAGTTTTTATTCAAATTCAGGATAAGAGCTTCCTGAATTTAAAACCCAATGTTGGAAGTGTTACCTTTGTTGTATATGGCTATGCCAGACACCTTAGGTTTGTTCTTGTCAGTAGTCATTTGAAGTCTCCTTTTTGCTTGAAAACTGATGACCCTTGTATTCCACATACTATGCTGCTATCTTAAAATTGAAACAAATCTGCCTGATCAAAACCTAAATTATGCATTTCTTACTTTAAAGATGTGTAGTGTTTTAGATTCTGGATGTATAAATGCCTAATTTCTGAGTTTGAGATTGTTTTCAGGGTTTATTCCTTAATGGGAATAACGTAATGGGAGTCAGATTGTTGGTAACATCAATTCTTGAACAAAGTAATGTTGTTAATTACCTTCTGAAAAATATCCTACTACTAGGTCTGTTCAGACCACTCTTCAAAAAATATTCTTAGATAGTAAATGTGAGCCAGTAATCTTTCAATATTAAAGATTATCCAGAAAAAAACATTCCTAAAATCTCTGTTATGTATATCAGAAATATTTAAATAATCATTCAAAAATTAATTTCTCTAAAACTTTGTAGAGAGATTACCAAAAATGATGTATTTACACATAATGTATAACCCTATGAGTGATCAAACATGTTTTCAGATCAAATAAACATTACTACTACAGAAGTATGATTCTTATTATTTTATGAGAGTGTGGAAGAATATAGTTGATATGAGAATTGTTAATGTCTATTCCAGCTCTCCTGAGAAGGGCAGAACTTTCCAATATCCTGGGACTTCATGTGTAGCCCATAGATTCATAGAACTCTTTTCCTTTGGGAAGTGAGATATTTCATGGTGGTCTAATCATTAGGATTTGGTATTCTCTCTATGACCAGTGAAATGTACAGACAAAGTGTGTGTGTTATTTGTAAGTAAAACTTCTAGGTATTTCAATGACCTGTTCTATTTCTCTGAAATTGGAAAAGGGCTTCCTATCCAGCCCTTCTCATAACAAGAGTTACATGGCGTACAGCTGACCCATGTATGAGACAGATAAGGTGAGAAATAATTATGTTATGCACCATGTGTCAGACTGTTGACCCTTGTTAATACATAGTTGTAGCATTCTTGTGTCTAGATGCGCTAACAAATGTTATAGTGAAAACTGAGACACAGAACATTTCTTCTACTAAAACGACTGAAGCAACAATAACAAAAATACTCAGCATAACAAATGTAATTTTTGCTCAACCTGTAGAATTTTTCTTTTCAAATGATTACTATCCACAAAAGTCAGAAGCCTTCCTCTTCAGTGTCATTTAAACACAGTCTCAGCATTTCTGGAGTGGGTTGGGTAACTCTGCTTCAAAAATCTCAAAACATTTACTACTCCCGGACAGTTTAAAAAATCTAGTACTTTTAAAAGTGTAAGCACGTAGCCCAGAAGAACTTCACAAGATGTCATAAAAATAAAATCATTCTCTTTCATTATTAGTAGAAATATGATGGATAATAATACCATATAATAATATAAAACAGTTCTTAGTCATTTTTATGTGTGGAAAAAGTAAGAAAACAGTAAACTACAACTTAGTTACACAAAAGGATGCTGTCTATAAGACATTCTTTAAATGACTATTAGAGAAGACAAGGAACATATTTTTACAGTGAGAGAGATAGCAATGTCTTTCAAGTATATGTCCAGACCCAGTCTATTAGTGTACAGGGAAAGTCTTTACTCTTCACAACATCTCAGCTTTTCTACAACTAGTTATATATCCTTGGTCTACCAAATTAATTCTTCAAAGATTCATCTTGTTCTTTTACAAAAATCATATTGACATAATAAACATAGCAATTGCAATAGTAATAATACTAACCATAGTAAAGACAATAGCATCCATCTTGTAGTGTTACTATGGTCACAAAATCTCTCAAAAACATGCTATACTTTTGAACATTGTGAATGCTGAATAAAAATTAATCGCCAGGCTTTAATGGGTAATTTTAAGCCCACGTCTCACATGTGAATCAGGTTGAATTAAGTAGGTCATAGAACAAAACAAAAAAAAAATAATACATAAAGGTAAATGAAGGAAACATGACTGAAAAAGGATTATAGAGACAACAGGAGCTTAAAGGTGGAGAGGGAGAATTTACAGTAACCAAAATGCCTTTTCCCTGTGTGTGAAATTGTTAATAAAATTTAAAAAGTTATAACAAATTGGTGACATTCTTAAAACATAACAAATTAAAATGTTTTAACATTTCTTTTCCCCTCTTTTTTAAAATGTAAATTAGAAACAAGCATGGCAATAAATAGGGATCTATTTGCAGTCTTCTACATGCCAGCATCCAGTTATGCCAGCACCAGTTATTGAAGATGCTTTCTTTTTTCCATTGTATGCTTCTTTGCCAAAGATCAGGTGTTCATAGTTTTATGAGTTAATATCAGGGTCTTCAATTTGATTCCATTGGCCTACCAGTCAACTTTTGTGCCAATACCAATCTGTTTTGATTACTATAGCTCTATAGTAGAGCTTGAAATCAGGGATGGTGATGCTTCCTGAAGTTCCTTTATTGTATAGGATTGTTTTGGCTATCCTGGGTCTTTTGTTTTTCCATAAAAAGTTGAGAGTTGTCCTTTCAAGATCTTTTAAGAATTGTGCTGGGATTTTGATAGATATTGCAATGAATCTCTAGATTGCTTTTGGTAAGATAGCCATTTTTACTATGTTGATCCTACCTATCCGAGAGCATTTAAGATCTTTCCACTTTGTGGTATCTTCTTTAATTTCTTTCATTAATTACTCAAAGTTTTTGCAATATTGGTCCTTCACCTGTTTGGTTAGAGTTACCCCAAGATATTTTATGTTGTTTGCAGCTATTGTAAAGGGCGATGCTTCTGTGATTTCTTTCTCAGCACATTTAAGTCCAAATGGATCAAAGACCTCAACATAAATTCAGCCACACCGAACCTCTTAGAAGAGAAAGTGGGGAGTACCTTTAAACGAATTGGTATAGGAGACTGCTCCTGGGACATAACACCAGTAGCACAGACACTGAGATCCACAATTCATAAATTGGACCTGCTGAAACTGAGAAGCTTCTGCAAGACAAAGGACATGGTCAACAAGACAAAACAACAGCTCACAGAATGGGAAAAGATATTCACCAACCCCACATCTGACAGAGGCCTGATCTCAAAAAATTAAAAAGGATTCAAGAAGTGAGTCTCCAAAACACTAAATAATCCAATTGAAAAATGGGGTACAGAAGCAAATAGAGAATTCTTAATGAAGGAGTCTAAAATGGCTGACAGACACTTAAGAAAGTACTCAGTATCCTTTGCCATCAGGGAAATGCAAACCAAAACAACTCTGAGATACCATCTCATTCTTGTCAGAATGGCTAAAATCAAAAATACCAATGACAGTTTATGCTGAAGAGGATGTGGAGAAGGGTAACACTCCTCCACTGCTGGTGGTAGTGCCAACTTGTACATCCACTTTGGATCAGTATGGAGATTCCTCAGGAAAATGGGAATCAGTCTACCACAAGATCCTGCAACTCCACGCTTAAGCATTTACACAAAAGAAGCACGTTCATACAAGGACATATGTTCAGCCATGTTCTTATCAGTATTATTTGTAATATCCAGAAACTGGAAGCAACCTAGATGCCCCACAGGTGAAGAGTGGATAGAGAGAATGTGGTACATTTACTCAATGGAGTACTACTCAGCCGAAAAAATAACAATGGAATCTTGAAATTTGCAGGCAACTGAATGGCACTACAAGAAACCATCCTGAGTGAGGTAACCCAGTCACAAAAAGACAAAAATGGTATATACTCACTCATATATGGATTTTAGACATGGAGCAAGAAATTGCCTGCCTACAATCACAATACTAGAAAGTCTGGGAAACAGGGAAAAACCTAAGAGAGGTATGCATGGCACCCTAGCAAAGGGGAAAGTGACAGAATCTCCTGAAGGTATTGAGAGAATGGCAGGAGCAGAGAGGGAGCTGGGAGAAAGACAGGAGGAGAAGAGAAGGAGAGAGTAGGTCATGGGGGGGCACGAAGACTGAGTTAGTGAAGAGTAGAGTAGGATGAGAGAAACCATAACAAAGCTAGCCATTAGAGATTTCAGGAGAGATCTGGAGCTGGTGAGATTTTCAGAAATCTACAAGGATGACACCAATTGGCAATCAAAGCAATAATAGAGAGGCTATTTTAAATGTCCTCCCCCAATAATGAGATTGATGGCTACCCTATATGCCATCCTAGAATCTTCATCCAGTGGCTGAGGGAAGCAGAGGCAAACATCCACAGCCAAACACTAAGCTGAAATCCTGGAACCCAGTTGCAGAGAAGGAGGTGTGATGAGCAAAGGGGTCGAGACTGGGCAGGTAAAATGCACAGAAACAACTGACCTGTACAAGGGGAAGACATGGACCCCAGCCTGATGGCTAACAGGCCAGCATGGGACTGATACTGAGCCCCTGAACTTGGTGTCAGATAGGAAGCCTCTGCAAACTATGAGGCCATAGTTAGTAGATCACTATTTATCCCTGGTGTCCAAATGGACTTTGGGAGCCCATTCCACATGAAGGAATGCTCTCTCAGCCTGAACACATGAGTGTGTCTAAGCCCTGTCTGAGATGATATGAAACACTTTGGAGATCCCCCATGGAGGGCCTCACCCTCAGTGGCCAGCTGAGGGTGGATTGGATGGGGGGTTGGTGGAGTAGGTTGGGAGTGGGGGAGAAGAGGGAGAGGGAACTGGAATTTACATGTGAAGCAAGCTTGTTTCTAACTTAAAAAATATCATTTCAAGGAATAAAAATAAATAAAAACCAAGCTTCGTTTACATGTCAATCCCAGTTCTCTAAACCTCACCTCCTCCCCTGATCCCCACTGACCCCGTATCCCATCTGCTTTTCTGCTTTCCAGGGAGGGTGAGGGCTTCCATGGGGAATCTTCAAAGTCTATCATATCATTTGGAGAAGGGTCTATAACCTCTCTCATGTGTCTAGGCTGAAAGAGCATGCCCTCATTTGGAGTGGGCTCTCAAAGACCATTCAGGTACTAGGGATAAATACTGGTCCACTTCCAGAGGACCATTGATTAACCAGACCTCCAAAATGATATCCTCATTCAGGGTTTCTGAAACAGTCCTATGCTGGTTTCCCAGCTATCAGTCTGAAGTCCATTAGCAACCCCTTGTTCAGGTTAGCTATTTCCGTGGGTTTCTCCAGCCTGGTCTTGACTCCTTTGCTCAACACTCCTTCTCCTCTGCAACTGGATTCCAGTGTTCTGCTCATTGTTTAGCTTTGGGTGTTTGCCTCTGCTTCCATCAGCTACTAGATGAAGACTCTAGCATGGTATATAAATTAGTCATCAATATCATTATCAGAGAAAGCCATAAGGTTGTTTCTCAACTATTGCTTAGATTATAAGTTGGAGTCAGCCTTGTAGACCTCTGGACATTTCCTTAGTGTCTAGTTTCTCTTTAAACTGTAATGGCCTCCTCTATTATGATATCACTTTTCTTGCTCTCCTCTATTCTTCCCTGACTTGATCTTCCTGCTGTCTCCTGCCTTCCTTTCCCCTTGTCTTCT
The DNA here is from genome assembly GCF_017639785.1 of Mesocricetus auratus. Classification (NCBI taxonomy): domain Eukaryota; kingdom Metazoa; phylum Chordata; class Mammalia; order Rodentia; family Cricetidae; genus Mesocricetus; species Mesocricetus auratus. Next base: position 39,123,061 of record NW_024429195.1, read on the forward strand.
CCCCTTCTCTTTCTCCTAACTCTCTCTCCCCTCCCACATGTTCCCAATCGCCTCAGGAGATCTTGTCCCTTTCTCTTTCTCCTGGGGACCATGTCTGTCTGGCTCTCTTAGGTTCTTCCTTGTTTCCTAGCTTCTCTGGTGGTGTGAATTATATACTTGTACTACTTTCTTCTATTTCTAAAATCCTGTATGAGTGAGTATATACTATTTTTGTCTTTTTGTGACTGGGTTGTCTCACTCAGGATGGTTTTCCTTGTTCTATCCATTTGCCTGCGAATTTCAAGATTCTATTTTTTTATTTCCACTGTGTACTACTGATTGCCATTTTCCAAAGCATCTGTACCAGTTTGTACTCCTACTAGCAGTGGAAGAGTGTTCCCTTTTATCCACATCCTCTCCACCACAAACACTCATTGGTATTTTTTATTTTAGCCATTCTTACAGGAGGAAAATGGTATCTCAGATTTGTTTTGGTTTGTATTTCCCTGATGACTAAGGTTGTTCAGCACTTTCTCATGTGTGTCTCAGCTACTTTAGATTCTTCTATTGAGAATTCTCTAGTCAATTCTGTACACCACTTTTAATTGGATTATTTGGTTTTTGGTGACTAGCTTGTTGAGTTCTTTGCACATTTTGGAAATCAGCCCTCTGTCAGATGTGGGGTTGGTGAATATCTTTTCCCATTCTGTGGGCTGCAGTTGGTAGCCAAAATAACCCTGTACAATAAAGGAAAGTCCTGAAGTATCATCATCCATGCACTATTATAGAGCTATAGTTCTGAAAACAGCTTGTTATTGTCACAAAAATTGACAGGTAGACCAATGGAATTGAATTGAAAACTCTGATATGGACCCACATACCTATGAACACCTGTTTTTTGACAACCTATAATTATACATGGAAAAAAGAAAGTATATTCAACAAATGGTGATGGCATAACAGCATGCTGGCATGTAGAATACTGCAGATAGATAAATATCTATTGCCATCACAAAACTTAAGTCTAAAAGGATCAAAGACTTCAACTTAAATGCAGCACTCTGAACCTCTTAGAGAGAAGGTAGGAGGTATCCTCAAATGAATTGTAATAGGAGACCACTTCCTGAACATTTGGGTTAAACTTTTTGATTGACTCTCGGCAAGAGAACAGTATATTTTACTCTACAGTGAATTTTCATTAGATCAGATAAAAGTACAAGGAATGATATTTGAAGAACAGAATACATGAAACAATTGGGTAAAGGGAAAAAAGTTGGATCTCTGTAAAGCTAGATCTTCAACAAGTACCTTTAAAAATTACCATCGATAATAAATTTTTCACTTACATTTCAATGTATTTTTCTTTTATTTGTTTGATCATTTTTGCTGATTTTACTAATTAAATTGCTTTCTGACCTTATTATACTTGTATAAATACATGTTAATTAGTCTCACATCCCATCCCTCTTCCCTAAATTCATGGCATTCTGTTTTGTTTTATGACCCAATGGTATGAATATGAATTGTTTTGAAGTAGTCTCATGCAATCCAGGCTGGCATTTAAAGTGATACCAAGCTGAGACTGGCCTTGAACTCCCTATCCTCTTGCCTCTGTCTCCAATACACTGCCATAGCAGCCATGTGTCATTATTCTTATTTTGACTTCAGTTTTTTTTTCATTTTACAAAAGAAACCCACTCTCATACTGCTTAGCATTTAAAGACAGAGTGAAAATGATGAATTCAGTTGATGTTGCTGTTTTCATAATATGTCATGAATTACAGAATGTCTCCAGGGTTCCTTCTGCTAGTGCCTAAAAGTCAGTGATGTGCTCAGAGGAGCCTATGACAATGGTTAAGTTGATTTGCTTTTGGAAACCAGTGTGAATAAACTCTTGTCTATTTCATGCTTCTGGAACAGCTCTACCAGATTTATTTTTATCATGTGAAAAGCACAACATATGGCATACAATTTAATAATTAAAATTATGATCATTTCTCTTCAAAATAAGGAAAATGGAAACCAGCAGAAATCTACTTGACAGCTAAGAATAAACCATCATAAATTTCATGGGGGCATGTATTAATTGAGATAATGATGCTCAGTTCAGTTTCCTCCAGGAAGTATTTATTAAGCAACTATTTGCCAGACAGAATAAGTTTCAGGAATCATGTAATACATTCTGCAGGCTCTTTATACTTTCATGAAGTTTAAACTGTTTGGGGAAGCTAAGGATATATGAATTTCAAAATATTGTGATTACAATAGTAATTAGCAGCAGAATAGAGAGTATTTTCACATGCTTACTGAGAAGAAACTATAGCTGTCTATTTCAGAACTATTTTTTCAAGGCATTTGTACAGCAAGCAGCATGAGGAGATGGAGATAATGTCTTACTCTGCATGAAAGGATGCTGTGCTCCCCAAGTATGAAAATAGAAATATTATCTCCAGAGATAAAGACAGGTTTGCTTTCCATGTAGTGAAAATTAAATTAAATCAATAATACATACTCAGTTGCTTAACTTAGACTGAGACATGTTTTCTTATCAGAGTTTGCATGTACTACTCATTTCCATGAATAACAACTTAGAAGAAATTTCTCTGTTTCAAAATATCCAAAAGACATAACAATTTATTTTGTAACAGAAAAAGCATGCAATGGTTACAAAGAAGCTCTAACCACCAACAGATGTAACTACTCCTGATTCTGAGTAGATTGAAAATTTCCAGTTGCATTAGTAGATGCAATTTCATCTTTGCAGGTTACCATATTTACTGACTGATCAATATCCCTCAATATACATATTGTGAAGAGAAAGGATGCCACATGACAGCTCAAAAAGCAAGAGTAGGAGGCAAAGGGGTGTCACACAAATGCCAACTAACTCAGTGTTTAAGGGACAATTCCCTGATCATTTGAACCAATAACAGTAGTTTTCTTTAATAATTTTTGAATTCATTCTAATAATTCACTTAAAATAGAATATAACCACCTTGTGATTTTTATATTGCTTGAGAGTTTCTGCTGAGGTACATAAGTTGAAGGGAAGAACTTAAACAGAGATAGGAAAAGACCAAGGAAAGATGTAGAAAGAAGACAACAGGAAGTAGTGTATAAGGAAGTCATCAGGAAAGCAACAAAATATAGCAAGGTACAAAAAGAGAACAGAAAGAATAAGCAGTACAAGCAACAGTAAGAATAATAAAACAAAAAACTAAAATTTCACCCTTAGTAAAGTCCTCGTGTGTCTGTCTGCCTGATAGTTCACCTGGTCTGTAGTTCCTCTTTAGTTTATATGACCAGCCAAAGACTCAAAGACTTACCACTCAACAGCACCGTAGGTGAGATTTTGAAATGTTAGAGGTGTGTGTGTGTGTGTGTGTGTGTGTGTGTGTTTCCTTTTGTTTTGCCCCCCTTTTGCTTTCCTTTTCAGCCCCAGAGTTAAGATTTACTCTTGAAGATAGAAAAATCAATTTGAGTGATTCATTCAATGACTCCCTGGATCTCCTCATCTCCCAGCTGCTGAAAACTGGTCCATAAAGCCACAATAAATTCTAGTATTTTGTTCTAATTTAGCATTCATTAGTAGTTTTGGAAGCTTAAATTGTCAGGATTTATTTTTCCAAAATCAATTAAGGTTTGAATTGCACTAATGATTAAAATCAAGTTAGTACAACCTATTGACGATCTTTCTGACAGCTAGCCTGTGAAAACAATATGCACAGGTTTTATTGGCTGAATTCACCTGTGTGCAGCAAATGCTGTCCCTATAATGTAAGGTATGGTGATATATTATTCAGGATTTATTAGAGATTGTCTGAAATTCAGAAAGCAAAGTCAGCCTCAAGCTATAGAGATCAGGCAGTAGTGGTAGCCAGCTTTAATCCTAGGAATCAGGAGACAAAGTCAGATGGATCTCTCTGAGTTCTATGTCACTCAGGGCTACATGACATTGAATCAGTCTAAAAGACTAACAGAGCTCAAGCCATTAATCCCAGAAAAAGAGAGGTATGAAAGATAGGAATCGTGTCTTCAATAGTCAGTCTCAGGAGTCTCTTGCCACTTAAGGAGAGCACAGCAGTCTGAGTGAATCTGAGAAGTGAAGTTGTGCACAGTTCTAGGATTGCCCATTTGGTTTGAGCTGGGTGGAGGTAAGAGCTAGTGGCTGGATACATTGCTTTTCTGATATACAGCTTGAAATTGAAACCCAAATGTCTGGCTCTGGGTCGTTTTTGTATCGTGCTACAATGGGCACCCAACATTAAGGTATGAATTAACAAATAAGCCAGTTTGAGACCATCTGCCCTGGCATAAGCCTGCGCTGCAGACAGAACTCTGGCCTGAGTCCAGGATTCCTGACTGTGTCCCTCCTGCCTGACCAACAGGATTTTCTTTTGTTTTCTCCGCAAAACTTTGAGGAAGTGTGGGTTCTTTTCAGTTGTAGCTTTACTAATCAGTGTTCAGCTGACACCAAAACTTGGGAGGCTTTCAGGCATTTCCTAGAGTCCTTCTACTTTGGAGGTGCTATCAGCCCACAGCCACAAGATAATTCTTGAATCAGCGAAGCTGTGCCTCACATTGTCAGCACATTTGGTAAGTTTATTAAGAATTCTTAAAGAAAGGGATTAGTTGAAAAATAGAGTGTTTCCACATTAAAAATGGAAAACTATTGAAGTGGAGAAAATTATGTCTTTATATGATTACATGGTTTGAAAATGGAAAAAAATAAATGAAGGGATAATCAACATAGCCAGGATTGACATACTATTAATTATCATTTTGATAATCTTTGTTGTCCTTCTGATAATTCTTGGTTTATCTCTAAAAAAATGGTTGATATGCGTGTGAAACTCCAGGCCGTGAAAAAGTTATTAAAACAGATTACAGAGATATTCAAACTCAGACTGATAAATTAAATGGGGAAAATTCAGCATTGAATTTTCATATTAAAATGAACACTCTAAGAGAACCACATTTAATATATCCAGTAACCTCAATAAAGTGCCAAATGAAGGAGATTGTATACATGCTATACGGAAGTATGTGACATTGTGAGATATAGGAAACCAGTGTCTCATATGGCATCCATTCACCATTTGTGAGGAGGATGATAAACAGGTTTTTTTTTCATATTTTTTGCTTGTTTATTTTGTTTTTTTTTAATTTTGGAAGCACTCTTATTTTATATATCAGTCTCCCCATTACCTCGCCCTCCCATTCTCCCATGCACCCAGACCCCCCCAACCCACCCCCAACCACACCCCAAGGATAATGAGGCCCTCCACGTGGGACCATCAAAGTCCCTCTCATCATCTGGGGGAGGACCTAGGCCCTCTTTCCTGTATCTGTATTGCATTAGTATCCTTCCGTAGGGACTGGGCTCCCAATGTCCATTTGTGCACTAGGGATAAACACTGGCTCCACTATTAGAGGTCCCATAGACTTTCTTGTCCTCCTAGCTGGCACCCACATTCAGAAGGCTTGGTTTGGTTCAATGCTGGTTCCCCAGCTTTAGCACTATGGTCTCCATGCTCTCACAAGGTCAGGTCAACTGTTTCTGCAGGCTTCTCCAGCAGTCTTGGCTTCTTTGCTCATACCCCCCCACCTTCTCCATAACTAGATTCCAGAAGTATGGCTCAATGTTTAGCTGTGCGTGACTAGTTCTGCTTTGATCAGCTACTGGATGAAGGCTATAGGAATAGCAACCAAGGTAGTCATCGATCTCATTATAGGGAAGGGCATCAAAGGCCCCCTCTCCACCACTACCTAGATTCTTAATTGGGGTCATCTCTGTGGATCCCGATATTTCTCCAGTGTCAGACCTCTCTCCAAACCTACACTGGATCCCTCTAACAAGGCATCTCCTTTCTTGCCCTCCTCTATTCCTCCCCTATCTCAGTCCTCCTCATGCCTCCTTTTCTTCTCCTGCTCCCCTTCTCCTCCTCTTCCCTTTGCACCTCCCTCCTCTCTCTGCCCCCATGCTCCCAATTTTCTCAGGGCTTTGTGGCTTCCTCCCCTTCTTCAGGGGACCATGTGTTCTTCTCTTGGAGTCCTCCTTGTTTCCTACCTTCTCTGGTGGTTTGGATTGTAGGTGGGTAGTCCTTTGCCCTATGCCTAATATGCATGTTTGAGTGAGTAAATACTCTGCTTGTCCTTCTCTGATTGGATTACTTCACTCAAGATGTTTTATTCCAGTTCCACCAATTTGCCTGTGAATTTGAAGATTCCACTGTTTTTTTTCTGCTGTGTAATACTCCAGTGTGTGAAAGTACCCCATTTTCTCCATCCATTCTCCAGTTGACAGGCATCTAGGTTTTGGCTATTACAATAACAGTGGCATGAACATAGTTGAACATATGTCCTTGTTGCATGAATGTGCATTATTTGGGTACATGCCCAAGACTGGAATTGCTGGATGTGGAGGTAGACTTATTCCCGTTTTCCAGAGAAACCACTATACTGTTTGACAAAGTGGCTGTACAAGTTTGCACTCCCACCAGCAATGGAGGAGTGCTCTTTCTCCATGTCCTCTCTAGCATATACTGTCATTGGTGTTTTTAATTTTAGCCATTATGGCCAGCCTAAGATTCTATCTCAAAGTTGTTTTGAGTTGCATTTCCCTGATGGTTAAGGATGTTAAGCACTTTATTAAGTGTCTTTCAGCTATTATAATTCCTCTAGTGAAAATTCTCTATTTAATTTTGTACCCCACTTTTTAATTCGATTGTTTGGTGTTTTGGTGGTTATCTTTTTGAGTTCATTGTATATTTTGGAAATAAGCCTCCTGTCAGATTCAGAGTTGGTGAATATCTTTTCCCTTTCTGTGGACTGCCATTTTTTCTTGTTGACTAAGTCCTTTGCCTTACAGAAGCTTCTCTGTTTCAGGAGGTCCCATGTATTATTGTTGACCTCAGTGTCTGTTTTACTGGTGATGTGTTCAGGAAGCAGTCTCCTGAACCAACTTTTGAGTGTCCCACCTACTTTCTCTTCTAAGAGGTTCAATGTGATTGGATTTATGTTGAGGTCTTTGATCCATTTGGACTAAAGGTTTGTGTATAGCAATAGATACGGACCTATCTTCTGTCTTCTGCATGCCAGCATCCAGTTATGCCAGTACCGTTTGTTGAAGATGCTTTCTCTTTTCCATTGTATAATTTTAGTTTCTTTGTCAAAAATCAGGTGTTCATAGGTGTGTGGGTCCATATCAGGGTTTTCAGTTAAATTCCATTGATCTGTCTCTCTATTTTTGTGCCAATACCAAGTTGTTTTCAGGACTATAGCTTTATAAATAGAGCTTGAAGTCAGGGATCGTGATGCCTCTGGAAGTTCCTTTATTGTACAGGGTTGTTGTGGATATCCTGGGTCTCTTGTTTTTCTACATAAAGTTGAAAATTATTCTTTCAGGATTTGGGGAGAAATATGCTAGGATTTTGATGGGGACCGCATTGAATTTGTACATTACTTTTGGCAAGATTTCCATTTTTACTACTTTGATCCTACCAAGACCAGGCTGGAGCAACCCACAGAAATAGCTGACCTGAACAAGGGGGAACTCGTAGAACCTAGATTTATGCCTGGGAAATCAAGATATGACTGTTCCAGACCCCCTGAATGTGTATGTCAGTTTGGAGGTTTGGTTAGTGATGGATCAGTATTTATCCCTAGTACAGGAATGACTTTTGGGAGCCCACTCCACATGGAGGGATACTCCCTCAGACTAGACACATGGGGGATGGTCTGGGGTCTGCTCCAAATGATATGACAGACTTTGAAGACTCCCCCATGGAAGGCCTTACCAACCCTTGGGAGCAGAAAGGGGATGGAATAGGGTATTGGTGGAGGACAGTGGAGGAGGGGAGGGAGAGGGAACTGGAATTTACATGTAAAGACAGCTTGTTTCTAATTTACATTAAAAAAGAAAAATACTCTATTAACTGTGTTCACAGTTTATAAAAAGCAATAATTTAAATGTGTCACATTTTCATAAGTGTATTGAAAGACACTGTAATCCTATTTTTAAATTCTTAGAATTTGTATGTGTATTTGTTGATATCTTTTTAAAATATTTTATTAGTTCCTTAAAATTTTTGTACAGTGTTTTGATTACTCCCTTGTTCCACAACTGTTCCTAGATTCAACATCCTTTCCCTATCAACAAAACTTAATGTACTTTCTTTTTAAGCCATTAAGTTCAATTAATTCTGAGCAAATATTCTTGGATATGTGGCCATCCAGTGGCGTGTTTTTACCTTATCATCGTCCACACACTTAAAGAAAATTTACTTTCCCTCTACCAGCAGCCATTAAACTCCTGTTACTCTACATCTAAAGGGTGAGATTTTGTTCCCAACTCTTCATGTTTGGCTTGGTCTTTCTTGTACTTACAAAGTTTTGTGACTTTTGTACAATCAGTGTGAATTCATATGTGAACTATCATGCTGCCTATCATGTCTTCATAGTTAACTGCTACCTCTATCTCTTACACTGTTCCTATCTTTCTTCCACAGTTATCTCTGAGCCTTGGCAGGAAAGACTGCAGTACACATGTTCCATTGAGAACAGAGATTATTAGGTTGTTACTTTCTGTCACCTAGACATTTGTGGTCACTCTTTTGATCATTATGTACTGCAAATGGAAGACTCTCTGATGAAGGTTTAGAGATGTATTAATGTATGAATAAAATGACAATTAACTAAGACCACGTTTAACACTATTTCCTCTTATCAGAATAATGGCAGTGATTTCTCTTATCTAAGCATACATTTTTGACTTGCCAATAGTGCCAAATATGGGCTTCACCTTGTAGAATGAGGATGTAAATTCAATACGAACATGATAACCACAGGATATTTGTGCCACTGTTTTACTATTGGGCATGTCTTTCCAAGACAGTAAAAAATATAACTATCAGGGTTTGCATGTGGGTAAGATTGATGCTTACTTTTCATTTCTAGTCGCATGCATACACAGCACCTTCCATCACTGTAAAAGCTATGAATCTTCTAGGTCAGTGCCAGCTGGGTTTCTCTACGTTCTATTACTCAAGCAGCTTCAGAGTCAAGGGTCATGTCTTTAGTAATAAGGTCTTAACCTCAAGTTCTGGAGCATAACCAAAAGAATTGTCAAGGTTTGTATGATTGGAGATCCGCGAAACCTTTTAAGAAAGAATTCCAGAAGCAGTAGCCCAGTTTGGCACAGGGATTTTTATTTGTCAACCTCCAGTTTCCAGTAGGAGCACAGTTGCTCTGTTGTAGGGTAACTAACTCTTTTTTAAGATAATGAATTTATAATATAATTGCAACATTTCTCCCTTCCCTTTCCTCACTCCAACTCTGTCCACATATCTTTTCACATACATCAAATAAAATTATATGGACTGAAAAGAATATATTTATGAATCTGTTTACATCTTCAGATGCATACATGAATATAATAATACACCCTATTTTAGAAATTTCCAGTAATTCATTAGGAAATTCATGATGATGTGAGGAATATTGTTCTGACTGTAGCTAATTTTAAGTTTTCAGAAGAACAGTGTGACTTCACTTACAGGTACTATTTCTCTCCTATTCATATTTCCGGCATGTTTTGCTAAGGTAAACTTTTGAAAGAAATTTAATTTGTCAATAAACTTTCTTCACATTTGTTTGTTTTTTTCTATGAAATGAAATTTTATTCTGATCAGTTTTTCAGGTTTTGTTATGCCAATAGAATGTATTTATTAACTTAGATTTTCATCCACAAAAAGTTATACAAATGCATAGGTAAAGGTCGCCCATTAAAATGGTTGCTGAAAACTTGTGTTTTACATGTTTCCATTTCAGTTTTTTGGGGGTGGCAGGGTTTCTTTTGTGTAGTCTTGGATGTCCTGGAACTTACTCTATAGACTAAATTGAGCATGTACCCAGAGATCCACCTGCTTCTGCTCCCTGAGTACTGGTATTAAAGGCATGTACTACCAAACCCAGCTTCATTTCACGTTTTTACAGATATTGACATTGAGGCTCACACATTAACTGCTTCAGCATAAATTTGTATTAAGTTCTATTTGCTAATGCTGAACATGCTTCCCCTCAAAGTTAAAAGGCATCAATTACCCCAAATTTAACTCTCATTTATGTATAAATTTGCCTTCCTTTGATCATACCACAGCTAGATGGGATGAAGTTATATTGGTGTGATCACCTATACAGATTCTATGTTCTTATGTACTTGTCCCTATGGTCTGAACATGTCCATGTTCTCATACTACATAGTTTGAAGTCTAATGACTCCTATTTTGCTCCTGGGAGGTGTGGACTAGGAGGTGACAACATCTCTACAAATGGCTCCAGAGAACTGCCTGACTTGCAACCACAGAGGGCCTATTCTGCAATGAGATGTTATCTATGATTCAGAAAGTGGGTCTTTATCAGGCAACTGAATCTTATGAAAACTTAATCTTAGAGATCCTAACTTAGTTATAATGCCTAGCCAATGGAGTAATACCCAACGCATCTAGGACAATAATTAGCATGTATTCAGTTTATCTTATTGCCTAAACTATAGAGTAAATGTCTCTATATTCTTTTTATATTTGAGTTTCACAAATATAGAGTACTGAGAAATTTTATATATTTTAAAGGTTCAGATATTTTAAAGGAAATGATTTTTTTATTCCATTTGGAAAGCAATAATTTTTATCTAAATTTCTCCATAGTGTTTGGAAAGATTTTAATAGTAATGGCCCCAATAGACTCATTTGTTTGAATGCATGACCCATGGGGAGTGGCATTATTAGGTAGTGTGGCCTTGGTGAAGTAAATGTGTCACTGTGGAGGGATTTGAGGTCGTATATTCTCAGCTTATTCCCAGTGTGACTCACAGTTTCCCTATGCTATTGAGAATATGTAGATCTCCCAGTCTGCTTCTCCAGCACCATGTCTGCGTGCATGCCACCAAACTTGTTGGCATGTTGACAATGGACTAAACCGCTGAAACTTTAATCCAAGCCAGTTAAATATTTTCCTTTATGAGAGTTGTCATAATCCTGCTGTCTTTACAGCAGTAGGAAGCCTAACAAAGACAGTTTCTGTTTTATCTTATTTATAGTCTTGATATATTAAAATATGCAAGTAGAAGATTCACACTAGATATAAGTATTTCATGATGCCATCCCAAATAGCTTACTGATGAAGTAATTGATTATAAGGATTAAAGAGTTCATGATTATAGAGTGATAGAATATATCCTTCCTTTAGTTGCTTAAAAACTTCCAAGAACTAACAATAGCCCCTATTTCTCCAGGAAAATACTTCATTTCATATATGAAACATGGAAGGCATAAGAAAGCAAACCAACACAGCAAGGCTAGCCCATTTCTGTAGCCAGGATACAATAGATATAGAAGCAGATTGAAGTAAAAGAAGTGCTTTGGCAATCCTAGAGATCCAGTGAGAGAAACAGATGGTTGGACAAAGATTCCTAGCCTCTAGAGTATGTCAAAAAGGACTTGAGAATGACTGAAAATGTATGCACCATGATGCCAGACAAACAACAGACACCAACAATTCTGTCCAGTGAAGTGGTAAGCCTATGGTTCTTTTATAAGATCTCATGGTTGCTCTGTATATAAGTAATTCTGTAATTACTTCTCTAGTGAGAACTCAAATGTCATTCACGTGCAATTCTGTCCATTAAAAAAATCATCCTGGAAAGAATTGTGGTGATATTTTGATGGTGATTATGTGCTAAATCTATGGATTGCTCTTGATAATGTAATCATTTTTACTATGTTAATTCTACCAATCCATGAGCCTGGGAGATCTTTCTAACTTCTGATATTTTCTCCAATTTCTTTTTTCAATGACCTGAAGTTCTTGTCATTCAGTTCTTTCACTTCCTTTGTTAGTGTTAACCCAGGATATTTTATAGTGTTTGTGGCTCTTGTGAAGGCTGTTCTTTCTCTTATTTCTTTCTCAGTACTTTTATCATTTTTATATAAGAGGGCTACTTATTCTTTGAAAGTTAATCTTGTAACCAGTTCAATAAATGTGCTTATCAGCTGGAGGAGTTCCATAGTAGAATTTTTGGGTCACTAATGTATACTATTTTGTTATTTGCAAATAATGATATGTTAACATCTTCATTTTCAATTTGTATCCATCAATTTGTCACCCTTTTGTCTCATTCTGTTGTCATATTGCTGCAGCTAGAACTTCAAGTACTATATTGAACAGATATGCATAGAGTGGGCAGGTTTGTCTTATTCCTTGTTTTACCGGAACTGATTCAATTAATTTGATGTTAGCTGTCAGTTTGCCGTATGTTTACTTTACTATATTTAGGTATTTTCCTTGTTTCCCTAACGTATTCAAAACCTTTACCATGAAGGGGTGTTAGATTTTGAAAAAGGGTTCTTCCAGAATCCAATGTCATGACCATATTTTTGCTTTCACTTGGTTTATATGGTGGATTACATTGACATATTTTTGTTTGTTTTTCGAGACAGGGTTTCTCTGTATTGTTTTGAACCTGTCCTGGAACTCGCTCTGTAGACTAGGCTGGCCTTGAGCTCACAGAGATCCTCCTGCCTCTCCCTCCCAAATGCTGGGATTAAAGGTTCGCACCACCAATGCCCAGCTACATGGACATATTTTATTGTTGAACCATCCTTTTTTCTCTGGGATGAAGTCCACTTGATCATGATGGATGATCTTTTTGAATTGTACTTGGGATTGGTTTGCAAGTTTTCTATTGAGTTTTTTACATCAAAGTTCATGAGTAAAATTAGTCTGTAATTGTCTTTCTTTGTTGAATCTTTGTGTGGTTTCAGTATTAGACTGTCTGTGACCTCATAAAAAGACTCTGTCAATGTTCCTCTTGTTTCTATTTTGTGGAATAATTTGAGGAGTACTATTCTTATCTTTTCTTCAAAATCTGGTAGAATTCTGTTCTTAAAATACCTGGCCCCGGATTTTGGGGTTGGGGAGTTGTAATCCCTGCTACTACTTCTTTATGGGTATTTAAATTGTTTATTTGATCTTGATTAAATTTTGTGAGTGGTATCTATCAAGAAATTTATTCATTTCTTTTAGGTTGTTGAATTATATAAAGAACATGTCTTTGAAGTATTATCTCATGATTGTCTAGATTTCCTCATTGTCTATTCATATGCTTCCACTTTCATTTCATGATTTGTTAATTTGGCTGCTCACTCTCTGCTTTTTTGTTACTTTGGGCAAGGGTTTGTGTATCTTGTTGATTTTTAAAAATTTTTCTTTGTTTCATTGTGCCTGTTTATTGTTCTTTTATTTCTGTTTTATTGACTTAAGACTTTAGTTTGATTATTTCTTGCCATCTACTACTCTTGTATGTGTTGTTTCATTTTTTCTGGAGGTTTCATGTATCCTGTTAAGGTTCTAGTATGAGATTCCTCCAAGTTTTCTATGAAGGTACTTAGTGCTATGAACTTTTGTCTTAATACTGCTCTCATTGTGTACCACAAGTTTAGGTATGTTGTTCATTAATTTCATTTAATTTCAGGAACTCTTTAATTTCTTTCTTTATTTCAACCTTTACCTAGTTATAATTCAATACCAAAAGCAGCATACAGATTCAACACAATTCCCATCAAAATGCCAAAAGAATTCCAGAATATACTCAATTTCATATGGAAAAACAAAAATCCCAGGATAGATAAAACATTTTTGTACAATAAAAGAGCTGTCCGGGGTATCACCATCCCTGATCTCAAGCTCTACTATAGAGGTATAGTAATAAAAACAGCATGATGTTGGCTTAAAAACAGACAGGCAGATGAATAGAATTGAATTGAAGACCCAGACATAAATCAACACACCTATGGACAATTGATTTTTGACAAAGATTTCAAAATTATACAATGAAATAAAGTGTCTTCAACAAATAATGCTGGCATAAACTGGTTGTAGGCATGTAGGAAAATGCAAATAGATCCAAATGTATTAGCCTGTACAAAACTCAAGTCCAAACAGATGAAAGATCTCAACATAAATACAGTGACACTTACTGTGATAGAAGAAAAAGTGGGAAATAGCTTTTAACCCATTGCCACAGGATACAATTTCATGAATAGAACACCAGTAACACAGGCACTGAGATCCACAGCTAATGAATGGGACCCATGAAACTGAAAAGCTTCTATAAGGCAAGGAACATAGATAGTAATACAAAACAGCAGCCTATAGAATGGGATATCTAAAACAGAAATGACAGCTTATGCTCGAGATTATGTGAAGTAAAGGGGAATGCTTCTCCATTGCTGGTGGGAGTTTAAGCCAACTTTTAGAGCCACTTTGGAAATCAACATGGTAATTTCCCAGAAAATTGGGCATCAATCTACCTAAATACCCAGAAATGCTACTCTTGGTCATATACCCAAAGAGTACTCAATCATTCCACAAGGACACTTGCTCAACTATGTTCATGGAGCTTTATTTGTAATAGTCAGAACCTAGAAATGCCCTTCAACTGAAGAATGAATATTGAAAAGATGGCATGTTTTCACAATGGAGTATTACTCAGCTTTAAAAAAAATGGCATTATGTCATTCGAGGCAAATAGACAAAGTAGAAAAAGACCATCCTGAGTTAGGTAACCCAGATCCAGAAAGACAAACATTGTATGTACCCAGTCATAAGTAGAATATAAGCTGTAAAGAATAACCATACCACAATCCACAGACCCAGGGAAGATAGGTAATAAGAAGTCCTAGGAGGAACACAAAAATTTCCCTGGGAAGGGAAATTGAAGAGATCTACTGGGTGGACTGAGGACAGGTGAGGATCGGAACATGAGGCATTGGGTTGGGGGTGAATGGAGGGAAGAATATTGAAAGAGATGAGTGGAAAAGGGGAAGCATGTCAGAATGAAAAATATATTTCAAAAAATCATCCTGGCGTCTTCTCCTTTTTCTATGCTGATAAATGAAGATCTTACCTAATCTGTGTCATAGAAAGAAAAACACTGTCAGCTACTTTGCTTAATCAAATCTCATAGAATACAAAATGGTAACTGAGAAAGAAAAGCAAATGTCATAATACAAACATTCAAAAGTAAATTTCTTGAACAAAGCATGAAATTCTGCTTGAGCTAATGCAATATAATTTTTTGAACAAACCAATGAACACAGAAGGAAGAACACTATGCGGACCTGAGCTTTCAGGAGACAGAACAGAGTCAGAGAGGAAAACCAATGAGAGCAGCCAGTACAGTCATCACACTGTACATTGTAGCCATCCCTCTGAAGTGTCACTCTTGACCAGACTCCCTTTATATTCAGTTCATTCTCACTTTTAACACAATTAATTTTTGATCTTGTTGCCCTGATGACAGTTTTTCTGCATTTCCAGTAAACTAAGGTTCAGTGTTGTGGTTTTAGTTTACACAGCTATTTTAAGATTTGCTACACTACTTTTAACATTTGAATTTCCTCAAGTGAAAACAATTATAAATTAATGATCCTCTCTTCCTTGAATTGAGAGCAACTTCAAATGATGGAGCAATGCTCACACAACACCATAAACTGCAGAAATCACATTCATTCAGCTCAAATCACTTGAAAATCCACTTAAAATGAAACCAACTTCAATATATCAATGAGAATCTATGCTTATTTAGCTAATATGAATCACCTACATGAAGAGTATTTCATTTCCAGGCTTGAGAGATTAGTGAGTGGGTAAATGCACTTGCCATACATGCCTCAAAACCTGATTTTGAATCTGAACACCCCGTAGAAAATCTAGATACAGAGGCATATGAGAATCACCTAAAAGCTCTTGAGCAACCTCCCCCATACCACACAGGGCAACTGAAGCAAGAGAAAATCTTCCTTAAAACAAGGATGGAGAGAAATGACTCCCTGGAGTTGACCTCTGACCCGCACCTGTGCTGCATTGTACACATGCTCCCCCATACATTCATGAACACATGCACAAACTCACACACATGCATGCACATAAAACGGTACACACTGAAAATGAATTGCTATGTTCCCAATATCTTTTTATTCATTTATTTTAAATATATTTATTTGGCGGGGTGCTTTGGCAGCAGTCAGAGCACACTTTGATTGAGACAGTTCTCCCAATCCACAATGTTGATTTGCAGGCCAAACAGGTTTTCAGGCTTGGTGGCAAATGAATTACTCACATAGCCTTCTCTGGATCAAAAATCACGATTTCCCAAGGGGGAACTGATTCTCCGTGCCCACTTCCCTGGCTGAAAAGCAAAACTCTCTAGCTACTGTCTAGACTCTATTTGTACTTTGCTGATTTTGCTCTTATGCATGCATGCCTATCTTGATTTTACTCAATATTTCTTAGCTGAAATGCAAATCAAAATGAATTTGCATCTGATATACAAACATAATTTTAAATATAAAATATTCATATTTATAAGGTGCTAGTAAACTACCCAGTTTTGATTTAATTTTATTAGTTATCCCAGAGTTTTGAATATGATTAACCCTCCCATGCCCTTCTTACTGCAAGACTTCCTTTGAATATATAGATTGAGTAAAATGAATAATGCAATTTTGTTCAAAATTATATATTGTCTTTTCATCAAGGCCCAACAATTACACAAGGGTTTTTTTGTGGGGTAAGGATGGGGTAAGAGGGGACATTTCAGAGTGAAAACTTGATGGACATCATGATTAATAAAGTATGGTTGCTGTTATAGACTATTGAACTATATGATAGACAGCCATTTATATTCAGCTATGAGTAAGACTTTATATTATTATGATTACATCTTGATAAAATGACCTGACACTTTGATCTCACTCCACAGTGGACAGGTGCTTCCATGGATGAATGATAATTTCTCATTAGGCAACCTTCCTTTCTTCATGCAGTTCTTTCATTCCTGTCTCTATTGTTGCCTTGTGGGATTAGTTGTGACATAGGATATTTCCAATACGATCACAAAGTTTTACCAATACAATCACAAAGGGAAAATGCAGAAATGTGGAGTTGTGTCATATTAACTGAAATCTGGCAGCAGGGAAACTTGCTATGATTTTGTTATAAATAAGTGGAGTAAGTGTTTCATAAATAATGATCACATTGAAACCCAAGAAATTCACTTCTAAAGGATATTACTATGGCATGTCCCCAGAAAGTCTTGTTAATAGTGACTACAAAAGCAAAACCCTTTGTTTGCTTTTAAAGAGAGGATGGCTACCCAATGTACTTGTTAGTTTAACAAATTCTCCTCTGTCTGTGTTCCAATATTTGCTTGCTTCATTCACTTCGCAAATCTCAAAGTTAAAAAAACAATCAGTAAAGACAGGAATTTAAAATTTTATATTGCATTTTTATAAATAACCATAATAATTCTTTCTCATGAATTGATGAGAAAGTGAATTGAACTCATTTGAAGGAAGACAATTTCTCTCTGGTAGAAATCAATCTTTGAGGCTTTCATTTATTTCTGTTATTTTAGTGGTCTAAACTTAAATCTACTCTAAAGACAAAATTCTGGATTGTGACAATGGTCATTACATTGTTATTTTAAAAAACAAGAAAATGCAGTCTTGTTGTTTCTTTAGGTATGGTATTTCTTAAACCCATTTGAACTTAGCAAAGTACCACAGATGCCCGTAAGATGTCTTCTCAGAGATTGTAGAACTGGTCACAGAGTAAGCATGCAGATGTGGAGTCCAGTGCTAAGGGGAGATGGCAAATAACTAAAGAATGACTTTGGGATTAATATGACAGTGAGGCAGACAACAGACAAAGAAGCATGGGAACATTGGGTTCAGTGGTTGATATTGATTCAGTCTTCCCCCACTATACTGTATAAAATATAATTTACACTATTTTTAATCAGTGCAATTTCAGACAGACAAAATGCCACAACTCTTCCAACAACACCATTCTCAGATTAGGCTGTCAATAACATTTGTACATTAAGCATAAAAGTTCAACAACAGAGTGTAGAAGTTTCCTGAAAGATAAAGTGAAGACAAATACTCCCATGATTATAAAATAGCCCTGGAAATTATTTTATTCTCACTAATTCATCCATTATTGACACAGTCACTATATTAAACATAAAATAAGTGAAGTCTTATTAAATATAAAATAAGTGAAGTCTAATATGTGTATTTAAATTAGACTCTCGTAGTTTGAATTCTGTTATCATTATTGGCTTTCTAGAACTCGGAAAAATTAGACTCCTGTCTTAATACGTCCTCTGCAAAATGTTGATATTGTCTGTCCTTTAGCATTAAAATGATTAAGAGTAATATATAAGTACAAAATACATTTTAAGGTAGCTTTAACAGGTAATGATATAAAATAAGTAATTTTTCTATAGAGATTATTATGAGTGTCTGTCTAATAGCTTAGAAAAGTAGCGACTGACATAGAACGTTGAAAACTCAAACATATTTGCAGTTTATACAAAAACTAGTTTCTAATTACTTGAATGTCTTTCTCTTTTTCTATTTGCTCATGTTGCCACTCTCTGTGTGCTTCCAGGAGAGCTCTAGAGCTACACATTAACAGATATTGCTGTCAGATTAGTATGTGTGCTCATTTCATGACTTGCTCAGCAGGTGTGATTCCATGTTGAATTTCCTTTCATGGCTAATAAGTGGAAATAATTTCTGTCACCTACATTCATCACACCTTCAGCACAAAGAGATTTCCATGTTTGGATTATGGTGAAGGAATATGTCAGTCTACAACAGCTGCCCCTTACCTGCCTCAAGATATGTGAGTAAGATGAGCTATAGACAGTGACTCGAGCCAACTCGAACCCAATCTAGAGTAGATGTTCATCATGTGTGTGAAAGCATTGCTGCTTTTACTTTAAGTCTCTGAACTTTTGACATCAGATGTTCCAAAATTGACTGTTATTCAAGGAAAAGATCTCAGTTTTTTCAGATATTCCATCCATTCACCAAATTTGGTTTATCATTTTTCAGACATTAGAGGAATATCCGTGAAACAAATATGTGAATGGAAAGAGTAAAATATAGTTCTATTTAACTGAGAGGGGGAATATGATAATGTTATGACAAGAAAAGCCAGTCTATGTATAAGATGAAATTTATGAAAGTAGTTTTTTAAAACAGATCAAATAAAAGATAACATTATAGCTCCATATTCAGAAAACACTAATAGTATTCTGGAGTCCCTATAGTTATTTCTGTATGTTTACTTTATAGCAATATTTTGACAAAATTTCATTTTGTTTATGTTACATACTCTTAGGTTCATAAATATATAATTTTCTAAATCTTATCTTTTTCATTATTCAATAGTTCTGCATAATTATTTTGCCAAAATAAAATAGAAAAATGAACCTCACAAATACACCAATTTGTGATCTCATTAAAAATAATGATCATGTAATAAAAATTTCCATTGAAAATGTAGTTGCAATATGTAGGAAAGGAAATTTCACCTCATTTTCCCAAAAGATGGATAATTTATGTTTTCTCTTAGATGTGGTTGTTAGATATTGTGCTCCGTCCTTAGGATAACTGTCAGAGAATTCACTTGAGCTGATATTGGTATGTTCAACTAAAACTAGGAAAATGGCTGTAGTGGCTATTTGTGTGGTTAAATCTGGAAGTAATAAGGTACCAAGAATTTTACAGAAAACCTTCTGCCTGTTATCCAAGAGAAAAAGGTATTGAGGAATCACTTTATTGTGAATAACTCCCAATATAAATACCACAACTATATTGAAGTAGCCACTTAAGTGCTTGACCAAACTTTACACATCTTAGTATACTTCCAAACAGTTAGAATGACAATTCTGAAGTTATGATCTTCACTTATGGTTTTACACTTAACTATCAATTATATTTTTAAGTACTATCCACTACAAAAAATTAAGTTATGGCAAAGCTGAACCTAGAACTACAATTAATTTTATATTCTCTTTAGCGACTCATGTGTCCTTTGCCTGTCTCTATCCTTCCGTAACTCCTGATATTGCCAATTTTGGTGTCTTTTCTACATCTATACCCATATGACATTTGTTTCCAAGTATACATTATAGGTTAGGATCTGCTAATAAAAGAAATCATGAAGCCTTTTCTTTCTTTTTTCTGGTGACCTTGGTGTACTATACATGCTAAGTCTATCCATTGCAAATTTATATTAAACAAGGTAGAAAAAAATCAACTAGGAAAACAAAAGAAGCAAACAAGAAGACAAGATTATGAGAGTACATGAATAATATCTCCTAGAGCACTGTAGCGTCAAATAGGTCATCTGCCTGTGTATCCATAATTGCCTTTAAAGAAAGAAAAGCATGGCTCAAAATACTGAAATTTGCTGAATCAACCAAAAGGAGGACTCTAAGGGAATCAAGAAAAAACACATTCATAAATCATTGAAGAAAATATGGTCATATATTTACTATAAAAGGACTTAGTCTTCAACAATTTAGAAAACAATATTTTTCTTCCATTGCCTTGACATAATGGTTACATGCTGCATGTCTATGATTACTAATGTAGCACCCACACCTGTAGCACACACACCTCAGAGGAACCTTGTTAAGTTGTTCTCTGTTTCTCCCTACACTTGAAAATCCTAAAGCAACTCTTGGCAATGCATGTAAATGGATTTTCATACATTCTTCAAGAAGTTATCACAGAAGAGCTGAAAATGAGCTCTGATTGCTGTAACCTCAGAGTCTCCACCGGGAGGCAGAATAATATAGACTTGAAGAGGTTAATGATTACCTTAAGACCAAAGGGAACTGGATAGTAACTCAGAAAAATCATTGGGATATTTTGTGATTTTTTTTGTTCCTTGCATTATGCTTTTGGAGGTCAGATATTTCAGTGGTCACTTTTTAGTGCTGAAAATGAAAAGCAGTGTTCTTTAAAATAGTTCTTATAATGTAAATATACTGTAAAGTAGATAGTATATATTACTATATGCAAATGTATCAAGCACTAGAATGAATCTTACAGTCTTAATTAAGACCATAATTTACATATAAATCAGTCATTCCAATTTCAACTTTATAGCTTCCACTATAGTCACAGAGCTGTAAGCACAAAGTATTTTCGCTAATGTCTGTCACCTGCTATCTAAAATCTAAAGATTATTCTTATTTTGGAAAGATGAGTAGAAAACAAGCTCCTGGCTCCCACTAGTAAAGCCAGAGAGTCTGTCTATTTCCCTCCATGAGGCAGGAAAAAGTTTTGAAATTTGGTCTGGAAATTTTGATGGTTCCTAGAATTTGAAATCCAATAAATTGAAATGTAGTAGGAGTTATAGGGAGCAGAAAGGTAAAAATTTATAGATTTGTTATTAAAGTCTAACTGAGTGCTTTCTGAACAAGCATAAGGGCCAAAATTTAATTCCCCAGAATTCACTCCCATGGAATTCTAGGAATTGTCCTGTTAGCAATGGAGACATGATTGTTGGAATGTGCTGGTTAATAATCTAGCTAAAGGCTCAGAATCAGTAAGACATTTTTGTGTCAAAGGAATAAGGTGTAAATGACAGATGTTCTCTGATTTATTCACACTCATAATGTTTGCATGAAACACACACACACACACACACACACACACACACACACACACTTTGTCCCATGCATCTTAAAATGAGCCTAATTGTAATGGTACTGCAAAGATCGATCAAATGGATCACTGGCAGCTTTCTCCCACCCATTGCCTTTGTGTTTCTTCTAACTGGTTCTGCTTACTTGGAGATAATTCTTTCTTCAGGCAAGCTCTTTCATTGATTTGACTTTTGATTTTGTTGGATTTGCATGGGAGAGAGTTTCACTGTACAGGTAAGTCTGGTTTCAAACTTTCAGTGATTCTCAGACCTCAGCTTCTCAGAGTGAAGGGAAATAGGAATGAGTCACTTATATTTTATTTGATACAAAATGTCTTTACCATTTTTATGTGTTTGCTAAAATGTTTTTCATTGAAGCCTACCTCACTGCTCTATTTGGGATGGTCCTGCACATCCTCCTGTTTGTGCTTCAAGACGGCCTTATATATTGTAGCCTTTACTTATTTGGCTTTACCCTGTAGTATAATATCTTTATTATGTTTTTTACTCATTTATATAACTCTGCTTGCAATGTGAAAATAACCTGAAGGAAAGGGTCTTAATTCTATTCACTGTCATTTCTTAATGCTGTGAAACAGGTGTAGTACACAGTAATAGTCAATGGTATTTGTAGAATTGAATCATGGCTGATAGATATGCTTTCCTCTCTACAGTAATGATCATTAACTCTTACCCCAGCTTGAAATTATTTAACGACTTGAATATTAAATGTCCCCATAAAGGTTCATGGGTTGGAACTTTAAGTCCCTGTTTTGAGAAAGTACCGTAAACTTGTTTGTAAGAAGTAGGTCATGGAATATATGCTCTTTAAACGTTACATTTTGTCCCCAGTCCCATTTTTCTATCTGCCTCTTGTATGCCATGACATGCACATGTATTGCCACATACAACTACCACCATGATTTTTTTACAAACATGTGGGCCCAAGCAACCATAGACTAAACTCTCTGAAACTCTGATTCAAAATGAGTTGTTCTTTCTTTAAGTTCTTAAGGCCAGGTATTTGGGCAAATAGATGTGAAAGACTGTTCAAAGAGAAGAAAATGTCTCTGATCACTGCTATTTTTAAGGACAAGTGTATCCTCACATTATGCTCATGTTGAAATACTACCTTCTATGTGCTGACAAAGAAAGGATTGTGGAGAGGGAGTGAAATAATAATCATCTTTGTCACCTAACTGAAAAGATTCCTTTTCCTCCATTTGTTGAATACATAGGAGTTGGGAGACTATACCATTCACTATAACGTATTTTATTATAAAAACTCATATTAGCAGAAGGCATTATGTTGTAGCTCTCTATCTGATAATTCAGTCTTCAAAACCTCTGCAATTACTTGGTCAAAACCACAATTTGAACATATCACTAATTTTTTCATCTCATACCATATTTTGTAATGTTTTTTGTCATCCAACAATTTCATATTTATCTCTTTATATGTTCATATTGTATGACCTTCTATCACTTGAACTTAATTATGTTGAGCCACTAAGATTGAGAGTGGAGCCTAACATATATCAAATACAAACTTTCCATAGAACAACATATAACAAAGATAGTGCACCAATGAAACAATGGTAGAGGCAAATTCAAAATCCTAATAGGTCAAAGCCTTTGGAATGGTACACTAGCAGTTTGGCAACTGGACTATAGTTACTCCTTTTATATTAAAGCCATCACCACTCTAACTTAATTGCATCCTAACTTGCAGGAGTTTAGCTCAAATCCACATCATCAATTACATTTATTTTCCATTTTAATGTGTCTAGGGTTGTACACAGAGGGGACAGCTAATGCCAGCCTTAGTAAAAACATACTTACTGGCTTGAGAACAGGGTCAGAATGCAACATCAATACAGCTCATAAGCCAGAATGAGAATACTCAAATGGGTAAAGCATCCATTTTTGTGCTATACTCTTTTTGAAGTCAGTGGATTTGTTCTAAGATCATAAATGAAATCTAGGGTCAGAGTCACCAAGACATTATTTTCATGTACAAATTTAGAGGAAATGTAATACCTCTCTAATAATTTTATTGTTGATATAGAATTCAGATATATGATACTGGAATTAGATGCAGGAGTAAGAAGGAGAAGTGAGACAGAGGAGCATGATACAGGAGTAAGATACAGGAGTTGGATATAAGAATAGAATACATGAGCAAGACGTCAGAACAAGATGCATTAATAGAAGATCAGCAAGGATAAGGAAGTGGATGCAATAGCAAGATGCAGGAGCAAAATGAAAGTAAAGAATGAAGGTGCAGAATTCAGGAATGAGGTATAGG
The DNA here is from genome assembly GCF_017639785.1 of Mesocricetus auratus. NCBI lineage: Eukaryota > Metazoa > Chordata > Mammalia > Rodentia > Cricetidae > Mesocricetus > Mesocricetus auratus. The sequence continues at coordinate 39,146,921 of NW_024429195.1, forward strand.
AACCAAATGCAGAAGTTGAATATGGGGCAATGATCAGGATTGCAGGAATAGGATATAAGACCAAGATATCGGAGGAGAATAAGGAAGAGAGATGCAGAAGTCACAGTTGATCATGTAATCGTATCTGAATGGTGGGAGAAATTCTAAGAAACAAGAAGCATTAAATGTTAGAAATCGCAAGGAGACACATGAAGCAAATAACATAGGACTTTTTCTAGAAATGTTTTGATCCTCAGCTTAGTGTCCTAAATTCTGCTGTTAGTTGTTCATGCTAGTAGTTGCTCTTTAACTCTTTAAGCTGAAGGAAGGTTATACAGCATCTGACCAGTGTCAAACCCTCTGGTTGCTTGGACACCTCTATAGGCATAGAAATCAGGATGCTTGACCAGAAAGATGTAGTGAATTTTATAAAGAGATAATAGCTTAGACAGAAAACAAGTGACTATTGCGTGGTTCCAGTCCCAAGGATATAGGCCTTTCCACCCTGATGCTCTCTGTGACCTGAAAAGGGTTTCGACCTCCTCAATTCAATCCTTTTCTGGTCATGTCTGCACCTGTAACCACGCCCAAACGCAACAGGTGCTGAGGGTGAATATGTGACTACATACCTCCTCCTTTTAGAGGTTCCTTCAGATACCCCTAATATTTCCACGGAAAATAACCCTGTAGCTTAACTCTAGCCTGAAAGGAAACAGAATCTAACAATCTTGCTCATATTTCTTCAACATCCACCTGTATTGTCTTCATCTTTCCTCCCTCCAATTGTTTCATTTTTCCTGATGAAATACACAATTCATTTACTTCACCATCTTCTCCATTAATCTTTGATGCCAATAACTAAAAGAATACTCTCTTTTGAATTGTTCGGCATAATTCCTAAGTTTCTTTATACTTAAAAATCCTAGCCCATGCTATTTTTATTAAAACCCATGAAGAGTAATTCATAAATATTTCAAATAAACAATGGAGAAGTCAATTGAACCCAGTGTATAAACATTTTACTGATTGGTGAAATATTTATTAAGGATTATCCAGAGGATAGGGATTAAGTCATTTAAGCTGATTTATATTTATGTACAGGAAAACTATCAGACTGCCACATATTTAATTGAGATCTACAAAATTCCTTTCACTACAGAACTGGGGAAAATAACAAATTTTCAACTAAATAAAAGTGCATATGAGAAGGTAAGCTTGTCAATACTTGGAGTGGAAGCTGTGTCTAAAGAATGGGAATTGCAAAAGAGAGGTAAGAAACAAAGGAGTAAATATTTCTTTTCCGTTTACCTCTGTTTGGTTTCATTTTTACTTATTAATTTTTTAGTAGCTCTCTTCTTCATCTTCATGATCAAACCTATATGGATATATCTTTATTATACTATCTAGTGGTACATTATTTTCTGTTGCAAATCCACAACTCCAGATTTGGCCTGAGTTAAAGTTTATAAAAGCTTAGGCAAACTGCTCAGGCTACTGAGGATGACACCATACATCTATGGCTCCCTTCCTTTACTGCTAACATTTTGGGAACTCGTACTGAGATTCACCTTTAAACATTATTTGTAAGTTTACCACACTTCTCCTTCATAGATTCACCCTGCTACACATGTTATCCTGGGTTATGCAGATGTTATCCTGGGTTCCTTTGCTTCTGGGTTTTTTTATTTTGTTTTTGGGGGGTTGCAAATCTCATTTCATGTTTAATAAATGTCATTGACACTGAAGATAAAAATCCACTAGAGTCATCCATGCCTTCTTCCTAGGCAAAATTAAAACAATGTATGGCTTCTTCTGAAGATATCATTATAATTATGAAATTTCATTTCATAATAAGAAAATACAATTTCCTAACTTCTTAGACATTTATTGAGAACTTTAAGCTAACACCTAAGTAAGTTCAGGAGTGCTTATAGATAAATATGGTCATTCAATCCATTACATTCAATACACTGGCAAGACAGGAATGTTCTTTAATATTTCATTTTATATACACAGAGTTTAAAGGAAATTTCAGGCAACTGGACTTAAGGATCTGTACTCAGATGAGAAGGACATAATTAGAATACTTGGACTTTGTGAGAAGATAAATGAACACAATTTTTTTTTGGTTTTATGAGACAGGGTTTCTCTGTATTGTTTTGGAGGCCGTCGGTCCAGCCTGGCCTTGAACTCACAGAGATCTGCCTGCCTCTGCCTCCCGAGTACTGGGATTAAAGGCATGCTCCACCACCGCCTGGCTAATGAACACAAATTTTAACAACGAATTTGCCAAAAATTATTCCCCACCTTTGGCCTAAGTAAAATGAATGGCAGTTGGATAAAAGATGTTTACCCCCAACAGAAAGGAAGTGGTACAAAATTATGTAGAGTTGACAAAAGGGCAAAGACATGGGACTCATGTTGTGCACAGCTCTTGGCAACCCCTTGTTTGTGAGGTGTTAGTGTGCCTGGCAGTCATTAAGGTCCCTCTTGAAATGAATATATACCAGTGGGTACCACATGCAAATGGGGCCAATTTTTTCTCATTTGCTATGAGTGACTAAACCCTGGACCACTGGCCAATATTTGTTCTGATCATACTCAGCTTAGCTCTGTTGGCTTTGGTTCTTTTCAGTGAAAGATACATATATCAAAGAAAGTAGACATGATTTGACTTAGAAATTCATCAAAAACTTTCATTCACAAAGATTTGTGAAAAAATATATTTCAACATGTGTGAAAACATACATTTCATTGACAAGAGTTTGACTACCTCAGGCAGAACGACATATATTTTTCTCCTGTGTTTTCAATATTTTGAAATTCCTGGATTCTGTATATCAGGTCATGTAAGTCAATTTTATGATGAACCTGATATGGCAAAAGATGGCTTTTCTGTTCAAAAAACACAATGTTTTCTTTCCTTAGTCCTGTTCCTAATTTTCTCTCATCTATTTATATATACAAGAAAGAGTAAGGAGTTTCTCCTCTTTTTCTTTTTTTTTTCCTTGCAAGAATGAATATGCTAGTCAAAATACTGCCTCCTATCTCCCAGTTCCATCTTACTTTGGATGGGTACATTCAATGGTTACAGAATTATGCCTTAATTTCCAGTCTTCAATATAAAGATGGTTTTCTGGGATTTCCTTGTCTTTTTTTCTGCTTGCTTAAAGTGACCTGGAGGAACTGCTGAGGACTATGAAAAAGTTTGTCTGTCATCTCTGCCTTCCAACTACATTATTCCTTCCTTTTTCATTATATGAAATATTATATATTATATATAGTACATATTATTCATCATGATAATATAGTTCTTTTTTGTTTTGTTTTGTTTTTACTAGACAGGGTTTCTCTGTATTGTTTTGGAGGCTAGCGGTCCAGCCCGGCCTTGAACTCACAGAGATCCACCTGCCTCTGCCTCCGAGTGCTGGGATTAAAGGCATGTGCCACCACCACCCAGCATGATTATATAGTTCTAAGGATTAATACACAAGAGACAGTCTTGATGTCAAACCTAGTTCTGTGTATACTGACAGCAAATATGATCAGAGTTAACTTTCTCGACATATTTATTTTAATCACACATACATCTAATAGCACAAAGCCACAGTGATTAATTATCTCTATAAGTCTCTTTCCTTCTCCTAGGAATGTAACAGATTCTTTGGGATTCATTTATTCCAGAGGAGAAATTGTATTTGTAAATGTGAAGTCAGAGAATCCAATTGGATGTATAGTGTGCCCTTTCATTGTATTTAAGATAGCAGGGCACAAGAGTTAACTCATTTGCAAAAATTGCTCTGTTACATCCATAAAAACCAGTTGTCCACACATTCTTGCTACTAATTTAGTATATAAATTGTCTTTATCTAATATGTGTGTGTGTGTGTGTGTGTGTGTGTGTGTGTGTGTGTTTTAAACTAAAATCAAAACCAAACTAGAAACTTCCTCATTAGGACTTACAGGAAAAGTATTGCTTAAATGGACTATATAAACCATACAGAACTTCTAAGTGGTCATTTAAAGTTAAGTAGATATTACTCAGTGGACCAATAGCTGACATATTTTACACTTGCACACATTATGGAGGCATAAACAGAATAGGATACTACATGAGTGCCTCTTAAGCATTATTCAGGAAAACATAAGGAGAATAGTAGGCAAGTGACTGAAAGGACATTTAAAGTTTATACACTCTTAAAACAAATTATAAAATGTTTTCTGTGTGCCTTCATTAGTTTAAAAAAATAAAAAGGAAAGATGGAGCCTTAGAAAAGCTATTTTCAAAGCAAGTAGGAAAAAATTGGAGTCCCTTCATGATCAGAATCACTGATAAGCCCAAAAATAAAAGTGTTGCTGAACATCATTAAGCCACTTGATATAACTATCAAATTATGGGACATGTGGAAAATGGAGAACTAAGGAGCAAATAGAATTGATGAGTAAACTCCATGAGAAACCACTCAATGTCACAGCAAAATTATTTTCAGTAGAGGTGGCCAGGCTATGTTAAAAACAATAACAAAATGAGTAGAAAAACTGAGAACAGTCTACAAAGCAAAAAATTTTGAGAGACATAGAACAAATTTCTACATACTCATTATGTTTAGATGCTTACTTGAACAACAGAATGAAATCACATAGTGCTTACAAAATAGATTTATTGAAGAGAAACCTCTTCTGTGATAATTGGGTGTGTGGCACTACAAGACTAAAAGAAACAAAATAGATATAATTAAATCATGACTTAATTTTACTTAGTTTTTAAATTTACTTTTCTATTTATTTTGGTTTTTAAGACAGGATTCCACTGTGCAGCTCTGGCTGTACCAGAAGGCACTTTGTGGACCAGGCTGTCTTCACCTCCTGAGTACAATTAAAGATGTGTGCCAAGTTTCCAAACTAATTCTGCCTAGAAGGGAAGAAAAGGTAATCAGTCATTATTTTTCTTCCTTTTTTAAATTTAAATTAGAAACAAGCTTGTTTTACATGTTAATCCCAGATCCCTTTCCCTCACCTCCTCCCCTGCCCCCCACCAATCCCCTATCCCATTCCCTTTCTGCTCCCCAGGGAGGATGAGGCCTTCCATGGGGGATCTATAAAGTCTGTCAAATCATTTGAAACAGGGTCTAGGCCCTACCCCATGTGCCTAGCCTGAGAGTGTATCCCTCAGTGTGCAATGGGCTTCCAAAGTCCATTCATGTACTAGGGAAAATACCAGTGTACTACCAGAGGTCCCATAGAGTGCCTAGGCCTTCTAACTGACACCCAAGTTAAGGGGGTCTGGGTGGATCCTGTGCTGTTATCCCAGCTATCAGTCTGGGATCCATTTGCTCCACCTTGTTCAGATCAGTTGTTTCTGCGGTTTGCTGATCACTCCTTCCTCTCTGAAACTGGATTCTAGGAGTTCAGCTCAGTGTTTACTCATGGGTATTTACTTATGTTTCCATCAGCTATTAGATGAAGGCTCTAGGCTGGAATATGAGGGAGTCATCAATCTCATTATTGGGGAAGGGCCAGTAAGGTAGCCTCTCCACTATTGCTTAGATTCTTATTTGGGGTCATCATTATAGATCTCTTGACATTTCCCTAGTGCCAGATTTCTCTTGTAACCTATAATTGCTCCCTCTATTATGGTATCACTTTTCTTGTTCCCTATTCTTTACCCAACTCAATATTCCGGCTCCCTCATGTCCTCCTCTCCCCTTATCTTCCCCCCTGTTTTTCTCCTTACTCCCTCTCCCATTCCCCCATGCTCTTATAGGTTAGGAGATCATGTCCCTTTCTCCTTCTCTAGGGGAGACTTTCTGCAGGGCAAAGAAAAATGACTGACTGACTGACTGCTAATGCAGATGGTCAGTTTTGAAATTTCCTGCTTTGCTGAGAAATCTTCTGAACATATTGTGGCCTATGGGCTGAAGATGGATGCCCCAACATTACAGAGGAAATTTGGGTGACTGTCCAGGCAGTAAGATGTCTCTGTCAATCCTAGTGTTTACATATTATCCTTCTGTGGACTTTGATGGAGTTGAAGACAGATAGTTATAATTATAGTTTTCCTTAGTTATGATAAAAGATAAGTTACATATAGAACTTTGCACTCACAAGGATGGGATGGATGATATTTTCTTTAAATCTTCCTAAAATATTGTAACTATGTTCTTATTTGATAACTGTTCTGTTATATACAATTTGACTATGTTAAAGTTAAGACCTTTCTTTTTGTTTAAACAGAAAAGAGGAGATATTGGGGAAGTCCTGTGCATTTTTCAATAAAGCACTGTCTGGCCAATAGGGAATCTAGATAGGTGGGACTAGGAGTCCAGGAGGACTCTGGGAAGGAGAAACAGAGAGTCGAGAAGTAACGCCATGGGGTAGGAAGCCTGGAAACGTCTCCAGTAAGAGAAATACATAGATTAACAATTATGGGGTAATTACTTAAGTCAGAGCTAGCCAGGAAGAAACAAGCAAGGCCAACACCTTCATAATTAATACAGCGTCCTGTGTGTTTATTTGGGGACTACAATACGGCAGAGCCGAGGTGGCTGGCGGGGGATAAACCAAAGCAGCTAGCAAAGAAAAAGCTTCTTTTAACAATAGTTGACTTTTTTCTTTCAAGGTCTGTGAAGAATTGTGTGGGTATTTTGAGGGGGATTGCTTTGATTCTGTAGATTGCTTTTGGCAAGATTGCCATTTGTACTGTGTTGATCCTACCTATCCAAGAGCATGGGGGTTCTTTCCATTTTCTGTTATCTTCTTTAATTTCTTTCTTTAAAGACTCAAAGTTCTTGTTATTCAGGTCTTTCATTTGTCTGTCTAGCATTATCCCAAGACATTTTATATTTTTGTGGCTATTTAAAAGGGTAATAACATCACCTTTTACATCAATCAATAATATTTGTATTCTTAGGACTGGGGACAAAATTTGGGAATGGGCATTGTTAAAAAAAATTATTGTTAATTTTCTCAGGAGTGACCCTGACAGGAAGAAAGTTCTTTTCTAATCAATGGTTGATAATACTTGCTATGTACTTAGAATATGTATTATAAAATCCAACACAATTAGAAATATAATTCTAACTATAGACCTGATAGTAAAGGTTATTAAGTATTTTTTGTCAATTTTGTTAGGTATGACAGCTTTTATCTAACCAGAATCCCCTTTCTAACTTTATAAAAGTTATGGAAAAAATTTAATTATATACAATCACATGCTTTTCATATTTTACCTATTAATACTCAAGAAAAAAATCATGTCATTATCAACATGTTCATTATAATGATTTCTGTCTCACGTATACTGAAGTGCCCTTTATGCTTAGTTTATTTTTAATATCACAAACAAGTTCTAGATATATCTTGCCTCTTCCTTTACCTGTCTCCCTAGGAAAGAACTCATAGCCCCACACATACTATGCAATTGCTACACTATTTAGCCATCCCACAGCCATGCACTCATTTATATATCTTGCTCTGAAATGTTTCCTCAACTGTTGTGAATATCACAGCCTCACTGGAATATTCAGGATTTTGAATCTCCAGGGTTTCCAAAATTTTATCTTGACTGTTGTCAATACTAATTTTATTGATATCAATGCATCCTTAACATCTTTCTATAGTTTTAATCATTGCAGAAACCTAAAAACTGTGACAGTGTACCTCTATTGCTACATATCATCAAGTCTTATGACTGTCTTTCCTGGCATATACGTCTTTAGCAACTAGATCAAGTATATTCTTTCAGATTTTATCTCTCAAGATATTCATTTTCTAAGTGATACAAGGGTTATTCATAGTGATGGAACATTTAACAGCTCAAATGAGCATTTCAATTGACCTAAAACACTGGAAAATCACTAATTCTAGTAGCAATTTGTAACAGTGGATAAAGTTCCTTTTTAAATGACAATAAAATTAAAGACATAGACACTTGTGGAAGTAAGCAAAGAAGAAGCATGTTTCTAATAGAGTTATTACAGATGAATGAGACATTAGGTAAAAATAAGAATAAACAAAAGGGAGAAATTCTGAAGAGTGAAGGAGGGATTTTCAAGAGAGGAGGAAGCCACTGAATTTTGTTTCTGTAAGAATTAATATAGCACCTGCAGAACCTCAACCAATTCTAAAGGGATCTCTACTCAGATTGATTAATTCTGCACTTTATCAATGGCTTTGCCAGTGGAATAACTGCTTGTTCTAAAGCTAGTTCAGGCATATTTTTGCTGGAATAATACATTGACAACATTTTGAATTTTTGACACTCACATTGATGCTAAATAATTTATGAAGATCAGAGTTTCAATTTGGTTAAAATATTATGACTGTTGAATGTCTTTTGTATGCTTTGAACCTCTATAGTCAATTTTATAGACACATTCTCAGCAGGCTGATTCTTTTTTAACATTACATGCAATCCCTTGGAATATTAAAATGTGGCTCCTGCACCACGAGCAAGTCCGAGGAAATGAAAGACAAGAGGTCCGGCTATTTGTGCTAAGAGAATGCATGTGTATGCCTTTATCAGAAGTGCTAGGAGGTCTCTCTTTATTGTAGAGAGGGAGCAGTCTTATATACTGGCTTACAGCACAGTGAAAAACACCAGGTCGATGGAATCATGTTTTCCTAGTGCTAGATGTTGTTGTCAGTGGGGCAAGGCTAGGGCAGTAAGCCAGGATTAAAGAACAGGATGCACTTGGACTGGAAAACAGGATGTATTCATTGACTGACCAGCGACTCACAAAGACCCCATGGGGGCTAGTACCCAACATCTCCCCCATCTTCATATATATATATATATATATATATATATATATATATATAAGTGCCTGTCTCATGTGACTAAGATATTAATGCCAACCTTACCCATCAATGGAGAAATCACCCAGGATGCATGACCCTCCTGTCTTAAGTTGGCTGGAATCTTCTTAGTCTCACCTGTCATTGACTGCCTAATTTTTTGTAGGCTCAACCATAGTTGAGCTGAGGGATTCTCTGTGTTCCTCCAGTGCCAACATCAGCTTCGACTTGTCTAGCGCCAAGGCACCTTAGCCAAATGAAGTATATGATAATAAGTCCTATGGCTACCAGGCCCAGAGGTGGGGACCAGGCCCATTCTCTGATTAAATAGCCTGCCATCTGGGATCCTCTAAGGATGATCTCTCCAGAGGATGGAGGATACTAGGTCTCACTTATCCTAATAATTTGATTGGCCAATTGATGAGTATAAACTTTGGCAAGAGTAACACAATTGTGTGCCAGGGTAGGCAAACAGGTTTAAGGATTTAAAATTCCTACCTGGACTAAGGTTTTTTTTTTTAACACAGGATTTATGTGTATTGTTTTGGAGGCTGTCCTGGAACTTGCTCTGTAGACCAGGCTGGCCTCAAACTCACAGAGATCCACCTACCTCTGCCTCCTGAGTGCTGGGATTAAAGGCATGCATCATCAACGCCCTGCTGGAGTAAGTTATTTAAGGATCTCTGAGTACTGAGAGCCTCTGTTACTTCCCCTGTTGGTTTATCCGCTGTGGGGCTTGTAGTTACAGACTGTCAGATGGCAGTCCCAGAAGCAAAGATTGCTGTAGCAGCAACAACAATAGCTACAATCACCCCAGCAGCGATGCCAATGTCTCTTTTTTGTTGTATTAGGACAAGTTGTGTTTCTCTGGAGAAACACACTTATCACATCACTTTTGGTGGCTTTTCCAGTTTGTGCAGTGGTCATCAAGAAACCTAAATACCTATCAACTGTCATGTGTACACATTTTAACTTGCCAAATTTTGTAACATGAGTAACAACCATTTACCATAAATGATTAAGAAGTAGGCTTTGAGAGTTCATTGTTAAATTAGTTACAGATAAATATTGTGGGCACACCTCATTGTTTGACAGTTTTGACAAGCAGTCTCTCTAGTTGAACTAAATTGCCTTCTTAGATTTCTGCTGTTTTTATGATGAAGGTTATGAGACTGTAGAGTTCTATTTTTAGGAATTGATATCTTTAATTTTGATATTTTTAAATTTAAATTAGAAACAAGATTGCTTCACATGTCAATCCCAGATCCCTCTCCCTCTCCCTCCACTCCTGCCATGCCCTCCCACCAAACCCCCAAACCGTCTGCCCCAATACCCACTCTTTTCCCCAGGGAGAGTGAGGCCCTCCATGGAGATTTTCCATAGTCTGCCATTTCATCCAGGGCAGAGCCTAGACCCTCCCTCAAGAGTCCAGGCTGAGAGAGCATCTCTCATTGAGGGATGGGCACCCAAAATCCATTTTCCATGCTGGATTCCCAGTCATCAGTCTGGGCTCCAAGAGCTCACCCTTGTTCATGTCATCTGTTTCTGTGGGTTTAACAAGCCCAGTCTTGACCCCTATGCTCATCAGTCCTCCCTCTGTGGCACTGGGTTCCTTGAGTTCAGTGCTCTTAGGTCATATTACAGGCTTTTGTTATTTTTTCATTGACTGGCTCTGAGGACTCAAATTGCCAGCCTTTCCTGTTAAGACACAGATTAGCTGGATGATCTTTTTGGCTATGTCAAAGGAAATTTAGGTAGCCTCTTAACTATATCTGAGGCAATTTATTTATCTTCTAATCATATCCAAAGAAATTTAAGTAGTTCACATTCATGAATTAACAATCGCACACATACTAGTGTGGCCATGCCATACATACAGAGCATAGACACATCTTTCAGCTATCCTTTTTCAATGGGTAATGCTTAGTTTGTTGAAATGAAACTTCCTTAACTGAAATCTCTTGTGACAGATCAGCTCAAGCCAATCCTTGAATTAAAACAAAAGGTTGAAAAAGACCCTCATGGCCTTCACCACCTTTCCATTTTTAATCATTAACATTCTGTTGTAGCTAGGAAATGTGAGCATAGTTGCAAGATGTAACAACATCAGGTCCTTTGCCAAAGATTTGAATCAATATTTTTGAGTTCCTACAGGAGTGGGCAAACCTGGTTGTGCAGCAACCATGACTATCACACGTTTATTGATCTCTCTCAAATCCTGTAACAGGTGTCATTTTCCTAATTTTTATTCAATATTCCCAGCCTCCAATTGCTCTTGCACCAGCTGATGAGCAGCTTACAATTTTATTTTAGATAGTGGCCATTTGTCTGCCCACTCAGGTTGCTCTGACTTCCATGTAATTGGAATAGGCTTAATGCATGCAGGGTTAGTCATAATGGCCCCAGCTGAAAATGTCCCAGTCCTGTCCAATCTCCTGACTTACAAGTAACAGAATTTCTTAAAGCATGTGGTTCAGTGATAATAACTGTTTGAGTGGTAAAAAGTTCTGTGCTCCCCTCATATCTCCATTCGAGAAGTTCTGAGGTGCACTCAAGGTGCTACAGCCATACACATTCCTTGTAGGCACAATTATAACCAGTCACTAGAAGTAAAGTTTAAGGCTAAACATGGGCAGTAATTTACTAACTGTTACTCCTGGGCATTTTTAAATGTTTTTTTTTTAAGATCCACCATTTGTACCTTCATCTCAGCATTCTCACTCACTAGGGCATCTTTCACTAATCTCCAAAGGGAAAACCTTCCGGTCCCTCTTTCTAAATAGACTTTTTGAGGTCATTTTTAATTTGTTCCCAGTCAGGAATATTATGCCCTTCTGAATGTAAAAACCATGGACTTGTCTTTTCCAAAGTTAAAATAAAATCTTTAGCTGTGTTTTGTTCAATGCTGGTACCTTCTCTCTTTAAGAATTCTACTAACTTTTCTCTCAAGACAGCCTTAGAAGCTGAGATACCCATTTTCCAAAAACACCTTCACAAAGTGAAATAAGATTACAAATGAATCCTCATATCAAGGATAGATGAGGCAATTAAGGAGAAGAAAAATGATTCAAAGAGCAGGCCAAAGAGTCAGAGATATCCCTACTCTCACTGTAAGTAGTCCCATAGAAACTCCAAGCTAAACGACAACAACACGTATGCAGAGAAACTAGCCTAGAACAACGTAGACTCCATGGTTGTAGCTTCTGTATCTGTGAGCCCCTACAAGGCCTGCTAAGTTTATTTTGTGGCTTATGCTTTCCATGTGTACTCAAATCCTCGATTCTGCCAGGTGGTGTTGGCTCACACCTTTAAATCCCATCATTTGGTAGGCAGAGGCAGGTGGATCTCTGTGAGTTCATGGTCAGCCTGGTCTAACAAGCAAGTTCTAGGCGATCTAGGGCTGTTAAACAGAGTAACCTGTTCTCAAAAAAAAAAAAACAAGCAAACAAACAAACAAAATCTCTGGTTCCTACAGTTCTTCCACATATTCTGCCAGGTTCCCCACTTGTCTGTGGGTATTTGCATCTACTCTCACCAGCTTCTTGAGGAAGCCTCTGTGGTAACAATTTCAGTATGCACCACCCTATGAGTTTTAGTAGAATAAATTTAGGAATCCTTTCATTGGCTTTTTGTGCCATTGTGTTTGGTTCTAACCTAGGTCTCTGGGACATCCAGCTTGCAGTTCTTGGACATATAGGCACTGAATGGCATGCATGGATTTCCCTTCTCCTGGCATGGGCTTCAATTGATTGGCCACTTCCAAAATATGAACCACTATTATACCAGCTCCTATTGAAGCCAAGAGAGCTTGTTGGTTCATGATTTTCTGGCTTGGTTGGTGTCCTAGTTCCAGCACTGGAAGCCTGCCAGATTACAGAAGGTTATTTGAACAGGATCTGTGTCATCCATTACTAGGAGCTCACTCTAGGGTCTCCCTCATTGGTTTCAGGAGGTTTCTACTGTACTAGGATCCAGGTCACCCCAAAATGCTATCCCATATTAGTTGTCTCTTCAAGTATTCAGTCCTTCTGCTCCTCAGTATGCCACCTGACCCTCACTTGCCCCCAAATTCCACTCACAAAACATATTCTTTCTTTCCCTTCCCAAGGAGATCCATGCTTCTACTCTAGAGATCTTCATGTTATATAATCTCTCTGGATCTATTGGTTGCAACATGATTATCCATTATTTAGCAACCAATATCCACTTATAAGTGAGCACATACCATGTTTATCTTTCTAGGTCTGAGTTGCCTCACTATCAGTCATTTCTGTCTTATACCATCCTTTTGCCTACAACATTTTTCACAATGTCATTTTTAAACATCTAGGGAAAACTCCTTTGTGCAAATGTACCACATTTCTTTATCCATTCCTTTGTATAGACACATCTAGGTTGTTTCTGATTTCTGGAAATTATGAGTACAAATCCAACACACTTTCATGGTAAAAAGACTTGAAGAGATTAACTTGAGGCCCATCCCATGGAGAGAGAGAGAGACCACGAACAACATTGCCTGGATGTACAGCAACTGGAAGCTAGATTATCCATAAACCTAGGGTAGAACCAAACAAAATTTATAGTATATGTACATCTGTAAATTAATATCCAATTAAATTGAGAGAATCTTAAAGCAATTAATGCTTAAATCAGAAAGAAGACAAGGAAACATGTCTACTCTCTCCATATGTATTCAATTTAGATCTTTAAGCAGTAAGACAGCCTAAGAAGATAAAGGAGACACAAATGGGAAAGGAAAAGTCAACTTATAATTATTTGTAGATGATAGTATACCTAAGTGACCCCTAAAATTCTAGAGCGGAACCCATCCACATTCATTGAAGTGACTGGATACAAGATTAACTCAAAAAACAGTAGACTTCCTATATGAAAATGACAAGTGGACTGAGAAAGAAATAAAGGAAATAACTTCCTTCAATAAAGCCATAAACAATATAAAATATCTAGAGGTAGCCCTAGCCAAACAAGTGAAGGACTTGGATAACAAAAACTTGTTGTCTTTTTAAAAATACATTAAAGAAGATATCAGTAGATGGAAAGATCTCCCATGCTCATGGATTAGTAGGATTAACATAGTAAAATTTGTCATCCTATTTAAAACAATAAATAGATTCAACCCAATCATCATCAATTTCTTGCACAAGTTTTTACAGAACTTGAAAGAATAATATGCAATTTCATATGGAAAAGCCAAACTCCCAGGATATACAAAACAGTCCTAAACAATAAAGAAAACTCAAGAGGTGTCACTACCCCTGATTTCAACGTGTACTAAAAGCCATGCTAATAAAACCACATGTTTTGGAATAAAGACAGACATATTGACCCATGGAATTTAATTGAAGACCAGCATAAGGTCATATGCCTAGGACCAATAGATTTTTCATAAAGAAACCCAAAACACACAATGAGAAAAAGAATACATCTTCAAAAATGTTGGTGGTCAAACTGGATGTCTGCATGTAGAAGAATTTAAGTAGATCCACATGCATCACCCTGCAAAAAACTCAAGTTCAAGTGGATCAAAGACTTCTACATAAAACCACATACAATAATCCTGATAAAAGTGGGGGAAAACCCTGAACGCATTGGCACAGGACACAACTCCCTAAACAAAACACCAGTAGCCCAGGCACTAAAATCAACATTTAATATATGGTATCTCATGAAATTGAAAAGCTTCTAAAAGGCAAATGACACCATCAATATAACAATAAGTCAATATACAGTATGGGAAAAGATGTTCACCAAAGCCATGGCCAAAGTGGGCTAATATTTAAAAATGTATAAAGAACTCAAGAAACAAGATATAAAAAACGAAACAATTCAATTAAAAATGGGATACATATCTAAACAGAGAATTCTTCTCAAAGGAATCTCAAATGTCTGACGATCACTTAAAGAAATGTTCAATATCCTTAGCCACTAGAGAAATGCAATCAAAATTATAAGTTTCCATTACATATCTGTCAAAATGGTTAAGATAAAAAACACAAGTAACATCTCATGCTGGTGACGATGTGGAGCATGGGGAGCACTCCTTCACTGCTTGTGAGAGTGCAAACTTGTACAGCCACTATGGATAGCAATATGGAGTTTGGGAATTGACCTACCTTAAGACCTAACTCTATCACCCTTGTGATATATCACAAGTACACTTGCCCACCTATGTTCATACCCACATTATCCATAAATTGTATTTTCAATGCTTCCAATCCACCAAGCAAGGATATCAACAATTAATCGATCCAAAACTGGACTCCTCTTTGCCAAATATTCCATTATAACTAAATTTTATTTCATTTTCTTATTATACAGTGTATGCTTTCTCCTACAATATAACCATGTATCATATCACTAGTACAACCACCACCAAAGTCACTTAGAAACTGAAAGTTTTCATAGTATCCTTTTATCTTTATTTCTTTACATACCTCAGTTCCCATTCATTTAACTGAAGCTGGCTTTGGAGTTGGATTGGCTCTCCTACTCTAAACCCAAGCATATTATTTGAATACAATTCAGAATTTCTGTATTATATCAAAGAGCCATTGATATAAGACAGAAGAAATAAAATGAGGGACTGCCATCTGTGGATTTCTTTTTCTGAACAGTCTAATTTCCTCCAGGTTTTCCATCTTCCCTATTGTCACCTCTTCTGTATGCATACATATGAAAGTTAAAATATTTCTTTGTTAACATTAATGTTTGAGTTTTCCAGAGAACAAGGGATTTCCTGACAGCAATCTTGAACTGCTTCCGAAAGAGAATGAGGATCCACTTCCTTGACTTCACCTGATTCGACTGGAGGCATCTGAACTACCCCACATCATTGACTCCACCTGACAAGCACTATCCTGAAACTGGCTTGAAACTACATCACTCGACACAACTCCAGACCAAGGAACGGAAATAGCACATCTTCTACAATCTGACCAGAGCTTCAAGATAAGAGCTTCAATCAACACTAGAACCCCAGTCAGGAACTTCAATCAAGCATCTCCTGCCATACTGAGACTGTCTGATCTACTCAGATTTTGTTATACTAACATTTTCTTTTCACAGGTCCCCATGAGATTATCATCGTCCCATCTCAGCAGGAAGTAGTTTTGAGAATTCCATGCCCCCTCTCCCTACTATTGATATTATAAGATTACACCTGTTAGTGTTAGTTTTCAATTATTTTAGAGTTGGGATTGGAAGGAGGTGTTCATATTTGGGTGTTTCTTTAAGATAAGTTTAGGTTTAGATAGAATAGATGTTTGATACATTTTGTTCATGGACAAGTTAGTTGTCCCCACTGAAAAGACTGGCACTTGAAATTTCCAGCACACAGACTAAGCAAAACTGAAGTCTAGATTTAGACTTTGATACCACACAGTGAGATACTGTTTGTTTGATGGTCCTCAGGGTAGCTATTCATTCTTCTACAGGAATCCATATGTCCAGTATTCCTTGCTGAGTTTACCTGTGAAGACAAAACAAAGCACTTCTCTTTCCTTTTAGGAGGTCACTTTACCCATTGTGGACTATGAATTTGTAGATGGGCTGTTATCTTCCTCCTCCTGAGATGGGAACACTCCATTAGAATCTATCTCTTAGCTCAAATGCCAGAGCCAACCATTAACCATTGACAAAAGACCACTCTAATATAGCTTTTCTTCTATTTTCTTCAGTTTTATTTTATTTTCAGTAATTATAACATAGAAATTTCCTATTTTTATTCATTTGAGAAGCAGGGAAAACAAAACTGGTCTTTTCTCTGATGTTTTTTTCGGTACTGGTATCCTACCAGGACAAGCATAAATGTCTAACAAGAAATTATGAAAATAGAATGAATACATGAAAGAATGATGTTATCATAATTGGTGAACTGTAAATATTTTATCTCATTAACAGTGTATAGTAATATATGTGGAGTTTGAAGAAAGTAAATTTAAATGTTATTGGGATCAGATGAGCTTTCTACATGAATTTGATCAAATTAAATTTTAATGAGTTTCTTATTATTTTCAGCTATAAATTAGAGGATATAAATAACAGTTAAAATTTGGGTGATGGAAAAATCTATTTTATATTTTCTAGTGTTGTATTGTAAATTTTTAATGGGATCATACATATCACATTTTGTTCATTTTTTAAAAACTTGAAATATTTAATCACTTGCTGATTTTTCAATTGATTTATTTGGAAATTTGGTGTCTACATTCTTGAGTTCTTTGTTTATTTTGGAGATCAGTCCTGCCCCAGTCTGTGGACTGCCATTTGTTTTGTTGACTGTGTCCTTTGCATTAGAGAAGCTTCTCAGTTTCATTAGCTACCATTTATTAGTTGTTTCTCTCAGTGTCTGCACTATAGGTATTATGTTTAGGAAGTGTTCTCCCGTACCATTTCATTCAAAAGTACTTCCTGATTTCTCTTTCATGAGGTTCAGTAGGGTTGGGTATATGCTGATGTTTTTGAACAACAGGACTTGATTTTTGAGAAGGGATATAGATATGAATCTATTTGCATGAGGGCATTTTATTTTTTTCCATTGTACAATTTTAGCTTCTTTGTCAAAAATCAAGTGTTTTTAGGTCTGTGAATAATATCAGAGTCTGTTGTAGAACAGGTGAAGTCCTATTGCTCTTTGTGAGTGTATTTTTATACTTTTTTCTAGCTATCTCTTCCTCCAATTGGTACAGGTGGATCCTATGCTTCAGGATATCTCTCTTCCTCCAATTGGTGCATTTGTGGATTGTGGCCCCATTGATTTATTCTCCAGGTACAGTCAGAGAAAAGTCTTTGGTGGTCCAGGTTTAAGGCAGGCCACAGTTCTATAGGTTGCTCCTCCAGGTGTACACAGAGTCACAGGTCTGCTGATCAGTCAGTCCTCCATGTGCATGTGGGTCTTGGTCTCAGGTCGTTACTGATGCAGCTGTGTCTCTCATACAGAGAATGCCACAGGATGAGGCCTGAACATGGGTGCTCTTTCCCAGAAGCACTTCTTTTTTTCATTTTTTAAATTTATCTAAATTAGAAGCAAGCTTGCTTTACATGTGAATCCTAGCTCCCTCTCCCTCCTCTCCTCCCCAACCTCTTCAATCTCCCAATCCACCACCCAAGCCCCACTCCACTCTCCAGGGAGGCTGAGGCCATTCATAGGGGATCTCCAAAGTCTGTCATGTGATCCAGGGCAGGGCTTAGTCCCTCCCTGATGTGTCCAGTCTGAGACAGAATCCCACCATGTGGAATGGACCCCCAAAGTCCATCTGGATGCCAGGGATAAATGCTGATCTATTACCCAAGCCGCCAAAGATTGCAGAAGCCTCCTTACTGACATTCACCTTCAGGGAGTCTGGATCAGTCCCATGTTGGCCTCTCAGCTATCAGTCTGGATGGAGTCTGTGAGCTCGCCTTTCTTCAGGTCAGCAGTTTCTGTGGGTTTCACCTGCCCAGTCTTGACTCCTTTGCTCATCACTCCTCCTTCTCTGCAGCTATGGTACCCCAGAGAAGGGGAATGGGACAGAATCTCCTGAGTGGATTAGAAGCATGGGGGAATGGGAGAAGGAGCTGGGAGAAAGAGAGGGGGAGAAGAGAAGGGGAGAGGAGGACATGGGGGAGCAGAAAGTTTGAGTAGGGGGAAGAATAGGGGAGAGCAGGATGAGAGATACCATAATAGAAGGAGTCATTATAGGTTTGAAGAGAGTTCTGGCACTAGTGAGATGTCCAGAGACCTACATGGATAACACCACCTGGCAATATAACCAATAATGGAGAGGCTACCTTAAATGCTCTTCCCAGATAATGTGATTGATGACTTCCTTGTATGCCATCCTAGAACCTTCATCCAGTGGGTGAAGGAAGCAGAGGCAGACACGCACAGATAAATGCTGAAAGGAACTCCCAGACACACTTATTAAGATATATTCTGGAAGCTGCTGCTGTTGATGCTTATCCACAAATGTTTTCTGTCTCCTTGCTTGTAGGATGCTCACTGGTATGCTGATTCTTTGTCTCTCACCCCTCTCTCTCTTCCAGTACTGGGCTGCTCACTCATTGGCTGTCTTTTTCTCTCCTATAAAGGAATTGTTTTTAAATAAATAAATAAATAAATAAAATTTGTATTTGTTCCAGCACAACTATCTTACATCAAGACAGTTAACAATGTGCACACGTGCACACACACACACACACACACGCATAAGCACATACACACTATGTATAGATATAGATTTAGATGTAGATGTATATAGATATAGATTAGATGATATAGATATAGATTGCTGTGTATAATAACAATGCCTTTGGTGAAGTTCACAAACAAAATATTAAGTTTTACCATGAGTGTCATAGAGAGATACAAGCAATATGAAACTATGCTAGGTAGTTTCTTTTCTGCTCGTTGAACTTGATGTTTTCTCATGAATAATGGAATGTACTAAAATTTATGGCACAAATGTCTTTTTTAGAGAAGTCATGTGATAAAAAGAGAAAATCCTTTTTAAAAAGTTACTTTAAAAAATCCACATCCCCAGTGATCAGAAGACGAAGCATGTATCTCAAATTTCACATCTGCCTCTGGTGTTAAGAATATTAGATCATATTTTTGATCCCACTGATAGTTTCATAAGAAAGACTATTTTTGATTAGCTCTGGCATTGCAGCTATAAATGCAAAATGATTTATGAATTCATTTTCACATTTAAATTACAAAATCCTCTGGTACCTCTGAAATTTCAGCTTTGCAGTTAAATGGAATATTTGTCTGGAGACATCTACCATGTTTTAGAACATAGATTAATGTGAGACGTCTTCATCTGTGGAAAAGTACATAAAATTACCTCGGCAACTAGACTTCTGTTATATTATAAACGAACAAAATAATCTCCTTTTGTAGTTTTTATTAATATGATAAAATTTAAGCTTGTTTCTTCAAATTTTATCATTTACATATATATTACACATATTTATGTCTAATAAAATTTTAATACATTCAAAATATTACATATATAGTGTAGCTAAATTTTTAAATTCTACTGAAATGTCATATGTATATGATAGAATATTGACCAATGCATTTAAGTTTCTGGTGATGGAACTACATTAGAAACTGGCTAAGTATTGCTACAAGTAATTTGTTAATGACTTAGTAGGATATTATTATTTTGTCATGATTATTTGAAGAACAATATGAATGTATCACCAAATTTTACATTGACTGGAATTAATTTTTAATAATAAAACCATTATTTTTTCTTATAGTTATGGAAATGTGTATTGGAATTCAATTATTGAAACATCAGGCATATATCAGCAGGTGAACTTTTACAATCCTGTTCATCAATAGATGGACAAAATTCTTCAGGCATTTAAAGCACTATTCTTTCCAAACTCAATCTTGTAAATTGCACAAATCAAATGACAGTGGACAGTCTCCTCTTATTGCTGAATCAAAGTTAAGTTTCAGAGTGATAAAGACTTTTCTGATAGTGTCCTGTCTTTATTGCACCAGTGAAGGGTAGTAAATGGTACAATCAGTGCTCGTGGATAGATCAGTATTGGTGGCACAATGTGGCTCCAAACACCTGAAAGGTGGGAAATACGCTCACAGTTTTTATACATGCAAATGTAAGTTTGACAAGTCATTTGTGGTGTGTGTGTGTGTGTGTGTGTGTGTGTGTGTGCATGCACGCAGGGGAATGTGTGCATTGTCTATGTTATTTTGTATACCTCAGTATTTTTCACTTGTCTAGCTGGTTACTTTTGTTTGGAGGTGCCTTTCACAAATGTCTAAGTCAAGCATGGTTGCTTTTATATAAATTTTTCAGACTTACAAAAGGTTTTCCTCATTTTCAAGAAATAATAAATGATACTACAGGGTGTGTGATTTTGGAAATATTGGGTGGAGATGGCTGACAGAAATTCAGTTTTTTCTCTCTTATGTAGTCTGTGAATCTGACTGCATTTTCCCATTTTTGAGTTTGAGGCAGAAGAGAGGAAATTAATATTTCAGCAAATATGAAATTGAAATTGGTTAGAAACAAAGACATAACTTTTACCACTATTTACCATGCCTGGTCACTATTGTCAATCATTGAAATTTTGTCAGGTCACACATTAGATGAAAAAAAAGGGGGAAAACATGGCAATAACGGCATGAATAGTAAATCTTCCTTCAATATCTACTGACTTATACTTTATTTGTACCTCCCTGTGTATGTATATGTACACTTCAATGCACATAGGGATATTTGCACTTTAACTATGTTTACTTCTTATTAAATCATGTTCATGTGTAATATGTACATATTTCTTTCATGTTCTCATTTTTAAATACAATATTAATTAATTAATTAAGTATTATGTGTTGATCTATACTCTCACAGGTGTACTATGACTCATCCAATTTTGCCTCCTAATAAACCAATAACCTAAATTGAAAGCCAATACCAACATAGTGTATGATGACCAGTCACTGACATTCAGGTGGTTTCTTACTGATTGACATCTATTGTTGAGTGTCTTACAAAAGAATATCATCCTCCATAGATTTCAGATGACAAACAAACAAAATACAGAGTTAAAATATAGTTTGTATTAGGTGCTCTGATTTCACCCCATATTAATGTTGGAAAATGGGTAGTTTAATCATCCTAACTTGTTAGAACCCATAGTTCACTTTTTTAAATTCATTCTTCTCTTCATCTTATGGTCATGCTTGTATTCTAGTAGCACAAGAGTTAAACTGAAAAATTCTGTTACAGGTCATTCATGTGCATCCTGAAGTCTCTTAGGTTGCAGTATGCAGGTTTCACCTAATTCGTTTCTTGCTTATGAGTTGTTGCAAATAAGGGAGATGGTCAAATTCCCCTACTGCTCTCATTAGAAGGACATTCAAATGACGAGGTTCCACCTATAGCCTTCAAGAAGCCAACTTTCATAGGATGTGGCTCAGAAAATTATACACAAGTTCAAATGAAAATGTACAGATGTTTTATGCAAATATTTGGAAATATAGGAACAAACAAATGCAGATTTCATACTTTATATTAAGTGAATATACAGAAATATCTATATCATGGGTATAGAGTCAATAAGCAAGAATAAACCTTCAATAATGTTGGTGTGTTTTCAAACGCCAATCAAAATTTTTTCTATCTTCTAAATTTAAAAACCGCTTAAGAAATAAAAAGCGAAATTGACTGAAATATGAGAAAAATACAATTATACTGACAAAGTAATTATAAATAATTAACAACTTGTCCAGTTTTTATGCCAAATGTTTATTGCTACTAAATTCATACAAATAAAAAGTCCTCATCTTTTCAATAGCATGGCATTATGCAGTTATTAATAAATTTGCTCCAAACATAGTAACAAAATAAAAGAATTTGTAATAGTGTGCAATCATATTTTATAAAAGGAATCAGTCACCAACATACACAGACAATGACCTGAAATTAAATTCTCAATGTTGAAATTTTCATAGTGTGTTAATCATAACATATCAGCTCTGGTAGGGGGCTTAGAATGCTTTCTTCCTGCATGATAATGCAACTGGACTAGCTGTGCTTTTCATGTTTGTTTTTGACTAATTTGTTTCAGAACTGAAAAACATCTTCTCATTTTACTTCCATCTTAGATTAGAAAAAATCCCTAACAATGTCTTAGGATATCATGTAAATTTTAATATGGTGACTTATATAAAGCCAAGTAAGGAGCAGAATCAGAAATATGAAGTTATTGGCATAGTTTTCCTTTTTCATTTGAAAATGACCACACATATACAATGAAATATTTACCCCTTCAGTTCATCTAAGTCCTCTGTTCTCCTCAATATATCTCCTTCCCAACCCATGTCATTTTTTATGTCTCTAAATCCCAGTATTGTTACCCCATGTGTGTACAGTGAGCATAGCTATTCTACCAGTGGCCATGTCATCAAAAGGATAATGATCCTTTCTCTCCTGGAAACTCTGTACTGCCAAGACTCATCAATGGTGAATGAGGCCTGGAAACTATCTCTCCCATGTAGGCAGGGATTCTTTATGACATGGAATTTTGTCCAGGTAGCCACAGGTGCGGTAAGGTCATGACTGCAATTGCTGTGCCATAGCCAGAAGGCAGCAGCATTCACAGCACTCTTTCTCATCCTATAGATCTTACCTTCTTTGTCTTCTTTTCCATGATTTTCCCTGAGGCTTAGCGTGGTGGAATTAATGTACATATTGTGCTCAGAGCTGAGCTCTTGTCTCATAGTCTCAGCACTCTGACCAATCTTGCATCTCTCCACTGACTGCAGTCCACTGAAAACAGAAGCTTGTCTGACCAAGGCTGAGAACAACCCAGGTCTATGCATATAAACTTAAGTATTTAAACTACAATTTCACAGGATGACCATTTAGGAAAATAACAATAACAGTTTTAACTCAAAGGTCAATGAGCTCCCCAGACATAAGATTTTCACTAGGAAAACAATATAGGCATGGGAATCTGCTGTAGAGTCAGCCTCAAATTAAATCAGAAAGTGCTTAGTTACTGTAAATCTATGCACTATTGCAATAGTAGGAACATCTTTTTGACAACTCACTGTTGCTATATGCAGGTTCCTGCTCTGGGAAAACTGATAGGTTTTCTCTCCTAGAATTCTACATGGCAACTTCCAGCACTATGAAACAAAAACAAAGAAGCTTCCCAGTCTGTTTGAGATTGATGTATCTATGTCCTGAAGCTAAAGTTGTAGTGCTTTCAGCAATAAAGTCTTATCATGTAGCTATGGTGGGTAACTAAAGTCAATGGCAATAGTTTGTAATTATTTGGAAATCTCCATGACCAATAAACTTTTATTGTTATTTTCACTTAATAATCCATGTCATCAGGGAACCGTCTTGGTCTCCCATTCAGGATAATTTCATTTCAACTCTGTTTTCAAGTTGAATTTTGAAACTAGCTTAGAAACTAATGTATTTTCATGAGACTTTTTTTTGTAGATGCTTAATTTTGGTTAAGAAACACACTATCCTGCATTCTCTTCCTTTCCCCTACCCACAATCTTACTAAATCATTTAAAACTCAGCATCCCCTTCTCTCTCATTTCTAATTGGTTCTCACAGTCCTCCATTTACATTTCTCAGGTTGAATTTGATTACTAGGACTCCATATGGTTTTGCATACTGTCATATGTGAATTCTCTCAGTGTTACAGCAACCACAACTCTCTCTAGCTTTTGGAAAACAATGTATTTCACTTGCTGTCACATGCTAACCATACTTGTATCATTCCTTATACTTGATCTTAGGTGCTTAATTCTGAGTATCAATTATGTTGACAGCATTTGATTGAATGAATAAAATAGACTTTAAATGGACAAAAATGATTTTTCAGTAGCAGCATATATTTCATTCCCATTATGTTTTATTTCTTCTGTGCTGTGGTATGTATATTTGTATGTTGAGAATGGACCAGAACCATATCATGTTTATCAAAATTAATAAAGTTTCTATCAACAGCAAGAGAGAGGAGACAGCATTGGTTTCCTTAAGAGATCTCACTTGGTATTTCAGGAGACAACAGAAGGTAATCAGGCATTTGACAAATGGTCTGCATGATATCTGTGGTTTCTGTCTTCTTAGGTGTTGGCAGCAAGACCTAGAATCTAGAACTTTTGATCTTACACAAGCTAAGCATTTTTTGTGAGCATGGCATCCCCTCCTAGGAGACATGTGCACTGAGTGTCTAGGGCAGCCCTCCCCCAGGGCTGGTTTCTTCATAGCCCTAAAGAAGCAAGTCCCTTAACCCACTGAGCCACTTCAACAGCCCCACAGCCATAAGAATGTTGTTGTGAGACATGATTATGGGACTTTACTTGTTGTCACCAATACACACAAGGTCTGGTCCTGACCCTCAGGACATACAGGGGCCTATGGTATGTCAACTACAAACATCACAGAAGAAAATAACTGAAGTAAGCCAGCAAAGCACACTTAAAAGACTATGGATTTCATGACACCTACTCTGAATGTCTTACATTTAATACTTATTTTTTCTTATTATGGTCTTTTATGATACCTTATATGTAATTAAAGTCCAAGGTAACAAAGAACACAAAATAAGACACATATCATTCACTTCTCCACATCTCCAAAACTTTTCATTTTTTTCAAATGACAGCTATTAACAGACTCTGGGTAAAATGGGTTGAGAATATCAACATTATCCTATTGTTCATGGAGATGGTTTAGAATACATGGATTTCTTTGGCTTGAAGCAGATTTTCACTGGCTGTAATTGACACAGGCCAGTTATTTAAATATCTAGCTCATTTTTCAACTTATAATAGGGGATACAACTCTGCTAGAGTGTTGTGCTGAAAACTAAAACTAAACTTCTAAAAATTCATATAGGCTAGAGAATTGTCAGCAAAAATATTAATATTTCAGGGCTTCAATACTAAGCTATTATAATTTATCTTATGAAAATGTCTAACATCATAGATTGTTACTATTTACACAATGAAACACCATAAAAAAAAGCAACTTGGAGAGTAAAGGGTTTATTTGACTTAGTTTTCCACATTCATAGTCCATCACTAAAGGAAGTTAAGACCTGACGCAAAGAGGATAAAATCCTGGAGGAAGGAGCTGAAACAGACATGATGGAGGGTTGCTGCTTACTGTCTTGCTCTTCATGTCTTGCTCTGCCTGCTTTCTTATAGAACGCAGGACCATTAGCTCAGGTATGACACTACCCACAATGGGCTGGTCCATCCTCCATTGATCAATAACTAAAAAAATGCCCCATAGCCACATCTTTTGGAAGTATCTTTTTTATATTAAAAATTTTATTTTTAAATTTAAATTCAAAATAGAAACAAGGTTTCTTCACATGTCAATCTCATGTTCCTCTCCCTTTCCCTCCCCTCCTCCCACCCCCTACCACCACCCACCCAATACTCCCTCCTTTCCTCAGGGAGGGTGAGTTCTTCCATGGGGGTGACCATAATCTGTCATTTCATCCAGGACAGGGCCTAGAACCTCCCCCAAGAGTCCAGGGTGAGAGTGCATCTCTCATTGTGGGATGGACAACCAATGTCCATTTTTATGCCAGGAATAAGTACTGGTCAACTACCAAAAGCCCCATAGATTGCCTAGGCCTCCTCACTGACACCCCCATTCAGGGGGTCTTCATCAGCCCCATGCTGGATTCCCAGGCATCAGCCTGGGATTCAAGAGTTAACCCTTGTCAGGTCAGCTGTTTCTGGGGGTTAAACCAGCCCAGTCTTAATCCCTTTGGTCATCAGTCCTCCCTCTCTGTTACTGGCTTTCTTGAGCTCAGCTCAGTGCTTAGCCGTGGGAGTCTGCCTCTGCCTCCATCAGCCACTGAATGAAGGTTCTGTTTCCTTGACTTTCTGGCGATGGGACTGTAGGCTGGCACTCCCCAGATCTATGTCTAAAATCCATATATGAGAGAATACAGGCCATGTTTCTCTTTTTGTGACTCGGTTACCTCGGACTCAGGATGGTTTCTTTTAGTGTCATACATTTGCCTGCAAATCTCAGGATGCCCTTATTTTTTTCTGCTGAGTAGTACTCCATTGTGTAAATATACCACATTTTCTCTATCCACTCTTCAGTTGAGGGGCATCTAGGTTGCTTCAAAATTCTGGCTATTACAAATAGTGCTGCTATGAACATAGTGGAACAGACCTCCTTGTTGTATGAATGGGCATCTTTTGGATAGATGCCTAAGAGTGGAGTTGCTGGATCTTGTGGTAGGTTTATTCCCATTTTTCTGAGGAATCTCCACACTGATTGCCAAAGTGGTTAAACAAGTTGGCACTCCCAACAGCAATGGAGGAGTGTTCCCCTATTACCATATCCTCTCCCGCATAAATTGTCATTGGTGTTTTTGATTTTAGCCATTCTGACAGGAGTGAGATGGTATCTAAGAGTTGTCTTGATTTGCATTTCCTGGATGACTAAGGATGTTGAGCACTTTCTCAAGTGCCTCTCATCCATTTTAGACTCCTCTATTGAAAATTTTCTACTTAGTTCTGCAGCCCACTTTTTAATTGGATCCTTTGGTGATTTGGAGACTTGCTTCTTGAGTTCTTTGTAAATTTTGGAGATCAGAAATTCTCCATTGATCAATAACTAAAAAAATGCCCCTTAGCCACATATTTTGGCAGCATCTTTTTAACAGAGGTATCCTCATTTATGATGACTAGCTGGTGTCAAGTTGGCAAAGAACCAGCCAGTACATCTAGTAACCTTCATATTATCACATATCACTTGTGTCTCTGATATAACACCTGAATGATGTCAGCACTAAGCACATAAGAATACTTATTCAGTTTTCTTCTTTGGTAAGTGGGGATTGCAATATCAGCAGAAGTCAAATTATTTCTGTATCAGGTGAACATGCAGAGTGACTCAGCTTTGTAGTAAAATAGAAACAAACACCTATTATACCATTATGGTCCCTTTATCACCTAAAAAACTCCCTGTTCCAGGATCCATTTCCAAGACTGAAAGAAGCATACTGGTATACCCTACAAATGTCATAGTGTCCATTTATCTTATAATAGGGTACAATACTGAAGAAAGTATAAATATCGAAAGATATTATTTCTAATGCAAACATCATATATACAGAGGTGGTTCAATGTACTATAAAGAGTAAATGAGATGCATTATGTAAATAAGCTTAAAGGGAAAAAATCACATGATAATCTCATTACAAGTCAAAAAAAGCATTTGATAAAAATCCAATACTCCTTCATGATAAAAGTACTGAGGAGATTAGGGACACACCTAAATATAATGAAGGCAATTTACAAAAAGCCTATTTCTAACATCAAGTTATATTGGGAGAAACTGAAAGCAATCCTCTAAACTAGGCACAAGACAAGGATGGCTATACTTTCCATATATAGTCAACACAGTACTTGAAGTCTTGTCTTGTACAATAAGACAACTTGAGGGAGATCAAAGAGGTTACAAATATGAAATAAGAGCCAAAGTGTCATTATTTGCAGATAATATGATAGTATTCAAAACTGTTCCTAAAAATTCTACCTCGGAAATCCTAGAGCTAATAAACACATTCATTAAATAGTTGGATGTAAAATTAATTCACAAAAAGCAGTAGCCCTCCTGTATACTAATGATAAATGGATAGAGAAAGAAAACAGAACACACTTCTGTTTTGAAGATCATTCTTCACAAGAGCCTCAAATAATATAAAATAACTTGGATAATTCTAGCTTAACTAAGTGAAAGAAGCATATGATAAAAATTTAAAGTCTTTGAAGAAAGAAATACAAGGAGATATGAGAAGATTGAAAGATTTCCTAAGCTCATTGATCAGTAGTATTAACATAGTAAAAATGGCCATCCTACCCAAAGCAAACTACAAATTCAATGAAATAGCCATCAAAATTACAACACAATTCTTTACATATACTTGAAAGGAGAATTCTCAACTTTATACAGAAAAGCAAAATGTCCAGGAGAGCTAAAATTATCTAGAACAATGAAATAACTTCCATAGGTATCAACATCCCTGATTTCAAGCTGTACTAGAGAGATATACTTTTTTAAAACAAGGTATTAGCATAAAAAGAAACACATTCATAAATTGAATTGAATTGAATTGAAGACCCAGACATAAATTCACATTCCTAGGGACACCTGTCTTTTTATAAAGAAGCCAGAAATACAAAATGATAAAAAAGAAAGAAAGAAAGAAAACAACTTCAACAAGTTGGGCTGACCAAACTCTGTATCTCCATATAGAACAATTTAAATAGATCCATGTTTACCACCCTGAAGAAAATTCAAGTGAAGCAAAGGTATCTACTTAGAACCAGACCAAATGAACATGATAGAGAAGAAATTTGCTTACAGCCTCCTATGCATTGACATAGGAGACAACTTCCTAAACAGAACACCAATAATGCAGGCATAAAGATCATGAAACTTAAAAGCTTCTGAAAATTAAAGAAAATATCAAGAGGACAAAATGGCAGTGTATAGAATGCAAAAAAAGTCTTCATCAACTCCATGGCCTATAGAGGGCTAATATTCAGTCTATATAAAGAACCCAAGAAACTAGACATAAGCCAAATAATTTAATTTTAAAAAAATGGAGTACAGCTCTAAACAGAATTCTCAGTATAGGAATCTGAAATGGCTGAGAAACGCTTGAAGAAATGTTCAACATCCTGAGACAATGGGGAAATGTAAATCACAACTACTTTAAGATATATCCTATTTGAATGGTTAAGGTCATTGACACAAGTGACAGCTCACATGGGCAAGGGTGTGGAGCAAGGGGAACACCCCTTCATTTCTAGTTGATGTGCAAACTTGTACAGCCACTATGTAAATTAATACCTTGTTTCCTCAGAAAATTGTCAATTGATCTATCTCAAACCAAGCTATCCTATTCCTGGGTATATGATGCCACTATGTAAATCAATACCATGGTTCCTCAGAAAATTGTAAATTGATCTATCTCAAACCAAGCTATACTATTCCTGGGTATATGGATGCTTCATCCAACAATGAGGATGCTTACTCAACTGTGTTCATTGTGGTTTTATTCATAATAGCCAGAAAGTGGAAACGACCTATATGTTCCTCAAGTGAAGAATGAATAAAGAAAATGGAGTGCTTCTAATCTGTAAAAGAAAAATGGCATAATGAAATTTGTAAAATAAAAATGGAACTACAAAGAAACATCATGAGTGAGGCAACCCAGACCCAGAAAGATATGATATGTGTTCACTTATAAGGAAATATAAACTGTTAGGTGTTAATCAAGCAATAAAACACACACCCTGAGAGGTTAGGTAAAGAGTAGCACTCTAAGGGATAACCATGGATCTTCTTGAAAGGGGGAAGTAGAATAGATTTTGTAGGTTGACTGGTAGGGGTAGGTTAGAGAGAAAGAGGTCAGAGGTGAGGGATTTAGGGAGAGGGCCTGGGAAAGACAATCAGAATTGGGAGGAGGCATTTGGTGGGTGGTATGAATACTTATTTCAGTGGAAACTTCCTGGAATCTATGAAGGTGACCTAAAGAGGACTCATTGTAATGGAGAATACAGAGTCTCAACTGGCCATTTATTTTGGCTTGGGAAGGCTTCCAGTATTAGGACAGGGTTACATTCTGTGGAGGTGTAGCCTGATGTGGTATCATGGAGACCCTTACACAAACCAGGCTGATGCCAGGACAGAAGGTCACAGAAACTGGCAGTGAGGCCCATTCCCAAGGGCAACTTCCACATAGGTTACTGAATGTAGAAAGGTCAAGCTGGTGTCCGCATCTGTTCTGATCACTTTGGTTTGAGAAGGTGTTCTGCAGCCTACTGAAATAGAAACCTGGACATCATCTGAGCCCTCAAAGCCTCCATCTATGACCTGCCATGCCTGCAAAATGTACTGGAGATTGGAGCAATGGTAGTACAGAACTTGGGGAGTGACAATCCAATCTTTGACTTAACATGAGACTCATGCAACTAGAGGGATTCATGGCCTATTCTACTTGGATGGTCAGAAACTAGAGATTGAATAGTCCAAAGTCTTAGGGGAAAACCAAAACAAAACTTGCAAAAAATCAGTAAAATGATTCCTAATTATATTCTTTATTCATGTTCCAGTATCCATTCATCATTTGAGAGGCTTCCTCCAGAAGCAAATGGAAGCAGGTATGTAGACCCACTGCCAGACATTATACACAGAGAGTCTGAATTGGAGGTCTCCATTGGATCCTTCCTCTTGGAACTTTGGAAACCCCATTGAATAGGGTGAGAAAAGATTGTAGGATTAAGAGGGGATGGAAGACACTAGGAGGAAATATCCTCCAAATCAACTAAGCAGAGCTCACAGAGATTGAAGTGGCAAACAGGAGGCCTTCATGGGTCTGCACTAAGTCCTATGTGTATATGTTATGGATGATAGCTTGGTGTTCTTGTGGGATTTCTAATAGTGGGAGTGTGAGCATCTCTGACTCATTTGCCTGCTCCAAGGACACTTTTCCCCCTACTGAGTCTAGCCTCAATAGGAGGGCTTTTTCCTTGTCTTCTTTTTCTTGTTTTGTCCAGTTTGACTGTTGTCATTTGGGAAGCATTGTCTTTTCTGAAAAGAAAACAGAGGGTGAGTAGATTTGGGAGAAAAGAGAGGTGGTGGGGACCTAGGAGTGGAGGGAAGGAAAACTGTATTTGGGAAGTATTGTATGAGAATAGAATCCATTTTCAATAAAAATGAATACTAACTGAAAAACCTTTAAATAATACAAAGAAAAATGTCAGAAATAAATAGTAGTCACATTTTTAACACTACCATGTTGCTTTTATAAGAAAAGTACCAAGAGAAAGGACTGGAATAATAAGTCATTTACCAGATGAAATTATTGTAAAATCTTGAGGACCTGTATTCAGATCTTCAGCATAACTGCAAATATCTAGGAGTGTCTTCACCTGACATTACTTTGGTAAGAGTAGCAACAATAGCCTCCTTTAGGCTTACCAGAAGGCCAGTCTAGCTGAAACTTGGCATCCCCAAGTCTGATCAGTAACTTTTCTCCACAGGAATAAAGGAGACAGCAATAATGAGTCATTGAATGTCCCTCCCCACCTCACACGTGCATATATCTGTGTGCATCACATATATATAATTCTGAAAGTAAATGTGTAAAAGTGCTGTTAGAGAGTAATCTACTGGCTAGCCAATCCTGTCTCCACTATAACTAAATCAATATATAAAATACACCTTAACAAGATTTAGTAGTAGGAATAGCCTCAGAACACAGAAGGAAAAACAATGAATCTCAGATGTTTCATAGCATCCCTCCTATCTGTTGATTGCTATAGCAAGCTGCACTTTACTACACATTTAGTTTCTTTTAATAGGGGAAATAACTCCAATAGAGCATAGTTAGTGTTATTAATTTTACAAATGAAAATTATAATTCATATGTCATAATATATACATAAATTGTAACCTATATGAAGAAAATACATATTAAGTGACAACTTTTTAGTACCTAGTAGTTGATTCACTTGGAATCAAAACTATCTAAGAACAGTCTCATGCTCATATCTGTAGACCAGGCAGGCCTCAAACTCATAGAGACCCACCTGCCCCTGCCTTCCTAGTGCTTGCGTCACCAACACTCAGCTATAAAACATATGCTTAAAAAATAACAAAAATTGAAGACTAAATTTACAAAGTTAACACCTCTACAGTCAGAGCAATATACAAGGGCATCAAAACAAAGAAATTATTTTAACTGAAATAATAACTGAGGCCAGAAACTGGCTCATACACATGTACTTAAAGTACATTGGTTTTTAATAGAAATCTCCAAATGATACAACAACAAAGATGGCATTTTACAATGGATGCTGAAAAACTGCATCTTGATCAACTAGAATAGATTTCTATAATGTCCACAAACTAATAAAAGTTGGAATACATGTAAAACATAAAATTACAAACTTCAAGAAGAAAATGATACGGTTTGGAATGTTTTAAGTATTTTATGAAACTAAATCAAAATTGTAGTCCTAGAAATGTGGTGCAAATTGTAATTTACCAACATTAAGATTCTGATCTTGAATATTGTAAGAAACCATTGACTGTGAAGAAACACTTTCCAGCACGTATTTGGTAGGACATATTTTTTAATAACGCAAATGTCTCTCGAGATACTTTAAATAAACAAAAAACCTGGCATGTTGGCACATAACTTTACACCAGCAATCAGGAGGTAAAAGCAGGCAAATCTGTGAATTTCAGGTCAACCTGGGCTACACCCTGTCTTAAACAAAAAAATGAGGGCAAATGAATGAGTATTTTGAATAATTATTTCATCAAGCACAAGAAAGTATATTATATTTCAGTAGTCATTAAGGAAATAGAAGTTAAGATCCCTATGCAATGCTGTTGCCAAAGTATGTAGCTGTTTAAAATTATTTAAAATTCTAAAAGTCTCCCATAGGATTGTAGGCTGGCACTCCCCAGATCTATGTCTAAAATCCATATATGAGAGAGTACACGCCATGTTTCTCTTTTTGTGACTGGGTTACCTCACTCACGATGGTTTCTTCTAGTGTCATGATCGAAGAAGAGGCAGACTCCCTTGGTTAAGTACTGAGCTGAACTCAAGAAAGCCAGTAACAGAGAGGGGGGACTGATGATCAAAGAGATTAAGACTGGGCTGGTTAAACCCCCAGAAACAGCTGACCAGACAAAGTTTAACTCTTGAATCCCAGGCATCAGCCTGGGAATCCAGCATGGGACTGATCAAGACCCCCTGAATCTGGGTGTCAGTGAGGAGGCCTAGGTAATCTATTGAGCCTTGGGCAGCAGATCAGTACCCATCCCAAGTATACACACGGACTTTGGACTCCCATAAAACAATGTGAGGTGCACTCTCACCCTGAACTCTCGGGGAAGGGTCTAGGCCTTGCCCTATATGAAATGACAGACTATGGACACCCCCATGGAGGGCCTCACCCTCCTTGGGGGAATGAGGGGATAACGGGGGGGGGGATGGGGGAGGGCACGGGAGGAGGGGAGGGAAAGGGAGAGGGACCTGGACCTGACTTGTGAAGCAACCTTGTTTCTTATCTAAATTTAAACTGGAAAATAAAATAAAATAAAATTCTAAAAGTCATGAAGACAGCAAGTATTCCTTTCATGTGGCACAAATATAAGGGTTTCCTTTGCCTCTTAGCCTGATGAACGATGGAAGCCACATGAAGCCATCACAATTTAATTAATAAAAAATGATAATATATACTTTTATAAAAATCAGTATAATTAGTTTTAAAAGGCTAAGAGTTCATAACAAGTCAAAAGTTCATCTATTGCGAATGAGTACAGCAATATTGGACGCAAAGCCAACACAACAGACTATTACTCTGTAACAAAAAAGGAGAGCTAATGATAAATACAATGGTGTGAAGGAATGTAAAAATTATTTAGTTCAATGAAATTATTTAGTTAAGAAAAGAATAACCTGGAAACTACATACGTAAATATGTAACAATGGAGGATAGAATGTGACAGAAAGCTACTCTGTCATTATATGTTTAGCACAGAATTTGAGGGAAGAGCTGTAAAGGCTGTCAAGGAATTACTATTATCTTATTGTTTCATGACCTAATTTTATGGTATATGTTAAAAGTCATTAAACTCTAAATTAACAGAAAAAAATTAAAAAGCAGGTGAAAAGAACATCAACAGCATGCACACAATATTTTAAAGTAAGTTAGGAATATTACTGATACATCAGGTCTGACAACATTAAGCTCCAGAAGAAGAAGCAGGCGTGTCCTTCAGCATCATCCTACAGTTGTCACTTGTAGCCAGCAGGATAACAGAAGAGCAACGTTTGCTATGTGTGCAACTCTGAATGGGAGGATAAAAGAGAAACGCTTACATAGGCATAAGGGAGAAGCCAAACCCTATTCTCACTAGTCCCCCCTTTTCTTCAAGGCTAGCCAATGCCAAGCAATTATATGCTTCTTGCAAAACTCGCCTAAAGAAGCAAAGTTAGGTTTGGGGAGAAAATAACTGGAAATACAAAGAAAAGATGGCCTCAAGAGACCTATCAATGTAATGGAGAATAAGAGATAACCTGGAATAGAGAATATTAATTTGAAAGTGGATTTCTTTATTCCTTGTTTATTCCTTGGTGTTGGACACTGGCTTTTTTAGAATATCACTCTTCCCTTTTAGAAGGAGAATAAATTTTAAAAAATTGGAAAAGAGATCACACAAGAAATGCTTTTGTAATTTAAAAATGAGAGGAAAACAGCTTTCCCCAAATAGTCTTTTTCTAAGTACTTTTCGAGAAATGTCAAGGAACATTTATTTTTAAATTGTATGTAATGCAGTATGGAAATATATGCCAATGATGTAATTGTCTGAGAAAGCCTACCACCTTGAAGACGTGAGATTAATTTTCACTAAATCATTATCTTTGTTGTGACAGGCAGATGTTGGGGTTGTGATATTAATGAACTTTGAATTCTTCCTATTCACAGATCAGAATCTGCCTCTTAATAAATTCAGAAGCTAAGGTCTAAGCCCTCTGCTGCAGATCCATTTTCTAATTATCCTAGTAATAGCTCTCAATTACTATTCAATGTAGGTCTTCATCCCACTGTTAGTGGGTCAGGAGATCCCTCAGGATTCATACATTTTTTTTCTGTTTTACTAAATGACTTGCCCTCTGCAGATATTTCGAGTTCAATGTGTAGTTTTCAAAAGGAATACAGGCATGTTAGGAATCCAGCACCACATTTGAAAACTCTAAAAGTGTATTAATACATATCCATGAATTATGTTCTCATATGAACTCTTAAAAAACTAAAATGAACAAGCAAACAAAAAGCATGGGGAACTGCTTTTTTAAAAAAGATTGAATTTATTTTAAGTGTATATGCATGTGTGTGTTTGTGTTTCTGTGTGACAGAAATAGGGAGAGACAAAAGAACAGGTATTGTGAAGATAGCTCATGATTTTGACAAAGATCAAAAATATGCTAAGTGGAGGGAAATTGGAAAAATAAAAAGTTACACATTAAATTTCTATGAATATGGAAACTTTGGATGAATAATTGTACTAAGTATACCAATGTACATAATATGAACCAATAAAGATAAGACTTTAACACATTTAATTAAATAAGGATACTACAACACATGACATAATACATTGTAACATGTAAAACAATATATTATAAAATATTCTCACACATGCATCTGTAACTCTGCAATAAATTTTGGATAACTGGTAAATACTGTCTTTACGTAGTAAGATATTTATGTGTTCTTTGATTTCCAAAAGTTTTAGTCACAAAACTGACAAGTATGAATGGTCAGGAGCTCTTGTCTCTTTTCCCTTCTCTGGGGGAACCTGTATAACTCCTTGTTTCCTAGCTTCTCTAGAGGCATGGATTGTAGGCTGGTAGTCCTTTGTTCTATGTCTAATATCGATGTAAGAGTGTATACATACAATGGTTGTCTTTCTGTGTTGGGTTACCTCACTCAAGATGGTTTCTTCCAGTTCGATCTATTTATCTGTGAGTTACAAGATTCCATTGCAATACTCTACTGTGTAAATGTACCACATTTGTTCCGTCCATTTTATAGTTGACAGGCATCTAGGTTGCTTCCAGGTTATGGTTATTACAATCAATGCTGATATGAACATAGTTGAACAGATTTGCTTGTTGTATGAAAGTGCATCCTTTGGGTATATGCCTGAGAGTGGAAATTCTGGATCTTGAAGTAGACTGATTCCTGAGAAAACACTATACTGATTTTCAAAGACAAAAGCTCCTGAGAAAATTAGAGGGTAGGAAAAAGAGAGGGGAGAAGAACAGGGTGGGAGTAGAACATGAGGAATCAGGAAGACTGTGTCAGGAGAAGAATAGAGGAAAGCAGAAAAGAGATACTTTGATAGAGGGAGCCATTATAGGCTTAAAGAGAAATATGGCACTAGAGAAATGTCTAGAGATCCACAAGGACGACACCAACTAAGAATCTAAGCAATAGTGAAAAGGCTACCTTAAATGTTCTTCCCCTATAATGACATTGATGACTACCTTATATGCCATCCTAGAGCCTTCATCCAGTAGCGGATGACAGCAGAAGCAGAGACCCATATCTAAGCCCTGAGCCAGACTCCTGGTATCCAGTTATAGAGAGGGAGGAGAGCAAAGCAAAGGGGTCAAGAGCATTCTGGTCAGGTCAGCAAAGTGAAAGTACATGGAACCCAGTCATACAGCTGGGGAGCCAGCATTGGAGCAAACCAAATCCGCTGAATGTGGGTGCCAGTTAGGAGGCCTGGGCAGTCTATGGGACCGCTGACAGGGGAACCTGTGTTTATGCCTAGTGCACAAATAGATTTTGGGAGCCCATTCCCCATAAAGGGATACTCTCTCAGCCCAGAAACATGGAGGAGAGCCAAGGCCCTCCCCCAAATAATGTGACAGACTATGATGATTCCCCCATGGAAGACTCAACCCTCCCTGGGAAGTAAATGGGATGTGGAATGGGAGGATTGGTAGGAGTCATGGGAGGATGGGAGGGAGAGGGAACTGGGATTGATATGTAAAATAAAATTGTTTCTAAATTAAACAAATAAAATTAAAGAATAAAATATGAGAGGAAAATTCCAAAAGTAAACAATCCTCATTTTCATTTCCACATCATCCTTAACAAGTCCAGTCAGTAATGTGATATCCAGCTCTGCTGTAATCCAGTTTGTCAAGCTGTGAGCCACTTCATAGTCTAATGTGGACATTCCTTTTTCTCACACAGTGTTCTCCACCCACTTTGTATCAGTCCTATAACTGTCATCACAGCAACTGTTGTGTCTTACGGAGATGTACAAACAACATTTATTCCTTGGGATGATCCTGCCCATCCCCAAAAAAAGTGCTGGTCAGGTGACTGTGACATGTCTAAAACAGAAGCCATGAGGGATTTCCTGTAAGTAAAAAGGTGTAAGGTCAGGAAAAAACAATTATATGCTGTGGTTTGCTATTGCTCCTCACAATGTACAATGTGTATAATGAAGGAGGGAAGATCTCTGAATTATAGGGTATGGTACTTCTATTTTCACAAGCATACACTGGAGGACTCCAACATATTTCTTGTGAACAAGGGGAAGAAATACTACACGATGAAATTAGAAAACAGTGGATTTGTTTAAATGTGTGGACTATCTATACAGAACAATTCTCCTACAGAGCACATTGTAATAATGATGCTCATGAGAAAGCATGCTTTTAATACTGCATGCACTGGAAAAGGAAAAATGCAACAATAAAGGGGCTTCAAATCTAGCCCTATATTAAGCATAAAGTTTTAGAAGGAAAATTATCAGGGTAATAGCATAAGCCAACACAGCAAAACTAATGGACAATAATAAATTAAGCAATTAAAGTTAGATAAAAGTAAATAAAATCCATCAAACCACAGTTTATCAAATCTGACACAGAAGTAGAAAATATGACTTATGTCTATCAAAGATATTAAATCCTTAATTATTAGAAATAATACCCAACCCCTTTGTGGAAGATAGACATGGGCCAGGAGGCAAAGAGAATACATAAAAATGCATTTTTCTAGAAAAAAAGGAAAAAAGCTAATGTACACACTACAATTAATCTTATAAGACTAGTATCAAACCTAGTAGCAACCCTAGTAAATATTTTAGGTAAATATCAATTTATGACAATTTTCTTGTATCACTACAACATGAATAAACTGAATACAAGCAAGTGATACCTGTAAATATTTGAAGATGATGATAACTCATAATTAGTGACATTTAATGATATACAGAGGGATTTGGCATTTGAAATTCAAGACAATTCACCATTTTACCTTTCAATAAAAATATAATAATTGTCTCAAGTAGACAGAGAAATCCAACAAGCATTCAACTGGAACATGAACAACCTTCCCTAATCTGATAAAGGCAGTCTAGGAGAATTTAATGGGGAAAATTAATTTTATTTTGTTGTAGAAGGACATTGCAGCAAAAACAATCTTTGTTTGTGACAGTAGGACTATGATGATGCTTGTTCAAATATTACAGACAAAGAAACAGAGGAAGGACTGAAAGTAGAGATATGTTACTAATCTCAGGGACCATATTTCAGAGGTACACTTTTCCAGTTAGTGTCCTCCTCCAAAAAATTTGAAAATGTTCGCAAATAATAATAACTGGAAACCAGTGCTCAAACACATGAACCTTTCTATATTAGTCAACAGAATTTATAAAATTGCTCTCTCTCACCCCCACACCCTTTTGTCAGCATGGCATACAGGGTGTGGTTGAGCTAACCCAACAATGACTGCCTAAGAATGGAAGGTGCATGAATCTAGTAGTTGTTCAGTCCATGTAGCTGGATGTCTCAGCTTATCTTGAATATATTCAGAAATCCCATAAAAGATGCTCTAGTGCCAGTGAAGGAATGGTCTTGCCAGTCACACTAAGCAGGCAAAGACAGCAAGCTTCCTTGTTGCATGTCTTTTTTATAGGCTGCCAGGAAAAGGCACAGCCCATATTAAGTATGAACCTTCCCACCTCAAAAGACAGTAGATTAATGGTGTATCTTCCCACCTCAAATATCCAAATTATAAGTGTGTCTTCCCACTTCAAATGATTTAATTAAGAAAAAAGTCCCTCACCGGTGTTTCTGCCACTTAGGTTTTATTAATTCCAGATGTAGTAAAATTGAAAACCAAGAGTTGCACTCTTATGACACAGAGTTCATTCACTCAAACTTCAGAAAAACCTCCATTATACTAACAGTACCAGAATCATTCAAATTTCAAAAGTATCTACTAAGACCAAAAGCTACTTCTCAGTTGTGAGTCACTGAAAAGTCAAGAAAAATAAATTGCATACATTCAACATGCAGTGACATATAGTAAGCATTTCCATTACAAAAGTGGGGAACAGATACCTAGTAAGGAAACACTGGCCGAAAGGTAGATCATAAAACAACAGGACACACACAAAATTCTCCAGCATTCTGTGTCCTGGCATCATTATTTGCACTTCAACATACTATGGTAGTAGTGCTTCCCCCACCTCTGTTACCAAGGGCTGCCTCTTAGTCTGTTTCTACCAAAAGGCAAAAGCAAAAACAATATAATGAAATGATAATAATACAATCACACTGGAAGGTCAAATACTGAAGACATCACCCTAAAATTTAAAAAATAATAGATTATATACTTCTGTGAAATTCTCAAGTAAATAAAAATGTAATACTTAAAATAAATGAATAAAGACATTATTATCTCTTCAATTCAACATGAAAACAGAGATATTAGTGAGATAGCAAGTTAAGAGGACAAGATAATGATTATAACAAATAAGTTATATAACTCATTATATTCAGATAATGTTTAGAGAAATGACTATGAAGAAAATAATGAGGAACAGTACTAGAATTATTAGAATTAATGTCATATAGGTATAAGTCATTTGGTATAAGAGCAATACAAATAAATTTCATATAAACACATTTCAAAACAAACTTCAAAAACTTTAAAACAGTACCTAAGATAGGAATGTAGAGGTCTGTATTGTGTTCTCTGATTGAAAGAATATTATTAGAAATCAGTTTTCAGCATTGATGCATAGATAAAGAAAAGTACCATCCAATTTCCAGAAAATTAATGAAATAGGCAAGCAAGTCAGTTTGATAATAGATATGAAAATGGAAACACCACACCAGTCTTGAAGAAAAAAGACAAAGTTGTACATTTACCATAGGAGAGTAAGCCTCGGAAGAAAGCTAAAGGAGCATGTGCCCTGTTCCCAGATTCTTTTTTTTCCCTTAAAGTAGTTTTTTTATTATCATTTTTATTTTAATTTTAAATAGCTTGTTTTACATGTCAATCCCAGTTCCCTCTCCCTCCCCTCTTCCTGCACTCCCCTTCCCCCCCCACCCTACCACCCTATTGCCAAATCCTTCCACATAGGGGATATTTAGAGTCTGTCACTTCACTCTGGGTAGGGTCCAGGCACTCCCCTAAGAGTCCAGGCTGAGAAAGCATCCCTCTTTGTGCTATAGGCACACGATGACTGTTTGTATTCCAGGGATAGACACTGATCCACTGCTCAGGGCCCCATAGGTTGCCAAGGCCTTCTCGCTGACACTCACATTTGGGGGGTCCAGATCAGTCCCATGCTGGCCTCCCCACTGTCGGTCTGGGTTCCAAGAGCTCTCTCCTGTTCAGATCAGCTATCTCTGCTGGTTTTGCCAGCCCAATCTTTGCCAATTTGCTCATCACTCCTCTCTCTCTGTCACTGGGTTCTTTGGGTTCAGTTCAGTGATTAATTGTGTGCTTGCCTCTGCTTCCATCAGTCACAGGATGAAGGCTCACGGATGGTTATAGACATCAAGTTCATTATCAGGAATGGGCATTCGAGGTGGTCTCTCCACTATTGCTTAGCTTGCCAATTGGTGGTATCCCTTTAGATCACTCGAGGTCACTCTGGTGCCTGATCTGTCTTCTATCCTATGATTCCCTCTTCCCCCTATTTTATCCCCACCCACTCAACTTCCTGATCCCCCATGACCAACTCTCTTCCTCTTCACCCCCTCTCTTCTTACCAGCTCCCACTCCTCCCCACCCCTCGCCATGTTCCCCATCCATTCAGAGGATCTTCTTCTCTTGGCTACTATGCATATATGCATATTTTTTAGGTTCTTTCCTGTTTTCCAGACTCTCTATCAGTGGAAGTGCAGACTGGCACTATCCTGATCCATGTCTAAAATCCATATATGAGTGAGTATATACGATGTTTGCCTTTTTGCGACTGGGTTACCTCACTCAGGATGGTTTCTTCCAGTGCTATTCATTTACCTGCGAATTTCAAGATTCCATTGTTTTTTTCTGCTGAGTAATACTCCATTGTGTAAATGTACTACATTTTCTCTATCCACTCTACAGTTGAGGGGCATCTAGTTTGCTTCCAGGTTCTGGCTATTACAAATAATGCTGCTATGAACATAGTGGAGCAGATGCCCTTGTTGTATGAATTTGCCTCATTTGGATACATGCCTAAGAGTGGAATTGCTGGGTCTAGTGGTAGATTAATTCCCATTTTCCTGAGGAATCTCCATACTGATTTCCAAAGAGGCTGTATGAGTCGGCACTCCCACCAGCAGTGGAGGAGTGTTCCCCTCTCTCCACATCCTCTCCAGCATAAATTGTCTTAGGTGTTTTTGATTTTAGCCATTCTGACAGGAGTAAGATGGTGTCTCAGAGTTGTTTTGATTTGCATTTCCCTGA
The DNA here is from genome assembly GCF_017639785.1 of Mesocricetus auratus. NCBI lineage: Eukaryota > Metazoa > Chordata > Mammalia > Rodentia > Cricetidae > Mesocricetus > Mesocricetus auratus. The sequence continues at coordinate 39,188,544 of NW_024429195.1, forward strand.
TGGCTAAGGATGTTGAGCACTTTCTTAAGTGTCTCTTGGCCATTATAGCCTCCTCTATTGAGAATTCTCTATTTAGTTCTGTACCCCACCTTTTAATTGGATCCTTTGGTGTTTTGGAGACTTGTATCTTTAGTTCTTTGTAAATTTTGGAGATTAGCCCTCTGTCAGATGTAGGGTTTGTGAATATCTTTTCCCATTCTGTGGCCTGCCTTTTTGTCTTTTTGACTGTGTACTTTGCCTTACAGAAGCTTTTTAGTTTCAGAAGGTCCCATTTGTTAATTGTCGATCTCAGTGCCTGTGCCACTGGTGTTATGTTTAGGAAGTGGTCTCCGGTACCAACTCGTTGAAGAGTATCTCCCACTTTCTCTCCTAAAAGATTCAGTGTGGCTGGGTTTATGTTGAGATCTTTGATCCATTTGGACTTAAGTTTTGTACAAGGTGATAAACATGGATCTATCTGCAGTCTTCTGCATACCAGTACCCAGTTATGCCAGCACCATTTGTTGAAGATGCTTTCTTTTTTCCATTGTACCGTTTTAGCTTCTTTGTCAAAAATCAAGTGCTCATACGTGTGTGGGTTAAAATTAGGGCTTTCGATTCGGTTCCATTGGTCTACCTGCCTATATTTGTGCCAATACCAAGCTGTTTTCAGGACTATAGCTCTATAATAGAGCTTGAAGTCAGGTATGGTGATGCCTCCTGAAGTTCCTTTATTGTATAGGGTTGTTTTGGCTATCCTGGGCCTTTTGTTTCTCCATATTAAGTTGATTAATGTTCTTTCCAGGTCCTTTAAGAATTGTGATGGAATTTTGATAGGGATTGCATTGAATCTGTAGACTGCTTTTGGCAAGATTGCCATAGAGGCCAAAGGAATGTCCAGTCCAGCAACAAACCTCAAAATTTCAGATTACCTGAATCATGAAAAATTCTAGTGTAAGGTACTGAAAAATATATAATAGTTCAATAAGTAATACTGGATCAAATAAACTCCCAAGTAAAATAATAACAAATCATAACTCCTAACTCACACAGCAAATAGTGTTTCCAATGTCACTGCTGGTCTGAATGTGGCAGCAAATTACAACTTAGATGAATATCATGAAATGTTAATACCCTGGAAAGAAGAAAATATCTCTTAAAATAACTTACCAAAGTAAAAAATGTAGCAGTCAGATTATAATATGAGTATAGTAGTACTTAAAAGTTGTCTTTGAGAGCATATAAACTGCAGATAGTATTGATATCTGACAATAGGCTACAACACACAGAATTTCCTTTATATGATTATAAAAGCCCATAAAGAAGGTAAAAATTATTACCATAACTGAAACACTATACAAATAAATTCACAAAATACGGTATCAAAATGGCTACTGCTACCAAGCATATAAATAATTCCAAGACTCATCGATTACCAAGAAAGTTGAATTCAAAGCAAATGTAAGCAGGTTTCAGAATATTTTAATCTACAAGATGCAAAGATATGTACTGAAAATCCTTCTGTTGAATTATTATTAAGATTTTTACTTTGAAAGTGTCATGCTAAAGCAAACTCTGACTTCTTTAGTTACCAGACATAGAGGACTAAGCCGATTTCTGTTTTGCATTTATATATGTATATGATATACATGTATATGTATATGCATGCTCTTTGCACAATTGTAGATTCACATGTGTATAAGTGCATATGAGACTACACCTGTGAAAGACTTATGGTGTTAGGAGTCTTCTTAGATTACTTGTCACATTATTCATTGAGACAGACTCTCTCAGTTGAACTCAATGCTTTGGATATAGCTAGTCTAGATATCCAGCTATCTCGAGAAATCCTCTGCCTCTATCTCCTGAGCCTAGGAATTGCATTTAGGCAGCCTTACCCAACATGAAAAATTCCAAGATAAGTATAATTCACTCAGTCACTTGCATGTCCACCAAGAGTCATTTGAGCAGGTGCCATGGCAACATTTTAACATAAAAAGGCCATAGAACTAGACAAATTGATCTTAGAAACCACACAAATCAGGCTTGAACCCTTGACACTGAGCTCCTCACCAATAGCTGATCTCTTTATCATGGCCAGTTGTGATTCTCTATAATGGTCTTCCTTTACTGCCAAGACAAGCTTCTTTGATATAAGATGTTAGCTACATTTATCTCTCTGTATAAAGACAAGCATTTAGAATGGAGTTACTGGTTTAGTAAAGTAACAGTAATAGGTTCTCTTCTAAGATCTATGACATCATCATTCCTGGGTATTTGGTTATGTTTATAGTACCAGTCATATTTTTTGTCCTATTAAGCAGGCCCCAAGTCGAATTAGATGCCTTTTGGTCATAATCAGAATTAAGTGACTCTACAGTACCTTGAGCAATATCTTGGACACTGTTATGGTTCATAAGTGTCACAGCTTGTTTCCCTTTCTTGAAGCTTAGGCAATAAATAACTTCTGGTATAATCAAAGGTAGACCACAGAAGAATGGATTTGAAGTTAGATCTATGTCCAGTTTTAGAGTCCTGTGTTGAAAATTATTGATGTCTTCAATCACTAAGAAGCAAGCAAAGGTAAGAGTAACAGCATATTTTTAAGGGAGCCTAATGAATTCCTCTGTCAAACAACTTGAACTCTGGTCCCCTAAACACCAGACCAGTAAGGGACTCTTTCTGCACCCACTAGAAGAAGAGATGGGAAAGAGACAATACAAAAGCACACTTAGCAAAAGAAAAACAAATATGACACTGCCAGCTTCTAGAGACTCCACATCATCAAGCCTCACACATTCCAATGCAAATGAAGCAGAAGAGAATGACCTTAAAAATGACATCATAAAAAAGATAGAGGCCCTAAAAGAGGATATAGGAAAATCCCTCAAAGTAATGGATGGAAAAACAAATGAAAAAAATGCAAGAAATGGAAGCAAAAACAGAGCAAATAATGTACAAAATGGAAGAAAAAACAAATAAGAAAAAGGCAGGAAATGGAAGAAAAAACAAACAAAGAATACAAGAAATGGGAAGAAAAAACAAACAAAAAATACAAGAACTAGAAGAAAAAGCAAACCAAAAAATGCAAGAAATGGAAGAAAAACAACAAACCAAAAAATGCAAGAAATGTAAGAAAGAACAAAACAAAACAATTTATAAAATGCAAAAAATGGTCGAAAATATAGACCGAAAATTGCAAGACTCATTTCGAACAGTGCAAGGGTTGAAAACTGAAGTAGAGACAATAAAAAAAACACAATCTGAAGAAAGGCTGGAAATAGCAATGCTGGACAAATAGTCAGGCATTACCAATATGAGCATTATCAACAGAATACAAGAGATGGAAGAGAGAATCTCAGGTGTTGAAGCTACACTAGGAGAAATGGATTCATCAACCAAAGAAAATCTTAAGTCCAAAAAATCCTTAACACAAAATATCCAGGAAATATGAGACACCATGAAAAGACCAAACCTAAGAATAATAGATATAGAAGAAGGAGAAGAAAACCACCTCAAAGGTGCAAAAAACATATTCAACAAAGAAGAAAACGTTCCCAACCTAAAGAAAGACATGCCAATGAAGGTACAAGAAGCTTACAGAACACCAAACAGAGTAGACCACAAAAACAGTCCCTTTGCCACATAATACTCAAGACCCCAAATATACAGAATAAAGAAAGAATATTAAGAGCAGCTAAGGAAAAAGACCAAGTAACATATAAAGGCAGACCTATCAGAATTACACCTGATTTCTCCATGGAAACTCTGAAAGCCAGAAGGTCCTGGATAGATATTCTACCAATGCGAACACACCATGGATGCCAGCCCAAACTACTATGCCAGGCAAAGCTCTCAATCAATATAGATGGAGAAAACAAGATATTCCATGACAAAACTAGATTCAAGCAATACGAATTCACTGACCCAGCTCTATAGAAAGTTCTGTAAGGAAAACTACAACCAAGAAAGTTAACTACAACCAGGAAAACATAGGCAATAGATAATCCCACTATACCAACAGCCAAAAGAACAAAGGGGTGGAATTCCACACATAATGCCACCAACAAAAACAATTTCAAATTGAAGAAGAATGTGTAATCAATGGTCATTAATATCCCTCAATATTAATGGCCTTAACTCACCCATAAGAAGACACAGGCAAACAGAATGGAATCAAAGACAGAACCCATCCTTCTGCTGCATACAAGAAACACTCCTCACCCTCAAAGACAGACATTACCTGAGAGTTAAAGGTTGGGGAAAGATTTTCCAATCAAATGGATCCAAGAAATAAGCAGGGGTAGCAATCCTAATATCTAACAAATTAGACTTTAAAATAAAATCAATCAAAAGAGATGAAGGAGGTCATTACATACTCATCACAGGTGAAACCCACCAAGATGAAGTGTCTATCCTGAACATCTATGCCCCAAATACAAAGGCATCCACATACGTAAAAGAAACATTACTAAAACTTAAATCACATATAAAGCCCCACACACTTAGAGTGGAAGATTTCAACACACCACTCTCACCACTAGACAGCAATACCAGACAGAAACTCAACAAGGAATCAAAGGATCTAATAGAAGTACTGACCCAACTGGGATTAACAGACAACTATAGAACATTTCACCCACATAAAAAAGAATACACCTTCTTCTCACTACCTCATGGAACCTTCTCAAAAATAGACCACATACTTGGCAACATATCAAACCTCAGCAGCTACAAAAAAAATTGGAATAACTCCATGTGTCTTATCAGACCACCATGCAATAAAAGAAGAATTCAACAACGACACAAATTGCAGAAAACCTACAAACTCATGAAAATTGAATGATGCACAAATGCACCACACCTGGGTCAAAAAAGAAATAAAAAGAGAAATTAAAGACTTCCTAGAATTCAATGAGAATGAAGACACAACATACCCAAACCTATGGGACACTTTGAAAGCAGTGCTACGGGAGAACTTCATAGCACTAAGTACCCGCATGAAGAAACTGGAGAATAGTTGTACTAGAGAATTAACAGCACAGCTGAAAGCTCTAGAACACAAAGAAGCAAACTCCCCAGGAGGAGTAGATGCTAGGAAATAATCAAATTGAGGACTGAAATCAATAAAGTAGAAACCAGGAAAACAATACAAAGAATAAATGCAACAAACAGTTGGTTCTTTGAGAAAATCAACAAGATAGACAAACCTTTGTCCAAACTTACCAAACAGCAGAGAGTGAACATGAAAATAAACAAAATCAGAAATGAAAAGGGGGACATAACAACAGACTCTGAGGAAATTCAGAGAATCATCAAGTCATACTTTGAAAACCTGTACTCCACAAAATTCAAAAATTTAAAGGAAATGGATGAATTCCTGGATAGCTATCACATGCCAAAATTAAATCAAGAACAGATAAGCATTTTAAACAGACCTATAACCCCTATGGAAATAGAAGCAGTCTTCAAAAGCCTCCCGACCAAAAATGCCCATGTACAGATAGCCTCAGTGAAGAATTCCACTAGAAATTCAAAGAAGAGCTTACACCAATTCTTCTCAAAGAATTCCATGCAATAGAAGCAGAAGGGTTCTTGCCAAACTCTTTTTATGAGGCTTCAATAACCTTGATTCAAAAGTCACACATAGGAATAAATAAGAAAGAGAACTTCAGACCAGTTTCTCTCATGAACATTGATGCAAAAATACTCAATTAAATACTGGCAAATCAGATCCAAGAACACATCAAAACAATCATTTGCCATGAACAAGTAGGATTCATGACAGGGATGCAGGGATGGTTCAACATACAAAAATCCATCAATGTAATTCACCATATAAACAAGCTGAAAAACAAAAATCACATGATCATCTCACTAGATGCTGAAAAAGCCTTTGACAAAATCCAACACCCCTTCATGATAAAGGACTTGGAGAGGACTGAGATAACAGGAACATACCTAAACATAATAAAAGCTATATACAGCAAACCAACAGCCAACATCAAACTAAACGGACAGAAACTAAACACAATTCCACTAAAATCAGGAACAAGACAAGGCTATCCACTATTCTCCATACCTTTTCTATATTATACTTGAGGTACTTGCCAGAGCCATACGACAACAAAAGGAGACCAAGGGGATACAAATTGGCACGGAGGAGGTCAAACTTTCACTATTTGCAGAAGATATGATAGTTTACATAAATGAACCAAAGAACTCTACCAGGGAACACTTACAGCTGAGTGACACCTTCAGAAATGTGGCAGGCTGCAAGATCAAGTCAAGAAAATCAGTAGCCCTAATATATACAGATGATAAAAGGGCTGAGAATGAAATCAGAGAAACATCACCCTTTACAATAGCCACAAACAACATAAAAGACCTTGGAGTAATGTTAACCAAACAAGTGAAAGACCTGTATCACCAGAACTTTGAATCTTTAAAGAAAGAAACTCAAGAAGCCCTCAGAAAATGGAAAGATCTCCCATGCTCTTGGAAAGGTAGGATCAATGTAGTAAAAATGGCAATCCTGCCAAAAGCAATCTACAGATTCAATGCAATCCCCATGAAAATCCCAGTACAATTCTTCACAGGCCTTGAAAGAACAATAATCAATTGTGTATGGAAAAACAAAAGACCCAGGATATGCAAAACAACCCTCTTCAAAAAGTCAATGTCTGGAGGCATCACCATCCCTGACTTCAAGGTCTATTATAGAGCTATAGTCCTGAAAACAGCTTAGTATTGGCACAAAAATATACAGGTAGACCAATGGAATTGAATTGAAAACCCTGATATTAACCCACACACGTATGAACATCTGATCTTTGACAAAGAAGCTAAAAATATACAATGGAAAAAAGAAAGCATCTTTAACAAATGGTGCTGTCATAACTGGATGCTGGCTCGTAGAAGAATGTGGATCGATCAGTGTCTATCGCCATGCAGAAAACTTAAGTCCAAATGGATCGAAGACCTCAACAAAAATCCAGCCACACTGAACCTCTTAGAAGTGAAAGTAGGTGGTACTCTTGAACAAAGTGGTACAGGAGACAGCTTCCTGAACATAACACCAGTACCACAGACAGTGAGATCAACTTTGAATAAATGGGACCTCCTGAAATTGAGAAGCTTCTGTAAGGCAAAGGACACAGTCATCAAGACAAAAAGGCAGCTCATAGAATGAGAAAAAATATTCACTAACCCCACATCTGACAGAGGGCTGATCTCCAAAATTTACAAAGAACTCAAGAAGCAAGTCTCCAAAACACCAAAAGATCCATTTAAAAATTGGGCTACAGGGCTAAATAGAGAATTCTCAATAGAGGAGCCTAAAATGTCTGAGAGGCACTTAAGAAGGTGTTCAATATCTCTAGCCATCAGGAAAATGAAAATCAAAACAACTCTGAGATACCCTCTCACTACTGTCAGAATGGCTAAATTCAAAAACACCAATGACAATTTATGCTGGATAGGATGTGGGGATGGGGAACACTCCTCCACTGCTGGTGGGAGTGTCAACTTGTTCAGCCACTTTGGAAATCAGTATGAAGATTCCTCAGAAAAATGGGACTAAGCCTACCATAAGACCCAGCAACTCCACATTCATACAACAAGAATGTCTGTTCTACTATGTTCATAGCAGCATTGTTTGTAATAGCCAGAACTTGGAAGCAGACTAGATGTCCCTCAACTGAAGAGGGGATAGAGAAAATGTGACACATTTACCCAATAGCATACTATTCAGCAGAAAAAAAACAATGGAATCCTGAAATTTGCAGGCAAATGGATGGCACTAGAAGAAACCATCCTGAGTGATGTAACCCAGTCACAAAAATACAAACATGGTATGTACTATCTCATATATATGGATTTTATAAATAGATCTGGGGAGTGCCAGACTACAATCCCAAGGCCAGAGAATCTAGGGAACAGAACCTTCATCCAGTGACTGATGGAAGCAGAGGCAGACTGCCACATGTAAACACTGAGCTGAACTAAAATAACCAAGTGACAGATAGGTAGGTCTAATGAGCAAAGGGGTTAAGATTGGGCTGGTTTAACCCCTGAAACAGCTGATCTGTCAAGGGTTAGTTCTTGAATTCCAGACTGATGGCTGGGAATCCAGCTTGGAACTGATCAAGAACCCTTAAATGTGGGTGTCAGTGAGGAGGCCTAGGCAATCTATTGGGCCTTGTGTAGTGGATCAGTATTTATTCCTGCATATAAATGGACTTTGGGTGTCCATCCAACAATGAGAGATGCACTCTCACCATGGAGTCTTGGGGGAACATCTAGGCCCTGCCCTGGATGAAATGACAGACTATGGACTTTCCCATGGAGAGGCTCACCCTTCCTGGGGAAATGAGTGGGTATTGTGGGTGGCTTGGTGGCGGGGCATTGCAGGAGGGGAGGGGATGGAGATGAACCTGTGAAGTAACCTTGTTTCTAATTTAAATTTAAATTTAAAAATAAAAATTTAAAAAAACCCAAATGGAGTTTGGTAGCCCATTCCACATAGAGGGATACTCTCTCAGCCTAGACACATGGGGGAGGGCCTAGGTCCTACTCCAAATGATATGACAGACTTTGAAGATCCTCCATGGAAAACCTTACCCTACCTGGGGAGCAGAAAGGGAATGGGATAGGGGTATGGTGGGAGTATGGAGGGAGGGGAGAGAGAGGAAACTGGGATTGACATGTAAAACAAGCTTGTTTCTAACTTAAATAATAAAAAAGAGAGGACCAAAAGATTCTAAGAGGTACAGAAACAGGCTGCTGTGAGATGTGTCTCCTAGAAATGACATGGAAGCTATATTCTGATGCTTGAACAATGCTCCTGCCTAAATAAGACCTGAGCAAAAACAATATCAATAGACATACTAACATACAAGGGGAAATATCATGTGACCCCACCCCTATACAAGTAATGACATCTAAAAGAGGGAGAATTAGTCCCAGTTATTCAGTTTCCTAATCTGCTCTACGATACAAAATGACTAGCCTCAAAACATACGATTCATACCACATGTACTTAACCTTATGTATAGATAAATCTATGTATATATCCATATACACAATTTGCATGTATATTGTATGTACATATTTATGTAATAACAATAATAATAATATATGTGGCCATCAATTTGAGAGAGTGGGAGGCATCAGTAGGGTGGAAAGGAGGAAAAGGAGAGGGATTTTTATTGGGTTTTAATTAAAGTTAATAATTTACAAAATGACATTCCCCTATGAATTTAGAATTTGACACTAGTAAATTAGACATAACAAACTGTGGTAGAAAATGGCTGAGCAATGAGTGTTGGCTAACTACCTGTGTCAGGTGCCTCACCACCACAAATCACTCCAGATTGGGAACATTTGTACCTTCTTCTGACCTCCACAGGACCACACACACACACACAATAATAATAATAATAATAATAATAATAATAATAATAATAATAATATAAAATAAATGAATCTTTAAAAATAAAAATGTTGAAAAACACAGATAAGGATTACCACTAAGAATTAAAGTGTTAATAGACAACCTGCAGAAAAGCTTGCCTTTGCACCAGAGAGAATAGTCTATGTCTGATTTTACATTTCTTGCCAGGGCCCACACATGGGCTTAAATGGGCTGGATATATGCCTCTGAAAGGAAGTACTTGTTTATCATGAGCAAGGTGATGAATTCTGTCCCTAGAATCATTAAGAGAAACATGTTTTAAAGAACAGCTATGAAATATTTGTTAAAGGCAAAACACAACAGTCTTTTTCCTGGAGTAAACCAACAGTGCTCAGAGATGCCCGCAGTAGAAGAAGAGTTGGCCAAACCATTTCCAGGCATTTTTAGGTCTTAAGAATCCACAGACAGAATAATTATGATGATGTCCTCCTGCAGAGCTATTTGATAATAGATTTTATGTAAGTAAACATTCAATAATTAGAAAGATAAAATACTGAATGGTAGTAACAAAATACTTCAACAAGTTTTAAAGATTAAGTGAGTGCAACAGACAGTGTTACTAACAGTAGACAAATTAAAAATAAAAGTGAGAAGTCTAACAGACATCTTCTGGGCTAATATGAAGGTATGGCTGAATTTCTTGGGAAGACAAGTGTTTCCTTGTGTCTTCTGGCTTTGTAATCTACCTAAATTCTTTTATGTCTCACATCTACCACCATTTTCAAAGCCAGCAATAGTAGGCTGAGCTCTTCTTGCCTCATCTCTCTCTTGCCTCCTCCTCTTCTTCCTCTCTCAAATTCTAATAATTTTAGTGATTTTATCCCATATGATCTCCTTTTCCGTTTTTAGCAGGAACTGGTAACTTATTAAAAGTCTGTAGTGTTAACCACAACATTTTGGCACTCACTCCATGAGAACATAAACTCCTATATTGCTAGATTTATTTATTTTTCATTTTTCTTATCTGTTATGACTCATGGGCACTGTATTTTCATAATATTCATCCTTTCACCACAACTTCCAGATCTACCCACATCAGGCCCTTTCCCACCCAATGTTATGTCCTTTTGTTTTCAACCTTTCATGTCCAGTTTGTGATGTCCATGTACTCTTGGATGTGTGGCTTACAACCATTCCTTCAGCCACTTTATCCCATCTGAAACCTTAATTTTCTGTTTGATTGTCATGTAATGTAAGATATTAACAAACTATGTTTTCTAAATCAAGATATGTCATCCTTCTAGAGAACATTTCTATGAGCTGACCAGAAGCCATAAACAGTATCCCATTTTGGTCTGTTGTTACACAATGTGCAGAAACTAATATGCTTCTGTTTAAAATACTAAAAGCTTTTTAAAAATGTTTCTTTTATTTTGTGTTCATAATTTGTGCTGCCCTCTATGTCAATACAATGCAACAGAAAGGGAAGGGATGACATGCAGTGATATATTGCATATGTGCTGACTATTATTAGCCAGAACTTGTAAGAAGTGCTGTAGATTTTAGCAACAATAAAAATGTGAGTTCATCATACAGTTTATAATCTACATGAAGAAAGGAACAATAACAACATAAATCAAATGCATACTGTGCTAGATATATGGTGAATCGGGTCAGGGAAGTAGTGTAAGAATGCATACTGTATTAGATACACCATGAATGGAGTGTGTGTGTGTGTGTGTGTGTGTGTGTGTGTGTGTAGTGCTATGTGTGTTCTGCGTGTGTAAGATGCAGTATCAGAAAGGGTGCTTATGTTTGATTTTAAGGATCATTATGACCTGACAAAGCATCTAGCTCACAGACAGCTGCATAGATTTCACTGTAGACTATTTGAAAAATGACTACAATAATGCTGAATTGGATTCCTTGTAGGTGCACTGAATGTAAAGGAAAGATACAATTCTATGAGAATCAATACAAGATGCAGCAGAACTGAGGTCAGCAGGTCAGCCTTCACACAATACCTAATCAAATTGTCTAGGATTGGCCAGCAATCAGCAGCACTTGGAAGAGTATCTCTTCTCAGTGTATGCTCACCAAACTCCTGCCTCCATACTGGACTAGTCTTCATTTGTGAGGAAGTAAAATGCTTTCAGTCAGAAACTGACTTGAGTCTCTTTTAAAATGGAAAGACCAATAAAAAGTTGATGTTTGAGTTTAAAATTTAATGGACAGAAAGAAACTATTATGCAACCAAAAGAAAAGATTTTGTTGACTGACTTATGAATGTAATGAGAATACAGACCAGCAGGGTGTCACAAGCACAAGACTTCTAGATATCAGAGATATAAAGACTTGATGACACACATGACTTCAGTCATTCCAATAATAATCCTTCATGGCAGTGGAATCTTTTGCTGATAGTAAATATTGTGTGTACACAACAGCTCTGCTGCTGTTTTCTTAAGCAGACTGCTAGATTCTTAAAGAAAAAATATGTAAATTTATGACCCTTCCGCAAGCATGCAGAGTGACTTAAATTAGTATTCCAACAAAAGAAAAAATGATGTATACCCAACCGTGTCTTGCTTTCTGGAGTAAACATGAGTGGGTGGAGCCTGTGGAAATATAATTTCAGAATAAAATCAGATTTTGTATTAGTTTATATGAAACAAATCAGATGTTAAAGTGATGAAATTTTCATAAAATTCCTATCTACACCGAAAGTAAAACAGTTGCATACTAAATTGACTATACACTGCCACCGTGGTGACTTTTATCCTGCATCTAAATTTAAGCAACTGTTCAGCTATTGCTTACACAGCAATTGTGTATAACTTGCTCAAAAATCAGCAGTATTTCTTTGTCTTCTGCTCATTAAGTTAAAATTTAAAGAGGGAATTTGTAGTCTTTTTAATAAAAAAGTACTTATTTTGGTTCAGTATTAGGCCAATTAAATCTCTTAAATTGATACTGTTAGAATCAAATATAAATTGTACAAAAGTCATATTAATTCTGGAAAACCGAAATTGTGTATCTGCTAATACACCACATTAAACTAAGCCATGCAAAAGAAAAGTAGTAGCTGGAGGTAGATATTTATTTCCTCAGAAATTTATTTTCCATATTTATGTTCATAGAACATTTCATTTCATCAAAACTATGAAAAATGCAGTAACTATATATTTGTGTGTGTGCTTCCTCCTTAACTTATGCATTCCAAGTACATTATTGTCTAGCAAAACTAAATTGATGAAGTAAAACTATCACCATTCATTGGCTCTGAATTCTTGAAGCAATTTGTCAATAGTCATTCCTAATATAATATTGCCATGTAAGCTGTACCATATAAACTTGAGAAAATACTAAACAGTCAGTAATTCTTAATTATCGGCACACCAAAAAACACCTCATTACCACCCATTAATAACAATACATTCTCCATTTTTCAGACACAGGTTTCCATCTTTTTTAATTTTAAATTTTTAATCTTTTTTTAAATTTAAATTATAAACAAGCTTACTTCATAAGGCAAACCCAGCTCTTTCTCACTCCTCTCCTCCCCCCACACCAACAGACACCCCAGCCCCCCACCCAATCCCCACTCCACATCCCAGGGAGAGTGAGACCATCCATGAGGATCTCCAGAGTCTGTCATTTCAACCTGGGCAGGGTCTATGCCATTTCCTATATGTCCAGGATGAGAAAGCATCCATCTATGTGGAATGGTCTCCCAGAGTCCATTCATATGCCAGGGATAAATACTGACCTACTATCCAAGTCCCCATAGATTGCCGAGGCCTCCTCACTGACACCCAAATTTAGGGGGCCTGGATTAGGCCCATGCTGGCCTCCCAGTCATCAGTGTGGGGTCCATGAACTATTCTTGTTCAGGTCAGCAGTTTCTGTGGGTTTCACCCCTTTGCTCATCACTCATCCCTCTCTGCGCCTGGGTTCCAGGAGTTCAGTTCAGTGTTTAGCTGTGGATGTCTGCCTCTGCTTCCCTCAGGCATTGGATGAAGGCTCTAAGATGGCATATAAGGTAGTTATCAATCTCATTATTAGGGAAGGGCCTCTCCACTATTACTTAATTTGCCAGTTGGTGTCATCCTTGTACATCACTGGGAATCTCACTAATGTCAGATCTCTCCTCAAACCTATAATACCTCCCTCCATTGTGGTATCTCTTGTCCTGCTCTCCTCTATTCTTCCCCTTACCCAGATTTCCTGCTCCTCCATATCCTCCTCTCTCCTTTTCTTCTCTCCCTCACTTTTTCCCAGCTCCCTCCCCTCTCCCCCCATGCTCCCAATTCACTCAAGCCATACTGTCCTTGTGGTAGACTGATTCCCATTTTCCTGAGGAATCTCCATTCTGATTTCCAAAGTGGATGTACAAGTTAGCACTACCACCAGCAGTGGAGGAATGTTCCCCTTCTCCACATCCTCTCCAGTATAAACTGTCATTGGTGATTTTGATTGCAGCCATTCTTACAGGAGTAGATTGGTATCTCAGAGTTGTTTTGGTTTGCATTTCCCAGATGGCTAAGGATGTTGAGCACTTTCTTAAGTGTCTTTCAGCCATTTTATACTCTTCAATGGAGAATTCTCCATACAGGTTTCCTTCTCATAAATTACCCAGACAAACACTGTGTTGTCTACAGCCCTATAAATATTTAGAGGATAGTGGTCACACCTACCAAACAAAGCAATGAAGTCTGCCTAGAAACCCAAGAGATTTTAGTTTGATTATGTGTGGCTCATCATTCTTCTCTTTAACTTATTAATGTTTAATTAAATAACATCTTAAAGTAGGATAGAAAACATAGGTGGAAACTAAACAAGAAAAATCCAAATAAAGCGAAAGACTGTGCTATACACACTATTATACACAATGTCAAGAGGGAAAAAATTGGCAAAGTTAAGGTTTTCTTCAAAGATCACATAAAGATTTCTAGCACCAGATCCATATTTAACGTTGTAGCTCCATCTTACGAGAGGTGCATGGTCCCTCCTTCCTAGCGCTTCTGGTCTTAGTTGAGAATGTAAAAATGTCTAGCTTGCTGAATTGTGTTTCCTAGGAATTTCTGAAGATACATCCATAAAGTCTCACCGACACAACTGTCAATGAGCTAACCAAGGATAAATAAAACGAACATGTCAATGTGGATGAGACAAAGTTCAGGAGGCCTTAACATTACACCAATGGATACAGGAACCTAACAGTGCATGGAGCTGGAGAAAGAGGTGAGTGTAAGGAAGGCCACACCAATTGGTTCTACAATGTCAAATGGCTAGCCTTGAAAACATACACACAAGAGACATTGTTCAAACATAGATGTCTGTGCTTTCTGTAGTTAGGAACAGATGCATGTATATGTACCTTTCTGCATCTTTTTACTAAAACACATAGACTTTCTGAGGTTATCATTAGGATGAAGGCACTGGAGAAAATGCTCAAAACATCTATGTCTCAATTTTGTGTTTGTGTTTTTGCTTAGTAAGCCTCAACTGAGCTTTCACTGATTATATAAGCATTGATGCAGTAGAGTTTTGGCACAGTCATTTTTTCTCTTCAGTTACCAAAGTGAAACCTGCCATAAAACCAAGAGAAAGACTCACTTATTTCCAGATTTTGTCTGGTCCAAATGAGCATTTTCAATGGGTCAATTACTCCATTACCACATACAGGTTTAAAGTTTATATTTAGTAGCAAGTTCTGAGTGCCTAGAACTTAGTGGAGAAGGCAGAGAGCACAAGGCTTCCAAATAATAAATGCTTGTACATAATTAAGCAGAATAATATAAAATGGTCTCAAAAGAATTTATTGAAATGAAAATTTACAGATTATAAAATGAAATTACAAGCTCAAGGTTAACTGGGACGAGGCAGTGCCTGTGAAAGATGGAAGGGAAGGGGACTTCCTCAGACCTTAATGTAGAACTGACGCCAGTGAATGGCTGTGAAGGACAGACAGGGAGGAGACAGGGACTGCTGTCAGATCTGAATGCATGGATGACCCCTGTGAAAGATGGAAGGACTGGGAAAAGGACTGTCTTCACACGTTAATGTAGAACTCAAAGAGTGGGAAGAAGTATTCTGCCGTATTCCCAGCAACAAAGAAGAAAGAAACCTTCTTCACTATTTTCCAGTTTTCAAATTATGCATACAGTTGCTATGAATTTTCAGAGGAAACTTTTTGTGCTCATGAATCTTAGTTCACTTAGTTTAACATCTAGGACCAAGATTGATGGCTTGTATGTGTCTCACTGTATAATTAGCTTCAAATACTTTATAACCTGTGTGTACTACTTGCAGTTTCTTGTCATTTGTTTGTGAGCATTTTAGATGTTCTGTGTTTTTTGTCACCATTTGTTGTTGTCTTTCTAATTTTGGTCATAGTCATGCTTACATTTCATTGTGCTTTTGCTTTCCCTTTCTTTGACAACTAAAGATGTTGAGCAACTTACACTATTACATATCTTTGTAAGCTGCTTTGTTTTTCCTTTTGAAGTATCAGATTTTAGTAAGATACAGAAGATACAGTATTGTGAATACTGTCTATATGGTAGTGTTGTAGTACAGACAATAATAAATAAAATGAAATTTAAAAATTAAGAACAAACTATGAAAAGGCTTAGTCTTCTCATATTATAATCATGAGCTTTGATCTGTAGTTCACTTCCTGGTGGGACACATCCCCAGGGGCTTCACCTTGACCTGAGAAGTGAAGGCCTATGCTTTCAGATCCTCAGAGTTAGCAGCATATTGCTCTAAGCTTTCAAAATCAGAGACCTGGGACTTTATCCTTGAGAACTTTGCCCTCAGGCTTTCATACCTGGTGCTGGCCCAGACACTGAAGTAGAAGCTGATTACATTTTGAGTGCCAGTGCCCAGAACCCATCACCCAGTGCCCATCACCCAGTGCAAATGGCCCAGCATCCAGCACCTGGAGTTGTAATACCAAGCTTGATTGTCTGGCCACTCTAGTCTTGATCTTCATTAGCACTCTTTGTCTTAATAACCAAGGGGAAAATTTCTTTCCCTCAGCTCTTATCTTGTCGTCTGTAGTTTTAGCTTACTTCTTCTTGACCTTTTACCAGTTCTTAAATAAGCCTGCAGTTGTCTCATCTGATATCAGGGTTACCAAGTCAGCCCTCTATCTGTGAAAAAGCCCATAAGTAAAAGCCTGTCCAGAAGTGGAATCTGTGTGTGCAGGGGAGGCCACTGATGTGACGCAAGGGAGAGAAGCCTCCAAATCTAGTCTCAGAGTGAAGAGTAGCCAATTCCTCAGGTGGAAGGTAATGTGGCTCATGAGATGTTCTGCTCAGATACTGTGTGTGCTGCTCACAGGCCTCACTTATTGCTGAGTCCGTGAAAAGATGGGCATCTCCTTCTCCTGAAATAATAGATACTGGACAGATGGATTCACCCCGAACTTATGGACGTTTGTTGAGAACTAAGAGAAGTCAGTGAGAGCTGACACAGTCTGTCTGAAGTGGTTGCAACTGAAGTCAGACCTCTTGAAGCAGTAGTTAGGGTTTCAGGATTTCTGGCATGTTCAAAGACACAAGGATGTCATAATTGACAATTGAGCTATTTGTGAAGGAAGGGGCTCTTTTGGCCTGTATTTCCCTCCTCAAGGCAAAAACACATGACGGAGGGTTTGTTACATGCTGGTCAAGTAGCAGATGAGGGCCTAACATGAAACTAGCATACAGAACAATACAGAATAGTGTTCAACACAGAATAAAATAGTCTTGATGACTCTAATGTCCCTCTGACCTTTCTTGGTAAGAAAAATTCTAACTTGTGACCCAAAACTTTCCATATTGCCTAACAAGATGCATAGTATTTTTTGAGTAATTTGATTCTGTATCGATGCATCTAATTCTGAGACCAAGACAGCAATCTATAAATGAGTCTAGGGAAGGAAGGAAGAATGATTTCCACTCATTTAATCTGTTTTCACAAATATCTAATACATTTGAAAACAGTTGAATTGCTTTCGTGTTTTCCCTGTGGAGAAATGGTCTGCAGTTGCATACATACAAATTAAAATATCTGTTTTCATAGCAGGAGCAGGCCAAATATGGAAAAGCACGCACAGTTCTGACTATGGATCCCAGTTCAGTTTCCAGAACCCAAACAGGTTGGGTAACTCCACCTGAAACTTCAGCTCTAGAGAGCTGAACATCCCTGGTATCAGAGGACACATGCACAAACCCCCCCCCCCCACACACACACGAGACAGAGAGAGAGGGGGGGAAACGAGGGAGAGAGAGAGAGAGAGAAAACTGAGAGAGACAGAGTGAGAGAGAAAGACAGACAGACAAACAGACTAATAGATGTCTAATTAGACTGAAGACCTGCTCAACATGAGGTAATACCATGCTGGATACTGAAAATCTAGTCATCTTCCTAAGGCTGGTGAGTTATGGGTCTTATGACAGTCTACTACCACCACTTTGCTAGACCAGCATAATTCATTACTACATTTTAAATTATATCGTTATTCCCACACAAAACTACCATCCCTCATCATAGAAGCCTCTCTTTACAGCAAATGGAAACCATAACAGAAAACCAGCACTAGACACAATACAAAGATCAACAGATTGTGGGGGATCCAACACCCTAATGCTACATCCTATCTTATGAAACTATGGGTAAGAGAAGGTAGCTGAAAAATTGCGAGATACAGAGTAGCAAGAAAACTACTGTAAAATATCTTTATTGGAAATGTCTGCTTAAACAATGCCAATGAACATGGACATGTTAACGTGGAAAGGGGAAATTTCATGGAGTCAATGCCTAGACAAAGAACTGTAGGCAGGAGAAAATGGACTAACCTCTTTCTGAGATGAACCCATTTATTTCTTGCTCAATTCAGAGTGGGTAATTTGAAATCATACACACCAGCAACAAAATGGTTTTGTTTATATATAGTTGTACATAGAGATATATACATGCACATGTGTGTATAGCAATAACCAAAGAGAAAGGGACTGTCAGGTTAATATGGAATATTGAGGTGTTTTGAGGGAGGGTACCTGAGAAGAGCTAAGGTAAGAGGAGGAGATGTAATTCTATTTCACTTAAAAACATTTAAAATTTTAAATGCATATAAAATATTTTAAAATTTATGTGTTCTTTATTAAAGCTAGAACATATGGACAGTTTAGCTTTTACCAAATACTCTCTGAAACATTTCCTGTGAAGTCAATTTTATTTTTCTAGTATTTATTTGTCCTTTTGAAATTCACTGTTGGATTTGTTTCTTTACTATTTACATAATTGGTAACTAGGTAATTTTCTAGAACACAAGTTCCTAAAACACTGTGTTCGATAAAATAAACTTCCAATTCCTTTGATGGTCCTCAGTACTAACCATGAACTTTTCAAAAGGCTATCATCCATTGTAGCATGGTAATCATTGTATGCAGTTACCATTCAATTTTATTTATTCCACTAGATATTTTAATCTTAACATACAATTTACCTGTGTTGATTTTGAATAGAAACACCAGTCAACATCCCTATTCATAAAAATCATACTTTCTTCATAATCTCTGTTGAAGCTTCATTTTTTTTTTGATGTTTGAAAGGTGTATGTTTTATTGAGCAGGAGCAAAAAGCTTAGTGCCCTAAATTTTTTTATTATCATTTTTATTTTAATTTTAAATAGCTTGTTTTACATGTCAATCCCAGTTCCCTCTCCCTCCCCTCCTCCCGTACTTCCCTTCCCCCCACCCTCCCACCCTATTGCCAAATCCTTCCACATAGGGGATATCTAGAGTCTGTCATTTCAATCTGGGTAGGGTGAGGCGCTCCCCTAAGAGTCCAGGATGAGAGAGCATCCCTCTTTGTGCTATAGGCAGACGATGACTGTTTGTATTCCAGGGATAGACACTGATCCACTGCTCAGGGCCCCATAGGTTGCCCAGGCCTTCTCGCTGAAACTCACATTTGGGGGGTCCAGATCAGTCCCATGCTGGCCTCCCAACTGTCGCTCTGGGGTCCAAGAGCTCTCCCCTGTTCAGATCAGCTGTCTCTGCTGGTTTTGCCAGCCCATTCTTTGCCAATTTGCTCATCACTCATCTCTGTCTGTCACTGGGTTCCTTGGGTTCAGTTCAATGATTAATTGTGAGTTTTCCTCTACTTCCATCAGTCACAGAATGAAGGCTCACAGATGGTTATAGACATCAAGTTCATTATCAGGAATGGGCATTCGAGGTGGTCTCTCCACTATTGCTTAGCTTGCCAATTGGTGGTATCCCTTTAGATCACTCGAGGTCATTCTGGTGCCTGATCTGTCTTCTATCCTATGATACCCTCTTCCCCCTATTGTACCCCCACCCATTCAACTTCCTGTTCCCCCATGACCAACACTCTTCCTCTTCACCCCCTCTCTTCTTCCCAGCTCCCACTCCCTCCACCCCTCTCCGTGTTCCCCATCCATTCAGAGGATCTTGTCTCAATCCTCTTCTCTTGGGTACTATGCATATATGCATATCTTTTAGGTTCTTTTCTGTTTCCCAGACTCTCTATCAGTGGAAGTGCAGACTAGCACTATCCTGATCCATGTCTAACATCAATATATGAGTGAGTACATACCATGTTTGTCTTTTTGCGACTGGGTTACCTCACTCAGGATGGTTTCTTCCAGTGCTATCCATTTAACTGCGAATTTCAAGATTCCATTGTTTTTTTTTTCTGCTGAGTAATACTCCATTGTGTAAATGTACCACACTTTCTCTATCCCCTCTTCAGTTGAGGCGCATCTAGTTTGCTTCCAGGTTCTGGCTATTACAAATAATGCTGCTATGAACATAGTGGAGCAGATGCCCTTGTTGTATGAATTTGCCTCATTTGGATACATGCCTAAGAGTGGAATTGCTGGGTCTTGTGGTAGATTAATTCCCATTTTCCTGAGGAATCTCCATACTGATTTCCAAAGAGGCTGTATGAGTCAGCACTCCCACCAGCAGTGGAGGAGTGTTCCCCTCTCTCCACATCCTCTCCAGCATAAATTGTCTTCAGTGTTTTTGATTTTAGCCATTCTGACAGGAGTAAGATGGGATCTCAGAGTTGTTTTGATTTGCATTTCCCTGATGTCTAAGGATGTTGAGCACTTTCTTAAGTGTCCTTTGGCCATTTTAGCCTCCTCTATTGAGAATTCTCTATTTAGTTCTGTACCCCACCTTTTAATTGGATCCTTTGGTGTTTTGGAGACTTGCTTCTTGATTTCTTTGTAAATTTTGGAGATGAGCCCTCTGTCAGATGTAGGGTTAGTGAATATCTTTTCCCATTCTGTGGCCTGCCTTTTTGTCTTTTTGACTGTGTCCTTTGCCTTACAGAAGCTTTTTAGTTTCAGAAGGTCCGATTTGTTAATTGTCGATCTCAGTGCCTGTGCCACTGGTGTTATGTTTAGGAAGTGGTCTCCTGTACCAACTCGTTGAAGAGTATCTACCACTTTCTCTTCTAAAAGTTTCAGTGTGGCTGGATTTATGTTGAGATCTTTGATCCATTTGGACTTAAGTTTTGTACAAGGTGATAAACATGGATCTATCTGCAGTCTTCTGCATACCAGTACCCAGTTATGCCAGCACCATTTGTTGAAGATGCTTTCTTTTTTCCATTGTACGGTTTTAGCTTCTTTGTCAAAAATCAAGTGTTCATACGTGTGTGGGTTAAAATTAGGGCTTTCGATTCGGTTCCATTGGTCTACCTGCCTATTTTTGTGCCAATACCAAGCTGTTTTCAGGACTATAGCTCTATAATAGAGCTTGAAGTCAAGTATGGTGATGACTCCTGAAGTTCCTTTATAGTATAGGGTTGTTTTGGCTATCCTGGGCCTTTTGTTTTTCCATATAAAGTTGATTAATGTTCTTTCCAGGTCCTTGAAGAATTGTGATGGTATTTTGATAGGGATTGCATTGAATCTGTAGACTGCTTTTGGCAAGATTGCCATTTTTATTATGCTGATCCTACCAATCCAAGAGCATGGGAGATCTTTCCATTTTCTGGTATCTTCTTTGATTTCTTTCTTTAAAGACACAAGTTCTTGATATACAGGTCTTTCACTTCCTTGGTTAACATTATCCCCAGATATTTGATGCTGTTTTTGGCTATTGTAAAGGGTGATGTTTCTCTGATTTCTTTCTCAGTCACTTCATCATCTGTATATAATAGGGCCATGGATTTTTTTGAGTTTACCTTGTATCCTGCCACATTGCTGAAGGTGTTTATCAGCTCTAGGAGTAGCCTTGCGGAGTTTTTTGTGTCACTTATGTAAACTATCATATCATCGGCAAATAGTGAAAGTTTGACTTCTTCTTTTCCTATTTGTATCCCCTTTATCTCCTTTTGTTGTCTTATTGCTGTAGCTAGAACTTCAAGTATAATATTGAAGAGATAAGGAGAGAATGGACAGCCTTGCCTTGTTCCTGATTTTATCGGAATTGCTTTGAGTTTCTCTCCATTTAGTTTGATGTTAGCTGTTGGTTTACTGTATATAGCTTTTATTATATTCAGGTACGTTCCTGTTATCCCTGATCTCTCTAGGACCTTTATCATGAAGGGGTGCTGGATTTTGTCAAAGGCTTTTTCAGCATCTAGTGAGATGATCATGTGGTTTTTCTTTCGCAGTTTGTTCATATGGTGAATTACATTGACAGATTTTTCTAATGTTGAACCATCCCTGCATTCCTGGGATGAAGCCTACTTGATCATGGTGTATGATTTTTCTGATGTGTTCTTGAATCCGGTTTGCGAGTACTTTATTGAGTATTTTTGCATCGATGTTCATGACGGAAATTGGTCTATAGTTCTCTTTCTTAGTTGTGTCTTTGTGTGGCTTGGGTATCAAGGTAATTGTAGCCTCATAGAAAGAGTTTGGCAGTGAGCCTCCTGCTTCTATTGTGTGGAATACTTTGAGGAGTATTGGAATTAGCTCTTCTTTGAATTTCTGGTAGAATTCTGCACTGAAGCCATCTGGGCCTGGCCTTTTTTTGTTTGGGAGACTTTTGATGACTGCTTCTATTTCATTAGGTGTTATAGGTCTGTTTAGGTTGTTTATCTGCTCTTGATTTAGTTTTGGCAAGTGATATCTATCCAGGAAATTGTCCATTTCCTTTAAATTTTCAAATTTTGTGGAGTACAGATTTTCAAAGCATGCCCTGATGATTCTCTGGATTTCCTCAGAGTCTGTTGTTATGTCTCCTTTTTCATCCCTGATTTTGTTAATTAGCATGCTCTCTCTCTGTCTTTTGGTTAGTTTGGACAGAGGTTTTTCTATTTTGTTGATTTTCTCAAAGAACCAACTCTTTGTTTCATTGATTCTTCTCAGTGTTTTCCTGGTTTCTACTTGATTGATTTCAGCCCTCAATTTGATTATTTCCTGGCATCTGCTCCTCCTGGGGGAGATTGCTTCTTTTTGTTCTAGAACATTCAGCTGTGCTATTAATTCTCTAGTATGACTGTTCTCCAGTTTTTTCATGTGGGCACTTAGTGCTATAAACTTTCCTCTCATCACTGCTTTCAAAGTGTCCCATAAGTTTGTATATGTTGTGTCTTCATTCTCATTGAAATCGAGGAAGTCTTTAATTTCTTTTTTTATTTGTTCCTTTACCCAGGGATTGTGCAATTGTGCATTGTTCAATCTCCATGAGTTTGTAGGGTTTCTGTGATTTGTGTTATTGTTGAATTCTAATGTTAATGCATGGTGGTCTGATAAGATGCAGGGGGTTATTCCAATTTTTTTGTATCTGTGGAGATTTGTTATGTTTCCTATTATGTGGTCAATTTTAGAGAAGGTTCCATGTGGTGCCGAGAAGAAGGTATATCCCTATGTATTTGGGTGGAATGTTCTATAGATGTCTGTTAAACCCAGTTGGGTCATAACTTCTATTAGTTCTTTTGTTTCTTTGTTAAGTTTCTGTCTGGAGGTCCTGCTAGTGGTGAGAGCGGAGTGTTGAAGTCTCCTACTATTAGTGTGTGAGATTTTATGTGCATTTTGAGCTTTAGTAATGTTTCTTTCACGAATGTATGTGCCTTTGTATTTGGGGCATAGATGTTTAAAATTGAGATTTGGTCTTGATTTATTTTTCCTTTGATGAATATGAAGTGTCCTTCTTCATCTCTTTTGATTGATTTTAATTTGAAGTCTAATTTGTTAGATATTAGGATTGCTACACCCGCTTGTTTCTTGGGACCATTTGATTGGAAGATCTTTTCCCAACCCTTTACTCTGAGATAACGTCTGTCTTTGATGTTGAGATGTGTTTCTTGTATGCAGCAGAAGGAAGGGTTCTATGCCTGTTTCCTTGGCTGTTTCCTAATTTGCTTTGGAAATAAGATTTGAGAAAAAGTCTAGTTCAGCACATGGACAATGTGAAAAATTGTTATAATATGCTAAGATCAGAAGAGAGTGGGCTAAAACTCATTAAATGAATGTAAACATTCCTCAATTTTCAAAATGATTGCATTGGTACCATAACTTCAAAAATGGAGGGTCAGAAATTTCATTCAGACTCCTTAGTGTTGGGATTGCATAGTTGGGATATCAATATTGTTCTCCAATGGGAAACTAGGTGAAGTTTAGATTACAAAAGGATTTTAGCCTACCCTGTCTTATAAATATCAAAGACATCATAAGGCATGTAGTGCATTGTAAAATGCCTATCTTTCAGAAGGTAAACAATAATGAGAAAAACATGGGTATTATAACCATAGAAATGTGAATAGAAAATAAAATGTTCAATAAGAATATTAATTATGCCTTGTTTTTAATTTTTCTTATTTATGTTGGTATTATATTTCAACTGAATTTTAATTCTTTCTGATGAAAGTATTTAAAAGTCTGATGAGATTCAACCAAAATGAACGAGCTTGGTTCACCTTGCGGAATTCACATCAGGTAGATTAAAATAATTTAGTTCCTTGATTTTTGATGATCGAAATGGTCATATTCTTCATTAACATAACATATGTTAATGTAAACAAATAATTACTCTGTCTGAAGTGTTTAAAGAAACATATTAAGCCATAGTTGGTATATAAAAATGACAATGCTAGTAAAAATAAAAAAAATGTCTCTATTTTTAAAGAAAATGTGGCTGTCATTCAGTAGCCTGATGGATCCATGTCCTTAAAAATGCCGTGCAGGCAGTCTAACGTTACAGTAACTTACACTGGGCCCCTGTGTGAGCTAAGGTCAAGGGCGTGACATGGCTTGCCCATGGCCATAAACTCTATTATTAGGAAAAGGATTAAATCCTGCTTTTTAGTAAAATTCAGAAACTTTCTATACAAAAATTTGCTTTGTTTAAAACAGACATCTGGTTGTGATAATTGAAACATCTCAGCCCATAAAAAGTTTCCAAAATTAAGAGGAACCAAAAGAGAATTTTGATTTTGTTTAAATTTCCAGATATTTTCATTTATTAATTTTCTTTCTCTGAATCTAGTTTCATTTATTAATTTTCTTTCTCTGAATCTTTCATCTTGAAATAACCTAGACATCTGTTTTTGCATTCCCATTCACTTTTTCTATTTTATGGAGCACACTAATCCATCTTTTTAAAATTGAGTTGTTTGGATGTAAAACAATTCTGATCTTGGCTGCAACCATTTGAAAGGATTCTTGGCCTGAGTGACTGCTAGTCCATGAGTGGTTATGGATTGTTCCTTGGAGGTTGAGAAGATTGGTCTCGGTCCCTCTTTTTTTTACTTGTATGAAGCTGAACAACTATCTATCTACCTTGACTCCAGAATGCCTTTCCTTGCATTAGCAGTGTGCCCTCACATTTGAGGTATAGTCTAAGATGAGCTTATGTCTTGTGTCACTTCAAATCTTCTACCTTTTAAAATTTCATGTGACCATAAAAATGAGTTTCACTTCATTACTGGTCACAGAAGGGAAACATACAAATAAACTCTACAGCAAATCCACGTTAATCCAATGAGTGCAATTATGCAGCTGTTGGTGGGACGTGAAACTCCTCTGACCATGAACACTACTGTATGCACAAGAAAGAGTGACTTCTGGGAGAATTCTGCTGTTGCTGCCACTAAGTATTTGTGTTCATTATGATGTATTTTGTAAAATTTTATTATGTTATATAGTATTAGGCGTAATCGTGGCATTTTCAAACATTTTTCTTGGTTAATTCTCTTAGCGTGTCTTCTGTCCCACCCACTGGAACCCCTTGTACATTTTTTCCTGTATCACACAGCGTCCTTTCATTTCATGGTGTCTGTCACCTTTCCCCATGCTTCTAAGCACCTCTCCCCCACCCATCATTATCTCCTTTCTAGTTTCACAACCGATAATCACATTTAACGCAGGAAATTCAACACATTCTGATCTTGTAATAAACACAGCAAAGGTGTTTCTGGTGAGAACATACTAAGACATAAAGTGACTTATGGAGTTTCATTATCACTTAAAAAGCCCTTTTGTAATTTTGTGTTCTGGCATATTTGTGTTTGTGGTAGTCTACCACCAGGTTTCCTTTGACCTCTGAGAGTTTGTAATAGGAAGCAATAACGGAATGTTTTTCCAGGGGATAGGATTTGGGAGAAGAATAAGAAATTAAATTGCATAGGAGAAACAACTTAGTTTGAACATATTTATCGGGTCATAAGAAACTTACTATAAGTAGAAGAATAATTGTTAGATCACAATTAAACCAATTGTTCCTCTGTACTTTGCACTAGGAAGTCTATACTTACAGGAAGTTTGCTGAATTTGCTGCAATCCCAGTTCTAGGTATTTGGCTTTTACTTCAGTCCAAAGGAAAATATGTCTTCATAACAGCATATGGATTTTACTAAATGTTCTGTGATTATATGCATTTGCATGATTGCCAGAAATACTTAGAATAATTTAATCCTGAATATTTTCTAAAGTGTATTGTCTATGCAATAGCTAACAAACTGAGACTTTGGAAACCTGGGACATATATTCTTGGTATACTAAAAAACTGGCTTTAAATTTTATTCAGTCACTTTGATGTGGACATACAAGCCACATCTGTAGATGTGTCCTATCAATGTATTTTCCTTTAGAGTAGAGTGTGAGAAGAATATAGCATTGAACAGTCCCTATTATAAGAGTGAGCCATGATGTTGACCTCTATCTACAAAATTTGTCATTCACTTGTTTCTAGCTAAGCTGCAAATCCTTTGTTCTTAATTTAGTGATTTGAAATTCATGAGTTTTACAATAGCATCCCATCAGGACAAATAACCCCCCTGCTGTTCAAATCACTTGCATAATTTATCTCCCTAAAAGTTGTAGTTGCATCATTGCCTCCTGTGTCATTACCCTGTACTCAAGCTTTTCACTTTATTCAAAGACTTAATTTTTCCAGATTCTTAAGCATGTCTTAACTAGTAATGTTCTCATCTGAATGCATTGGTATGCTACAGAAGTCTATTTTTATATTTGGTAGTTTGGGAGGATATTAATATACAGGTTATGCTCAAAGGTAAAGTCTAATTGTTATAGGTTTTATTTTCATGTATTAATTTTTCTCTTAAAAATGGTATTGTTCAAAACCAATATTAATACTACATAGTATAAAATCCCTACATAACCTTCAGTTTGTTTTTGAATAGCATTTTTATATAATTCTAACTTTATAATGATTATACTATAAAATTTACCTATTTGTAACTGTCCTTTTAATTTGACCACAAGGTCCTAGAAGGGCTTTATACATTTTAATTCTCTGCTCAGTCTTCATTTAATGTCACATAATGAATTACCTGAAATATTGTTTCCTCTTTGTTTTACTTTCTTACTTTTTATATGAATGAGCATAGATATTTTTATTCTGTATAAAATAATAATGTAGTTGTCATTTCAGAATCTAATTAGATCTGCCAAAGAAATTTTCACTTGTTTGTGACATCCCTGAAAGATGAGCAGCTGACATCTTCTTCAGGCTAACATGGAGTGGCAGCTCAGCTGAGATTTACTTTACTCTTCTTGAATTCTTATATCTCTCAAAAAGATCACTTCCATCCTTTGAAGTATCATAAAAGTGAGTGTAAATTATTGTTTACCTGTAAGCTCTCAAAGTATTTGGGGACAGACGTATTTCCCCTGTAGCTCAGCTTTATTTTATTTTTCAGCAGTATTTTACACAGATAATATAGTGTCTACAGCCCCTCCTTAACAATGTTATTTCTTCAGAAACTAATCCTTCTTAATGTAACAAATATTTCTACAACATGATAAACAGACAAAATTGGATAATAATGCATTAATCCTCTCACTTTTTCCTCTTTTTGTACTTAATGCATACAAATTAAAATCTAAAATACTCTCTTATGCTTTCCACTCTTGAACGGACATCTGTTTCAATTTTAGTTTGATTTTTCCATAGCCTTTTTTTTTTTGCTTACTTGGTTGTAACCCTGCATACGCATGCATGCACATGGATACACACATCTGGGCTGAAATAGTATTTCTCCATAGAGAATGGGCACCCAAAGTCCATTTGTGCACTAGGGATAAATATTGCTTCCACTATTACAGGTCCTATAAAATGCCCAGATCTCCTAACTGGCACCCACATTCAGAGGGCTTGGCTCAGTCCAATGCTGTTTCCTCAGCTTTACAACTGGGGCCTGGTGCACTCACTAGTTCAGGTAAGCTGTTTTTGTAGGTTTCTCCAGCACAGTCTTGACTATTTTGTTCATCCCTCTTCACTCTCTACAATTGGATTCCAGAGTTATGACACAGTATTTAGCTGTGGGTGTCTGCTTCTGCTTCTATCAGCTATGGGATAAAGGTGCTAGGATGGTAATTAATGGAGTCATCAATCTCATTATAGGGGAAGAAAATGGAAGACATCTTCTCCACTACTGCCTAGATTCTTAGTTGAGTCAACTTTGTGGCTCTCTGAACATTTCCCTAATGCCAGATTTCTCTTTAAACATATTGACTCCCTCTATTACGATATCTCTTTATTCACTAACCGCACATCTGACAGAGGGCTAATCTCCAAAATTTACAAAGAACTCAAGAAGCAAGTCTCCAAAACACCAAAGGATCCAATTAAAAAGTGGGCTACAGAACTAAATAGAGAATTCTCAATAGAGGAGTCTAAAATGGATGAGAGGCACTTGAGAAAGTGCTCAAAATCCTTAGCCATCTGGGAAATGCAAATCAAAACAACTCTGAGATGCCAACTTACTCCTGTCAGAATGACTAAAATCAAAAACACCAATGATAATTTATGCTGGAGAGGATGTGGTGAAAGGGGAACACTCTTCCACTGCTGGTGGGAGTGCCAACTTGTATAGCCACTTTGGAAATTAGTATGGAGATTCCTCAGAAAAATGGGAATAAACCTACCATGAGACCCAGCAACTCCACTCTTAGGCATATATCCAAAAGATGTCCATTCATACAACAAGGATATCTGTTCCACTATGTTCATAGCTGCATTATTTGTAATAGCCAGAACTTGGAAGCATCCTAGATGTCCCTCAACCAAAGAGTGGATAGAGAAAATGTGGTACATTTACCTAATGGAGTACTATTCAGCAGAAAAAAACAATGGAATCCTGAAATTTTCAGGCAAATGGATGGCACTAGAAGAAACTATCCTGAGCAAGGTAACCCAGTCACAAAAAGAGAAACATGGCATGTACTCTCTAATATATGGATTTTAGTCATAGATCTGGGTAGTGCCAGCCTACAATCTCATGGCCAGAGAGTCTGGGAAAAAGAACCTTCATTCAATGGCTGATGGAAGCAGAGGCAGACTCCCACAGCTAAACACTGAGCTGAACTCAAGGAATCCAGTAACAGAGAGGGAGGACAAATGATCAAAGGGGTTAAGACTGGGCAGCTTTATCCCCCAGAAACAGCTGACCTGACAAGGGTTAGCTCTTGAATCCCAGACTGATGCCTGGAAATCCAGCATGGGACTGACTAAGAGCCCCTGAATATGGGTGTCAGTGAGGAGGCCTAGGTAATCTATTGAGCCTTGAGTATACAAATGGACTTTTGGT
The DNA here is from genome assembly GCF_017639785.1 of Mesocricetus auratus. Classification (NCBI taxonomy): domain Eukaryota; kingdom Metazoa; phylum Chordata; class Mammalia; order Rodentia; family Cricetidae; genus Mesocricetus; species Mesocricetus auratus. The sequence continues at coordinate 39,217,969 of NW_024429195.1, forward strand.
GCTCATCCAACAATGAGAGATACAATCTCACCCTGGACTCTCATGGAATGGTCTAGGCCCTGTCCTGGATGAAATGACAGACTATGGACATCCCCATGGAGAGCCTCTCCCCGAGAAATGAGTGGATATTGCTGGGGTTAGTGGGAGGATGTGGGAGGAAGGGAGGGAATGGTAGAGGGACCTGGAATTGACATGTGAAGCAATATTGTTTCTAATTTAAATTTAAAAATAAAATAGAGGAAAAAAAGATATATCTTTTCTTGCTCTCCTCTATCACCCCCCCGTCTCAGTCTTCCTGATCCCTCTTGTTCTACTCCCCCTACTCTTCTTCCCTTCTCTTTTTCCTACATCCTTCTTTCCCTCCATGCTCCCAGTTTGCTCAGGAGTTCTTGTCCCTTTCCACTTTTTCAGGGTATCGTGTATGTCTCTCTTAGTGTCCTCCTTGTTTCCTAGTTACTCTGGTGGTGAGGTTGGTAGTCCTTTGTTCTATGTCTACTATCCATATATAGGTGAGTACATATCATGCTTGTCTTTCTGTGACTGTGTTACCTCACTCAGGATGGTTTCTTACAGTTCTATCCAATTGCCTGTGAATTCTAGATTTCTTTGTTTGTTTTTATTCTGCTGAGTAATATTCCATTGTGTAAATGTACCACATTTTCTATATCCATTCTTCAGTTGAGAGTTATCTAGGTTGCTTCCATGTCCTGGCTACTTCACACAATGCTGTTATGAACATAGTTGAATGTATGACCCAAATCTATTTCACAATATGGTTATCAATTGATTAGTGTTGGATTCATTCAAAATATACCAGAATAATGAAACAACTATTTTTATTATTTATTTTGCTATTATTATTTCATTATTATTATTATTAGGTTTTCAAGATATAGTTTCTCTGTATAATAGCCCTGACTATACTGGAACTCACTTTGTAGTTGAGGATGACATTGAATTCCCAGAGATCAAAGTGCAATGTGGTGAACCAATGAGTTTTATTGTGGTCACTTACAGGAATATGAGTGAGGGGTTTGAGAACTTTCTCCACTATAAAAAGTCACATGCCAGAAAGACTCCATTATTATGCAGATAAATGTCTTAAGAATAGGCTTTAAGAATCACAGAAAAGATGGGTTACAGCAGATAAAACTGAAGTAGTTCTAGGTTTGAATTATGTTTCTCTGTCTTTTCTACTTTTACTTAGTTGAAATATTTTGATGGTTTTGGCAGAGGCCTTTCGGGTGATAACAATTTCAAGTGAGTGTTTTTGGTTAATCACATTCTGTACCATATATTCTCTTCACCAGCCTGGTCCCAGAGCCACATCAGTCCCAAATGAACATGCAGGATGCTATATTAATTATAACACTGTTGACCATTTGCTATGATTTCTTAACAGGTATCTGTGACTTAATTATTAACCCATAATTACTAATATATATTTTATAAGGTCTTATCTTACCAAGAGTGCCAGACTTGTGTCCTCTTCTCCTGGTGTCACATGGCAACACTCTTCTATTTCCCAGAATCCTCCTCAAATCCTAATCCCATCTATCTCACTTCCCTATAAAACAGAGCTTTATTTATCAACAAATAGGACAACATATACACAGAAGGACTTTCCCATCATCTCCTCTTTTCTGTCTGAATAAAAAGAAAGGTTTTAACTTTAACATAGTAAAATATATAACAAAACTGTTATTAAGCAAGCACTATAAATACAATATTTAGTCCATTAACATTTAGCAAGATTTAAATAAAATATCTTCTATCCTATCTTTGTGAGTCTAAAGTCTTATATGTAACTTATCTATTATCATAACTGAGGAAAACTATATCTGTCTTCAGCTCCATCAAAAACCTCAGAATGATAGTATATACAATCTAAAATTAACAGAAACATATCACTACCTGGACAGTCACCCAAAGTTCCTCTGTAATGTTGAAGCATCCATATTCAGCCCATAGGCCACAGTATGACTGGCAGAATTCTCAGCAAAGCAGGACATTTTAAACTGTTCATCTGCATTGGCAGTTTGTCAGGCATTTCTGTGTATCCATAGAATGTCTTGCAGATGCTTCCAAGAAGGACAAACCCTTTAGGACAGTCCATCTTATTTTGTAAGTTTAGCAGTCAATTTTCTATGGGTTCTGCATGTTCAGTTTATGCATCAACAGTCAAACAGTCCAGACAAGAGTATTTTCTTGCCCAAATGGCTAATCTTGTCATGTTGAAAGCAAACTCCATAACGAGTGTCTTCGATGCCCGTCTTCCTCTCAGATGTAATTGGTTTTCTAGGAGTAGTTGTGTCTCAATATCTTGAAAAACCCAAAGCCATTTAAATGCCATATATTCTGTAGGTCTTTGAAAGGTCTGAAGAGTATCTATGTATGCATCTCAAATACATCTCTGTATATCTAGAAAACCTAACGAACCTAACTATATATTCTGACTATTATAGGTAATTATCTATATTTTGTATTTAATCATACATTAAATTTTTAAATGAGTTATACAAACACAACACTTAAGCAAGATAAGAAACATACATATCACAAAACTGACCTTAAATTTATATCAATAAATGAAAATCTATACCAAAACAAAGTATTAATTTCTATGTCATATTCCCTTTTTTCCTTTAGAAAGAGATTGACTGTGATCATTACAATTTATAAGCAGCCCCATTTAACTGAAATAAAAATTTATAGACAATATTTGTGAATTTGGGCAGTTCTACAGATTGGACCAAGGTACCCCAGAAAAAGACTTGGACTTTGCTGGCAGCCAGGCCAGATCAAAGGTCTCAATAAGACTTCAACTTCACCAGAGACCATACTCATGTTAGGAACTCAAGACCCATAAACCCCAGGAGAGACACACTGCTCTACCTGAGTACTCACCAGTTAACACAACCCTTGACCACTTAGGACAGAAGACCAGCTACCCAAAGGTACCCTCTCATTCCTGTTGCTTTTCCAAATGTTGGTGCCCTTGTATTCAGGCATAGATGATCAGATTGTATTTAGATAAATTTCCTTTTATATCTCTTTTGATTAATTTAACTTTGAAGTCTATTTTGTTAGATATTAGTATATTTACACCAGCTTGCTTCTAGTTCCTTTTGATTGAAAATGCTTTTTCCAAACCTTTACTTAGGAGGAAGTTCTGTTTCTGGTGTTGAGGTGTTTTTTTTTTTTCTTTTGGTTTTTTTTTCGTATGCAGCAAAAGGATGGATTTTGTTTTCTAATCCATTCTATTAACCTATGTATTTTAATGGGTAATTGAGTCCATTGATATTGAGAGATATTAATGACTAATGATTGTTATTTCCTGTTATTTTGTCATTGCTGTTGTTGAATTAATGAGTGCTACATTTGATTCATATTCATTCAAAATGTAGGTAAGCCAATAGCTGAAAAGAGTGTAAGGACTGAAGCCTGTATCTCATTGAGAAATGTAATATTTTAACACCATTGAAAAACATCCCAATACAGTGAGACCTCTATGTAGAGACCTTATCTTTATTCCAAATTTAAAGAATATCTGAATCAAGTGACTTTTTTATTTAAACGAGTGTAAACTTTGGATAGGTGGAAATAATTCAAACTGGAATAGATATATATGGAATTGTCGAGTTATGAAGGGAAAGGTAACAAAGAATATTCATGAAACAGTGTTAGAGAAAAACTTCAAAGGTGTAAAGAACAGAGTAGTATCAACAGAATTCTGGCTGATAAGGCATAAAAACATTTACTAGCAACTGGTTGTAAATGGACATTAAACACAACACTTCAACTTTGTTTAGGTTATTGTGATACCATATTCAGTAAAAGAAATTCTTAAAATCACAGCCCAGTTCTTCTATGTGTCATGAAGTTTAGTTTGATTTTCTCAATATTGGTCTTTGAGACCATGAAAAGACCTAATGTAGAAATTCATATATGGTATTGAAGATACAAAATAGGGCTGGAGACCAAAGCATTGCTTAGAACTATTCAGTTCATTTCAATTGGAACCTTGGTTAAAATTCAGTTACTTTATTGGGTATACTAGAGAAATATGTCTTATTATGTTTAAACTAATTTCACAGTAAACATTTCAAGCTTAATTTTAAAAACTTTAATTAAGTACATATTATCTTTCCTGCTGAAAAACAATATTAAGCTCCACCTTCAAGGGCCACTAAATCCTACTGTCCATCATTTTCTTCTTCTATGACCTCTATCCTTTGTGATCTCTATGCTTCATAACCTCTATCCTCCATTGCTTACACATTCCATGAGCTCTATCCTGTGAGAACTCTATTCTCCAAGAACTCTATCCTTCATGACCTATACTCCTCATGACCTCTGTCTACCAAGACCTCTATCATCCATGAACTCTAGCCTCCATGACATCTATCTCCCATTACATCTATTATGACCTGTATCCCCCAAGACCACTATTCTCCATGACTTCTAACAAGCATCTCTATTCTTGCTGGGCGGTGGTGGCACACACCTTTAATCCCAGCACTCGGGAGGCAGACGCAGGCTGATCTCTGTGAGTTTGAGGCCGGGCTGGACCGATAGCCCCCAAAACAATACAGAGACACCCTGTCTCGTAAAAACCAAAGAAAAAAAAAGCATCTCTATTCTCATGATCTCTGTCCTCCATGACCTGTATCCTTATGACTTCGATAGAATTTTTATCCATCCTACAAGAACTTGACCCCCGATGACATAGAGCCTCCACAATCTACATACTCTATGACATGTATCTCACATGACCTCTATCCCTCATGACTTCTCTCCTACTAGACCTTTATCCTCCATGAATTCTAAACCCAATTACCTCTATTGACTATGATTACTCTTCTCCAAGACTTTATCCTCCAAGATTTCTTTCCCCCGTGATCTCTATCTTCCATGACCTCCATCTCCATGACCATACTATACCCTTGACTTTTATCATCCCTATCATCTACCTTTTATGATGTTTCTCTAACTCAGCAGCAACATTGTCATTTGGCAGTCAGTCTTGAGTAATCTAGTGGCAATTCCCAAAAATAGATGATTTTCTTGGTCTCTGTGCCACTGAAGACTCTCTTGTAATGTCTACATATATGAATTTCTTCCTCCAAAATTATTGTTGAAATCAGTGAGATAATGTAAATTCTATCCATGTTTTTCCTTTCTGGTACATAATACACACCTATACTATTTTTTGTGAATAGGCAAGTGAATAAACAGAAAACAGTATAGTGGAGGAATTTTCCATAATAATGACTAACTTGTGGTAAACATTTGATTCAGTCTTTTTCCAAGTTAGTGATATAGACTCCACTCACATATACTGTAGATATTCTTTGTCAAGTATAATGGCCAGAGGACAATGAAACATCATAATTTCTTCACAAACCAACATGAAATTTAAAATTAAAATGCTGTATTAAATACCTTCTGATTTTTGTATTCTTCTTTTATAAATTATCTAGCTCAAATTTCTAGATTAATAGGATATATTCTTTATCAAATGTAAAAATGAAGACCTGATCTATGTTCTGACAGTGAAAAGGAAGATAGCTGAGCTTATCTTTTCTTGACATCTGCCCTCATCATCTTCACAACTGATCATATGAGAACATTGTCTAATCATGACCACAAAAATGAGGCTCAGAAATACTAAAGTTAATGTCATTACTGTATATTAAAAAATTACCTCACCACTAAATGATTTCTTTTGTTCTCTTCCTGACCACCTTGATGAATAAAGCAGGATAATGACATTCTCATTATTTTAGGAGCACATTTGCATCCATAATGAAAGAGTCCCTAAAGGGCACAGACACCATAGAAGCGACTGTCTGAATTAATTAAAATTGTTTTCCTGATTAGATAGAAATTGCAAGCATCAATGACACACCAGAGAAAGTTTCTTTCTTTTCATCAAGGCACAAGAATAAACTGTTTTTACTGAAAAGCTTTACAAGTTTAAACTTCAAAAAACAAATTTGAAATATTTCTGTATTTTAAAAGAAGCCATCAGTGTCATATTGTTCATAGGAATAATATTTCCTATTGAAGTTTTAGTGGTTGATTAATTGAGTCAAATGTAATAAGATATCTGAAACATAAATATACATACAGATTTAGAAATGCATATAGCAAAAAAAACATTGGATTAATATTCTTTTTAAAATTATTTACATTTTATGAATATGAATGTTTTACTTGCATATATGTACGTGTTTGTGTGTGTGTGTATGTGTGTGTGTGTGTGTGTGTGTGTGTGTGTGTGTGTACATGCACATGCCACCTCTCTTCTCGGTGCCTATGGGAACCAGAAGAGAACATCAGATCCCCTAAAACCACGATTTCATCTGTTTGTGATCTAAGATTTATTATACAGAACATATCCAATATGGAAAAAAATTTAGTGTTATTCAGAAGAAAATAAATATTTACAAGGAGAAAGAATCATTAACTCTTGAGGAGTGTGTTTTACACTCCTCAATGTCATCAGGCAATCAAATAGTTATCAGTCCAAAAGTATGTTTTGTTATGTGCAAATCAATTCAAATGAGCTCTTTTGTGGTAAATTGTAGATCCATTAAAATATGAATTATCTTGAAATGATTGTTTTTTTCCAAAAATTTCCTAATACAGTTTACTGAAAAGGACAAGAATTGTTTTTGAAAGTAACTTTGGTAGGGAAAAAATAAAAATATATAGCATTGTCCTTTTCATATAACATGGCTACATTGCTTCAGTGTATTGTGAGAAAGTTCATGCAGTGAGCAAGATGAATGCAGATTCAGACTAAATGCACCATTGTAGTGTTAATGACAACTTACAAAAATATCACTTAATAACAGTGGAACATAGAAAATGAGGATTATAAAAGTGGTAGAGATATGTTCTGTGTGGTAGGGACTTCTTATTACACACATTATTTTTCTCCCACCCTGACTAGATTCGGTGCCAGTGGTCATGAAAAAAGATCTGGTCCCATGACAAATTACACTTTATTTCATTGTTTTAATATTTTCTTGCAATGAAAAAGTAAATAGCAGTAGAGTAGGAATGTATATGTTTAGGTTGTTCCTTATGCTAATTTACGTTTTTTTTTACACACATGCATGCTCTTTAGTTGCAAGTTATGCTGGTGTGATTTATAAATACTGACATTCCCTTAGCAACCTATTCTCTTCTCCTTTGTAACTTTCTGCCCATAAACTTTTCAGGAAGTATAGCTCAGGAACCATGTCAAGGTAAGACTGTCCCCATAACAAATAGCAAAAACAATCAACTCCAAAAAATTTGAAAGAATTGGTGAATACAATGCCCTTATTTACAGAGTTCTATTGGGTCAGCTCACACAGAATAGCATGCAAATATCAGAAAGGTGAAAGACCTGGTTGGAGTTGCTGTCTATTTAAAGCATTTGCTACAAAACATACCTCAGAAACACATTGTACTAAAGAACATAATCATAATACCAATATCTGATGGGGAATATCCTTCTGTATATAATGTCTGTCTTATTGGTTGATAAATAAAACACTGCTTGACCAGTAGACAGGCAGGAAGTATTGATGGGACTGAGATAAAGGAGAATTTCTGAGGAGACCATGCAGACAGGAGCTTCTGGAGAGATGCCATGTAGCCACCAAAGGAATAACAGGTCTTTGCATTCTCCTGTAAGACAAGACCACATGGAAATAATTAAATTAATGCAATAGGTTAATAATTAAGATAGAAATAGCCAAGAAGAACCCTGAGGCATCAGCCCAATAGGTTCTAATTAATATAATCTCTATGTGTTTATTTGGGACTAAACGACTGCAGAACCAGGTGAGGGGTTGGACAAAAAACTCCATCTTACAAATACCATATGTTCTTGCCTACAACACATAAATTAAAATCTCTGTTGAGTTTAGCTGCAAGAAAATTTTATGTTGAAATGATTTGTTAAAAATGATAATTGGAGAGAGATGCCTCATAGTTTAAGAGCATTTACAGCTTGAATTTTGTGACAGCACTCACATGGTGTCTCCCAAACCTTTGCAACTCCAGTTCTAGGTGCTTCTAGTCGCCTTCTGGCTTTGCCAAACACATTCAAGTAACCTATGTCTAGGTAAAATGTCATTCACATAAAAATAGGCAGTCCTTTCCAGGAAAGAGCGCAAAAATTAGTTATCTACTTATTAAATTATTAACTTTGAAAACTCATTATATGATTAATACTAAACAGACTGACCAGGTTTTATTTAACCATATATACACATGTACAAACAATTAATGAAAAACTAAGGCATGAAGAGAGCAAGGAAACATATTTTTGGGTGCAAGGACTAGAGGAAGAAAAGGAATGGGGAAAAAGTAACTATATTATCACCTCAAAAATAAAAATATATTACATAGATATATCTTTTTAAAAAGTAAAAGCTTTGGTGCATATTTTGCTTACACAATTCTCAATTTTCTAGTTAGCATCATTTTATTCCATTGTTTTCATGCTAGCAGAGGCCTATTTTATAAATAATACTTTAAAAGGGTTCTATAAATTAAGCTTCTATCCAGTAGATATATTTGGTGTTCTGAGAGCATTCAGGTGTGCCCTGAAGAGATTTTATTTAGTATGGAAGGGACTTGCACAAACATAAAACAGAAAAAGCCAGTTGACTTTCAGGGAAAATGAGACGTGTTCCCTAAGAGGAAGTTTTGCTTTCAACAGAGAGTCAGGGAGACTTGGGGAGAGAAGAATCAATGCTTGCAGGAAATGATACTGGGCATGAGTCATGGTTGTCAAGTGATGAAACCTCACTGAACAATTGCATGGACTTGTCAAGTTTGGAAGGAACAATTAGTCTTTTTCTATCTCTCGTACCAATGGAAAAATAAAGAATGAAAAAGAAAGCTATTAAAAATCAAAAGCTTAGAGAGTAGTACATGACCCTCAAAATTTTCCATATAATCTGAAAGGAATTAAAGATATTTAAGTTGTTTGACATTAGCTGTAAAACTATGCTACCTGGTCTATAACATACGTATAAATTATATCAATTGGAAGGTAAGGCAAAAGGGAATGACTTAATGCTATCAGGTTAATATGAAAGCCTTTGAAGGTATTATCAAGTACCAAGGAGAATAAGAATCCAAACATCTTCATAATCATAATATTATGTTGACATTAATATTGACAGAGTAACTAGCATTTAGTGAGCCCTTATTATATATTCAGTCTCAGGCTAAACACTTTTCCTAGATTGTATTACTTAATCATCACTGAACTGTAATCACAGATAACAAAGCTGTCTACATGTTAGAGATAACTTAAGTAGAGGTTCTTAGAGGTTAAAATATTCACCCAGTTTCTAACATCAAATAACAAAAGGGGACATGATTGTAATCTAAATTTTTTATTCAAAACTATTTGTTAACTACATGAACAAGGTAATCTGTCATTATAGAAGACAGGAGAAAATACTCAAAGATGGCCAAACATCTGATACTGAGTGAAAGGAAGGACAGCTGTGCCATTCCCAGGAATCAGGGTGTTGCTTTTAGTGAGCCTTCTTGAAGATAGAATGTGCTTTTGGTGTGAGCCTGCTCTCAATGACATGTAAGCATGTGACCTTCAATAATACAGATCCTCATAACTTCGTCAGCAATAAAACTAACAGTTGGAAAAAACGACTTAAAATTTAAAAACATTTAGATACAAAGTTACTAGGTTAGTAGAGATTTAAAACAAAAACCTAAACACAAAAACAAAATGAACAAACAAGAAACCAAAAACCATCCTTAAACAATCACCGTTCTTCAAACTACTCACGTTAAAACGTTTTCAAAAAATGTTCAACTAGCTTTTCAACAATACTTCTCTTCCTAAAAGGTACCCCTGTAAAAATAGAAATCAGATGGCTCTACTATGAAACTACAGTTTCCCTAAAATGACATTAAGCAATTAAGCAAGCATATCTGCATAATCCTTTTACACTGAACAACTATTTCCAAACTCTTTCTCATTACCAAACATGTTTTTTCACATCTGCTCTTCACTGTGCTTTTGATATCCTTAAAATCTTCCTGAAATCTGAGACCCGACACAGTCTTCTCAGAGCCTTTCCTCCTTGACATTTCCACTGGTCTCCCCTCCTTCCACCACAGGCATGCTCCTTCTCTTCCACATCATTATTCTGCTGTTCTTTCTTACTGTCCTCCAATTTTTAATCTCTTCATAGTAGCTTCAATAAATGCTCTCCATGAAATTCTTTTATAAAAAAACATTATCCTTTTTCATCACGTAATGACCAAGCATTTCTTTAACTTTTCTTTTAAGCAATAAGCATCCAAATAATATCTAATGTCCAAATGCCTATTGTGGTTGTCAAGATATTTATCTTTGTGGATGCCTCTTCTGAGGTTATATATTAATTTGCATTATTGTTGACTCCCAGTTATTTTTTAGAAAACTAAGGCATTGCCTATATACTACCTCATTTAGTTCTCAGGATCATATTAAAATAAAAGTATCTGAAGTGAGGAGCTGTGAGGAGATTGGACACATTCCAAATATGAATTTCCACAATTCAGCTACAGATGTAGCAAACTCCAGTCATGAGAGAAAATATTTGTTGTTTTATCCTTCCTGTTCTCCTTAAGTGTAGGTCGGGTCTCAGTTAGTCCTGTGTCACTACTGAAAATCTTTCTGACTATAACTGTAGTTAATTTAATCAAGCAGAAAAGCATCCATGGAAACCATGCAAATGATGCCATTCAGGGTGGTACATGCCTTTGATCCCATCACTGGATCCCATCACTGGGAGGCAGAGCCAAAGAAATCTCCATGAGTCTGAGGCCAGCCTGTTCTGCATTTCAATTTCTAATTAAGGCAAGGATACACAGTAAGATCATGTCTCAAAAACAAGACCATATCTAAAAAGTAATAAACACACAAAGAAATACATTGAAAACATAGAAATGAATTTCCTTGTATTTCTGTCATCTTTTGTTTTAAGAACATCATTATTTGACTTTCCTACCATTGTGCATGTCACAAAATATTCTTATCCTATTACAGCCACTTAAAAGTATAAAATCATGATAGCATATCACAAAAAGGAAAAAGTATGTTGGCTTTGACCAAAGACTGTAGCTTACTAACCATTGTCTTGGTTGAAAAGGATGACTTTACTGTTTTCATGGATATGGGGGAGTCAGTCCAAGTATGAAAGAAACTTGGGGGCCAAAGGTGTAATTCAATGCTACCTTTCCAGAATCACAACACAAATAAATCAATAAATTTGCTTTTAAATATGAAAACTTGAGAGATAGAGGATGATAATGAAGGCAGGGAAAGAAATTTAATAATATTTGGAATCTAATGTGCTTTTAATATACTCCAACTTCAAAACAGCTCCTGAAACTTCTTGTGTTTTATAAGATTTTATAGTGTTTAAAGGCTTAATCTTTTAAATAAATCAACCAAGTTTTCATCAATACTGACACTTCGGTTTATTAGAAAGAGAATTATTAATTAAATTGGAAATATATCTCACTAATGCAGACTATTATTTCATTGTTTATTTGTTGTATATGTGTGGTATACACATATATGTGCATTTATACATGATCATGTGTTTGAAGGTGGGCCCCCTATTAACGAGTCTGTCAAAAGGAAAGAGAACAATGTCAGGGAAAATGGCTATCAGCCCACATTCTCTTGAGACAGGGTTTCTCACTGAAATGAAGCTCGCCCTATTCTAGGTTGGCTGGCTAACAAGCCCTAGAAATTCTCCTGTCTCCACCTTGCCACACATATCTCAAGCACTGGGGTTACAACCCACATAGCAATGCCTCACTTTTATATGGTATTAGGGTTCAGAACTCTATCCACATGCTTGTAGAGCAAGTCATCTTACCCACTGTACAACTCTACTAGATCCTCTGCTTCTTGTTTTTTTCTTTCTGGGTATTTCTATGGAAACTACACAGAATAACTAGCTGGTACCTCTGTTTAAAGAGGGTATAGAAAATATCTGGAGGCAGTCATTTTCTTTCCATCTCATTTCTTTATGATAAGTATGTCCAGTCTTCAGGCCTTCATCTCACACGTTTTCCATATAATTAATATAATATGTCCTATTTTTCTTAAATACAAACAAGACTATACAAATACTTATTTATTTTTGAGGACAAGGATAATGAGAGGTTTCAAATGAGGCTAAATTAAATCAATAGTTTTCTGAGATTAATCTGAATGAGCAGGAAAAGGCAGCAGGCATTAAGGGGTTCATATTTATTCACTCTGACAAATGTTCTTCACTTTGGTAAATTATCTCCACACCATTCTTCCAATTCAACTGGAATTACTTACAAGAAAAGCCAAATTACTATGACCACAAGCTGCAAGTCAAAATACGACCAATGACATCCATTGAGTTGGCTTGATGCATAAATCTCATCTCTGCCTGGAGAAGAGTCAGGGATTATTTTTCCCCATGGATAAAGCATTACTCCATCCAAATGAATCAAACTCAAGAGCCATAAAACTCCTTCTATCTCCTTCATGCCTTTCCTTTTTTATTGCATACTTTATGGCTGGGGCTCTGTGTTCTATTTTTCTTTTTGTTGTTTTGTATATAAAAAATTCTCTGATGATGATCAGAAAATATAAGCCAGCTGCACTTCATGATTTTATTATGGAAACTGCATTTGAAAAGGACAACTACAAAGAAGTACAACCAACTTTCTGAATGAATGTTTTCTACAGAAAGCCACATAATTAATGATGTAGAATCATAGTCCCCTGGAGGAAGGAACACTTAGGAAGCATTCATGTCTTGTTCTCTTTAGTACCACTGTTGATCTAACATCACCAACTATGGTTAATGTTTGATTTTTCCTAAAATTAGCATCCTGGCTCCCTTCAGTAGGAGGCCAGTTCTGGGTAGGCCACTAAGTAATGATGAGGTAATGCTGCCTATACCTTCAAGGACCTGTTTTGATCAACATCATAAGGGATGCCAGGTGACATTTAAAGTTGTCACAGAAATTAATAGAAAATGACTGTTATCAGAAATGCATCTCTATTTTTCAAAGTTGTTGAAATAAAATTAGAAAATTAGGGTGTTTTCTGTTTGTATCTTATAAGAGCCCTGCCTAGACATTTTAGGGATGCATTTCCTCAGTGTGTTGACATAGCCTTTCTCCTGTGCATTCTCACTCATAGTAACTGTTTTATTTTTATAAGAACAACAGTCCTTTTAAGACTCCATATTTCTGAAATCATTTATCATTTGCTTTCTAAATATACTGTCCCAATATATAGCCAACCCTGGACTTAAAAAATCAAAATGCACATTTAGGGTACTCTTTGTTTTCTAGGTTTTGTGGAGGTTTGGATTATAGACTGGTAATCCTTTGTGCTATGTCTAATATCCATATATGAGTAAGAACATACCATGTTTGTCTTTTTGTGACTGGGTCCCCTAACTTAGAACGGTTTCTAGTTCTATCCATTTACCTGTGAATTTCAAGATTCCATTTATTTTTTTCCACTGAGTAATACTCCATATTGTAAATGTACCACACTTTCTTTATCCATTCTTCAGTTGAGGGGCATCTAGGTTGCTTCCAGGTTCTGGCTATTGCAAATAATGCTGCTATGAACATACTTGAACAGATGTCCTTGTTCTATGAATGTTCATACTATGTGTATATGCCTAAGAGTAGAATTGCAGACTGATTCCCAATTTCCTGAGGAACCACCATACTGATTTCCAAAGTCGCTGTAAAAGTTCACATTCCCAGCAGCAGTGGAGGAGTGTTGACATTTCTTTACATCCTCTCCATCATAAACTGTCATTGGGGTTTATGATTTTAGGAGAAAGAGGAGCATGGAGGAAGACATGAGAGACCAGGAAGATTGAGTTGGGGGAAGAAGAGAGGAAAGCAAGAAAGGAGATACCTTTATAGAGGGAGCTGTTATAGGTTTAAAGAGAAATATGGCACTAGGGTAATATCCAGAGATATACAAGGATGACCCCAACTAAGAATCTAAGCAATAGGAGAGAAGATCCCTTAAGTGAACTTCTCTGATAATGAGATTGATGACGACATCAAATGCCACCTTAGAGCCTTTATCAGTAGCTGATGGAAGCAGAAGCAGACACAGGTAAACACTGAACTGAACTCCTGGAATCCAGTTGCAGAGAGGGAGGAGTGATGAGCAAAGTGGTCAAGACTGGACTGGTGAAACCCACAGAAAAAACTGACCAGAACAAGGGGGAGCTCATGGACCACAGACTGACAGCTTGGAAACCAGCAAAGGAAGGAACCAGTTCCCCTGCATGTGGGTGTCACAGTTAGGAGGCCTGGGCAGTCTATGGGGCCCCTGGTAGTGAATGGAACAGAATTTATACCTAGTTTACAAATGGACATTGGGAGCCCATTCCCCATAGAGGGATATTCTCTCAGCCTAGTCACATGGAGGAGGGCCTATGCCCTGTGCCAAATTATGTGACAGACTTTGATAATCTTCCATAGAAGGTCTCACCCTTTCTATGGAGCAGAAGGGGGATGTAAAAGGGCTGGTGATGGGCATGGGAGAATGGGAGGTAGAGGGAACTAGGGTTGATATATAAAATAAGATTGTTTCCAATTTAAATAAGGCAAAAAGAAAATTAACATGCTAATTCTAGTGATGGGGTAATATTCTCCATTCTTAAATAGTATCCAATAACATGGAAGTTGCAAGCATACACACAAAGATACTGTATTGATTTTAAACAAATGGAAAACTCACACTTTTATTTATAGAATTCTAAAACATGCACAAAAATTAGAAATTCAGAAAAAAACTGTGGGTATTTCAACAATGCAAGACCTAGATTGTTTCACACAGAATAGAAAGAATGAATTGACATAGGAATTAGAAACAGTCAAATTCAGATGCAGTGTCTGTAACTGGAAAGAAGGAGACACAACAGTTACCATAACCATATCCACATTGCAATGATTTTAGCCATTCTGACAGGGGTGGGTTGGTATCTCAGTGTTGTTTTGATTTGCATTTCCCTGATGGCTAAGAATGATGAACACTTTCTCAAGTGTCTCTCAGCCATTTTAAACTCCACTTTTGAGAATTCTCTATTTAGTTCTGTACCCAAATTTTTAATTGGATACTTTGGTGTTTTGGAGACTTGCTTCTTGAGTTCTCTGTAAATTTTGGAGATCAGTATTTATCCCTTGCATACAAATGGACTTCCTGTGTTCATAACACAAAGAGGGATGCACTCTCAGCCTGAACTCTTGGGGGAGAGCCTGGACCTTGCTGAGAACAAAAGGAAAAGACACTGGATATCCCCTATGTGGAAGGGAGTGGGGATAGGGTGGGGCTGGGGGGATGGTAGGGGATTGCAGGAGGAGGGGAGGGAGAGGGAGCTAAGATTGACATGTAAAGCAATCTCTTTTCTTAAAAATGTAATAAAAATAATGAGAGAAATAGAATAGTATTTTACTGGATCCTCCTGAGGCTTGGGAATACCACATGGGGGATCTCGTCCTGGTGAACCAGGCTATCCAAAGTCTGCCAGTGTCCTAGTCCCACCTCTACTCACAGGAGAAGGTTAACATGGGCATGCTTCCAGTCCATCTTGCAGTGCCCTATTTAGAGCCTCCTGAGGCCTGGGTGCTGCACACAGGGGAACTTGTCCCAGCAGAACAGCCCATCCAGAGTCTGTCAAAGTTGTGTTGTTAGTCCCACCTCCACCCACTGGAAGAGGAGAGTCATCAGAGTATTGGACCCGTTAGCACCCACCAGAAGAGAACCTTGAACCCATATCTACCAAGAAAGTGAGAGACACCACCTGCACCCATTCGAACAAGGAATGGGAAAATGACAGTGTAAGAACACATGCAGCAACAGAAAGTTCAGTATGATGTTACCAGAGTTTAGGGACTCCACACGAGCAAGACCTGAACATCAAAACACAAATGAAGCAGATGAGAATGACCCTGTAAACACCATTGTGAAGAAAACAGAGACCCTCAAACAGGTAATGAGAAAATCCCTCAAAGAAAGGGAAGAACAATCAAACAAAAATTCATGAAATGGAGGAAAAGGCAAACCAAAAATTGTAAGAAATAGACAAATTTCTTAAAGGAAACAAGAAAAGTAAAAAAAAAAACAAACAGGTTAAGGAAACAATTCAAACAGTGTAATGCTTGAAAGAAGAAATAGAGACAATAAAAAAACACACTCTGAGGGAATGGTAGAAATAGAAATGCTTGTTAAATGATCAGAAACTACAGATGTAAGCATACCCAACAGAATACAATAGATGGAACAGAGAATCTCATGCTTTGAAGATCAACTAGGAGAAATAGATTCATGAAGCAAAGAAAATCTAAGTCCAACAAATACCTAACACAAAATATCCAGAAAATATAGGGCATCATGAAATGGCCAAATATAAGAATATTAGGTGTAGAAGAAGGTGAAGAAGCCCACCTGAAAGGTACAGAAAACATATTCAACAAAATCTTAGAAGAAAACTTTTTCACCTAAAGAAAGACATGCCAATGAAAGTACAAGTAGCTTACAGAACACCAAATAGAATGAACCACAAAAAGTTCCCTCACTACATAATACTCAAAACACCAAACATACAGAATAAAGAAAGAATATTAAGAGAAGCAAAGGGAAAATGGCCAAGTAACATATAATGGCAAACCTATCAACAGTCACTGAGGAAATCTAGAGAATCATCAGGTCATATTTCAAAACTAATAGAAGTTATGACCCAACTGTGTTTAACAGATATCTATAGAACATTTCACCCAAACACAAAGGGATATATGTTCTTCTTGGTACCACATGGAACCTTCTCTAAAATTGACCACATAATAGGAAACATAGCAAATCTCCACAGATACAAAAAAAATTGGAATAACTCCCTGTATCTTATCAGACCACCATGCATTAAAATTAGAATTCAACAATAACACAAATCGCAGAATCCCTACAAAATCATGGAAATTGGACAATGCACAATTGCACCATCCCTGGGTAAAGGAAGAAATAAAAAAAAGAAATTAAAGACTTCCTAGAATTCAATGAGAATGAAGACACAACATACGCAAATTTATGGGACACATTGAAAGCAGTGCTGAGAAGAGAGTTCATACCACTAAGTGCCCACATGAAGAAACTGGAGAACAGTCATACTAGAGAATTAATAGCACAGCTGAACGTTCTAGAACAAAAAGAAGCAAACTCACCCAGGAGGAGCAGATGCCAGGAAAAAATCAAATTGAGGGCTGAAATCAATCAAGTACAAACCAGGAAACATTGAGAAGAATCAATGAAACAAAGAGTTGATTCTTTGAGAAAATCAACAAAATAGACAAAACTCTCTTCAAACTAACCAAAAGACAGAGAGAGGGCATGCTAATTAACAAAATCAGAAATGAAAAAGGGGACATAACAATGGACTCTGAGGAAATCCAGAGAATCATCAGGGCGTACTTTGAAAATCTGTACTCCACAAAATTTGAAAATTTAAAGGAAATGGACAATTTCCTGGATAGATATCACTTGCCAAAACTAAATCAAGAGCAGATAAACAACCTAAACAGACCTATAACCCTTAATGAAATAGAAGCAGTCATCAAAATCTCCCAAATAAAAAAATCCCAGGCCCAGATGGCTTCAGTGCAGAATTCTACCAGAAATTCAAAGAAGAGATAATTCCAATACTCCTCAAAGTATTCCACAAAATAGAAGCAGGAGGCTGAATGCCAAATTCTTTTTACGAGGCTACAATTACCTTGATACCCAAGCCACACAAAGACACAACTAAGAAAGAGAACTATAGACCAATTTCCCTCATGAACATCGATGAAAAATACTCAATAAAGTACTCGCAAACCGGATTCAAGAACACATCAGAAAAACCATCCACCATGATCAAGTAGGCTTCATCCCAGTAAAGCAGGGATGGTTCAACATTAGAAAATCAATCAATGTAGTCCACCATATAAACAAACCGTGAAAGAAAAACCACATGATCATCTCACTAGATGCTGAAAAAGCCTTTGACAAAATCCAGCACCCCTTCATGATAAATGTCACAGGGATAACAGGAACATGCTTGAATATAACAAAATCAATATGCAGTAAACCAACAGCTAACATCAAACTAAATGGAGAGAAACTCAAAACAATTCCTCTAAAATCAGGAACAAGACAAGGCTGTCCACTCTGTCCATATCTTTTCAATATTGCACTTGAATTTCTAGCTACAGCAATAAGACAACAAAAGGACATCAAGGGGATACAAACAGGAAAAGAAGTCAAGATTTCACTATTTACAGATGATATGATAGTTTACATAAGTGACCCAAAAAACTCTGCAAGGGAACTCCTAGAGCTGATAAACACCTTTAGCAAAATGGAACGATACAAGGTAAACTCAAAAAAATCAGTGGCCCTGTTCTATACAGACGATGAAGTGACTGATAAAGAAATCCGAGAAAACTTGCCCTTTACAATAGCCATAAACAGCATCAAATATCTGGGGATAATGTTAACCAGGGAAGTGAAAGACCTGTATATCAAGAACTTTGAGTCTTTAAAGAAAGAAATCAAAGAGGATACCAGAAAATGGAAAGATTTCCAATGCTCTTGGATTGGTAGGATCAACATAATAAAAATGGCAATCTTGCCAAAAGAAGTTTACAGATTCAATGCAATCCCTATCAAAATTCTGGAACAATTCTTCACAGACCTGGAAAAAACATTAATCAAATTTATATGGAAAAACAAAAGGCACAGGATAGCCAAAACAACCCTATACAATAAAGGAACTTCAGGAGGCATCACAATAGCTGACTTCAAGCTCTATTATAGAGCTATAGTCCTGAAAACAGCTTGGTATTGGAACAAAAATAGGCAGGTTTACCAATTGGAAAACACTGAGGCAGTCCACAGAATGGGAAAAGATATTCACTGACCCCACATCTGACAGACGGCTAATCTCCAAAATTTATAAACAACTCAAGAATTAAGTCTCCAAAACACCAAAGGATCCAATCAAAAGGTAGGATACAGAACTAAACAGGGAATTCTCAATAGAGGAGGCTAAAATGGCCAAGAGACACTTAAGAAAGTGCTCAACATCCTTAGCCATCAGGGAAATGCAAATCAAAAGAACTCTGAGATACCATTTTACTCCTGTCAGAATGGCTAAAATCATAAATACCAAAGACAATTTATGCTGGAGAGGATGTGGAGAGAGAGGAATACTCCTCCACTGCTGGCGGGAGTGCCAACTCGTACAGCCACTTTGGAAAGCAGTATGAAGATTCCTCAGGAAAATGGGAATCAACCTACCACAAGACCCAGGATTCCACTCTTAGGCATATATCCAAACGAGGCAAATTCATACAACAAGGGCATCTGCTCCCCTATGTTCATAGCAGCATTATTTGCAATAGCCAGAACCTGGAAGCAACCTAGATGCCCCTCAACTGAACATTGGATAGAGAAAATGTGGTACATGTAAACAATGGAGTATTACTCAGCAGAAAAAAACAATGGAATCTTGAAATTCGCTGTTAAATGGATGGCACTAGAAGAAACCATCCTGAGTGAGGTAACCCAGTCACAAAAAGACAAACATGGTCTGTACTCACACATATATGGATTATACACATGGATCAGAGAGTGCCAGTCCGCACTTCCACTTACAGAGAGTCTGGGAAACAGGAAAGAACCTAAAAGATATACATGGTACCCAAGAGAAGAGAGATGAGGAAAGATCCTTTGAACAGATGGGGAACACGGCGAGGGGTGGGGGGAAGGGGGAACCTGGGAAATAGAGAGGGGGAGAAGTGGAAGAGAGAGTAGGATGTGGAAGAGCAGGAAGGTCGACTGGAGGGGTAGGATAGGGGGAAGAGGGAATCATAGATTAGAAGACAGATCAGGCAACATTGTGACCTCTAGTGATCTAAAAGTATGACAACAACTGGCAAGCTAAGCAATAGTGTAGAGGCCACCTCGAATGCCTATTCCTGATAGTGACCTTGATGTCTATAACCATCCTGGAGCCTTCACACAGTGACTGATGGAAGCAGAGGCAAACACCCACAATTAAATACTGAACAGAACCCAAGGAACCCAGCGACAGAGATAGAGGAGCGAAGAGCAAATTGGCAAAGAATGGGCTGGCAAAATCAGCAGAGACAGCTGATCCGAACAGGGGAGAGCTCTTGGACCCCAGACAGACAGCTGGGAGGCCAGCATGGGACTGATCCAGAACCCCTGAATGTGAGAGTCAATGAGGAGACCTTGGCTATCTATGGGGTCCTGAGCAGTGGATCAGTGTTTATCCCTCGAATACTAACAGGCATTGTGTGTCCATAATACAAAGGGGGTTGCTCTCTCTGCCTGGACTCTTAGGGATGTGCCTGGAACCTATGCTGAATGAAATGATAGACTCTAGATATCCCCTATGTGGAAGGAATTGACAATAGTGTGGGAGGATGGGGAATGATGGTGGGGGAGTGCTGGAGGAAGGGAGGGACAGGGAACTGGGATTGACATGTAAAACAAGCTATTTAAAATTAAAAATAAATATTAAAAAAAAGAAAAAATCAAATGGGACCTCATGAAACTAAAAAGCTTCTGTAAGGCAAAGGACACAGTCAACAAGACAAAAAGGCAGTCCACTAACCCCACATCTGACAGAGAGCTAATCTCCAAAATATACAAAGAACTCAAGAAGCAAGTCTCCAAAACACCAAAGGATCCAATCAAAAGGTGGGGTACAGAACTAAACAGAGAATTCTCAATAGAGGAAGCTAAAATGGCCAAGAGATACTTAAGAAAGTGTTCAACATCCTTAGCCATCAGGGAAATGCAAATCAAAACAACTTTGAGATACCATCTTACGCCTGTCAGAATGGCTAAAATCATAAATACCAAAGACAATTTATGCTGGAGAGGATGTGGAGAGAGGGGAACACTCCTTCATTGCTGGTGGGAGTGCCAACTTGTACATCCACTTTGGAAATCAGTATGGAGATTCTTCAGGAAAATGGGAATCAACCTACCACAAGACCCAGCAATTCCACTCTTAGGCATATAACCAAATGAGGCAAATTCATACAACAAGGGCATCTGCTCCACTATGTTCATAGCAGGATTATTTGTAATAGCCAGAACCTGGAAGCAACCTAGATGCCCCTCACCTGAACAGTGGATAGAGAAAATGTGGTACATTTACACAATGGCGTATTACTCAGCATAAAAAAACAATGGAATGTTGAAATCTGCAGGTAAATGGATAGCACTGGAAGAAACCATCCTGAGTGAGGTAACCCAGTCACAAAAAGACAAACATGGTATGTACTCACTCATATATGGATTTTACACATGGATCAGGATACTGCCAGTCTGGACTTCCAATGACAGAGAGTCTTGGAAACAGGAAAGAACATAAAAGATATGCATGGTACCCAAGAGAAGAGAAATGAGGCAAGATCCTCTGATTGGATGGGGAACATGGCGAGGGGTTGGGGGGAGGGGACGCTGGGAAATAAAGAGGGAGAGATGAGGAAGAGAGAGTAGGTCATGGGGGAACAGGAAGGTTGACTGGGAGGGGGAGAATAGGGGGAAGAGGGAATCATAGGTTAGAAGACAGATCAGGCACCATTGTGACCTCTAGTGATCTAAAGGAATGACAACAACTGGCAAGCTAAGCAATAGTGGAGAGACCACCTCGAATGTCCATTCCTGATAATGAACTTGATGTCTATAACCATCCTGGAGCCTTCATTCAGTGACTGATGGAAGCAGAGGCAAATACCCACAGTTAAACACTGAACTGAACCCAAGGAACCCAGCAACAGAGTGAGAGGAACAATGAGCAAATTGGCAAAGAATGGGCTGACAAAAACATCAGAGACAGCTGATCTGAAGAGGGGAGAGCTCTTGGACCCCAGACCAACAGCTGGGAGGGCAGCATGGGACTGATCCAGACCCCCTGAATGTGAGAGTCAGTGAGGAGGCCTGGGAAATCTATGGGATCCTGAGCAGTGGATCAGTGTTTATCCCTGGCATACAAACAGACATCGTGTGTCCATAACAAAAAGAGGGATGTTCTCTCAGTCTGGACGCTTAGGGGAGTGCCTGGACCCTACCCTGAGTGAAATGACAGATTCTAGATATCCCCTATGTGGAAGGAATAGGCAATAGGGTGAGAGGATGGGGGGATGGTGGGGAGGTGCGGGAGGAGGTGAAGGAGAGGGAACTGGGAATGACATGTAAAACAAGCTATTTGAAATTAAAATTAAAAAATGCAAAAAATCTCATCACTAAATTAAAAAAATTAAAGGAAATGGTAATTTTCTGGATAGATATCGTGTAATAAAATTAAATAAGTAAAATATAAACATTTTTTCATAGTTAACATGCTGTTTATTTCATCTCTTTTTCTTAGGAAGGACAAAATGATTTTATTTATGGTTTTATTTAATTAAATAGAACTATATCCCCTAAGGAAATAAAAGCAGTCATCAAAAGTCACCCATTCAAAGGAGCTCAGGCCAGAGAGTTTCAGTATAAAATTCTACCAGAAATTCAAAAAGATCAACACCAATATTCTTCAAATTGTTCCACTCATTAGAAGCAGAAGGGTCATGGCCAAACTCCTTTTAAGTGGCTACAAGTACTTCGGTACCCAAGGTACACAAAGACACAACTAATGAAAAGAATTCCAGAACAATATCTCTCATGAATATTGCTGCAAAAATAATCAACAAAATACTGGCAAATCTAATCCAAGAACACATCAGAAAAATCATACACCATGATCAAGTAGGTGTCATTCCAGTGATACAGGGATGATTTAATAAACAAAAATCCATCAATGTAAACCACCATATAAACAAACTGAAAAACAAACATATTTTCATGCTGAAAAAGCCTTTGACAAAATCCAACATCCTTTCATGATAAAGGTCTCAGGGATATTATGGATAACAGAAACACACCTAAACATAATAAAAGCAGTATACAGCCATTCAACAACCATCATCAAACTAAATGGAGAGAAACTCAACCTACTCTCTCCATCCCTCTTCAACATTGTACTTGAATTTCTAGGTTGAGCAATAAGACAACAAAAGAGATCAAGAGGATACAAACTTTCACTGTTTGCAGATGATATTATACTTTACATAAGTCACCTGAAAAACTCTCCAGGGGAACTCCTACAGCTGATAAACACCTTCAGCAAAGTGAAAGGATACAAGATTAACTCAAAATCAGTAGCCATACTATATACAGATGATAAATGGGCTGAGAAAGAAATCAGAGAAACACCACTCTTTACAATAGCTACAAAAAACCAACATAGAATATCTTGAGGTACACAAACCAAACAAGTGAAAGGCCTATATAACAAGAACTTTGTGTCTTTAAAGAAAGAAATAAAAGAAGATACCAGAAAATGGAAAACTCTCCCATACTCTTAGATAAGTGGGACCCAACGTAGTAAAAATGACAATCTTGCCAAAAGTAGTCTAAAAATTCACTGTTATCCCAATAAAAATCTGAGGACGATTATTTGAAGATCTTAAATGAAAATTACTCAACTTTATATGGATAAACAAAAGACACAGGATAGCCAAAAGAACCCTGGACAATAAAGGAACTTCTGAGGGCATCATCATCCTTGACTGCAAGTTCTATTATAGAGCTATCTTCCTGAAAACACCTTGGTATTGGCACAAAAATAGACAGTTAGAAAAATGAAAAATAATTATCACCATGTATAAAACTTAGGTCCAAAATTTTCAGACTTCAACATAAATTGAGCCACACTGAACCTCTTAGAAGAGAAATTGGGAGGTACCCTTGAATGAATTGGTACAGGAGACTGCTTCCTGAACATAACACCAAGCATAGTCACTGAGAACAAGTAATAAATGGGACATCCTGAAATTGAGAAGCTTCTGTAAGGCAAAGCACACAGTCAACAAGACTAAACGATAGCCCACATGTTGGGAAAAGATATTCACCAACCTCACATTGACAGAGGGCTGATTTCCAAAATATACAAAGAATTTAAAAAGCTTGTCACTGAAACACCAAATAATCCAATTAGAAGGTGGGGTACAGAACTAAATAAAGAATTCTCAATAGGAGAATGTAAATGGCAGAAGACACTTAAGAAAGTGCTTAACATCTTTAGCCATCAGGAAAATGCAAATCAAAGAATTCTGAGATACCATCCTGCTTTTGTCAAAATGGCTAAACTCAAAATGACCAGGGACAGTTTATGCTGGAGAGGATATGGAGAAAGGGAACACTCCTCCACTGCTTGTGGGAGTGCAAACTTGTACAGCCACTTTGAAAATCACTAGGATATTTCCTCAGGAAATTGTGAATCAGTCTACAACAAAATAAAGCAATTCCACTCTTAGGTTTATACCCAAAAGATGCATATTCATACAACAAGGACATCTGTTTGGCTATGTTCATAGTAGCATTATTTGTCATATCCAGAAACTGGAAGCAACCTCGATGTCCCTCAACTGAAAAATGGATAAAGAAAATGTGGTACATATACTCATTGGAGTACTACTCAGCAGAAAAAAAATGGAATCTTGAAATTCACAGGCAAATTGATGGAACTAGAAGAAACCATCCTAAGTGAGGTAACCCAGTCATAAAAAGACAAACATGGTATATGGTCACTCATATATGGAGTTTAGACAGAGCAAAGGATTACCAACCTACTATCCACCTCTCTAGAGAAACTAGGAAACAAGGAGGACCCTAAGATAGACGTACATGGTTCCCCGGAGGAGGCGAATGGAACAAGAGCTGCTGAGCAAATTGGGGGCATGGGAGAGGGTGAAGGGAGGTAGGCAAAAGAGAAAGGGAGAAGTGGAGGGGGACAGAGAACATGAGAGATCATGAAGACTGACTCTGGGGAAGAATACAGGAGATCAAGAAAAGAGATACCTTAATGGAGGGAGACATTATAGGTTTAAAAAACTGGAACCAGAGAAATGCCCAGGGACCCACAAGGATGACCCCAATTAAGAATCTATGCAACAGTGGAGAGTCTACTTTAAATGCCACTCCCCTATTGTCATTCTCCTATAATGAGACTGATGACTACCTTGTATCCCAGATCCTTCAACCAGTAGCTAATGGAACCAGAAGGAGACACCCACAGCTAAACACTTAGCCAAACTCCTGGAGTCCAGTTGCAGAGATGGAGGAGTGGTGAACAAAGGGGTCAAGACCAGGCTGGAGAAATGCACAGAAACAGCTGACCTGAACAAGGGGGAGCTCACAGACCCCATACTGATAGCTGGGATGTCAACATAGGACCAACCCAGACCCCCTGAAGGTGGGTGTAATTTAGGAGGCCTTGATAATCTGTGGGGCCTCTAGTATTGAATCAGTATTTAATCCTAGTATATGAATTGACTCTGGGAGCCCATTGCACATAGAGGGATACTCTCTCAGCCTAGGCACATGGGCGAGGTCCTAGGCTCTGCTCCAAGTGATATGACAGACTTTTGAGATCCCCCAGGGAAGGCCTCACCCTCCCTGGGGAGCAGAAAACAGATGGGATAGGGGGCTGTTGAGGTGCAGAGGAGGAGAGGAGGAGAGGAGGGAGAGGGAACTGGGATTGACATGTAAAACAAGCTTGTTCCTATTTTAAATAAATAACAAAGGAAAATGAATTGTATTTTATTATTAATAAAAATCATTATGTAGGCTAACATTTTTCTTTTGTGCATGTATCTTACAGCAATTTTATGTTAGTCGAAATGTTTCTTGCCAGTCAAGTGGAGTATTTAAAAAAAATTAAACTTTGTACGATTGAGAATGTTCTGTATTATAAACTGTGGCTTCTCTTCTTGGAGCTATATATAAGAAACCGGGGTTTTCTCTTTGTCCACACACAAAGAACACGAATCTACTCATTCAGTATTTAAAATATCCTGTCTATTACCATGTTTTCTGTTCAGCTTTAATTTCCACCACTCTCAAGTTACACAGTCCATATTATCCTCACCTTCCAAAGGATGCACAGATTTCATGACATTTTATAGCTTCTAATTAAATTCTAATTCTTAAAGTTCTTCTTTACTTTCTTGGGATGAATATAGTCCACTTTCAATTTTCAAAACTTTTGCTAGCCATTCTTTCAATATTTTTTTAATTTTTTGAATTTAATTTAAATTAGAAACAAGTTTGTTTCACATGTCAATCCTAGTTCCCTCTCCCTACCCTCCTCTCCTACCCCCTTTCAACCTACCCCAACACCTTCCCCAATCTCCACTCCACACTCCAAGGATGGTTAGGCCCTTCTTGGGGAATCTTGAAAGTCTGTCATATGATCTGGGGCAAGGCCTAGGCCCTCTTCCATGTGTCCAGGCTCAGACAGCATCTCTCCACGTGGAATGGGCTCCCAAAGTCCATCTGGATGACAGTTCTAAATGCTGATTTATTGCTTGAGGCCCCAAAGGATTCTGAGACCTGCTCACTGACACCCATGTTTAGAGGGTCTAGGTCAGTCCCATGCTGGCCTCTCAGCCATCAGTCTGGGGGTCTATGACTTCTCCCTTGTTCAAGTCAGCTGATTCTGTGGGTTTCACCTAGAAAGTCATAACCACTTTGCTCATCATTTATTTAGCTGTGGGTGTCTGCCTCTGCTTCATAATTTCCCTCCTTCCAAATCTTCCTATATATCCCTCCCCACTCGATTCCAAACTCATGACTGCTTTTTCATTCACTGTTTCTACACACATATATGTATATATATATATATATATATATATTCCTAAACATAACTCCCTCAGTTAATATAATTTTATTTGAATGTATGTTTTCAGCATTGACCATTTGGTATTGGTCTAGGATCCAATTGATATGCTCTCCCCTGGGTGCATCTTTTTCTCCCACTCTGAACACTGCTAAATTACTTGTAGTTCTTTGTATAGTGCTGAGTTGCTATCTCCCTTTGGAAACTTAATCGCTCTTTCTGTTACCATGGAAACTAGGTCTTTGGAAAGAAACATTCAGATCAGATCCAACTCGGGGCATTCTGAGCCTTGTCAGGTGCCTTTAGGTGTACTATGGTATAACAGGGGCTTAAATTCCAACTCTCATGGGAAACTGAGGGCTATAGTCTGTAACGTTTTGACAATCCTAATCAACAACAACAACAAAAAAAAAACTTTTCGTGCTCACTGATGCGGGTTTTGTTAGACCATATTTATCTCTTGAAAGGAACATTGTCAGTACATATAAGAAATTTTCATTTAAGCTATATATGTATATATTTACACAAAATTATGTGAATTATGTTTCTTAGCTAGTTAACAGTGTGATTCCTTATGACGTTTTCAGACATTCATACTATTGTTTACCCTCTTCTCTCCTTCCGTATTTACATCCCTCTTTCCATAAATAGAGCACCCTTTTCCATTTTCCTGAGATGATCACTTGTACCCTTATTTAATAAAATGATCCAGATATAATGGATAAAGGGAAACCCAGAGAAAATGAAGTTTAATGAAGAGTTCAGTGTTTCAATATTTCCAGATTCAATTATCATTATCCACATTTACTTGTGTTTACATTAATTTGTTATTTATCCAGACACAGAAGAATAGATTTTTTAAGTAATTCAGTAGTTTTACATGGGTTACATAGGTTTGTTAGTGTGTTGTAATAAATATATTCTTCTGATAATCAATTCACGTGTTATTCAAGTTTTTGTACATTTTATATGTAAGTAGATAGAAAATTATCTTGTGTTATAGGAGAGTCTTACATTGCTCATAGGAAATTTTGTACAATAAAACTTAATTAATCAAAATTAGTATCAAATTCTCATGTACCAGTATGGTACTGATGTATGCTAAAATGCTTTATAATAATTCGTTTATGTGATAAGTAATTTGGAAAACAAGAGCATTGCATTAAGAAATAGAAAGCTTGGGGATCAAGGTTATTGAAGCCTCATAGAAAGAGTTTGGCAAAGACCCTTCTGTTTCTATTCTGTGGAACACTTTGAGAAGAATTGGTATAAGCTGTTCTTTGAATTTGTGGTAGAATTCTGCACTGAGGCCATCTGGACCTGGACTTTTTTTGGTTGGGAGACTTTTGATGACAGCTTCTATTTCCATAGGGGTTATAGGTCTATTTAAATTGCTTATCTGTTCTTGATTTAGTTTTGGCAAATGATAGCTGTCCAGGAAGTCATCCATTTCCTTTAAATTTTCGAATTTTGTGGAGTACAGGTTTTCAAAGTATGACCTAATGATTCTCTGGATTTCCTCAGAGTCTGTTGTTATGTCCCCCTTTTCATTTCTGATTTTGTTAATTTGCGTGTTCACTCTCTGCTGTTTGGTAAGTTTGGACAAAGGTTTGTCTATCTTGTTGATTTTCTCAAAGAACCAACTCTTCATTGCATTGATTCTTTGTATTGTTTTCCTGGTTTCTACTTTGTTGATTTCAGCCCTCAATTTGATTATTTCCTGGCGTCTACTCCTCCTGGGGAGTTTGCTTCTTTGTGTTCTAGAGCTTTTAGCTGTGATGTTAATTCTCTGGTATAACTGTTTTCCTGTTTCTTCATGTGAGCACTTAGTGCTATGAACTTCCCCGTAGCACTGCTTTCAAAGTGTCCCATAGGTTTGGGTATGTTGTGTCTTCATTCTCATTGAATTCGAGGAAGTCTTTAATTTCTTTTTTATTTCCTCTTTGACCCAGGGATGGTGCAGTTGAGCATTATTCAATTTCCATGAGTTTGTAGGTTTTCTGCAATTTGTGTTGTTGTTGAATTCTAATTTTAAGGCATGGTGGTCTGATAAGATGCATGGAGTTATTCCAATGTTTTTGTAGCTGCTGAGGTTTGATATGTTGCCAAGTATGTGGTCAATTTTTGAGAAGGTTCCATGTGGTGTTGAGAAGAAGGTATATTCTTTTTTATGTGGATGAAATGTTCTATAGATATCTGTTAATCCCAGTTGGGTCATTACTTCTATTAGACCCTTTGCTTCTTTGTTGAGTTTCTGTCTGGTATTCTTGTCTAGTGGTGAGAGTGGTGTGTTGAAATCTCCCACTATAACTGTGTGGGGCTTTAGATGAGATTTAAGTTCTAATAATGTTTCTTTAACGAATGTGGATGCCTTTGTATTGGGGGCATAGATGTTCAGGATAGACACTTCATCTTGGTGGGTTTCACCTGTGATGAGTATGTAATGACCTCCTTCATCTCTTTTGATTGATTTTATTTTAAAGTCTAGTTTGTTAGATATTAGGATTGCTACCCCTGCTTGTTTCTTGGGTCCATTTGATTAAAAAATTTTTCCCCAACCTTTAACTCTCAAGTAATGTCTGTCTTTGAGGGTGAGGTGTGTTTCTAGGTAATCTATTGAGCCTTGGACAGCAGATCAGTACCCATCCCAAGTATACACACGGATTCTGGACTCCCATAGAACAATGTGAGGTGCACTCTCACCCTGAACTCTTGGGGAAGGGTCTAGGCCCTGCCCTATATGAAATGACAGACTATGGACACCCCCATGGAGGGCCTCACCCTCCCTGGGGGAATGAGGGGATAACGGGGGGATGGGGGGAGGACACGGGAGGAGGGGAGGGAAAGGGAGAGGGACCTCGAACTGACTTGTGAAGCAACCTTGTTTCTTATCTAAATTTAAAATGGAAAATAAAAAAAAATAATAAATAAATAAATAAGTGAAAATTAAAAAAAAAGAAATAGAAAGCAACAAAACAGTATATCATTGCAAAAAATTGATGCTGAGAATTTAAAGTGAGGGCAGGGGTTAAGTAAAGGCCAAGGTTAATGTTTTCCAATGGAAATTTCTGTGGTAATGAGAATGTCAAATGCAGTGATTGAATGAGTAAAATCCTATTTTTTACAAGAAGATAGTGTGTGTGTGTGTGTATGTGTGTGTGTGTGTTGCACGTTGACATATGTGAACTTGTGTATATGTGTGTATGAAGTTCAGGCACTGATATCATGTATCTTCTTTGATCAGACCTTTCTTTATTTACTGAGGCAGGGTCACTCACTGAATCTGATAATTCAGTTGATACAGCTAGCCAGCTTGTTCTAAGAATCCCTTATCTTTGCCTACTGAGTACTGGGATTCCACATAGACTGGCATGCCAAACCAGTTCAGTTATCTGAGGACTGAGGAGGTCTGAAATGTGTCATCACTGTTGCTCAGAAATCACTGTACCTTCCCAGGCCCTCACATAATACCAGTGGTGATTATATGAACATAAATGACTACTTATGGCAAGTATCTCCCACATTGAGTATAGATTATGGCATTTCCAGAAGAGGTTCTTAAAGGGAACTTGGGACTGAGAGAGGCTCTGGAACACTATGGCCATTCTGATCATGGGGCTTCAAAAGTTGCAGTGGTAGAACTGATGATTAAACAAGAGACAGGAGGATAGCAAATGCAAGTATTAATATATTATATTCATGTTGCAGGCTTTACTTTCTTGCCCCAAGACATTATCTTAGTATGGACTAACAGATCAGAAGGATTGTCTCAGTATTTATTATTAAATACTTATTCTATCTATTCTGGATGCTCACTGAATATAAATACTGATGTACACACGTAAAGAATGTACCTGTAAGGGAAAATACTATTATATATGAGGGAAGGAATTTCACAATGTCCACATCAGTCTGATACAGCAGAGAGACAAAATATAGTGAATGGGCATAAAGACAACCTGCGATAAAAAGTGTTTTCATGTGTCATCAATAACTGTGCTTATTATATCTGCATTCACTTCGTGGCAAACTAAGTTAAATGTTTCTAGATGGAATCCATACTCTGATTTTTTATTTTGAAGTTATACATGTAGCTGTTAATAACTGTGTACATATTTATAGAATGTATCAGACAAAGAATTTCAATATTAGAGATAAATGACACTTCTGTATATTCTATAGTGTTGTGCTATTAAGAGCAAGAATCTTCAGACAAGGTAGATACCAATTACTCATAATGTTAGTATTCCCAACACTTCAGTGATACAATAAGAATGTCACCAACTACCATTTGCTGATACCCATCATAATGAGAATCTGTTAAGTTAATGATGAGACAGGTGTTCATCATTTAAAGGACTCCTGAGGAGACTGTGCACTTAGCCATTAATAACATTTCTGAGACATTTTCCAATTATGGATTCCATATGGACTTGATTTACTAGTCTCTGGATCATTAATGAAAAGAATAAACAAAAAGATTAGTTAAATTAATGTGGGGTTTTGTGAAAGAAAAATTATAAGAAATCCAACTGGGTCAAAATGGTTAAATTAATTCGCAAAATATCCTAAGAACAAAATAAGAGATACGTGTAATTTCTATGTACAAATGGATATTTCTACATATTTTCTATCAATTAACAGTATAATTAAATTTACATTTCACTGTCCTGTTCCCTGCAGGATACTATCCAGGTGGAATATATAGAAATAAAGTAAATGTCAAAACAAGATAACATGGGAACAGTGGCTTAAGCAATGGGAGGCTATTATCTCTCCATTCTTCCAGATTGAGATTGAAATATCAGCAGGGTTGATTTTATCTGATGCTGTCTCCTTGGTTTGTTCATGGTCATCTCATACAGTGCTCTCCAAATGGATCATTGTGTACAAGCATCCTCATTAAAAGAATATCTCTTTTGTTGAATTCGTGCACAACCTAATGACCCTAATTACCTCTAAAATGATCCACCCTCCAAATACAGCTACATTCTTAGGGTTTGGAGTTAGGATGTCAAGATGCTGTTATTAGAAAATTTGATGCAGTTCATGGAAGTTAATACACATTGTGCAGACAAGATATAAATGATCATAAGTGATCCCAAGATATCATAAGATAAAGTTAATTGAAGCAAAGAGCACTTAAGCTTTTGCAGAAGACTTAAGTTCTTTTCCCAGCACCCACATGGGGCAGGTCACAATTAGCTGTCAGGGAATCTGATGCCCCTCTCTGACCTCTGTAGGTACTGAGTGAAAATATTACAAAAATAAACATACAAACACACACTCTCTTTGTCTCTCTCTCCCCCACCCTCTCTCTGTCTCTCTGTCTCTGTCTCCGTCTCTGTTTCACACACACACACACACATATAAATAAATAAATAAATAAATAAATAAATAAATAAATAAATAAATAAATGAAGGTAATCTTAAGAAAAGATAAAGTTCAGCTGTCAGAACAGGGGAGAGTTCTTGGACCCCAGACCGGCAGCTGGGAGGCCAGCATGGGACTCATCCAGACCCCCTGAGTATGAAAGTCAGTGAGGAGGCCTGGGCAACCTATGGGGCCCTGGGCAGTGGATCAGTGTTTATCCCTGGCATACAAACAGACTTTGTGGGTCCATAACACAAAGAGGGATGCTCTCTCAGCCTGTACTCTTAGGGGAGTGCCTGGACCCTGCCCTGAGTGAAATGATGGACTATAGATAACCCCTATGTGGAAGGAAGTGGTGATAGGGTGTGAGGCTGGGGGTTATGGTGGGGGAGTGCGGGAGGAGGGGAGGGAGAGGTAACTGGGATTGACATGTGAAACAAGCTATTTAAAATTAAAATAATAATAACAAATGAACCAGGCGTTGGTGGCACACGCCTTTAATCCCAGCACTCGGGAGGCAGAGGCAGGCGGATCTCTGTGAGTTCGAGGCCAGGCTGGACCAACAGCCTCCCAAACAGAGAAACCCTGTCTCGTAAAACCAAAAAAAAAAAAATGAAAAGATAAAGTTGTCTTCTAGAGGAATTCTGGAGATGCTGTATTTAAAAAGACTCCCCAGTGGGTATGGAGAACACATTAGATTTTATCTGAATCTTGAAGAGATGTTTAAACTCCTTATTTTGTCTGTTTTATTGCTTTATGAAAATATTTGACCCTAAAACTACTCCGGATTATCATTATAAAGAACCAAGTACCAAATACCTTCAAGACTGTACTCTGGCCTCTTTTTCTATTTTAAAATTAAATAATGTTCCACATATGCTAAGTGCTAAAAAGAAAAAACAAACCACAACAAACAAAAACCTAACAGAGTATAGGTAAATAATCTAATTCAGTGAGGTGACAATAATCATCATGTAAGTGGGAGAACCTGTAATTGCAAAAAAATCTGTAATTATAAGAAATGGAATGTGGGTACCAGGAATATAGCTAAGTAAGCAAGGTGTTTGCTACAAAAGCATTCCAGTCTGCATTTGATAGTCAGTACCCACACACAAATTTCTAAGAGTGGAAAACTGTATACTAGTCCATGTAGTCCTCTTGGTGAGTTCCAGCCCACTGATAGACAATGTCCAGCCCAAAGATAGATGGCAATTAATGAAAGACACCTAAAACTGACCTCCAGTTCCCACACTCATATATACCTTTACCCAGACCCAAGAATGTTCACAAGTACACACACAAAAAAGGTAAAGAAAGGAAAAGTATGTGCATAAAATTGAAATCTCAGAACTCAGAAGATGTTTATATTAACATAATTTCAGGGAAATTTTCAAAAATAGAGACAATGAATAATGCGATGAGTAAACACCATCAGAAGCATTTGTGTAAACCAATATGCAGTGTCCAAACATAGCAGAAAAGCTGTGTGTGGCTCTGTAGAAGTGTGCTATCATGAAGCATCAACGGAGAGATGGCAAAGTCAGACACCAGTGCCATTTTCCTGACTGCACTCCATGCAGGAACATGTCAGACTTGCTGTATAAGAACAGTGTTCAGAGAATGAATTACAGAGCAATGACCTTCCACTGACACTAAGCAAAAAGTACCTGTGTCAGAGTGTTCCCATCTGAGTCTTAACCAACATCAAGGACACTGTATTTTGCTCACAATCTGGGTGCATCTTTGTCAAAAGGAAAGTTCCTCTCAGCGTCTTAATTAATACCAAGGACATTGGTTTCTGCTCACTGTATTGGGGCCTTCCTCTCATTGCCTCATTCATTCTCTTGGACACTGAGTGTGTCTTTCTGAAGGAGACAGACCCTCTCATTGCCTCACTAATCTCAAAGGTGCTGTATTCCATTCACTGGGTCTGTGAGAACATATCTCACAAGGATTTTCTTCTATTGTTTCAACCAGTCTCAAAGACGTAATGCTCTCCTTACATTTATTCCAGAGTCAACGAAGAGAAAAGGTCTTTCTCAGACAGGAAAGACCGCATCCATTTAGGGTTCTAGAGAGCAGTTGCCTGTCTTCCCATCCTAATATACACTATTTCCCTGTGTAGTTGGTATCACTAATTTCTTTGGCTCCACACAGGATATCTACTGGAATTACAGTTAAGGAGCAGATAGCAATCTGGCTGTTCCCAAGATGGCTTGTCATTGATTTGAATATGTTTCTACTTTTCCTGCCAGCTGCGATTTCTACAGACTCTTAAAGGGAAGGAAGACTATGGAACTTTTGCTTTCACATCTTCTAAATGTCAGATACTATCACTGACCTGCAGCATGTGTAATAGAACAATTAAGCACTTGTTTTGTTTTCCAAAATCGTAAAAGCTGTCCTCAGTGACCATTATACTCCCCACTTCTGTATAAGGGAAAATGCTGCTTACATCTTGAACATGTCCTAACTAACCATTGTACTTCCCCTTACTATGTAATGAATAATGCTGTCAACTTCATCTCTCAAAGAAAATCTCCAAATTTCCCTAATATTATCTGGTATTTCATCTTTATAATTTTCTTATTTACTATTTTACTCTCTTTTCCTCTCTATTTTCTCTTCCTTCTTACCACTTCTTTAATTTTTGTATTTCAATGTTCTAAAACAGGGCATGCCTCCCTTAAAAAGTTTCCAAGTCTAGATGCCTTTTTCAGTCTTGTAAACCATACGGCCTGGGGTCATAAATTTCACTGATTTTTCAGCTTACTACAGCTCATAGGGTACAATCCTGTTCTTGCTATGGTATGACATGTCACCCCTCTAGTACAGGAAAAGTATTATAGTTGCTTGATTTAGAAGGAACATGATTGAAAAAAAGTGGAGCAGGACATAATGGCACACCTCTTTAATCCCAAGACTCTGCCCACAAGGAAGAGACAGGCAGATCTCTGAGTTCCAAGTCAGCCTCATCTAAAGAATGAGTTCTAGGACAGCCAAGGCTACACAAAGAAATGCTTTCTTGAAAAAACAAAGGTGATAGGCAAGTAGAACAATCGAAATTAGCTGAGTAATGTTCATAAATATGACTGACTTGTTATAAAATGTGAAAACAACAGAAAAAGCCAAAACAAACAACAAAACCATAAGGACAATGATTAATTAAGAAAACAATTAGGCAGTATTAATCAGTAAGAGTTGTGTGCTGCATTTTTTAAAGTAACATCTGCATTTTTTAAGGAACATCAATAGATGGAAAGGCACTTCATGACCATCTATGTTAGCATTCCCATTTGTAACCACTGCATAAATGCTGCACTCAGTCAGGGCATGCTATATTTACGCGTTGAGTCTGCATGCCTAAATTTCTCAGTAGCCATCCTATCCTACAATAACCACCATCCCTATCCATTCCACTGTGTATCATGTAAACAGGAAAGTCAGAGTCACAGTATCTGTGAAATCAGTTTGAGCCAAATGCACTTTAAATTTAAATTGTCAACCCTCCCATGACAGCAAAACTATCCATTCTCACAATGCCATAAGCAAGGATTTAAGTTGTTCTTTGGAGGCCAGACAGAAGTGAAATTTAAGCAAGCAGAAAATGCCAAATGCTGCATTAAACAAGTCTCAGGAATATGAAGAGAGGAAACTGTCCCAGCAAGTGTTTGCTGACTGATCATAGTTTAAACAATGAATCCATCTCATTCCACATTACGATACCAGCTGCTTTTCTTTATTGTTTTTGTTTTTGTTTTCAACTAGGAGAGCAATTCCAGATGACAAAATAAAAGAGTTTCTGAATAGCCTTGGAAACATTACCTTGCAAATGTTTTTGTGTCCCTGATATTGTTTAGCAATGCTTAAAACCTATGTTTTGTGTTTGCTCCCTGAATTCTATGTCAACCTTTGAACTTTCAAGGTTATGGTAAATGTTGAACAAAATTTAAAACAAATAAGTATGTTTCTTATTCATTGTGTAACAAGAAATTGTTTTTTAAGATTTTCTGTGCCTTCAGAACATGAATTTAATTACTATATCACACAAGTTTCAAGGAGAATGACTAATAAGAAAATCCTGAAATTAAATAAAACACATATTCCAAAGAACATTAACAAGGAAGTTTTTATAACTTATAGATATCTTTAATTTGCTCTTATAATCTCTTCATAAACAAAAGTATACATAAAAAGAGTTAGAGGAAGATTTCTAACTTCCATTTATATATTCCTTTATAGGAAAAAACAAATTGTTAACCTTATTAGAGTTTAATTTCTAAACAGAATTTCACTAAACTATATTTCTTGGATATCAGATCAAGCCTAATATTATAGTGTAAAAATCTGCATTCTTTGAGGTAGGTAGGACGTTTTCAATGGTGGCTTATCCTTTATGTGGACAAATTATTTACCCACATGTATTTGCTATAACACTTCATGAGACCTCATGTGTTCAATAGAACATGTAAAGGAGTGTCACATAACCTTCTGATCTGATAAACCTAGATCACTTTATTTCTTACATATTAGATGCACATGTCAAATTTTTGGAATTTTCCGTGTTCTTATCATATTATACTATGTAACAATCTCTTCCCACTTCTAAAATGTTGGCGGATCTTTTCACCTTGCTTAATAATTTTCTTGTCAGAATCAATTTTGCTCAGTACATTGAAGACAACACACAGAGTGTCATAATTACTTTATCTAAAACATAAGATACAAGTGGCTGTTTTTTTTTTTAAGGAACCAGAGCAATGAGGAATTCAATGGCAACCAGGACATTTATAACTCACAGAGAAAGATACTTACTAATTAACGTTACAATATTAAAGAAGGTCACTAAATAAGATGACAAGATTCATTACCTTCAAGAAAGGAATGAAATCAGTACCACCATCATACAAATTAATATAACTTTAAAAATCAAGACTGAGGGATAGAAATGTTTAGAGAGTATTACATAGAAAACAATACAGATTGTTTTGTATCTGTAGGAATGATGCTCTAGAAAAAACAGTGATTGTGTGGTAGCACCCACTCTTTAAAATTCACAAGGCATTTTATAACTGAAGTGCATATTCTGTGCATTTAAAGTTGGTGTTACAATTGCTGACAATGCAGTCTACATCTAAATCCTCTAATAGTTTCATTTTTTAATAAACTTATCTTCTCCCTTTAGTAGAAGTGATCCCTAGTGTAACTCTTCAGCAATGAGCTTAACACTAGAGAAATCTCGTTTCTTAAAGGATTGAAAAATATTTATTATAGTGCACCATATATTTTCCAGTGTAGCAGATATCTCTGGTTCCTTAAAAAACATCTTTGTCCTTAGTTCTTGACCTATATAGAAATCATCTACCTTCCACATTTAATTCCCTTGAATGTTAATACATACTTATATGAGATTACAGACTAACTTGTGTTGGCACATTTACCATTACTATTATGATCATCATTTATTAGCAAATAGGTTGATCGTCAGAATAATCAAGGAAGGTAAAAGAAGGATGGTACCAGCATCTATTCTCAGCATTTCTACAGCATCCACTTTTAAGACCTTTTTCTTATCTCTTCCACACTATCTAAATTACAACTATACAAAAGAGGATTCATTCTGGCAGTTATCAACAATTTTGACTCACATCAATAGTTTTGGCTTTCACAAAAACTGTGCAGGAGGCAGTTTAACAATGAGTAACCCAAGCAAAGCTTTATGGATTTGACAATCCAAAAATAACAAAACTGAATTACAAGGTCAATCCAGCAATTAAAAAAGCATCATCAATAGAGGCACCTGTAACCTCCAGTGGTGTGGACACCTGTACAATTAATTTTCTCTGGCCAACTCCTCAATCAACTATGTATTATTCTTTTGAGGCTGCTCTAGCGTAAATAGATTTCTGCATAAAGGCAATTGGAAGGGCTAAACTATCATTCATAAATGCAGCCATTGTATTCACACAAATGTGAAGGCAGCATACGAAGTACTTGTTATCTAATTTCCAAATTGTCAACATGAAACAAGAAAAAGTCAGGGAGTTTGTCAATACTGAAACTTTACATTTCAAAAGGCTTCTTTCTCACAAGTGAGAGCTAGTCAACTGAGAACTGCAATTCAATAAGGGTCAAGGAGAATTGCAACAAGTGCATGTATTCAATGAACAAAATATTTTAATTTGTTTTTAGTTTACTTCTGACATCCCACAGAGAAGACCTGACCTCAACACAGGGTTCCTGTTGAGGAAATTTTTCTAGTCCATCAAATCTGTGATTATATTCCTGCCAATCTCATGGGCAGAAGGAGAAATGTCACCTAGTTCCATTAAACATATTAACATCTAGAGATCCAATAGTGGTTAAGCATCCATAAAATTCAAGCCCTAAAAGTCTTATTTAGACTTTTTTAGAATTTAGACTTATATTAGAATTAGTCATGTTTACCAAACCTTATTATGTACTCAATACTTATTTTCAACATGTATCTTGTCTTACTCCTAAGGGGGTTGGGTTCTTGCTTATATAAATTTAAAAGAATGGTGTTAATTCACATTCAAAGCATTGGGAGAAAAGCAAGTGTCCCACATGAACACCAGAGTTCATACCTAAAAAGTATATTCTTTTGTCTCTTTCATTTCTAGATAGCAGGAATTCCCAAAGTTCAGGTAGAAAACAATTGTGGGCAGAAAGCTTCACATAGCATCCAAAGAATTAATCAATTTCACTAGTAAATTCACCAGAAGGTAGGAAATCTAACAATAGTCACTTCTTTTGCCAAACAGAATTTGTTCCATGTACTTGAAGCTTACTCTGACTTTGTTCTGAACTTAGATCTCTGAGTGTCCATCCATGACAGCCTTCTCTTCTCTGGAGCAGTAAGAAAGAGCTGGGTGTGCTAAGAGGATGGAGGATAGAGGGTAATGCATAAAGATGCAGTGATGAAACTCAGTGTCTACATTCATTTTGTGATGAATTCTGAAGTTATCAGTTCAAATATCTTTCTTTTTATTTTTATTCACAGAAATATAAATTTTAAGGAGAAACAGAAATAAAGAGTTTGACAACTTAAAAAATGATCTTTCTATTTTTTGGGCAGTGGGTTGGAGTTGGAACATACCACAGTCCACATGTAGAGGTCAGAAGACAACTAGCAGCACTTAGTTCTCGCTATCTACTATATACTTCTTAACTATCAAACTCAGGCTAACAGGCCAACAAAATTTTAGTTCTATCAAACTCCATTGCCTTTTCATATAGTATAGTTATTATCATACAGATAGAATTTTATCATTTAAACTCCTTGTTCTTTCTATTATATTATAGTAATTATCTCTATAAGGAAAGGATAAATTTATTGAGTCTCTGGGATGTAATCAATGTTTAGCCAAATGTTTTACATTAAGAAGAAGGCAATTAGGAGAAGGCTTCAGACATACTAGGTATTAAGCTCTTATAAGAAGGTGCTTAAAGAGAATGAAAAATCTATAGCACAATCACATTCATGACAGCCAACCTGAGGAGGAGCCTCAGTCTCCCTAGGTACTGCCATGCCTCCATCTATATGTACTACAATTTTTAATAATTTGAGACTGTTGAGAACTAACAGCATTTCTGAAAAATCCATAAACAACATATGCCCCTGGTGAGTCAACAAAGCTTGGCTCACTAAGTTGAGGCACGACCAAGCCCCCATCCCTGCATCAAGGCATCCCACCATAAGGAATGGGTTCCTGCAGTCTAACTCACATGCCATGGACAGATACTTGGTCCCTCAGATAGACCAAGCTACACAACTGTCGCCCACATGCAGTTGGCCTACCTTAGACCCATGGAGGCTCCACAGCTGATGCTCCATAGTTTATGAGTTCTCATGAGCTTAGGTACCATTTGAGAGGAGAGGATGGGGGATAAGCTGGAGGGAGAGTTGAGGCAGGTCAGGAGGAAGAGTGGCAGGGAAAAATTTCATTGGTTGTAAAATGAACTTAAAATAGATAAATATATAGATAAATTAATGAAAAAAGCATGTGCCTTTTCATCTAATTGCCACCCCAGGAAAGCTGAAGGTCAGTGGAGGTAACTTATATTGTAGTAATGGGAACACCCTCCCCATTCTTCAGTTGTCAGTGGAAACTACAGAGAATCAGAGGTTGCAGAAATCTTTCAATAGTTATAATGGAAAAAGACATTCAAAGTTTATTGTAATATCCTAATTAGCTAGTTTTTAATAATAATAAATAAATAAACTGCTTATAATAAAATCGTTAGCACTTTGACTTTAGTGAAAAATGGTAGTATTGAGGTAAAAATTAAGTAAGAATTCCCAGGCAACAGTTTACAATAGCAGCCAAAAAGAGTACAAAAAAATAGAATGAGAATTTTTTGAAATAAACAAAAGTCTTTACAAAGTAATGAATCTCTGAAATGGAAATTGTGTAAATGAAATGAAGCATAATAAGACAAAATACTCAATAGATAGATTAGCAATAATATGAGAAGAAAGAAGGGGATAAAGAAAACTCAACTATTGTGAATGAATGTGCATACTCTGAACAACTTATCAGGAAAACCAAATGACAAAACAAAGGCAAGACTCTCAGGCAGTGAAGAAAAAGAATATGTATAAAGTATCTCATATTTGGGCTGCCACCATTCAGAACAGGTGAAGAAGAACATGGGTGAACAACACTCAAAAATATTTCAGAAGAAAACTTGAAAGTCAAGAAATGGCAAAGTAAATAACAAGTAGTCCTCCTCCAGAGATTCAACAAATTCCAAGTATAAATCTATAGAAATAAATTACACTAACATAACATAACTGAAGACAAAGAAAGGCAATCTTGATGACAACCAGAAGACAGCATCTTATTTACACTGAAAATGAACACACACACATACACACACACACACACACACACATACACACACATACACACACATACAAAACACACACAAAATCTTATATGGTAGCAGAGGCCACAACAGAAAATCCTTAAGGCCAGAAAACAATAGGATATAGGATATTGAATGTTAAGAGCTGAAGGGAAACCCAGTAAAAGTATTATTCAATAATGATGAGGAAATCAAAACATTTTCTCCTAAAATAAAACTAATAAATCCATGCTGAAAAATGACTCTGGTGTTTTCTAAAACCATCACAGTAACTACTTAAGAGAAACCTTGAAGTCTCACAAAAGAGAAAAAAGCTGAAACTGCAAGAAATCACAATAGAGGACCCATTTCTCCTTGAATGTTCTTTGCTGGGTGACTGCTTTAAAACTCTCAACACAGTTTGATGCAGTTTCAGATCTGGAAAATTTTACACTAAAGGGGAAAATTAACAAGACATAAATGGAAGTAGTACAAGGATAAATATAGATACAGATGTAGATAGGTAAATATATACATATATCTCATATGTCCTATTCCTACCACTTTAAAAGGTTTACAAATAAATATGTAAAGGTAAATTAAAATGTCAGAAGGTCATCACTTGTGCTTGAGTGACTGTTTTCCCATAGTGTTTATTGGATATCATTCTGTGCAGTATAGGATCTAAAGCATAATTTGCAAAGTTAGCCATGTCACCAGGATCTCCTTCAACGGGTGGGATTTGTACTCTTACATAACAGACCCAGGAAGTAATTTTTCCTTTTTTTCTCTTTTATGCCACTTAAACATTTGAGGTTCATCCCACTTAGAAAAAGTAGCAAAAAAAATCTTGTGGAAGCAGAAAGTGAACCACCAAACATAAAATCATGCGGAACCTCAATATTAATTGGTCTTATACTCTGAAATAATATTTATAGATTATTTCATATGATGTGGTTCACTATATTTAGTTTATGAAGTACAGTAGCATTCACCAAGATTACCAAGATTTACTCTGTAAGTTAGGGTGGCTTCAAACCAGATGTTCTCCTGTTAAAGCCTACACAGGGCTGAGATTATAAGGATGTACCATCATATTTTGCTCACGGTATTTTTTTGTTTTAACACCAGTAATAGACTAAGTTTTTAAGTGGAAGTACTGTATTAATGTATAAAATAATTATACAAGGAAACACATTGTAGAAAGAAATGATTTACATGACCATGAACAGAATTTGAAGTGTGATGTTATTGAGAACTCATGTAGAGGAGAAAACAAAGAGAGAACTCATGGAAGGCTGAAGACTCCTAAGAGATTCCTGAAATAGGCAAGTGCATAATATTATCAGAAAGACAAAGTCATTCTAATGAGGTCTCATATTCAAATGAGGAACACAACACTGGAAACTGGAGGAAGTTGTCCTGGTTATGAATGACTGAGTCAAGTGACCACCTAGATGGAGGTGCACCTTCAAATGCTAGAGCAGTGGAGTTTATGTTTCTTTGTGAATTCTGGATGAATGAAAACTTTTAAAGCTTGATGCTTAGGCTTTGAATGTTGAAATTCACCGTGTAGTCTACTCCTTCCACCATTATACCATTTAGTTTGTCTTTCATTGAACTGCCAGCTCCCAAATAATAACATTTAAACTTCATGCTAAGTATGAATGCTTGGG
Source organism: Mesocricetus auratus (assembly GCF_017639785.1). Classification (NCBI taxonomy): domain Eukaryota; kingdom Metazoa; phylum Chordata; class Mammalia; order Rodentia; family Cricetidae; genus Mesocricetus; species Mesocricetus auratus. The sequence goes on from NW_024429195.1 coordinate 39,260,739, forward strand.
CTTAGCTTATGTTTGGTCCCCACTAGCTCTTAAAACTTAAATTAACCTGTTTATATTAATCTATATTCTGCCACGTGGCTTGTTACCTCTCCTCAGTACTGTATTTAATACTTCTAGCCTTGCTGGCAAAATCACCCTACCTCAGGTTCTACTTCCCTCCCTAGAAGTCCCACCCATCCTCTCCTGCCTACCTATTGACCACTCAGGTATTTACTAAACCAAACAGAAGATGCCTTAAGTAGGTAGAGGTAAAAGAGAGATACACCTTCACACAGTATGATCAAATATCCTGTAACAGTCCAGCATAAAATCTGAAGATTTATCATTAGAGTATGTCAATAAAGGATACACTTCACAGAAAAGTAAAATTGTGCTTATACATACATGTACATGTATGTAAAAACAATTACTGAAAATAGAGGTCATGTGGTGCTGAGAAGAAGGTATATTCTTTTGTGTTTGGATGGAATGTTTTATAGATGTCGGTCAAACCCAATTGGGTCACATCTTCCATTAGTTCCTTTGTTTCTTTGTTAAGTTTCTGTCTGGTAGTCCTCTCTAGTGGTGACAGTGGGGTGTTGAAGTCTACCACTATAAGTATGTGAGGTTTTATGTGTGGTTTGAGTTTAGTAATATTTCTTTTATGAATCTGAATGCCTTTGTATTTGGGACATAGATGTTCAGAATTAAGACTTCATCTTGGTGAATTTTTCCTGTGATGAATATGAAATGACCTCTTTAATCCCTTTTTATTGATTTCAGTTTAAAGTCTAGTTTGTTATTAGGATTGTTACCGCTGCTTGTTTCTTGGGACCAATTGATGGGCAAATCTTTCCCAACCCTTCACTCTGAGGTAACATCTATTCTTGAAGCTGAGGTGTGTTTCTTATATGCAGCAAAAGGATGGGTTCTGTCTTTGAATCCATTATGTTAGGCTGTGCCTTTCTATGGGTGAGTTAAGATCATTAATATTGAGGGATATTAATGACCTTTGATTGTTCATTCTCGTTTGTTATATTGACAACATAGAAAACCTCAACATGTACAAAAATTGGAACAACTGCATGTAGCTTATCAGACCACCATGCTTTAAAGTTAGAGTTGAATAACAACACAAATTGCAGAAAACCTACAAAATCATGGAAATTGAATAATGTGCAATTCCAACACTCCTGGGTGAAAGAAGAAATAAAAAAAAGAAATTGAAAACTTCCTAGAATTCAATGAAAATGAAGACAACACATACCAACACTTATGGGACACTTTGAAAGCAGTGCTAAGTGGAAAGTTTATGGTACTAAGTGCCCACATAAAGAACCTGGAGAATAGTTACATAGAGAATTGATAGCACAGATGAAAGCTCTAGAACACAAAGAAGCAAACTCATCTAGGAGGAGTAGACACCAGGAGATATTCAAATTGAGAGCTGAAATCAATAAAGCAGAAACTAGGACAAGAATACAATGAATCAATGTAACACAGAGTTGTTTCTTTGAGAAAATCAACAAGATAGACAAACCTCTATCCAAACTCACAAAATGGCAGAATGTGAGCATGCAAATTAACAAAATCAGAAATGAAAAGGGGGACATAACAAGAGACACTGAGGAAATCCAGTGAATCATCAGGTAATACTTTGAAAACCTGTACTCCACAAAATTTGAAAATTTACAGGAAATGGACAATTTTCTGGATAGATAACACCTGCCAAAATTAAATCAAGAACAGATGAGCAATTTAAATAAGCCAATAACAACTAAGGAAATAGAAGCAATCATCAAAAGTCTCCCAACCAAACAAAACAAAAACAAAAGCAAAAAAAACCCAAAACAAAACAAAAAAACAAACCCAGGGCCAGATGTCTTCAGTGCAGAATTCTACCAGAAAGTCTAAGAACAGCTTATACTAATTCTCCTCAAAGTACTCCATGCAATAGAAGCAGAAGCGTCTTTGCCAAAATCATTTTACGAGGCTTCAATAACATTGATCCCCAAGCCAGACAATGACACAACTAAGAAACAGAACTTCCGACCAATTGCCCTCATAAACATTGATGCAAAAATACTCAATAAAATACTGGCAAATCGGATCAAAGAAAATATCAAAAAAACTCATCCACCATGATCAACTTGGCTTCATTCCAGGGATGCAGGAAATTTCCTATTTCAACATAGGAAAAACCATCAATGTAATCCACAATATGAACAAGCTGAGAAACAAAGATCACAACATAAATCCAGCCACACTGAATCTCTTAGAAGAGAAAGTGGTTGGTACCCTTGAACGAATTGGTACAGGAGACAGCTTCCTGAACATAACACCAGTAGCACAGACAGTGAGATCAACAATTAATAAATGGGACCTACTGAAACTGAGAAGCTTCTGTAAGGCAAAGGACACAGTCAGCAAGACAAAAAGGCAGCCCATAGAATGGGAAAAAATATTCACTAATCCCACATCTGACAGAGGGTTGATCTCCAAAATTTACAAAGAACTCAAGAAGCAAGTCTCCAAAACACCAAAGGACCCTATTAAAAAGTAGGCTGCAGAACTAAATAGAGAGCTTTCAATAGAGGAGTCTAAAATGGCTGAGAGGCACTTGAGAAAGTGCTCAACATCCTTAGCCATCCAGGAAATGCAAATCAAAACAACTCTTAGATACCATCTCACTCCTGTCAGAATGGCTAAAATCAAAAACACCAATGACAATTTATGCTGGAGAGGATGTGGTGAAAGGGGGACACTCCTCCATTACTGGTGGGAGTGCCAACTGGTTCAGCCACTTTGGAAATCACTATGGAGATTCCTCAGAAAAATGGGAATAAACCTACCACAAGACCCAGCAACTCCACTCTTAGCCATATATCCAAAAGATGCCCATTCATACAACAAAGATGTCTGTTCCACTATGTTCATAGCAGCTTTATTTGTAATAGCCAGAACTTGGAAGCAACCTAGATGTCCCTCACCCGAAGAATGGATAGAGAAAATGTGGTACATCTACACAATGGAGTACTATTCAGCAGAAAAAAATAATGGAATCATGAGATTCGCAGGCAAATGGATGACACTAGAAGAAACCATCCTGAGTGAGGTAACCCAGTCACAAAAAGAGAAACATGGCATGTACTCTCTCATATATGGATTTTAGACATAGATCTGGGGAGTGCCAGCCTACAATCCTATGGCCAGAGAGTCTGGGAAACAGAAACTTCATGTAGTGGCTGATCGAAGAACAGGCAGACTCCCTTAGTTAAGTACTGAGCTGAACTCAAGAAAGCCAGTAACAGAGAGGGAGGACTGATGATCAAAGGGATTAAGACTGGCCTGGTTTAACCCCCAGAAACAGCTGACCAGACAAAGGTTAACTCTTGAATCCCAGGCATCAGCCTGGGAATCCAGCATGGGACTGATCAAGACCCCCTGAATCTGGGTGTCAGTGAGGAGGCCTAGGGAATCTATTGAGCCTTGGGCAGCAGATCAGTACCCATCCCAAGTATACACACGGACTTTGGACTCCCATGGAACAATGTGAGGTGCACTCTCACCCTGAACTCTTGGGGAAGGGTCTAGGCCCTGCCCTATATGAAATGACAGACCATGGACACCCCCATGGAGGGCCTCACCCTCCCTGGGGGAATGAGGGGACAAGGGGGGGGATTGGGGGGAGGGCACGGGAGGAGGGGAGGGAATGGGAGAGGGACCTGGAACTGACTTGTGAAGCAACCTTGTTTCTTATCTAAATTTAAACTGGAAAATAAAATATATAAAAAATAAAATAAAAGGAAGACTTAAAATTTTTTATTTGCAAATTATATAACTTATTATATTGAAGTTTGAAAAATAAAAATATCTACAAAATAAAATCATAAAACAGATTTTTAAGTAAGAAAAAATGACACATTTTTAAAAAGAATTTATTTCTATCACCAATTAAATTATTTATACTGAAGTTAAAGATGTAAACCACACCTAATTTCTCAAACAGAAATTAAATACATAAGTGGTGGTCTAGATAAAAATGTATAGAATATACTTCCTGAAAACCAAAAATACTTTAGGAAGTAAATGATGATCCATTGTATTCAAGGCTGGAAAGACTCAATGTATTTATGTAAATTTTCACTGAATTTCCTTATAAGTTCTATGCACTCACTATCTGTTTCTGACCAAAGATACTTGTAAATATGGAAAGGATTTAACCAAATCTCATATGGAAGGTAAAGCTAATTCAGTTGTCAACATGAAGATTAAGTGGAAGGAAAGAGTACATTCAATTTCCAAACCTGTTATTTAGTGATAACAAATGACATTTGTGACACTGACTGATACTGGCTAATGATTCTTATAGCAGATCAGGAGCTCAAAGCATAGAATCTCAGCCAACATGACAAAGATGTGAGTAAAGTCAAATGAGGAAATACACAAAGTGAGCATCAGTATACTTTCTCAGAAGAAAAAGAGAAACAAAGATTATTTTAAAATGATTTATGGGCTTAAATGTAAAATGCAAACGTTGTGTGAGGTATAGAATAAAAATAGGGAAATATATTTTGAGATGTAGAGCTAGGTTGAGAGTCCCATAGCAAGACAACTAAGCCCAATCAATGAAAACCTACAAGACCATAATTTCAAGAATTAATTTGATTCTGCAAAAGGCCAAGAAGAGGAAGAGAATGCTAGGTACTCAAAGGATAACAAATTGATAGTGTGCATTCCTTTTCACTCAGCCAGGACAGGACAGAGTGACCAAGAGGTTTCTCTGTGGAGAAATCATTAGATACAGCCTCAGCTTGTCAGTTAATGCACTTAAAATAAATCCTCATCTGATTGAATCTATTCCTTTTTTAGAAAATTTTGAAGTGAAAGGATAAATATATGCTAAAAAAAGCATAGAGAACATAGTTGAACAAGCCAATATAGACAAAAAACAAACAAACAAACAAAAAGGAAAGAAAAAAGGAAAAGGTCAAAAGGTAATATATGTGGTTTGTGCCAATTTTAAATCACTTTCTTCTTGCTTTGCTCACTAGGCACACAATAATTTGTCGTTGAATGGCAAATTTGATATTTTTGTAGAATGTGTTTGGGGTGCCAATCAAGTACAATGAAACAGAGTTCTAATATTCAATGCTTTGGTTCACAAAATTCATTCTTCCTTTGCTGAGCTCAAGTGCTCCCTGGTATAATTTAGGTAAGTCCTATTGCTGTTAACATTAGTATTAATTTTTATGTGCATATGCCTTTGTTAGAGACATATACACTATATTTAATAACAAGAAGATTTTCTTCATTGTTCTTTAAGATTCCCTATTCAGTTATCCTATTTTCTACTGAAAACTAACACTAACAATTTTTACCTACATCAAGAAACTTACTTTTTCCTTATTTCATAATATTTTGCATTTTATTTTTGAGATTATAATTTTATCCTATTTCTGTTCTTCCCTTTCCTCCTCCAAACCCTCTTGAACTCCCCTGCCTACTCTCTTTCAAGTAAGGAATCAAACTGTCATAATTGAATTCTGAAGGGTGAAAAATTAATATATATATATATAAGATTTAGATTAAGTAACACATTTAAGAATAGAAAGTGTTATTTTAAATAATATCCACACTTCTGCCATTTACACCACCTAATAATAGAGGTGTCCCTGTGTCACACTTCTATATGACAAATTAAGCATCTTGGTTCAATTTTAGTATATGGCACTTTGGCACTTTAGACATTTTTAAAGTTTAGGAAAGAGTTACAGAAAAATTGGATGCCTGGCCTACGTCTTCCTCAGCATCTGCGTCCACTTTTGCAAATTTCTTTTAAAAGGTTATTTTAGAACTGACGCCTCTGAGTAGCTGACTATAGGACTGAAAGCTTGAACTAAAAGGAGAAAATTAAGCTGAAAGTTGGTGAAAATAGCTAACTGCAGGGCTAAGGGAGAGCATGAAAAGCAAAAAATTAAACTGGAGGTTTAGGACAATTATGTTCAGAAATGAGGGGACGTTCACACTGGCTGACACATGCACTTAAACATCTGCCAAAACTGGCACTAAAAGGACTAACAAGGAAAAAAATGCTCTTAGGCAATAAAGAAAATTTAGGGACAAAATTAGACGAGAAGATGTGGAAGATGTGGTTTCCCTTAATATTCAGCAATGAGGAAGAGAAAGTAAAGCTTTTAATTCAGTATATAAAACACCGTTGAGGGTAGAGGGTGCAGAGACAAGGCTCCACTGTTAAGAATCTTTGCTCCTCTTGCAGAAGGCCCACATTAGGTTTCCAGAATCAATGACCAGCAACTGAAAACCAACCTGTAATTCCAGCTCTAAGAGACCTAATGACCTCTTCTGGATCCCATGTAACCCCCACACATGCACACACATGTACACATTATTATAAATAAATTTGTATAAATTATGAAAACTCTTCCTGATAGTCAGACATCTTGTAGGCCTTGTTTACAAAATGGTGGCGCACGCCTTTAATCCCAGCACTTGGGAGGCAGAGGCAGGTGGATCACTGTGAGTTCAAGACCAGCCTGGTCTACCGAGCGAGTTCCAGGACAGCCTCCAAAGCCACAGGGAAACCCTGTCTCGAAAAAAGAACCAAAAAAAAAAAAAAAGCTGAGAAACATAAAAGAAATCAGCAGATTCTCAGACTTTCAATACTTGGATACTCTTGGATGGGAAATAAAGAATAGGAACTTATGTCCTGTGTTTTCATATGTCTTCACACAGTGCCTAACACACTGAGAAAAGGGAGTGACTAATAGTCAAAAGACAGCTTTTGGGTTTGCTTTTTCTATCCTTTCTGGACACAGTACTCACAGTAGCAAGTGAAATTATTGTTGATAACAGCAGAGATTTACTCTTGTAAATAATAATTCCCAGTCCTCTAAAGAATTCTGACTAATTTAACCATTTTATTTCTGTAAGGAAAGGCCAACACTGGTGGACTTAAAGAAATCTGTATAAAGAAAATGCAAAAAAAAAAACATGTGTAACACTAATTTGTCATGAGTCAAGTCTCATGGTCAGTAATGTCAGAGTAAGTTTCTTCTTTTTCATTTAGTGTTCTTGGTTAACAACTGCAACCATTTATCAGGGAATCCCCCTATCAGTGTTTTGTGGTGAATCATATTGTTTCTGTTTGAATTTATTTTGTCGCAGCGTGTGTGTGTGTGTGTGTGTGTGTGTGTGTGTGTGTGTGTGTGTGTGTGTGTGTCTATGTCACAGCATACATGTGGAGATCAGAAGAACATTTGCAGTAGTCAAGTCTTTCATTCCACAAGGTTGACCCTGGGTAAGAAGAAGATGACAGACTTAGCAGTAAGCACCTTTACACAATGAGCCTTCTCATCAGCCCCTCTCTCTTATGTCTATTGCTCTAGAGTATATATTTAAGCAAGCAAACAAACAAGCACACACACACACACAAAAAAAACAGAAGAATACTTCCATCTCTTTTGGAAACAGAATTTCCCATACAGTTACTCATATTTAATATTCTTAAAATAATATTGATCTTGAACCAAATTTTTAAATAGAGACTGGTAGAAGCAAAGCTATATGTCATGAATCACTCTTCTTCGGAGATTCAGTTCTTGAGAGCAATAGCTAACAATTGCTGGGATTAATGGTACCATCTTCCTACTAATAACACTTACATTAACATACAATCATTCCTTAAGTCACTATTATGAAAAATTATTATAGAAAATCTACTAATATTCATTCTTTTCAAATGATAAATTTAAAGGAAAAAGAATGTAAGAAATGTACAAAACATTTAAATTTTGAAAAGTATGGTGTGTTTTCATGCTTCTAGAAACAAATATGTATTACCCAAGCCACAGCATATAGTTCCAGAAACATTTGCTGTGGGAAGTTTGCCTAAGGATCCACACAGGCACAGATGCCAGTGCCTTCTTTTTCTTTTTTTTTTTTTCATTTCTTTTCTCCTGTGATATCAGAGTCATTCAGTGAATGCTTCCCTTCTGAAGCAGTATGCTTGCCACAGGGTTCCTGGTGACTTAATGGAGTCTTGGTGCCATGATTTTAACCTTAACTTACTTAAGGGATAGAAGAGATCATCACAGTGTACAAAACTTATCAAGAGGGTGAAATGATGGAAGGAATTTATAATGGATTTAGAAAATTGAAGATACCGAAATGCTGTAAACTAATTGATGGGTTAAAAAATGGAAATATTAAATGGTATATGCTTAGAAAGAACTTTGGGAAAAGGAGGAAGAGAAATGGGAGACATAGAGCATGATACCAGAATTTTCTGACAGTTTTGTAACGACAGGCTCAAGGCCGCAGAATGGACAACAGGTAACTGTTAATGCTGTAGCATGCACAGATGAAACAAGAAATCAAAACCTTGCTGAAAGGGACAGGGAGGTAGCAGATAGTCTGTGGAGACCATGGGAATTGCTAAGATATTTGAGCAAATATCTGCAGAGTTAGAACTGGACACATTAGCAATTTGGTGACCTCAGTGTTCCCCAACATCTCCCTACCCCTGACCCCTGCTACCTGCAAGGTTTAACCACTCCTAACTGATTGGTCCTGTTTTTCACCTGATTTACATGGCCACATTTAGCCAATGAGGCTTCAGCTGTGACTACCCAGCACAGTCTGCCATCCTTTGAATTTGAACTTCAGCAAACAAGTTTTATAAAAATGACTCAGTGAGTTCTCTAGAAGGGCTTCTTCTAGGTTAGGTCCCAAAGTCTTTAGGAGCTTTGACTTCAAGTTCCTCTGAGTTGGTGGTTTCTTGGCTAACTTCCCATCTCATGTGATGATCTGCTTAGTATTTTTAAGACAAAAATGACAACACACTTGTGCACTTTGCTGTCGAGTATTTTTACAGGAGCATGAGACAAGGACACCAGCTGGTCTCCCCATAATGTTTTAAGATATGTTAGTCACATAAACCAAATGATGATTAAATTCTTGTAATTAAGTCAAGAGGAAAATAATAATTATGTTTTAAAAAGCACCATCCTGTTGATTAAAGTACTTCATAACACATTATATTACAATTGTGATGCATACGCAGTTTATTTTATAAGATTTAACATTAATATATGAAGCACAATTTCACACTTAAAAACACAATAACATTTTATGAAATGTAATTATTACATTTGAAATTAATGTGTTTTACCATATTAGCACAAGCAATATAGTAACAATATTTTCTTTTATTTAAAAATTTAAAAAGCTAGTGCTACTTTGTGAACTTTTGGAAAAGTATACTTTAGAAAACTAGGATTAGAATAGGATTCTCCTAATGCAGTAGAGTATATAGACCATGTCTTATTTAGGGTTTTTATTGCTGGGAGACACTATGCTGATGGCAACTCTTATTTGGGAATCTTTTTTTTGTTTTTTGTTTTTTGTTTTTTCGAGACAGGGTTTCTCTGTGGCTTTGGAGGCTGTCCTGGAACTCGCTCTGTAGACCAGGCTGGCCTCAAACTCACAGAGATCCACCTGCCTCTGCCTCCCGAGTGCTGGGATTAAAGGCGTGTGCCACTAGTTGACTAACTTTTAATTGACACTTTCAGAGGTTCATTTCAGTATTATCAAGGCAGGTAACATGCCAGAGTGCAGGCAGATGTAGTGCCAGAGCATGAGTGAGAATCCTACATCTTGCAGGCAACATGAAGACAAATGGCAAACTACGTGGTATCCTGAGGACAGAAAACCTCAAAGCCCAACCCCATAGTGAAACAGTTCCATATAATGCCAGTCCTTATGAGGTTATGGGGCCTATTGTATTCAAATTGCCACAGACCAAAGTCAGGTACTTAGTTTGCCACCAAAATTCTCATTGTAGGAAAGCAAACTGCCAAGTCAGGGTAGAATGGGAGGGATCAGTGAAATGGTTTTCAGAGAATGAGTACCTGGGGGTGTGGTGTTAGAAGCAGAAGACTTAGGTTACCTTGAGCTACATGAGATTCTGAACCAAAAGAAAACATTCAGGGTTGGTAGCAACAGACATAACATGTGAGATGACTGAGTGAATAATAAAAGATCTTGCTGTCAAAGCTGAGAACAGGGATTCAATGTCAAGCAAGCACCTATCAAATTGTTCTCTGATCTCCATGTTTGTGACATGATGTATGCCAACTAACCCACTCACACACCCAGACAAAGTAAATAGATATAACTGAAAACAAAAGCATTATGTAAAGAAATTACTGTGATTTCCTGGTGTGGAGTGCACAGGGATCTTGTTTTTAAAAAGTCTACAATGATTTCCAAGAAAACTATGGAAGCATCTCTATAATTACATGAATTTAGTCTGGCAATAAGAATTAAAGAAAAAATACAAATAAATTAAAATTTTGTAATTAAACAGTAAGAAACTAGTAGAATTTTAAGGTTATGAAGAATAAGAAATTAAAGATGGAATTGAGATAAAAAAGAACCTGTAGAGGCAGAACAATGTAGCCAACCTCATCAGCCACCAATCCGGGCATGCCCCTCCACCTGGTAGATAGGTAGTATCAGGGCCTCTTCTAGCCCAACTCCCTCTCCTCGAGTCCCCTGACCTACAGCCGCCAGACACGTTCTACCACCGAACCCCACCGAGGAAAATGGAGGCAGAAAAAAGCAACCAACTTCATCAGTCATAATTCTGGCCTTTCCCCTCCACCCTCTGGGAGAGGGAGAGAAAGAGAGAGGAGAGAGGATAGAGCCTTGAACCCATACTCATCAGGAGAGGGAGAGACTCAAACTATACCCACTGGAAAAAGAGATGGGAAGACAACAGTATAAGAACACATCCAACAACAGAAAGACTTATATGACACCACAGTCTAGGGATTCTACACCAGCAAGACTGAACATCCCAACTCAGAAGAAAGAGAAGATAATGACCTTAAAAACAACCTCATGAAAATGATAGAGGCCCTCAAAGAGAATATGAGAAAATCCCTTAAAGGAATGGAAGAAAAAACAACCCAAAATCACAAGAAATCAAAATAAATCTCTTAAAGAAAGCAAGGAGAAAAAAAGAAAGCAAGGAAAGCAAAGACAATCAAACACATGAAGGAAACAATTCAAACAGTTCAAGACATGAAAACTGAAATAGAGAAAATAAAGAAAACACAAACTGAGGGAATGGTGAAAATAGAAGAGCTGAGTAAAAGATGAGGAATTACAGATGCAAGTGTAACATACAGAATTCAAGAGATAGAAGACAGAATCTAAGGTGATGAAGATAAACTAGAGGAAATAGATTTACTGACAAAAGAAAATCTTAAATCCAACAAATCCTTAACACAAAATATCTAGGAAATATGGCACACAGTGTAAATACCAAACTTAAGAACAATAGGTATAGAAAAAAAAGAAGAATCCCAGATCAAAGGTGCAGAAAACATATTGATCAAAATCATAGAAGAAAATTTACCCAAGATGAAAGACATGCCAATGAAAGAACAACAGTCTTACGGAACACTAAAAACAGTGGACCACAAAAAGTCCCTTCACCACATAATAATCAAAACACAAAGCATACAGAATAAATAAAGAATATTAAGAGCAGGAAAGGACAAAAGCCAAGTAACATATAAATCAGAACTATCAGAATTACACCTGACTTCTCCATGGAAAATCTGAAACCCAGAGGTCTTGGATAGATGTTATACAAACACTACAAGACTACTAAGACTCCAGCCCATACTACTATACCCAGAAAAACTCTCATTTACTATAGATGTAGAAATCAAAATATTCCATTATAAGACCATTATGCTATACATATCCATAAATCCAGCCCTATAGAAATTTCTGGAAGGAAAAACCCAACCCAAGGAAGCTAACTACACTCACAATAGATAATCTCAATTCACCAAAAGCCAGAAATAGGGGAAGAACTCATACCCAATACCACCAAAAACAAATACAAAACAAAGAAGAACAATCAATGATCATTAATATCCCTCAATATCAATGGTCTTAACTCACATATGAAAAGACTAAGGTTCATGGAATGGATACAGAGAAAGAATTCATCCTTCTGCTGTGTACAAGAAACACACCTCAACTTCAAAGACAGACAGTACCTAAGAGTTAAGGGTTGGGAAAAGATTTTCCAATATAATGGATGTAAGAAGCAAGCAGGTGTAGCTATCCTAATGTCTAACAAATTAGACTTCAAACTAAAATTAAACAAAAGAGATGAAAAAGGATATTTCATATTCATCACAGGAAAAATCCATCAAGATGATGTCTCAACTCTGAACATCTGTGCCCCAAATATAAAGGCACCCACATTCGTGAAACATTACTAAAACTCACATCATACATTAAACCCCACACACTTATAGTGGGAGACTTCAACACCCCACTCTCAACTCTTGACAAGACCACCAGACAGAAACTTAACAAAGAAATTAAAAGAAGTTATGACCCATCCATCCAAACACAAAAGAATATTTCTTCTTCTCAGCACTACATGAAACTTTCTCTAAAATCAACCACATACTTGGAAATAAACCAAACCTCAAAAGATACAAAAAATGCAATAACCCCTGTATCTTATCAGACCACCATGGATTAAAATTAGAAATCAGCAACAATACAAATTGCAGAAACTCATAACATCATGGAAATTGGACAATGTTCAATTGCATCACTCCTGGGTAAAGGAAGAAATAAAGAAAGACTTCTTAGAATTCCATCAAAAGGAAGGCACAACAATCCCAAACCTATGGAACACTCTGAAAGCAGTTATAAGAGGAAAGTTCATAGCAAAAAGTGCCAACATGAAGAAACTAGACGATAGCCACACGAGAGAATTAACAGAAAAACTGAAAGCTCTAGAACAAAGAAAAGCAAATTCACTCAGGAGGAGTAGATGCGAGGGAATAAACTTGGAGCTGAAAACAATAAAGTAAAAACAAAGAAAACAATACAAAAAAATCAATGAAATAAAGAGTTGGTTCTTTCAGAAAATCAACAAGATAGACAAACCTTTATCCAACCTAACCAAAAGGCAGAGAGAACATGCAAATTAACAAATTCAGAAATGAAATGGGGATGCAACAACAAAAACTGGGGAAATGCAGCAAGTCATCAGGCCATACTTTGGAAACCTGTACTCCACAAAATTGTAAAATTTAAAGGAAATGAATGATTTTCTGGGTGGATATCACTTAACAAAATTAAGTCAACAATAGATAAACAATTTAAATAGACCTATAACCCTAAAGAAATAGAAGCAGTCATCAAAAGTCTTCCAACCAAAAAATTTCAGGGCCAAATGGTTTCAGTGCAGAATTTTACCAGAAATTCAAAGAAGAGCTAATACTCTTCAAATTGTTCCACAAAATAGAAGCAGAAGGATCATCATCAAACTCTGTTTATGAGGCTACAATTACTTTAGCACAGAAACAACACAAAGACATAACTAATATAGGGAAGTGTAGTCCAATCTCCCTCATGAACATTGATGCAAAAATACTCAACCAAATACTGGCAAATCAAATCCAAGAACACATCAGAAAAATCATACACCATGATCAAGTAGGCTCCATCTCAGGGATGCAGGGATGGTTCAACATAAAAAAATCCATCAATATAATCCACCATATAAACAATCTGTAAAAGAAAAGCTACATGACCATTTCACTAGTTGCTGAAAAAGCATTTGAAAGCATCCAACACAACTTCATGATAAATATCTTGGAGAGATCAGAGATAACAGAAACATACAAACATAATAAAGGCAATGCACAGCAAACCCCACAGCAACCATCAAACTAAGTGGCAAGAAATGCAGGACAAGACAAGGTGGTCTACTTTATATTCTTGCTAGATCAATAAGACAACAAAAGGAGATCAAGGGGAAACAAATTGGGAAGGAAGAAGTCAAATGTTCACTCTTTGTTGATGATATAAAAATCTACATATGCAACCCAAGACTTCTACCAGAGAAATCCTACAGCTGATAAATACCTTCAGCAAAATGACATGATATAAGATTAACTTAAAAAAAATCATTAACCCTACTACATATAGACAATAAATGTGCTGAGAAAGAAATCAGAGAAATATCACCCTTTACAGCAGCCATAAACAACATAAAGTATCTTGACATAACTCTTAACAAACAGCTGAAATAACTGTATGTCAAGAACTTTGAGTTTTTAAAGAAAGAATTTAAGGAGGATACCAGAAAACGGAAAGCTCTCCCATTCTCTTAGATAGGTAGAAAAAAAAGGCAATCTTATCAAAAGCAATCTACAGATTCAATGCAATCCCTATGAACTCCCAGCATAATTCTTCACAGACCTTGAAAGGAAAATTCTCAGTTTTATATAGTAAAACAAAAGACCCCGTATAGCCAAAACATCCCTGTACAACAATGGAACTTCAGGAGGCATCACCATCTCTGACTTTAAGCTCTACTATAGAGACATAGTTCTGAAAACAGCTTGGTATTGGCACGAAAATAGATAGGTAGACCAATGGAACCTAATTGGAAACCCTGATATTAACCCACACACCTATGAACACCTGATCTTTGACAAAAATCTAAACCTATACAGTGGAAAAAAGAAACCATCTTCAACAAATGGTGCAGAGATAACTGGATGCTGGCAGATAGAACCATATCTATCATCATGCACAAAACTTAATTCCAAATGAATCAAATACATCAACAGAAATCTAGTCACACTGAACCTCAAAGAAGAGAAAGTGGGAAGTAACCTAGAAAAATTGGTACAGAAGAACACTTCCTCAACATAATATTAGTATCAAGGTCACTGATATTGACAAATAATTAATTAGACCCCCTGAAACTGAGAAGTTACTGTAAGGCAAAGGATATAGTCAACAACACAACACAGTAGCCCACAGAATTGGAAAAGGTATTTTCCAACCCCACATTTGACAGAGGGCTGATCTCCAAAATTTACAAAGAATTCAAGAAGCAAGTCTCCAAAATAATCCAATTTAAAAATGTGGTAGAGAACTAAATAGAAAATTCTCAATAGAGCAGTCTAAAATGGCTGATAGACACTACAGAAAGTGCTCAAGATCCTTAGCCATCAAGGAAATACAAACTAAGACAAATCTGAGATACCATCTCACTGCTGTCAGAATGACTAAAATAAAAATCACCAATGACAATTTATGCTGAAGTGGATGTGGAGAAAGGGGAACATTCCTCCACTGCTAGTGGGAGTAAAAGCTTGTCCAGTCACTTTGGAGATCAGCATGGAGATTTCTCAGGAAAATTGAAATCAGTCTAATACAAGATCCAGCAATTCCACTCTTAGGCAGATACCCAAATGATGAACATTCATACAACAAGGACATCTATTCCATCATGTTCATAGCAGCATTATTTGTTATAGCCAGAAACTGGAAACAACCTAGATGCCCCTAAACTGAAGAGTGGGTAGAGAAAATGTGGTACATTTACACAATGTAGTACTACTTAGCAGAAAAAAAAACAGCGGAATCATTTAATTTACAGGCAAATGGATGGCACTAGAAGAAACCATCCTGAGTGAGGTAACCCCGTCACAAAAAAGACAAACATGGTATGTAGTGACTCATATATGGATTTTAAATATAGAGCAGGGGATTGTCAACTCACAATCCCACCAACAGAGAGTCTGGGAAACAGAGAGGGCACTAAGAGAGATATGCATGTTGCCTTGAGAAGGGGAATAGTACAGGATCTCTGAGGGGATTGGGAGCATGGGGAGAAGAGAGGGAGCTGAGAGAAAGAGAGGGTGAGAAGGGGAGGGAAGAGGAGGACATGAGGGAGAAGGAAGGTTGAGTCAGTGGAAGAATGGAGGAGAGCAGATGAGAAATACTATAATAGAGGACAACATTACAGGATTGAGAAGAGGTCTGGTATTAGTGAGATTTTCAGAGATCTACAAGGATGACAGCATCTGGCAATCTAAGCAATAGTGGAGAGACTACCATGAATGCCCCCCATAATGAGATTTATGACTACTTTATATTCTATCCTAGAGCCTTCATCCAGTGGTTGATGGAAGCAGAGGCAGACACCACAGCTAAACACTGAACTGGAACCCAGGTGCAGAGAGAGGGCAGTGATGACCAAAGGAGTCAAGACCCGGATAGTGAAACCCACAGAGGCAGTTGACCTGAGCAAGGGGTACTTCTGGTTCCCAGATTGGTGACTGAGGAGCTATCATAGAACTAATCTAGACCCCCTGAACTTGGGTGTCAGTTAGGAGGCCTTGGCAATTTATGGGGCCTCTAATATTTATCCCTGGTGTATAAATGGACTTTGGGAGCCCATTCCACATGGAGGGATGCTCTCTCAGTCTGGACACAGAGGAGGGCCTAGGTCCTGCCCAGGATGATAGGACAGACTTTGAAGATACCCCATGGAAGGCCTCACCCTCCCTGGGGAGCAGAGGGGGAATGTAGTTGGGGATTGGGGAGAGGAGGGAAAGAGAGCTGGGATTGACATATCAAGCAAGCTCTTTTTCTAATTTAAATTAAATTAAAAATTGTCAAAAAAACTGTAAATTATAAACATTACATTAGAATTATTGGGATAAACATCACTTAAGTGTAAATGGACAGAAAAATTCAAGGATAGATTAAATTTTTTAAATTAAGGAATGCAAGCTCTCAGATATAAAGATAGATAAGTTCCAAAAATTAATTATGCATAATATTCATGAATTACATGAATTTTATATAACTGTATGTGATATTTAAATGAAAAAATTAAAAATCTAAGATACTTAATTTTTTTCTATCCTAACACAATTAAAAATCCCAAGTCTGAATTCACAGTGATTTAAAGCAAATTAGGTTGTAGATTTTAATGTGAAGCAGTTCTCATCTATAAACCCAATTTTATTTTTTGTATTTTAACATAAAAGTTGGTTTTTAATAATCATTTTAAATAAACCTTTATTCATTCCTTCATTCAGTTTCATGAATGAATTTGTAAACAATATTTTCCACACCACATTAATTTTGTAGGAAGAGGAAAATGTAACTAAAACAACAACAGTTTTATATTTTACTGGGAAAAAGAACCTGAATTCATTAAAACCCCACTTATCTGTTTGGTGCCCCATGCACAATTTCAAGTCTATATGTCCTAATTAAAAGTATAATGCAATGTTTTTTCTCTCTCAGGAAATAAAAACGAAACATAATCATTAAAAGAAAGCCACTGAAAACATTTGTTGGCCCATTGTGTCAGCATGGATCGCCTATATCATCACAGCTTCATGTGGCAACACAGACCAATGACATTCACCGGGTCTATGTTGGTCACATGGACCACAGACCTCAACATGGACTCTAGAGGAACTGGTCTCAGACAACATCATGGCCTTAGGTTGTGTCATGGTCCACAGACATTGATGTGGCCTCCAACAGTAAAACAGTTCATTCACCCACAAGGACATCAGACATCAACATAGCCTGGTACAGCAGCATGGACCAAGGATACAACATGGCCTTCTAGAGGCAGCAGGTAACATGGGGTCTTTCATGGAGGCCTAATCCAGAATATAAGCAATTCTCCAATTTAGACATCCTGTCTTTGCTTAAAGTCAGGTGTTAAGAGAAGTTTTTTCCTTGAGAGAATGCCTTCCCGGCCGCCTGGTTCTAGATTGGTATCAGTCCCAAATAAACACACAAGACGCTGTATTAATTATGAAGCTGTTGGCCTTGCTTGTTTCTTACTAGCTAGCTCTGACTTAAGTAATTACCCCATAATTGTTAATCTAAGTATGTTTCTTACCGGAGAATAGTTCCAGGCTTCCTACTCCCATGGCGTTACATGTTGACTCTCTTGTGTTTCTCCTTCCCAGCATCCTCCTGGACTCCTAGTCCCTCCTATCTAGATTCCCTATTGGCCAGACAGTACTTTATTGACAAATGCACAGGACTTCCCCAACATCTCCTCTTTTCTATTTAAACATAAAGAAAGGTCTTAACTTTAACACAGTCAAATTGTGTATAACAGAACAGTTATCAAATAAGAACATAGTTACAATATTTTAGCAAGATTTAAAGAAAATATCATCCATCCCATCCTTGTGAGTCCAAAGTTCTATATGTAGCTTATCTTTTATCATAACTAAGGAAAACTATAATTATAACTGTCTTCAACTCCATCAAAGACCACAGAAGGATAATATATAAACACTAGGATTGACAGAGATATCTTACTGCCTGGACAGTCACCCGAAGTTCCTCTGTAACGTTGAGGCATCCATCTTCAGCCCATAGGCCACAATGTGTCTGGAACACTTCTCAGCAAAGCAGGAAATTTCAAATTGTCCATCTGCATTGGCAGTCTGTCAGTCATTTTTCTTTGTCCTGTAGAAAGTCTCTTAGACTCTTCCATGAAGCAGGAATCCTGTAAGACTGAGTTCAGCAGTCACTTTCCTGTGGGTCCTGCATGTCCAGTTTATACAGCAACAGTCAAACAGTCTAGGCAAGAGCAGTTTCTTGCCCAAATGGCTAATCTTGCCATGTTGAAAGCAAACTCCATAACAAGTTTCTTCGATGCCCATCTTCCTCTCAGACGCAATTACTGCTGCCAGGAGCAGACATTTCTCATTGTCAAGAAAAACCCTAAACCATTTTAAATGCCATTTTCTGAAGGTCTTTGAGAGGTTTGAAGACTGTTTATCTATCTCAAATATATTTCTTTATATCTAAAAAACCTAACTTACCTAACTATAAATTCTGACTATTATAAGTAACTATTTATAATCTGTATTCAATTATGCATTACATTGTAAAAGATCAGTATAAGCACAATACTTAATCAAGAGGAGAAATATACACATCACAAAATTGACCTTGAATTTGTATCAATAAATGAAAAACAATACCCATACCATAATTCCCTTTTTTACCATTAAAAAAGACTGGCTGTGATCACTAGCCATTTATAAATAACCCCATTTAAATGAGAACAAAGATTTATATACAAGATGGGAATTGGGACTTTGCTCATTACAAACTGCTTCCTGCTGGAAGGGGACGCTGTTTATACCATGGGGATCATGACAAAACTCAGAAACCTGTATAAGTCCATATTTTCGGGTCTGTAAAGCTGAATCATCTTAACTGTCTCCATTGTTGGAACACCTTGTCCACTGCTTCCGGGGGTCTTGGTTCATCGAACCACAGAAGCCTGGAAGGAATCCTTAGCTTTTCATTTTCTGTGGAAACATAAGTAAAATCTCCTTTCCCAAGTAACATATTATACTTAAATTTTGAAGTCAAGGCATTTTCAAAAGATAGAAGTTGAATTAATTCAGAAGCATTTATAATCAAGTGTACTTTAGCATTTGTTCCTTCCTTAGCAATGAAAAAATCTGAAAAACATAATAGCGTACAGTATCCAGACTCTCTGTGTATTTTCCATCTTTACGTGGCTTATTTATTTATCTATTATTACTTTATTTATTTTAATTTATTTTTCTCTGAGACAGGGTTTCTCTTTGGAAATCTGCCTGCCTCTGCCTCTGGAGCAATTCCTACCGGCGTGCATGCGCCACCACAGCCGGCTTCTTTATTTTCTCTCTCAATCTTATGTATATTTTTAAGCACACTGTAAACCTTTAGAGATTTTCTTCATCCAAGTCTGACTTTACTGTAAATCTTTATGTTTTTCTGGCCACGTGTCTTATTTGTAAAACTGCGGCTGTTTTAAACTGCCGGTTTTTCGTCAAGATGGCGGGCGTAAGCGTGACTCCAGCTTACCGCCTCAGTCCATGTTGACCTCCAGCAAAAGCTGACACTTCCAGCTGTATGTACACACCTTTCAATCGTTAGCAGAGTCTCTTAAAACAACCTTGTTTTTTTTTCCTTTTTTCTTTTTTCTTTTTATGCCGAGTCAGGAAGACTCCGGTAAGCATAAGCGAGCCATGTGAATCTCAGCTTGTGGCTAGCAAAACAGAGCACACCTGAGAAAAATGCTGCTACCAAAATCTGTGCTTTTCTCTGTTTCTAAAATTCCTTTAAAGCTTTTGTCATTCTACGTGGAATTCATCATCCCACTCCCACTCCTGATCACCATTTTGTTAAGAGAAGCTTTTCCTTGCTAGCCGCTTTGGTTTATCCCCCGCCAGCCGCCTGGGCTCTGCTGCATTGTAGTCCCCAAATAAACACACAAGACGCTGTATTAATTATGAAGCTGTTGGCCTTGCTTGTTTCTTACTAGCTAGCTCTGACTTAAGTAATTACCCCATAATTGTTAATCTAAGTATGTTTCTTACTGGAGAATAGTTCCAGGCTTCCAACCCCCATGGCGTTACATGTTGACTCTCTTGTGTTTCTCCTTCCCAGCATCCTCCTGGACTCCTAGTCCCTCCTATATAGATTCCCTATTGGCCAGATAGTACTTTATTGACAAATGCACAGGACTTCCCCAACAGTCAGGAAAATAATGTGGCTGGGCAGCATAGGTTTCAAAGAGTGAGCTTCAGGTCAGAGGTTATGTTAATGTCCTTGGCCTGTTCTGCTGCTAGAGACCATACTAAAGTGTGTGGGCTATATTGCCACCACAGTTTGTGTGAATGTGCCTGGTCTGTGATCCTGCAGGAAGCCGTGGTGATGTCTGTGTTCAGTGTTACTTCTGAAGGCTAAGAGGGTGTACTTGATCATTGCTGACTGGAATTATGTGGGCCCTGCTAACACCAGAGGCCATGTTGATGTCTGTGATCTGTGCTGCAACCAAGGTCCATAGTGATGTCTGTAGTGGTTCACACTTGATGTAGGAAGCCATGTCAATGTCTTTGACCTGTATTACCACCAGAAACAATGTGGAAGTCCATGGTCTATGCTGCTGCTGATTTTAAAAGACTAGGAAGATCCTTTTGCAGTGGTATCAATCACTACAGACTCACAGTTGAGAATGAGATATATAATGCTTCTGTGCTATAGGATATTTGTACATTATATGAAGAAGTACTGCTGTGGTTGGTGTAATAAAAAGTTAATTGGCCAATACAATATACAAATGTATATTAAAAACACAAGTCCCAAAAGGATGAAAATATTATAACATGCAGAGTTTGGAAATGATGGTGTTGAATTAATTTTGATTTTTTAATTGCTAATAAACAGAAAATGGAAGTTGCTGAGAGACACTGAATTATGTAAGGGACTGCTGAATTAAACAAACCTATATACCTTAGGGATGTCTTGTTTTCAGAATGGAAGTCAAGAAAT
This sequence comes from Mesocricetus auratus, assembly GCF_017639785.1. NCBI lineage: Eukaryota > Metazoa > Chordata > Mammalia > Rodentia > Cricetidae > Mesocricetus > Mesocricetus auratus. Next base: position 39,281,964 of record NW_024429195.1, read on the forward strand.
ATGTTGCATTGGGAAAGAGGTTATGTTGTTGTTGTTGTTGCTGTTGTTGTTGTTGTTGTGGAAATCACACTTATGGATACCATAAAGATTGATAAAGATGAGATTTGAACAGGAGGGACATCTTGATTAAGAGTGGTGATAGTTCATCAAATAACTTCTTCCTTCATTCCAAAGTAACGCATAAGCCAATAAATGCCTTTCATTTGATCAGGTATAAAAATATCTTTTGATTATTATATGATAATAGTTTTTCTGTTGCCAAAAATCAATTTCACAAAGATATAACCTGCCAAACTGCCATAAAAAGATAGCCCCAAAGTTAGGGTTGGGGCAGGGCTTTGTTTTTGTCTTTCCAGGAGAACAAAAGTATCCAATTAAAGAATCTGAAGATCACTTGGCAAATAAGACTTCTGAAGAAGAGGAAGAAACATCCAGAGAAAATGTCCCAAGAAAAAAATGTGGGATAACACATTTCCAGCCAGAAAAAAATTCATAAATCTTCCCAAATATTCTCTACAGACATATAAGGCTAATGATAATTTTTTAGTCCTTACTCAATTAAAATTTAAAACTGGCTTTATAGTTGAAGCATGGCTTTCTCCTCTAAATCTAAGCGATCTTGTGAAAGGAAAATCCAAAGTTTCTGTCTAATGTCAGAAGAGCCACCTGTTAGGCAACAGAAGAAAATAAAAATTAGGGACTATTGTTTTGCCACTAATCTCATAATCCTTTGGATTTATTTTTGACTCTTTAAAATTTTCTTGATGCATAGATATAATTTGAAAATTTATATGCATATGAAATTTCTGTCATCATATCAGTGGTTATATAGAGTAATAACTTATTCTAGAAACAGGACACTGGCAGGCTGTTAAGTTTAATCTTGACCTTGTGGTTTCTCCAGGAAGGATGAGTTATGCCCAAGCTTCTTACAATACCCCTATTGCTTCCCCAGATATGCACCTGCAGTGGCTCCACTTTTTACAATACCCCTATTGCTTTGCTTGCAAAAATTATGTACATAAAAAGAAAACTGTCCTAAAGCCCAGCGCGCTCAGCTAGCTAAGGCTGCTGAATCACCCACAGATGCCTGTGTAAACAATAAACCTCTTGCGGTTTGCATCCAACTGTCTGGTTATTGAGCTCGGGATGTTACAGGATATTCAGCCTGATAACTTCAGGTCTTTCAGTAGATTATTGTCCTAGAATCTCTCCATGATCTGCTGCACATGACATTTAAAATGTTTAAAATTTCCACAGTGAACCACGAACATTCCTAAAAGTGACATTTGAAGTTTCCAAAAGGATATTGGGGCTCCACAATGATTAATTCACCTGGATTGTAGTAATGACACTAAAGTAACTCACACCTCCCAGTGATCAGCTTTGGACCACAAACTGTTCAGGACAACTTCAAAGCAGTTAGCTAAGATGGTTCCACCTCATACACTATACCAGTCAGGACTTCAGATAGGCTTTGAACATTCCAATTACTCTGAAAGTGGACAAGAACTAGCTGTTGCAGGTCTTTGTGGGGAGCCGCCCTCACATTCTCTGTTACAAGATGGCACCGACACCTGGCCGTTATGCCCTGCAAACAAGTAGAGTGCGCACGTGCCTGGTACTTTTCCATCCCTTACTCTCTGCCTCTCCCGTGGCGTCATATGGGCTGATGAGCAGGAGCCAGTCAGGAGATGACACGTCTGTGGCGGGGACTGCTGGGCTATATAATGGTTGGGTTTTTCGCTCCCCGGGGTCTCAGCTCTGTAAGCTTATGCTCTCCCTCTCAAGACGCATTAAAGCTGTTCTGCAGAAGGATCCTAAGTGTGCCGCGTCGTTCTTGCTGGCTAGACGGTAGCGCGGGACAGGACTTGATCTTTATCTAATTTTTTTCAGGGTCTCCTAAAGATGTCATCACTTCCAAAGAACAGGAAATAAGTAACATAAAAATATGATGCCCACATTATCAAGAGAGAGGGTGACTGGTATTTTTTTTTGGTCATTTAATGGAAGTTTATCATTTTTATGGGGATTGTTTATAAGTTGTAATTGGTCATGGTTAAGTCAGAGAGGAAACTAAGCAAAGGAAATTAGATTCATGGATGTAATTCTGAAAAGAAAACAAGGAAATATAGACATGGTGGTATAAAAGAGTAGATTATACAAACTACTTTCAAATTAAATAAGGAACTATTAGTCTCAAATATTTTACAGTGGTATGGATTTGTGTATGTGGATAAAAGCTTAAGGTTACTTTTGTTATACTATATATATGTTTTTCTTCTTGTTTAAAATGTTTCCTTGTGTTGATATAATTTTAAAGTTATTTTTGTTATTTTGTGTTTTATTTTCTATTTCTTATTTAAGGTACTGTACGTATTCATATCATTTAAAATGTAATATAAAATTCTAATCCTTGAAAGCTATTTAGGATAATAAAGAAATACAAGTTAGTAGTTAGTCTTCCATAACAATCAAACTTGTATTCCTCAGGTATGTTTTCAAGGTCCAAAAGAGCCATATTTTAAATAGATGGTCTTCAAATGCTTCGGAGACCAACAGAATAAGGCATTTAAATATTTTAATAACATAAAACTTTTCATAACAGACACTTTTGGTTCTAGCAGCACCATTTTACTTCAAAAGAGGATGAACAGCATCAAAGAACTTTTCTATGGAGTGTGCTTTGATTTGTCGCAAAGTTAGTCAGTGGAAAAAAAATTGCCCTTGCATACACTGCTGACAGAATGCTCTCAAAATTGAACAAGCAAGACACAAAAGAAGGCAACTGCTGAAATTTACCAAGGCAAGGTAAGACAGTGCTTCAAAACTCCTGTTTCATGGAAAAGTCTATCAAATATTCTAGACCCAAAGGTCTGAAGATGGATGCTCCCAAATTGCAGAACATTTGGGGTAACTGTCAGGGCAGCTAGATGTCTATCTTGTTGCTGACATTTCAAAGTTGCTTGCTTTGTAACTCTTGTTTAATTAGGTACTATTATATCATTCTTGGGTCTCCAATGAGATTCAAGAATAAATAGTTATAATTATAGTTTTCTTTGTTACAAATTTCAGAAAAGAAATTCACTAAAGAGAAGTAAAGTGTTTAAGGTTGACAGACATAAAAGCTTAACTTATCTAAGAAAAGGTTTCAATGTCCAAAAAGATATTTTTAGGAGGGTAATACAAATTATGATAAAAAACCTGATTAGGAATAAAACTTTAGACTCATCAAGGATAGATAATAATTTGTTTCTCTAAATTTGCCAAATACAAAGTGGGCATTGTAAACATGATTCTTCCTTGATAATTGCTATTATATATAGTATTTCTGTATTATAGTTAAAAACTTTCCTTTTTATTTAGCCTAAAAGGGGGGAAACTTGTGAGAAGGGACAAATTATAGGAAGATTTGGAGCTTTGATTGGTATAATAAAAAGCTGAATAGCAAACAGCTAGGCAAGAGGTATAGGATGGACATCCAGGCAGAGAGGGAACGCTAGGAAGAAGAAAAGTGGAGTCACAAGCTCAAAATGGAGATGAAACAGGAGGTACAATATAGAAGAAAGGTAATACTACATGGCATAATATAGACTAAAGCAAATAGGTTACTTTGAATTATAAGAGCTAGTTGCGGCAAACCTAAACTAAAGGCCAAACTTTCATAATTACAAATGTTTCTGTGTCATTATTTTGCATTATTTACATTGTTTTGTGAAAACCTCCCTCCATTCCCAGCATTGGACAGAATTCTGAAAACTATGACATGCTTGTTACAGGATAGGTCTTCACAGTTGATACCTTCTGGTGGGAATGAAGGTGGAGAAGGACTCATTTCTTTTTGAGGGAATGGCACCTGGAAGTTTGATCATGCAACAGTGAGCATATGAGCAACACAAACGAACCTTTTTCTTTTCCTTTTTTCTATTCATTATTTTGAGGGGAAGATACAAAAATTGGGGGTATGAACCTGAGAGGACTGGAAAGTGAATGTGATCCAGATGCATTGTATAAAATTTGAAAATAACACATAAAAATAAGTTGGATAATAAAGTAAAATACCTTCCATTGGGGCATGCCACAATCAACTTTCATTGTTTCACATGTGATATAGAAACAATGAAAAATAAATTAAAATTGAAAAACCCAGGATGATCTGAAAGGGATTGGTAAGTGGGAGACAAAAAGTGAGCATACTAGTAAAGGATGCCTTCTGTCCTCATATCAGGGTCTAGTGCATAATAGCCTTACATAGGACACACTTGGATAAGAATATTTCCATTTCATCATTGTTTTATAAAATCAAAGAGATCACAAAATAGACATTATTAAAATATTTTTAGTAGGTCCCTCTGGCATCATCAGGTAAACAGGCCAGCTTCCCGGCCTGTGTTCCAGAGCCTGCAGATCGCCTGGGAACTGCACAGAGCTCCCAATCCCGGCGGGAGCATCAGGTAAACAGGCCAGCTTCCCGGCCTGTGTTCCAGAGCCTGCAGATCGCCTGGGAACTGCACAGAGCTCCCAATCCCAGCGGGAGCATTTAGGTAAACAGGCCAGCTTCCCGGCCTGTGTTCCAGAGCCTGCAGATCGCCTGGGAACTGCACAGAGCTCCCAATCCCGGCGGGAGCCAAGCACCCCAGACTCCAGATCTTCTCTCCCACCAACGATTCCAGGAAAGGAGAGGAGGCTGGGCGCACAGGGAAGAAGCTGTCCCTCTGGCATCATCAGGTATACAGGCCAGCTTCCCGGCCTGTGTTCCAGAGCCTGCAGATCGCCTGGGAACTGCACAGAGCTCCCAATCCCGGCGGGAGCATCAGGTAAACAGGCCAGCTTCCTGGCCTGTGTTCCAGAGCCTGCAGATCGCCTGGGAACTGCACAGAGCTCCCAATCCCGGCGGGAGCCAAGCACCCCAGACTCCAGATCTTCTCTCCCACCAACGATTCCAGGAAAGGAGAGGAGGCTAGGAGTACAGGGAAGTAGCTGTCCCTCTGGCATCATCAGGTAAACAGGCCAGCTTCCCGACCTGTGTTCCAGAGCCTGTAGATCGCCTGGGAACTGCACAGAGCTCCCAATCCCGGCGGGAGCCAAGCACCCCAGACTCCAGATCTTCTCTCCCACCAAAGAGACCAGGAAACTACAGGAGCCAGGGAGACCAGGGGAGTAGCTGTTCCGGATCAGGTACAACAGGACCCAGCATAGGGTCCAGGGGACCAGGTAGGAGGCTAAGCGCCCCAGATTCCTGTTATTCTTCTCTACCCACAGACCAGCATTTGGACAAGGCATAGAAGAACCACCAGATTACTGGACTTACTAGCACCCACCAAAAGGGAACTCTGGTCCCCAGACCAGGAAGGGGCTCTTTCTGCACCCACTGAAAGAAGAGATGGGAAAGAGACAATACAAAAACACAGTCAGCAACAGAAAAACAAATATGACACCACCAGATTCTAGAGACTCCACACCAGCAAGACCCCAATATTCCAACGCGAAGGAAGCAGAAGAGAACGACCTTAAAAGCACTTTCATGAAAATGATAGAGGCCCTAAAAGAGGATATTGGAAAATCCCTCAAAGAAATGGAAGAAAAAACAAACCAAAAAATGCAAGAAATGGAAGAAAAAACAAACCAAAAAATGCAAGAATTGGAAGAAAAAACAAACCAAAAAAGGCACGAAATGGAAGAAGAAATGAAGCAAAAAATGCAAGAAATGGAAGAAAAAGCAAAGCAAAAAATGCAAGAATTAGAAGAAGAAACATACCAAATAAGGCAGGAAATGGAAGAAGAAACAAAGCAAAAAATGCAAGAAATGGTAGAAAAAACAAAGCAAAAAATGAAAAAAATGGAGGAAGAAACAAACCAAAAAAGGCAGGAAATGGAAGAAGAAACAAAGCACAAAATCCAAGAAATGGAACAAAAAGCAAACCAAAAAATGCAAGAAATGGAAGAAAGAACAAACCAAAAAATTCATAAAAGGCAACAAACAGACGAACAGATAAACAGAAAATTGCAAGAAGCAATGCAAACGCTGCAAGGGTTGAAAACTGAAATAGAGACACTAAAAAAAACACAATCTGAAGAAAGGCAGAAAATAGAAAAGCTGGACAAACAGTCAGGCACTACCAATACAAGCATTACCAACAGAATAGAAGAGATGGAAGAGAGAATCTCAAGTGTTGAAGATACATTAGGAGAAATGGATTTATCAACCAAAGAAAACCTTAAATCCAACAAATCCTTAACACAAAACATCCAGGAATTATGGGACACCATGAAAAGACCAAACCTAAGAATAATAGGTATAGAAGAAGGAGAAGAAATCCACCTCAAAGGGGCAGAAGGCATATTCAACAAAATCATAGAAGAAAACTTTCCCAACCTTAAGAAAGACATGCCAATGAAGGTACAAGAAGCCTACAGAACACCAAATAGAGTGGACCACAAAAAAAATCCCCTCGCCACATAATAATCAAGACCCCAAACATACAGAATAAAGAAAGAATATTAAGAGCAGCTAAGGAAAAAGGTCAAGTAACATATAAAGGCAGACCTATCAGAATTACACCTGATTTCTCCATGAAAACTCTGAAAGCCAGAAGGTCCTGGATAGATATTCTACCTACACTAAGAGACCATGGATGCCAGCCCAGACTACTATACCCGGCAAAGCTCTCAATCACTATAGACGGAGAAAACAAGATATTCCATGACAAAACTAGATTCAACCAATATGTGTCCACTAACCCAGCCCTACAGAAAATTTTGGAAGGAAAACTCCAACCCAAGGAAGCTAACTACAACCAGAAAAACATAAGCATTAGAGAATCCCTCTCTACCAACAGCCAAAAGAACAAAGGGGCGAAATTCCACCCATAATTCCACCAACAACAACCATTGCAAATCGAAGAAGGATGAGCAATCAATGGTCATTAACAAAGAAGCAAAGGGTCTAATAGAAGTAATGACCCAACTGTGATTAACAGATATCTATAGAACATTTCATCCACATAAAAAAGAATATACCTTCTTCTCAACACCACATGGAACCTTCTCAAAAATTGACCACATACTTGGCAACATATCAAACCTCAGCAGCTACAAAAAAATTGGAATAACTCCATGCATCTTATCAGACCACCATGCCTTAAAATTAGAATTCAACAACAACACAAATTGCAGAAAACCTACAAACTCATGGAAATTGAATAATGCTCAACTGCACCATCCCTGGGTCAAAGAGGAAATAAAAAAAGAAATTAAAGACTTCCTCGAATTCAATGAGAATGAAGACACAACATACCCAAACCTATGGGACACTTTGAAAGCAGTGCTACGGGGGAAGTTCATAGCACTAAGTGCTCACATGAAGAAACAGGAAAACAGTTATACCAGAGAATTAACATCACAGCTAAAAGCTCTAGAACACAAAGAAGCAAACTCCCCAGGAGGAGTAGACGCCAGGAAATAATCAAATTGAGGGCTGAAATCAACAAAGTAGAAACCAGGAAAACAATACAAAGAATCAATGCAACGAAGAGTTGGTTCTTTGAGAAAATCAACAAGATAGACAAACCTTTGTCCAAACTTACCAAACAGCAGAGAGTGAACACGCAAATTAACAAAATCAGAAATGAAAAGGGGGACATAATAACAGACTCTGAGGAAATCCAGAGAATCATTAGGTCATACTTTGAAAACCTGTACTCCACAAAATTCGAAAATTTAAAGGAAATGGATGACTTCCTGGACAGCTATCATTTGCCAAAACTAAATCAAGAACAGATAAGCAATTTAAATAGACCTATAACCCCTATGGAAATAGAAGCTGTCATCAAAAGTCTCCCAACCAAAAAAAGTCCAGGTCCAGATGGCCTCAGTGCAGAATTCTACCACAAATTCAAAGAACAGCTTATACCAATTCTTCTCAAAGTGTTCCACACAATAGAAGCAGAAGGGTCTTTGCCAAACTCTTTCTATGAGGCTTCAATAACCTTGATCCCCAAGCCACACAAAGATACAACCAAGAAAGAGAACTTCAGACCAATATCCCTCATGAACATTGATGCAAAAATACTCAATAAAATACTGGCAAATCGGATCCAAGAACACATCAAAACAATCATTCACCACGATCAAGTAGGTTTCATCCCAGGGATGCAGGGATGGTTCAACATACGAAAATCCATCAACGTAATCCACCATATAAACAAGCTGAAAAACAAAAATCACATGATCATCTCACTAGATGCTGAAAAAGCCTTTGACAAAAACCAACACCCCTTCATGATAAAGGTCTTGGAGAGATCTGGGATAACAGGGACATACTTAAACATAATAAAAGCCATATACAGTAAACCAACAGCCAACATCAAACTAAATGGACAGAAACTCAACGCAATTCCTCTAAAATCAGGAACAAAACAAGGCTGTCCACTCTCTCCATACGTTTTCAACATGGTACTTGAAGTTCTAGCTATAGCCATACGACAACAAAGGGGGATCAAGGGGATACAAATTGGGAAGGAAGAAGTCAAACTTTCACTGTTTGCAGACGATATGATAGTTTATATCAGTGACCCAAAGAACTCTACCAGGGAACTCTTACAGCTGATTAACACCTTCAGCAAAGTGGCAGGTTACAAGATCAACTCAAGAAAGTCAGTAGCCCTACTATATACAGATGATAAAAGGGCTGAAAGAGAAATCAGAGAAACATCACCCTTTACAATTGCCACAAACAACATAAAATACCTTGGGGTAACGCTAACCAAACAAGTGAAAGACCTGTATCGTAAGAACTTTGAATCTTTAAAGAAAGAAATTAAAGAAGCCCTCAGAAAATGGAAAGATCTCCCATGCTCTTGGATAGGTAGGATCAATGTAGTAAAAATGGCAATCCTGCCAAAAGCAATCTACAGATTCAATGCTATCCCCATTAAAATCCCAGCACAATTCTTCACAGACCTTGAAAGAACAATAATCAATTTTGTATGGAAAAACAAAAGACCCAGGATAGCCAAAACAACACTGTTCAACAAGGCAACGTCCGGAGGCATCACTATCCCTGACCTCAAGCTCTATTATAGAGCTATAGTCCTGAAAACAGCTTGGTATTGGCACAAAAATAGACAGGCAGACCAATGGAATCGAATTGAAAATCCGGGTATTAACCCACACAAGTACGAACATCTGATCTTTGACAAAGAAGCTAAAAATATACAATGGAATAAAGAAAGCATCTTCAACAAATGGTGCTGGCATAATTGGAGACTGGCATGTAGAAAAATGCGGATCGATCCATGTTTATCGCCATGCACAAAACTTAAGTCCAAATGGATCAAAGACCTCAACATAAATCCAGCCACACTGAACCTCTTAGAAGAGAAAGTGGGTGGTACCCTTGAAAGAATTGGTACAGGAGACAGCTTCCTGAACATAACACCAGTAGCACAGACAGTGAGATCAACAATTAATAAATGGGACCTACTGAAACTGAGAAGCTTCTGTAAGGCAAAGGACACAGTCAGCAAGACAAAAAGGCAGCCCACAGAATGGGAAAAAATATTCACTAATCCCACATCTGACAGAGGGTTGATCTCCAAAATTTACAAAGAACTCAAGAAGCAAGTCTCCAAAACAGCAAAGGACCCAATTAAGAAGTGGGCTGCAGAACTAAATAGAGAGTTTTCAATAGAGGAGTCTAAAATGGCTGAGAGGCACTTGAGAAAGTGCTCAACATCCTTAGCCATCCGGGAAATGCAAATCAAAGCAACTCTGAGATACCATCTCACTCCTGTCAGAATGGCTAAAATCAAAAACACCAATGACAATTTATGCTGGAGAGGATGTGGTGAAAGGGGGACACTCCTCCATTACTGGTGGGAGTGCCAACTGGTTCAGCCACTTTGGAAATCAGTATGGAGATTCCTCAGAAAAATGGGAATAAACCTACCACAAGACCCAGCAACTGCACTCTTAGGCATATATCCAAAAGATGCCCATTCATATAACAAAGATGTCTGTTCCACTATGTTCATAGCAGCTTTATTTGTAATAGCCAGAACTTGGAAGCAACCTAGATGTCCCTCACCCAAAGAATGGATAGAGAAAATGTGGTACATCTACACAATGGAGTACTATTCAGCAGAAAAAAATAATGGAATCATGAGATTCGCAGGCAAATGGATGACACTAGAAGAAACCATCCTGAGTGAGGTAACCCAGTCACAAAAAGAGAAACATGGCATGTACTCTCTCATATATGGATTTTAGACATAGATCTGGGGAGTGCCAGCCTACAATCCTATTGCCAGAGAGTCTGGGAAACAGAAACTTCATTTACTGGCTGGTTAAGTACTGAGCTGAACTCAAGAAAGCCAGTATCAGAGAGGGAGGACTGATGATCAAAGGGATTAAGACTGGGCTGGTTGAACCCCCAGAAACAGCTGACCAGACAAAGGTTAACTCTTGAATCCCAGGCATCAGCCTGGGAATCCAGCATGGGACTGATCAAGACCCCTGAATCTGGGTGTCAGTGAGGAGGCCTAGGTAATCTATTGAGCCTTGGGCAGCAGATCAGTACCCATCCCAAGTATACACACGGTCTCTGGACTCCCATAGAACAATGTGAGGTGCACTCTCACCCTGAACTCTTGGGGAAGGGTCTAGGCCCTGCCCTATATGAAATGACAGACTATGGACACCCCCATGGAGGGCCTCACCCTCCCTGGGGGAAAGAGGGAATAACGGGGGGGGGATGGGGGGGAGGGCACGGGAGGAGGGGAGGGAAAGGGAGAGGGACCTCGTACTGACTTGTGAAGCAACCTTGCTTCTTATCTAAATTTAAAATGGAAAATAAAAAAAATATTAATAAAAAAAAAGAAAAAAAAAAAAGAAAATTATGACTCAAAGCAATAGGGTGTACAGTGACAGAACATGACACCAGTATCAATATGTAGCCTCCTCACACATGCACAGGTCAACATACCTTCACAGGAGTATGCACATACATCACATATATACATAATAAACACAGAGTAGATTCATCAATCTATCACATTTTGACATGAAATTACTTCCCGTCTCTGAGTTCCGATTCTGTCATGTTCTTTATGTTGTACTATTATCATCATTTTATTTAAAATTGGGAAGTTAAATGATTGTAGATGGAGACATAGATTCACATGAGGTTTTTTTTCTTTTTAATGACAATTATCTAGTAGAATTCATGGAAAATCTCAGATTCCCTTCACTATCTGGGATTCTATTTGGTCAGTTTCTTGACTGAAATGCATTCGATCTGTTTCTAGACTTTCTATCATTTCTAAGTTTGACTCACCAGAGTAGAAAGTACTTCATAGTAAAGAAGTAAAATACCAATATTGTGAAGTGATAATAAAGATTAAATCATGAATAGAAAAAAAATATTTTTAGTAAACAAATAAATTTGAATGATATTTGTTCTGGAAAAGAAGTGAAATATTTGCCACACTGGTCTAACTTTCCACAGCACAAAAACTGACTTCTAAAATTTCAAAGAATCTTCCATTTCTGAAGCTGATCAGGTAAAAATTTATTTCAGAATATATTTTGATGGCTTATTTTTGTTATATGTTATAATATCCTACACTTAGAATCACACACACATATACAGACAGTCATTGACTATCATGTCTGATATCCCCCCAACACCTGCATCCATGAAGGAATTTCAGTATCACAGTGGTCACTCTACTAGAGCATAGATATTTCTGGATCACCTTAGCCTACTGAAATACTTGTGACTTTTAAAATTAATAACTTGGTTTCAAATGATTTATTAAACTGATTTAATTTTATAAATAACATTTACATTCAGAATGTTAGTATAGAAAAAAACATCATTTTAGTTTTTATCACCTAATGACCTGATCAAAACAATGAAAGTATTGAACTTACTATGTCCTGTAGAAAAAAAGCTGTCAATTCAAATAACAATGTACATTTTTCATGTCATTGAGACATTTTTCACAGAGTACAACTTAATCTATTTCATAAAATTACTTAATAACATAGTGTGGTAATTTCCAGTTGTGATGTAGACATGGTGACTCTCGATATTTAATGCTTGGATACTCGGAGGGTTTTGTTGTTTATCTCCTTAGAAGAGTATTCACTTTCTTGCCTGTTATTTATAACATGAAGAAGGCATACTGGGAAATTACAGAAGGTGACAGCCAGGGGATAATATTTGCAGAATATAATTTATAATAACTGGGAAACAGATATGTCCATAGTGAGATATACATAGACGCAGTAGGGAAAACTGAGGGATGTTACAGGAAACAGAGATGGGAGACAATGCATAAAGAATTCAGATACCATGGAACAATCAAACCATGAATGAAAGAACTATAGTAAAATCTTTGAGTGGGAATGGACAGTGGTCCCAAATAAAACACAGTAGCATCCAATGGAAAATTATCTGAGAATTCCTGCATATGAATTTATTTATTGTATGCTTTTCTCCCTTTTTGACTTTCTTCCACCAACACTTGAATAAATATTTTTGAATTAAATAAAAGGATCTGTATGAAGTAAATAATGACATCATAGCTATCTACAAAATTCCAGAGATACATTGAATAATTTCCGGGGAAAGAGGGAGACGTGCTGAAAAACCACTTCGGGTTTTGAGACTTATTATTACTCAATTTATGTATGAAGTATTTATATATAATCTGTAATTTTAATTTGAAAATACTGTAAAATAAGTTAATAATTTAACCATTAGATCAGAAAAAATAAGCTCCAGATTTTGCATACATTAGGAGGAATAAGCTGAAAAGAAAGGATAATGAGCATATACAAAGAACCTTAGTCTGGAGACCTTATCTCACCTCAACAATCTTGCCCAATCTTTCAATGAGTGCTCATGTGCAAACAATGTACCAAGGTCCACACAAATGTTGGCTTCTTGATAGCTACTGAGTTTTGGAGAAGACAGCCAGGAACAATTCATCATGACAAGAGATTCTTATCAACATTTTTTTCTGGAGATCTACATAGAAAAATAAAATAAAATTTTACCTTTGCACTAGAAGGGGACTGAACAGTTTATGGTGGTGGAGAACTTAAAAAGACTTAGTAGGCCAGGCATTGGTGGTGCACGCCTTTAATCCCAGCACTCAGGAGGCAGAGGCCGGTGGATCTCTGTGAGTTCGAGGCCAGCCTGGTCTACAGAACGAGTCCCAGGACAGCCTCTAAAACAATACACAGAAACCTTGTCTCGAAAAACCAACAAAACAAAACAAAACAAAAACTTAGTAAAGAGGGAATTGATAATCAAGCTTTCTCAGGTTGGCTGCTACTCATGATGACTTGAACCATATCTCTTTATCTCTTTATAGGATTAGAATATAACTTTTGGAAACTTAAAATCCAATACTTTTAGGTTAATTAAAATTGAAATTAGTCAAGGTGGATCATCATACCCAACTTTTGATGTTGGCACTGGGGACAAATCTCTTGTGTTTTCACAGGAAATAAAGCAAATTTTATTCATAAAGCTCTCCTTCTAGCTGCTTATTGTATTTAGTATTGTTCTGGTAGTGTGTTTCTTGATTTTCCCACAGGGTGAGATGCAGGACAGTTTTCCCCCATAGCAACTCTTGACCAAAGCAAAAAAAAAAAATACTTGGAAATTAATTGGAACACTAACTAAAATCCAGATTTTGTGTGCAGTGTTGACAATCTGCTGACCAAATAACAATGTATGGAACTTGGATTCTGGTTCAGTTTCCAGCTTAATATTTTGTCATAAACTGCCAACATTGGAAACACATTCTCGGCTCTGTATAACTCATTTACTTTAATTAAGAACAGATGATAATTGTGTATTCTTGGGATTAGATGATAACAGTAAGTAACAAAGATGTATATTCTGCTTAAATTTTCCCAGTCAAATGAACCATGTCATCAGAGGTATTTCTTCTGTTGCCCCGAAAGAGAATTCCCAACTCATCAAACATTTGCCATATAGCAGCAAATGAAAACCGAAATAAGCAGCATCATCAGAAAGACTATTCCTAGAAGAAAAAGGCTATGGTCTTCTCAATCTCCCTCAATGGGAATGTCTTTAAAATAACAGCAAAACATCACAGGCAGAATATTAGCATGGATACAAGACTGAAGATATTTCCATCACTACAGAATCCCACTGAGTCCTTCCACAGTGACATGTTGTTGGAGAATATAAGATCACACTGTGAATACTGAGTTTGTATTTGTGGTAATCAAACAAAAGTAACCTTGGGTCAAGAGACTGCATTAGTAACTAGCTGACAGAGGTCATCATAGAGTCTTATGGAGCATCTCATAAAGATAAAGAGACACAGAAAGTAGCAAGGTGGAGTTTGGAGTACTGTAGAGTTTTCTGCTTTGGCAAAACAGAAGCACCATCTTCTCTGGGCACCATCAAAGTAAACGAGTTAAGTAGTTGCTACTTAGTCTCTGTGAGTTCACAGGTTTTCACCACAGCCTTTGACTCTTGAGTCTTATTTATAATTAGAATGACAGAGATTATTTAAAGGTTCTTTTAGCAACATGGACAGGGTCAGTGCCTTAGGGAACAGAATTCTCACCAGGCTGTAGCCTGAGCAGCCAGGCTATAGAGAATCAGGCCAGCAACTGTGGAATCACTTTTGCTGGCTGAAATAGCAGTAAATGAATGCACAATCACTGTGAAAACCAATATTTGGCTCTCCAGCACATGGTAAGACCACAGAGACAGAGGAGTCACATCAATGGCTCCATGGCAGTTGCCTTGGGCCCTTTCATATGAGCACTCACAGCAGATGACTACTGCTTACAGGGACTCTGAAAAGCAGGCTGCCACATGAAAATTGCAAGAGGGTCTTGAGTTCCCCACAGACACGATGTACAAACTACTGAGAAGTCATCAGCAGATTTGGTGATATACCAGGAAAAGCTTTTTAAAAAGATAAATCTTTTTTATGTTAAGAATGGGAAATATTACAATGCAGGGATAAATCTTTTTTATGTTAATAATGGGAAATATTACAATGCAGGGTGCTAGGACGCTGCACAGTGGTAAACGGATGGTTTGAAAATGGATAATTTAAATGAGGGGATAAATGACTGATCGAGGATTGATATAATGTCATTTGTAATTACTGTAAGTGTGGTAATAATATTCTACCTTTTAAATAGTGTATTAGGTGTGCCAAATATGATAATTCGACTAATAAGGTACAAACTTTAGAAAGACTGACTATAACAATATACAAGCCTTAGAAAGACATAAAAATGAAAATAAGAAAAAGATTTGTTTTTCTTATTTTCATTGATAAGTATTTCTAAAGCTAACTTAAGATACAATTTATCAATGAAAATAAGAAAAATATTAAGAAAAAACAGGAATTTAGAGCAGAGCCTTCTACATCATTGCATTATGAAACTTAAATAGAGCTGACTAAGGCTACTAAAACACCAACCTTGATTTATCAAGTTACAATATAAGAACATACAACAGATTATAGGTACCCCCAAAACTATGCAGAAGTTACCTGGGATCCTGTAGAATTGTTAGATTTGAAGAGATGTAAAGAAGCAGCCATTTTATATTGTGTTCATTTACCCTTTGTGAAGCTGATGCTAAAGTCATGGGCCACTAGGCACATTCACAAGAATGGAAAGAGTTAGTTACATAAATATTGGAATCCGATCCTCAGTTACAATGGAAAACATGGTGAAGTAAGGAAGCTAGGCACATAAAACAATGAGGTAGGGCAAGAGGTCATGAGAGATTTCCCAAGACTAGTATGGAGATTTACAAGGAAAGTCTGTGTTTGATGAAAACACCTTGATTCTGTGCTGTATAGCTGCTTTGCTTTGAATGTCTGGAAAGGATTGAATAATCTGGAAAGAGGACTTAGTCATTTACTAAAACAATACAAGTCACAAAAGAAGCCTTTAATGATTTTTTAAAGTTGTAAATAGAATGCTATCATATCCAGAGGTTAAATTAATATTAATTGAAATTTGGTTTTTGAAAATGTCAATTCAGAATGCAAAATGGTGAATAGCCTTTAAAGCAAGATAAGCACCCACAGATGAATGGTTCCAAAATATAGTTGATATTGTGTCAAACATCTGGATAGCAAAGTTGCTTTCTAAAAGTTATAAGAAAAAGCAAAATATCAGATATTTTAATTGTGATAAATTAGGTAAGCAAAGGAGATTTTATGTAACTATTTCCTAGAAACACTTTTTCCCCATAGGGATAATGAAAACAAAAATCTCAAACTTCTGGAGTATGTTGAAGATGCAGCAAAGGATGTTATTGGATTAAAGATTGCAGATCAACATGGGACAGAAAAGATAACACTTTGCTGTTGGGAAATGCTTTACAGTGCTCCTTGCAGGCCCCAATGTCAAATTTTGTTCAACCATTCCCCATTAGTATTGGGGAAACCACTCAAGAGCAATTTAAAGACTTAATACCTGTTGTAAAAACCATACTTCTCTGGATGACGAATAAAAGCTTCAGTAGATTCAACAAAATTTTCAGGAGAGACCATAAAATATTTATTTTGGCAAGTTTCTATAAATGATCAAAGACCAAAGCCAAAAATACAAATGAAACTTACTGAAACATTGAAACATTGGTAGACACTGATGCTTATGTACCAACCATTTTATCAAAATCTTGGCACCCAGAATGGCTTCCCCAGGAGATAAATATGTAGCTTTTAAGGATTGGAGCTTTACCTCAGATAAAACAAAGTATAGGACTGTTCAAGTATATTAGGCCAGAAAGACAACTAGGAAAATTAAAACCATATGTAGTTAACATAGCAATGAACTTATAGGGATTCTATTTGTTGCAGCAATGGAAAAAAAAACAGATTAAAATTTGTGCAATTTCAGAAACAAACCACAAATTGGTATATGCTTCTGAGAAAAATTTTGAAAAGTATTATCAAGAACAGTCACCAACTCTTCAGGCTGTACAGAAGCAGGGCATAACAGCTGCTGAACTTTCAAAAGTACCAAAAGGCCTACCTTTAAAATAGTTAACTAACAAACTTGTGTGGGTGGAGGCATGTGCGTTGACATCAGAAAAATTACAGGCATTAGAACAGCTGGCAAAGGAACCCTTAAATCTCAAAAAATTGACCAGTCCTTGGAATTCTCCTATATTTGTTATTAAAAAGAAATCTGGAAAATAGAGAATTGTAACAGATGTAAGAGCCAGAAATAAGTGATTCAGTCAATGTGCTCTTTAGAACCTGGAATTTCACTGCCTTCTTTATTATCAAAGCTATGTTTCACTATAATGATTGATTTAAAAGACTACTTTTACTTTTAGTATTCCTGACAAGAAAAGTATAGAGAAAAATTTGACTTTACAGTGTAGCCCATTAAAATGTCACCATTAGAAAATTCTTGCACATGAAATTTTAAACTGCCCCACCCTATGTCAATATTTTCTTCAACAGCCATTAGAACTAATTTGTAAACATTTATCTAAATATAATTTATCATTTTATGGATGATATCTTATTGGATGATTCCAATGCAGATACTTAAGAAAAAAATGTTTGGTGAAATAAAGAGAATTTTATCTTGTTGAGGATTACAAATCACTCCTGAAAAAAAACACCAGTAGAATATTGTATTAATTATTTGGATATAAGGTAAGTATACAGAAAATTAAACCACACAAAGTACAAATCAAGACAGAACAATTATGAACTCTTAATGATTTTCACAAATTGCTGGGAGACATTACCTGGCTATGGCCCACAATTAGATTAATATCTCAATAACTAATTAATTTATTTCAAATATTATCAGGTGAGAAGGATTTAAATAATCCAAGAAATCTATCAGATGAGGCTGGAAGAGAATTGGCTCTGGTAGAAAAGAAATGACAGGATGAATTTGTGGATAACTTAGATTCAGAGCTTGGTTGTATTCTGCCTATTTTACCTTCTATACATCCCCCTATAAGAAATCTTGTGCAAAGAGGAGATATTGTTTTAGAATGGATATTTTTACCACAACAACAGAGCAAAAAATTAAAGACCTATGTAGAACAGTTTTCTGAATTGAATCTGAAAGGAAAATTGGGACCTCATCAATTATCAACAATAGGTTCAGCAGAAATTGTGGTATAATTTACTGATGCTAAAATTGCCTCACTATGGGCAGAAAATAAACATTAGCAAAGAGTTCGCAATAATTTCTTGGGAGAGATTAGCAACAAGTACCCCAAAAGCAAGACTTCAATATACTAAAAGAACTAATTGGATTCTCTCTTATGTAATACAAGGAACACCAATTTCTGGAGCCCTTACATTCTATACTGATGCACTTTAAAAATATGCATAATAAACAGAAAGGGGTAATGAGGACTCTGAGAGCTAAATTAAACAGTGCTTGATTGACTTTAATTTTTTAAATGCCAATCAAAAAGAAAGAACAGCTGTGGAAAGACACTGGATGAAAGAGAAAAATATTGCTGAATTAAATGACAGTATATATTTTAATGAAATGTGAATCTGAGAATAGAAACAAGAGTATGTGTTAGTTTGGAGACAAGTTTTTGCTTTTCTTTCCATAGGAGAAGAAACACTATGGATGCAATCAACATTAATAAAAATTGGATTCAAATAGGACAGACCTCTTGATCAGGAGAGAAAAAAGGTCATCAAAAAGTCTCCTCATTCAATAGAAAATAAACTCAAAGATTAACAAATGCCTTTCATTTTGATTAGGTAAGAAAAAATAACATTTTTATTATTAAAAATTCATAATCTTTCTGTTGCCAAAAAAGAAAGCTACTATTTTGTGTTAACAAAGACATAACCTGCTAAAAATTGAACTACCTAAAGATATGGCGGGTAAAGAGTTTTGTTTTTCTATAAAATAAAAGCATCCAACTAAGGAATCTGAGTATCACTGGAAAAAATTGAGACATCTGAAAAAGAAGGACAAATTATCCATAGAAAATGTCCCAAGAAAATTGGCTTACTGGTGTAACACAATTCTGACAGGAAATATATTTCATAAATTGTCTCAAACATTTGTTTCTACTGGTCTTCTTAGGCAAGTGATCTTCATATAAATTCAACTCAATTAAAATTTACAGATGCTTTCTAGTCAGTACATGGTTTTCTCCTTATCCAAACACAAACAAAATTGTTAAAGCAAAATAAAAAATCTTTGTCTCATTTTAGAAGAACCATGTGATATGGGACAAAATAAAATCTAAATTAAGGGACTATTATCATTAAGTTATACATATTATTTATAATGTTATAAGAATACTATATATATATACACATTTATTTTTCTGTCATGATATTAATGGTCAGAGTACTTACTAATACTAGAAATAGGCTCCATCTGTTTTAGTCTGTATCAGGTGACTAGGAATTAAGTTTGTGAACCCAGTATACTTAAAAGATTGTGGTTTTTTTTAACCTCCCTGAGATCTGCTGCATGTGGCATTTAAAATGATTAAGTTTTCTGCAGTGAGCCATGACTATTTCTCACAGTGACATTTGAAATCTCCAAAAGGGTGATGGGACCACAAAACAATGAGATTCTGCCTGTATTGTGGTAATGCCATTTTGATGATAAATACCACTCAAAAATCAGGTTTGAACTACAAACTGCTGAGGACAATTTCAAGGTGGTAAGCTAAGATGGCCCAGCCTAACATACTATCTAGCTACCTAAGCTCTACACTTTCCCATCACAAAAAGACTTAACAATGATAATACAGCAAGCTCTGCCAGGACTTGATCATCATCTGAGTTTTCTCAGGTTCTCCAAAAGATGCCACCACCTCCAAACAACAGGAAGTAATTTTCAGAATATGATGGCCACATTCCCAAGAGGTGGGATGGGTGATTACTGATCATTTGGTGGGTTATGAATGTTTATCACCATTTAGAGGGGTTGGCTGCAGGTTGTTACTTGGCATGGAAATGAGAAAGCTAAGCAAGGGAGGCTGGATTTAGGAACCTCTATGAAAAAAAGAGATAGTAGACATGGAAAGAATAGTGTAAAAGGGTAGATTATTGAATCTACTTTATACTGAAAAAGCAACTATTAGTCTCAAATGTTTACATTGGTATGGATATTTGTATATTGATACAAATTTAAGGTTACTTTTGTTAGAGCATACTCTACATATGTTCCTATTCTTGTTTAAAGTATTTTTGTATGTTGATACAAATTTAAGCTTGTTTTGTTAGAACACGATTTGTATATGTTCCTATGCTTGTTTAAGAGATTTTTATATTGATACAAATTTAATGCTATATTTATTATGCTGCATATATGTTTCTATTCTATTTAAAATGTTACACCTTTGCAGATCATTTAAAATTATAATTAGGAAATACATGTTAGTAGCTAGTCTTTTATAATAATGAAGCTTATAGTTATGTGAGGTATGTTTCTAAGGTTAAACACAGATATAGTTTAGATAGATAAGCAATCTTCAAATACTTCAGAGACCCATAGAATATGGTATTTAAGATATTTAATACCCAAGGCTTTTCTTGACAGCGAGACACATCTGCTTCTGTCAGCACCAATCTAGTTCATAAATGGATGGTGGGCATCAAATAACCTCTATCTGAAGTTTGCTTTCATTGTGACAAATTTAGCCATTTGAACAAGAAGCTGCCCTTTATCAAGTGCTGACCATATACGGACATAGTGAACAAGTGGGACACGAAAAACAAAGACTGTCAAACTTTGCCATGACAAGATGGGACAGTACCTCAAAACCACTGCTGAGTAGAAATGTCTGGCAGAAATTCTACAGGACACAAAGAAAATGACTGCAGAACTTTTCCAAGGCTAGGCAGGATGGATACTTCTGCTAAATTGCTTCTTCATAAAAATATCTGTCAGATATTCTAGGCCCATAGACCAAAGATGGATGTTACAACATTGTAGAGGAAACTTGGGTGACTGTCAAAGCAGCCATCTCTCTTTGTCATGTTTATAATTTGGAAGATGTTTGCTTAGCACTTCATGTTTACTCAGGCAATGTTTTATCCTTCTCAACACTTTGATGGAGTTGAGGATGAGATAGCTATAGTCACCATTTTCCTTGTAACCAGATTCAGGAAAAAATTCACAAAGGAGGTATAAAATATATAATTGGTTCATCTAATGCCTATTGGCTACAATCCATAGATTCACAGTACCCAGAAATCACTTTGTATATAAATGGCAAGAGCTTTTCTGGCCTCCTGGACATTGGTAGAGATTTTACTGTAATCCCAGCCAGTCAGTGATCTTCAGTGTTGCCAAAGACAGAAACCATTACACAGCTGCAAGGAATTGGTCAGACTCAAAGTCCTGAGCAATGTAGCAATGAACTTGCCTGAAAAGATGAAGAAGGTCATGAAAGGATTTTCTGACCATACATTGTGTCTCATTTACCCGTAAATTTATTGGGTCAAGATATTATGATAAACCCCCTAATATAGTTGCTGCTAATCAAATGTTTCAACAGGAATTGTTGTCCAATCAAGAACTGGGCATGGAGAAAGAGGGAAGAGTGATCTTATCATGCCTAACATGAGACTTCCCAGAATAGGATGAGTATATTTTTATGAAAGGTCACTGAGAAACCTGCACTCTGTGTAGACCCTATTATTTTGAAAAGTGATGAGCCAGTATGGATAGATCAGTGGCCTCTATAGGAAGATAAAATGCTAGTTGCTCAGCAGTTAGTACAGGAACAACTGGACAGTAGTCATATTATGCTTTATATTTCCCCATGAAGTTCTCTTATTTTTGTGATTAAAAAGAAATTAGGAAAGTAGAGACTAATACAAGATTTGAGAGGTTAATGAGTCCATGCAGCTAATGGGAGCCTTACAGTCAGGATTATTTATTACTGCAGCCATACAAAAAGATACCTATAAGATTATTTTAGACTTAAAGGAATGTTATTATACCATCATTTTGGCTCCCCAAGACTGTCATAGATTTGCATTTAGTATTCCATCAGTTAATTTCAAGGAGCCCATGAGGAAGTATCAGTGGAAGGTCTTGCTCCCAGGGCATGGCTAATAGCACAACATCGTGGCAGAATTTGTGGCTCAAGCTATACAATTTTTTAGAGATCAGTT
Organism: Mesocricetus auratus; assembly: GCF_017639785.1. NCBI lineage: Eukaryota > Metazoa > Chordata > Mammalia > Rodentia > Cricetidae > Mesocricetus > Mesocricetus auratus. The sequence continues at coordinate 39,304,130 of NW_024429195.1, forward strand.
TTTGCAGGTTTATAATGCTCATTATATGGATGTTGTTTTATTAGCCCGTAAGAGTGAAGAAGTTTGCTTGCAACATATAACAGCTGCAGCAGACTGTTGCCAAAGTAGGATTGGTAATTATCCCTGAAAAGGTACAAAGACAACTGCCTCTTCAGTATTTGGGACATATGTTATATCCTAAAGAAATTAGGCCTCCCAATTGTAAATTAGGGAAGATAGCTTGAAATCTTTGAATGACTTTCAGAAGTTATAGGGAAATAATAAATTGTTGCAACCTTGTTTAAAAGTGCCTACTGAAGATTGAAACCTTTAATTAACATTCTAAAAGGGGACAGTGATCCCAATTCACCTAGACAGTTAACTAACGTGGGTAGGCAAGTTCTCCTGCAGGTTGGGAATGCTATTAAGCATCAGCAAGTACACTGTGTTGAATATGCAAAACCATGGGAAGCTTATACACTTCCTAAACTGCATAGTCCAGCCTCTGTCTTATGGCAAAAGAAGAAATTATTCTGATAGCATCTACCTGTTTCCCCAGCCAAAGTGTTTAATCCTTATGATGAAGCAATAGCTTGTATGGTATAGAAATGCCATATGGAATCTAGGAGATATTTTGGCAGGGAACCAAGTGTAATATATATTCCCTATACCAAACAACAAGGTTATTGTTTATTTCAAATCACTGATTCTTAGACAATTTATTTTGCTCAAATTTGTGCCAAACTGATAATCAGTTTCCATCTGACAGAATGTTGAAATTTGCACAAATGCATCATTTTATTATATTCCCTAAAATTTTAAGGAGAAATCCTATAAAAAAATACTATGTTAGTATTTATTGATGGTTTATCTAATGGAAAAGCAGCTTAAATTTTCTGAATGTGGATACACATGAGTAATCTGCCATGGATAGTTTCTGGCATGATGAGCACTCAAGCAAATTTTGCTCAAGTCAAATGGAAAGATCCTTGCAATGGATTATGGAAAAGACCCAAACCTGTTTTAATATGAGGTCAAGGGCCTATTTGTACTTTCTCACAGGAATAAAATGAAGCTCAATGACTGGCTGCCAGAATATCTGGTGATGTATGTGGAGCAGATGAATGCCAGACCGGATGATACTGTGAAGCTGGAGGCTCCCAAAAGAATTCAAATGATATCTGCTGAAGCTGTGTTCCTCACTCTCTGATGTCATAGTTATGCAGTCTGAGAAGAAAAGGAGACTGTGGTTGGAGGTTTCTAATTTCTCAACACACCTACTGCATCAACTTTCCAGATGCTGTGTGGTTTTATCAGAGATCCAGTCAAGAACTGAACGTCTAGCAGTTCTTCTTACTTATGTCTGCTGTTTCCTTGGAGACTTCCCCTCTGGGGTAAAAGGACTCATTAGAACAATTTAATACTATTATGGAGGTCCTGTGTGGCTAAAGCACCACTTCAGTATGTGAGGAGCAGTTGGATAAAAATTTTGCTGCTGGTATTCAGTACTCAAAAAAGCAGTATCTCAAACTTATCTTTGGAGGTTAGGACAGCAGCAGCAATGCACTGGACTTTAAGGTAGGGAAAAAGAAAAAGTTCAGAATAGTGGAGTTACTCATATAGCACCCACCTTGAGAACATTTTATTGTCTTTTGATTAAATTGAAATTATGAGAATTGTAATTTAGCTAATTATGTGTCTATTGTGAATAATCATACTGGGATTATTAATGTTTGTAACCTTTGTTATGCTATGTTTATGTTAATGGGTAGAAAAATTCTGAGCTCATTCTGACAGGAATTTGACATGATTCTAATAAGTCATTAGATACAATGTAATTAAGAATGCAAATTTAGCTGGGCGGTGGTAGACGGGCGGTGGTGGCACACGCCTTTAATCCCAGCACTCGGGAGGCAGAGGCAGGCAGATCTCTGTGAGTTCGAGGCCGGGCTGGACTGATAGCCTCCAAAACAATACAGAGAAACCCTGTCTCATAAAAACCAAAAAAAAAAAAATGCAAATTTAGGTTTTAATATAGCTAAAACTACTGGAGACATCCTAAACCAATTTTAACACCATTTTACCTTGGTCATCCTTTGTCCCTTAATAGGAGATATTGTAGCCATAAAAGCATATGCACTGCTTAACATTATCAAGCTTGCTTATGAACTCTCAATGAAAAGTTGGCTTAGCATGGCATAGCATCATGCTATGCACTATCCCCTAATCTTTATTACTACAGAGGCTGGTAGCAAAGACAAATAAGATCTTTTAGCTTTCAGGAGACCTAAGATTGGTCATGCCTGATGGAATGAGTATTCCAATGACAGATAAGGCTAGGAGGTGAAAGAAGACAACCTGAGACAGATAAAGCCATCTGTCCTGGGGCAGAAGTGTAGGTATTAATTAATTAAATTAAGAAGGGGAAATCATCAGGGCCCATAAAAATGACATCACTAAAACTTGGCTTAAGGTCAGAGAGTTCAAAACTATCTTTAATCTTCCAAGGTTAAAGCAATAAGACCTAAAAGTCTAAGGTGTGGCTACTGTAGGATATTTGGTCTTGGTGTGGGTGTCTTATCTAAATAACAAGAGACTTTCTCTGAGGTGTGGTTACTCTTAACCCTCAAGGCCAAATAACAAGAGTTTTAGTCTAAGATGTGTTTAACAAATGTTTACAGAATTAAGGAAGAAAGTCTATTTCTTCCTTCTACCTTGATAAAGAAGTCTTTTACTTTTTTCTGCCTTTTGGTTATATAAGTTATATAAGAATGTTGAAGAACTTGATGCATTCAGTACTCACTGGATTGATCTCCTGGCTCTATTCTGTGTCTCTGTCTTTTTTTTAAGCTTCTTTACCTGCCATTTCTCAATTCACACTCTCCCTCTCAGATATGAACCGGGCAAGTCAGCTGTATCTGACTGGAGCTCACAGAGACAGGTTATGACAATACAGGTTTCTCTAAGTGACTAACAGATGACTCAAGGCTCTCTAACTGAAGAAAAATAGATCAGGAGTTCTTTAAACATCACTGCCTGTTTGAAATAAGAAGTTAGTCATCATTTTTATTGTTTTCTTCTGTAAACAACCTGTTGTTTTTGTATGATTACTGCTCAAGTCTTTCTTTTGTATTTTGTTTTCAAACAATTGATAATGTGTGCTTCAGTATGGATTTAGGTTAATCTTACTTTGTTTGGATTTTCTTAGTTTTATTAAACTAAATCTTTATTACTTTTCAAAATTGGGGACATTTTCAGTAATTTTTTTCTATGATTGCTTTTTCATCCCTCTTTATGCTGTCTTCCTCTTTGAAACCTTCCTGATGTAAATGTCAGTCCTCCGGGGTCGCATAACTAGTTAGCATGCCAGAGTTCCTTATCAGAATTAACCAGACAAATCGCTCCACCAACTAAGAACGGCCATGCACTCCCATCCAACAATGAGAGATGCACTCTCACCCTGAATTCTTGGGGGAGGGTCTAGGCCCTGCCCTGGATGAAATGAGAGACTATGGACAACCCCATGGAGGGCCTCACCTTCCTTGGAGAAATGAGGGGATATTGGGGGGGTTGGTGGGAGGGCATGGGAGGAGGGGAAGGACACGGATAGGGACCTGGAATTGACATGTAAAGCAACTTTGTTTCTAATCTAAATTTAAATTTAAAAACAACAAAAAAAAAAGGTCAGCCCTTTGTCACAGGTTATCTGTACCTGAATCTGGCTCTCTTTCCCAACACACACAAACATCATTTTATACACCGAGTTATTCAATGTGTCACTTCAAAATTTGCCAACTCTTTCCCCTGGTTCAAGTGTACTTCATTATAGATATTTACTGAACTCTTTAGTTGATAATTTTAGTATTTCAGCTTTTCTTTTTCCATCATTTACATTGTCTGTTTCTTTGCTTAGGCTTATTGCTATTTGAATTCCTTTCAAGCATACTTATATTTGCTTGCTGATACATTTTTTCATAGCTATCTAAGGTCTTAATAATATTTCTGACGTCCCTCTTGCCTTGGCTTCAGCAATTACTAATATTTTACCTCTTCCAGTTTTAAATATTTATATTTATGATGTAATTATAAATTGAATCATGTCCAATACTGGATGTTGTTTAAATGTTCATTACTTAGATTTCCATGAAAATTTAAGTACAAGAAAAGATTTCCTCCATTCAATATTAGGGTAAAATGGATTGAAATGTAAGTTATTAAAATATGTGTATTGTTACCAATATTTTCAAAGTACAGCATCACTGGATAAACTTACATATTGATGGAATCTCTAGAAAAGAGAATACAACTAAAACCTGTAGTTTTCTACCTATTTTATTAAGTTATAGCTACTATATTTCATATTATTAGATATATTATGATATACAATATGTCATTTAAAATATATACTATAAAATCAACATATTGAAGTTCCTGTTGGTGAATCATCTTCCCTATATTGAAGATCTGACATGACCTAGTCCTTCTACTTAATTTGAATATGATACTCTACAGCTAACTTCTTTCAATGTTCAGTTTAATTTTTCAACAAACACATTATTTTAATATTTCAATTCTTTCTCATCTAGCAGTAAAGCCATTGATGTCATGTCATTTGAAATATTACATCCTTATATTTGCCTTTCTTGTTCCCCTTTTTTATTATTGATGAATTACCTGTAACATTTTTCAGGTAACATGTTCTCATCATAGGGTCTGTGCACAGTGTGGACTCTTTCCTCCTATGGCTTATTAGCCTACTCCTGTGAGATCATTCACAACATGGTTATATAAAGCTGTGCTGCTCTGTAACATGACCATAAGCCCAAATTATTCTTTTCCTGGAATTTAGCTTTTCTCCCTTCAAATTGAATTGACTGAAATCTACTTATGAATTACAAATGATATGGATTACCCTCAGGTCCTCATCAGGTTAGTTTCCCAACAGATCTTTGATACCTTCCATTATAATGGGAAGAGCTGAAGATTTGCCATGACTTCATCACTTATTAATTATTGGTAACAATGAGGATTTCCAATAGTTATGCATTAATTATCCCATATTCCAAATGAGTGCATCCTACACTTAGAAAAAAAGCCCATTTCAACGCAGGCATGTAAAAACTTAATTAAAGAGGTGTGAACATGCGATGTAAGTCCTTTTAGTCTTTTGTCAGAAAGTTTTCAGTTTTGCTGATGGTAAGACCCTTTCCATTGGTGATGAAGCTACCATATACTGAAGTTACGACTTATGTCTTCTATATGATCATATGATGCAAAGTGGTCAATTCTCTCAGTGAGTGTGATGGATCAGGGGTATCAAAGGACCGACAGACAGGGAAGGAAACAATGAAAAAGGAAGCTAGCTGCAAGATAGCTCTTCCTCCAGCTGTTCCATTTGTATTTCTGAATCTTGTAGTTTCAGTAGTCTCAGTTTACTTAAGAATTCTCAGCACAGAATTGTCAAAAATCACAGGCACAGACATGGTTATCATCACCACAGAGCTCCTCCTTCATCTGACACACAAGTTAGATTTCCATTTGTAAATATATGATACTCATCTTATATGTTACACCAAGGTTTTAAAGATAATAATCTGCATAAACGCTATAAGAGTCAAAGTCACCAATGTGGTATGGCATTCTATTTATGTACTGAAAACAGTTGGCATGTTTGTGGAATTATTATGTGAGAAGGCTGTGGTTATTTTCTTGGTTGTTGGTTGCAAGAAGCATTATAATGATGTAAATTAATATGATTTTCCCTAAAGGGAATCATCTATGCTATTCATTCATTCCGAACCAGAAAAAGTCAAAGAGAAAGGAGTATAATTTGTCACTGAGACTTTCTAGAATTTGCTTAGCATCCTAAATTCTTACATTTAGCTTTTTCTCTTCAGTTCCATTTATAGTATTTCAAAATTGCTGGGAAATTATCTCCTCAAAGAAAATAAGTTCATATTCTTAATAGCTATGCTCAGATAAGGGTTCTAATCTATGCCTTACAGAATTATTCTAAAGATAAAATGAGCTGTCTTGCCTCTCCAATTACCCTGGCAATTCCTTGAGAATAAAAACTGTTTCCTGCTTCCCTTCTCTTTATACTTTGCCCGCAAGGCATTTTATGTTCATAAAAAATAATAATAAACCCTGAAACATTTTGGCAGCCAATGAAAATCAATATAGGCAACTTCTTGTTTCTTAGCATTTAATTCTTGGGGTTTTAAGTGGATAAAACAAGGCACATCCCATAGCAAGGATGATGAGGGACTACATCACTTCTGCATGACAGTGTATTAGAGCCTCAACAGTGAAAAACTTTTCAGCGAAGAAAGGAATAATTGATTTGAGGCCCCAGAGTTCAAATGGTGTGGAAGGATGTGTTAGAGCCAAGATGAGCAAGATATAAGCCCTTGTGCTGTCTAGAAAGGAAACTATTCCACAGAGATGCAGAAAGATACTAGACAGGGAAAACCCCAGTGGTCATACAGGGAGCAAGAGAAGCAGAGATGTGATGTTTGCTACACATAAGATATTTGACCATATGAAGAAAGTAAAACTTCTTGGAAAATGGTGCCAATCCCAGATTTAAGTCATAGGGAGTATATGACAACTCTGGTATAACTTTAGCATCAGAACATAAGGAAAAATGTAATTATGTCAGAATACAAAACAAATCCAGTAGAGTGGAACGAGTCCCTATAACTAACTAAAGCAAGTAAAAAGTCTCACCAAAGAAATAAAGGTAGAAATAGACTGGAACATACTAAACAAGAAATAAAAAAGAAACCAGGAGTTTAAGTTTTAAAACGATATGAATAATTTCAAAGTCTGAAGAACGTATGTTTCTATAATATCAGAGTAATTCAATTATGCTTAATTTTGAAAAGAAAAAATGCTAATTTTTAAATTCAAAGTACTATGTAAACTAAATTAAGTGAACACCAAACTTGAAGGAATCTCACAACATAACTATCATCTTAGAAATTGTCAAGGTCATGATGTTAAAGTAAATCCAGAGAAATCAGAAAACTTGCAGTGAACATATATATTGGATATGGCATGTAGCAAAGCCACTTTCTGTCTTAATCATCATATCACAAATGCTATACCTATACTTAATGCTATCAAGAAGTAGTTTGTGTGCATTATAAAGTATTGGCTACCAGGTTGGTGACTAATCAGATGGAATATCCATAAACAGACACACGCACGCACACACACACACACACACACACAATAGTTCATATCCATGTACACATAATATTGTGTATACAAGCCTTTGATAATCATGACAAAATCAAGAGAAATAATATTTCATAGCATTAATGGGCACTGAGATAATTCATCATACATGTACAATTAAAACCTTTACACATATACCAATAAAAGCATCATAGTAATATTATTAATTTTGTTTGCTGTGTATCTACATAACCAACAGTCTTCCAGACAAACAAAGAAAAGTTATCTTGGGATAAAGAACAAGATAACTACTAAAATTAATACCTACACTATTTATTTGGGGGAAGCCATTGTTATGTTGTATCTATAAGATGTATTATATGTTTTGACATTTTTGTGTTTTATTTACTTTGAACTTGTAGGAGAAAAACAGAGCTTTGCTAATTCTTTTCACAGGTGCATGGAATTAAGTTTTCTTATTGATCCACCACACTGTATGAGCTCATGAATAGCATCCTTGTATGATGTGTATTTACCCAACCTGTTTGAATCTTACAATTTATCCTGTATTTAGTTGTGTTTAGAAAGCAGGAGATGGGACTAAAGAGATGGCTAAGCATTTAAGAGCATTTGCTGCCTTCTCCTGGGAACCGTTGTTCAGATTTCAGGATCAATGTCAGAAGGTCACAAATGCTTATAAACTCAGTGCTTCTAGCCTTCAGGGGTACCCACACATAAATGTGAGCACACACTTGGATAGGCATATACATGTAAATAGTAAGATAAACACAAATATTACAAGAAAAGTGAAAAATCATTTTCATAGACTGTTTGGCAGTCTAGTGGTCACAGAAACAATATTCAGTGGATGTGAATAGACTGTTCCAGGAAACATCAGCATTCCCCAAGCAAATGTGAGGGGAAAGTGTATAGGTGGTTGTCTATGTTCAGTAAGTCAAAAGAGACTATTTTCCAAGACTCACCATTAAGTTCTCTGTTAAGAATTCAAAATTAGAACAAGTAGAGTGTCAATATCTTAGGAGTGAAACAGAGCAGAGAAGTATAGAAAACTCGCCCCCCCCAAAATAAAAGGGGGAAAGGGGAGAGACAGACATAAAGAAACTCAATCTGATTTCCCCACACTCTCCTAGGGTAGATCCTGTTCCAACTCATTTCCTGTCCCTGGTTTTTGTCACCTATTGTACCTTTTGCAGTATGTGTGTGTGTGTGTGGGTGTGTGTGTTGTAGATATTTTGTGTTGTGTTACTTGTAATCAAAATGTTGTTTATGAAGAAGTAAATTAATTACACATCCACAAAATTCAAAGAGAATCATTAACATAAGTAAAATATAAAATTATAGAATATTTGAAGGAAACATAGAGGAGAGAGTATATAAGATGTGGCTTTGGGAATGTGACTGTTTTGGGTTCTTATTTTTATAAAGCAATGACTAATGAACAGGAACAAGCACTAAGGAAGATGAATAAACATGAGAACACTTTCCACCCAGAATTCAGTAGGGGAGGGTGTTTGAAAGTCCAAATGAGCCATCAACTTTGTGGTGGTCCTGTTAAGTGAATAAAAAAATGATCATTATATTTAACTGTGTAGAAGTTCTTTGGCAAGTAGAAATGAAATCAGCTCAGTAAATCTCTTTGTAACCAAATATAAATTCTACTTAATGAAAATGATCCTTTATTACATAACTTCTTATTAGTAAATTCATGTCCCTATCTATCAAGTCAATAGATTTTTTAGGTTAGAAAAATGAAGTCATTAAATGAGTTTCAAAATGATAATTATATTTTACTTCTTCATCACCATCTTCAAGTTTGAGCATAGCTTGCCTTAATTGTACAATCTTTCGTTTTGTTTCCTCAATCTTTAAGCAACCTCTAAATCAATAGACATCCCTTGGTGATATAAATGGACATCCTTATTCCCCATCACACTTAATTTTAGGGGGTGCTTTGTTGCTATCCTTCAAAAACCCTTTGCATTTTAAAAGAGGATCACTCATTAAATATTTTAAAATACAGTATTTCTTGGGAATAATGAAATGTTATTCATTCCTCTGGTTTGGGAATCTTTGTTTACTACTTGGCAACCAACATTTGAAATGTGTAATTACTTTAGTTACAAAATGTCAGAGGACTCATACCATACTGTATCATTTACAATTAATTGTGGAATAATTCTGTGGGAACCTATTAAGCTAGTTGTAATCAAAGAGCTAGTTCCCACAGTAAAGGAAATTCTGTATTGAATGCATCACCAGGTACTGCAAGGTCATGTGGGTAAGGATGATGATGATGAGGGTGATGATGATGATTTTGAGACAGAATTTCATGGTACATACAGTCTTAGAATTTTCTATAGCCAAAATGACCTTGAACTTCTGATCTTTCTGTTCCTATCTCCAGGGTGCTGGTATTACAGGTGTCTACAACCATGCCCAGTTCATGTAGTGTTGGGGACTGAACCCTGGGATCCATGATTACCAAGAACACAGCAACTAATTCGGGTCATTTTTAATAGACCACTGGCAGATTGTTGTGAAATCTTTTATGAAATTTGCTGGTTTGCTAGTGAAAAGTGAAGATTAGCACAGCTCGGTTCAATGTATTTCTTTATTCTTTAGCAAAGTCTTCCCTTTTAACAGTGGTTTTTATACAAATAATTTAAATCAACTAAAGTAACATTTAATGTTTAATCAAACAAGGAGTTTTGGTTGTTTAGTGCAAAGTATTGACCACAAATATCTGATGGCCAATTTGACTTGTTTACAGTACTATCAGTCTCATCAATCATCTCAGAATAGCTTTAGGATTGAGCATTATTTATAAGCATATTTCACAAAGCAGGATGTGTGTGTGTGTGTGTGTGTGTGATTTTTTATTTCTTTTCTTTTTATTGTGGTTTTACAAGACATAGTTTCTCTGTGGAGCTTTGGAGCCTGTCTTGGAACTCTCTCTGTGACCAGGCTAGGTCTGATACCACCAGCCAGCTTCTCTGTGTCTTTGTATGTATGTGTCTGTGTGTGTCTTTGTCTGTGTTTGTGTTTGTGTGTGAGTAGCTATCTCTCTCTCTCTCTCTTTCTCTCTCTCTCTCTCTCTCTCTCTCTCTCTCTCTCTCTCTCTCTCTCTGTGTGTGTGTGTGTGTGTTTGTGTATATGTTTCTGTATTTTCAGTTTATTCCAGTGTAACTCTGAGTCATTTGAGTGATGGTCTACTTGTAGATTCCAGTTAGAAGTTGAAGATTTTCCCACATTTTCAAAGTCCAGTCCATATGTTACCTGTTACTTGGAATAATAGTGTTTATGTTTATTTCATGAGTTATAGAAATTCATTAAGAAATCAGAAAGAGCATTTCAGAGTTCAGTAAAAACCAACACAAAACACAGTCAAGGTTCTGTAATTAAGAACTTACTGATTAGCAACCACTAAAGTTTATTTTCACTAACTGAAAAGAAAGTCACACAATAAAATCTGTTTTTATTAATTTTTGATATTATAATGATCGCATCATTTACACCTTACCTTTTCTTCCTCAAAACCCTCCTATATACTCCTCCTTGCTATTTTTCAAATTCATGTTTATTACTTGTTACATACATATAGGCAGATGGATATCTATAAATATTTCTACATACAACTTATTCAGTCTGTACAATGTTTCTTGTATGTATATTTTCAGGACAGACCATTTGGGATTGGATAACCAACTGATATTGTCTTCCATGGAGGAAGACTTTCTCACCCATTCTCAGTATTTCTTGGTTGTCTGTAGCTTTTTTTTGTGTGTAGGATTGTGTTCTCATGATCTCTCCACTGTCTATGCAAGCATGTATAATCTTGTCATGCTTGTTCAACTCATGTTTGATAGTCCTGTTGGTGAGACTTTATGGGTGTCCTTTCTGACATTACCAGAAGACAAAATGTCACAGAAAACGCCTAGACTATGGCTCTCACAATCTTTCCTTCACCTCTTCTTCAAGGTTTCCTGAGTTTAGGTGCAAGAATGTTTTATAGATGTTTCCATTGGTACTGGGATCCATGACTCTACATTTTTATTGATTGTTGTTTTCTGTAGTGTTCTCCAGCTGTTTTAAAGAGAAACTTCCTTGATGAAGGGTGAAGACTACACTTATCTGTTAATATAGGGAAATATTTATATTCCATTTAGGGATTATGTTGCTTTAATAAAGTTTTGGGTGTATGTTATCTTTTAAGATGCGTGACTTACTAGCACTGAGTAATTGGCTAGGTTTCCAGTACCGGGAATGTTTTCTATGTTCTTGAGTGAGTCTTAAGTCCAATAGAGAGCTACTGGTTACCAATAAAGTATGCATATCACTGTGTCATTCAGGTCAATTTTATGGTTCACAGGCATCATAGCTGGATAGGACTTTTGGATGTTTTCCCCCATTGGAAGCTTATACAGAAAATGACCTGAGTTCCTCCTGAGAACTAGGTTTCTAGTTAGATTTCTGGTATCAGAAATTTGCTTTTAAAATTCAGGGTTGTTCTGGTTTGTTACAAATATAGATATTTTAGATCTCTTTTTACTAAGAAATTGAATTAGGAAATAAAAATTATTCGAAAAGCAGAAATAGTATTTAATATATTTGTCACCCTAAATAACCTTTATTTTTTATTTGATTGACCCACATTTAGAGATTACTCTTTCAAAATATTATTTATGTCTATTGTAAAGATATTTCAAAATTCAGTCTCTGGGTATTTCAGACTCTAAGTGATGTTTGACAATAACTTAATTGCCAAACTCAGAAGTTTGGATCCTATTAGGGTACTCAAACATTTTTATAATTAGGAAACGTAAACCTACAGAGTTATTTATTTTAAATGATTTAATGATTGCATTTGAAATAATAACCTAATTAAATTCTCTACATTTAAAGTACTTTATGATTTGTATCAACTAAATTCAAAATACACAATTATATTGATTACATAATTAAAAGAAGTAACAGTAGAGTTGATAGACTCTTACTGGAAGTGAGGTAAAAAGAAGGATTAGGACCTGTGCAAATGAAAGGAAAGATCACTTAAAGTGTGATCTTGCCCTGTGAAAACAGAAACAAAGAATCTGCTTCTGTCTTTCTTTTGGTCTTGGCTGAGGAAATAAGGAAGAAAGAATCTATCTTCCTCCAGAATTCATAGCTACAAACCAGCCTTCATTTAACCTTCAACCTTCATTGTGCCTGCCCAACTGGTTCACACACCATAAACATGTTTCATGTACAATGGCTCCCAACTAGTAGTAGTGCTAAGCATATGGCTCGAAGTAAAATTAGAATATCTTTGTAGACACATACTTTTAAAACAGGGCTCTCAAATGCCCATATGGTTCCCAAATCTATGATCTCATGCTCATACATGCCTCACAAGATGAGCTGAGAAATTAAATATATCTGCACAAATACCTGAGCCAGGCATGCAAAGTCAGAGCTATCTAAAAATGTTGGGAATTTTATCTATCAGCATAAGCTGTGTATGTGTAAACACATTTAAAAGATAATCTAAAATATATTACAGTGTGTTAAAAATAAGACTATATTAACTGAACTTGAAATCATACAGACATTTTGTTCATATGAGAATCCCTTACCTTATTCAGCAGTGTCTCAAATCTGTGGGCAAGTGGTCCTCTATCTCACCTTCGACAGTTACTGGAACAGCAATACAGATAAACAGATATTTCACGTAAGAAATTCAAAGAGCCAGAATAAAAGTTGAATAACCTATACTAATGAAGTTCAATAATAACAAACATTAAGAAAAGAAAGTGATAATATCCTGTGCTCTAGTGTGTTGAAGAATCTCTACAGGTATCACAGCTGACAGAAAAATGAACCACAAACAGGTAAGAATGAAACTTTGATACAGCTGGACATGGTCTGTCAAACTGGATCAAAACTTGTAGAAAGTCGGATCCTATGGTTTAGTTTCCTAAAATATTTAAACAAAATAAAACTTTGAGGAAAAAATTCTCAATGTGACAATTCTCATTACAAAGCTTCAGGGATGGCTACATTGACATTCTCTTGCAAAATAATATCTATCACTATAGCAAAATAATTAAGACCTTTACCTAAAAAAGTTCTATTGACTGGGAAACCATGCTTAGTGATAGAATGTAGAGAAGAATAATTTGAAATAAGCATAAGTATAGAGTCCATTGATAAAGGATGCAAAGTACATGGGGCTGCCTTCTCAAGGATGCATTCTGTTCACTGAGAGACAAAGCCCAGGATTGGGACCTAAATGATTCTCACAAGTTATAGGAAATCAGGTGGATGATGGCCGCAGAGAATAAAAAAAAAGCTCCCCATGTTGATTGACCAGTTTAACTACAGAATTCAGGTTGACCAGGCATCAATCTTTCATTGAAGAAAGTAGGCCTGCTTACTTACCAAGCCTGGTTCCTCCAATGCTATCTTTAAACTGTGCTTTATACAGTAGCAGATAACCACACACTTATGCACACATGGCATTAACAACTATATTTAGTCGATAATCAAAACAAAAGACAAGAAGTGGAGAGGGAGAAACTGAAGGGGGGAAACGGAGAGTAAATATGATCATATTTCCATGTAACATATGAAATATACAAGATTAAAGACAATTTAAAGATAAAATTTAACATATGAAAAGAGGAAATAGATTGATTTTTAGCGGACATGAAGGGAAAAAAAACAACTCAAACATGTCATTAATTGCCCAAACAGAGAAAGGATGGACATTGAAGTGAGAGTAAAAGTAAAACTTGGATTATTACTGAAACCTCCAGTTGTCGCATGTTGTTATCCCACAGAGTTCTCACCAGGATAAATAAAAGGCATGTAATACAGAAATTTCTGAGCACTAAAACAAATGTATCATAAAGAGCCAGGAAGAGAACAGATACAGACAGAAAAGATTCACAAACACTTGCTGGTCTTCATGGAAACAGTCGACATCCCTTCTTCATTGATAGTGGGATTCTGTGTAGTGTTCTGGTCTCACCATGGCCAGCATTGAATTTACTAACCTTGAGTTTTGTAAATTCAAAATTAGTTTTTTAGTTATGTCTTACTTTGGCTAATAGGTTTCAGCAGAAGTGTACTCCAAAACTGCCAAAATATAACTGGAAAGCTCAGTGTGATTGAAAAGTTTGTACACCCCAATAAACCTCTCCACCAATGTAGCAATCCAAATCAGACCAAATTAAACCAAATTAGAAAAAGCCCATTAATAGATACAATGCTCCCAGATGGCCTTGCACCACCACCCACCGAAAGAAGAACGAGGAAGGAGAGACCAGAAAAACCATGAGTCTTTTTTCTGGGAGACAGTTTAGATACCCTATGGGAGTGGTCTTCAGTATCTGTAGGGGAGGGGTCATCATTTGATGGGCTTTCTCAAATGTAGCAGGGTTTTGAGAGAGTTAGGGAAGGGGGCTTAGATGGAATTTCTAACATAACTTTCCAGACTCTTTGAGTATATGGATGCCAGAGACTGGGGTAAGGCTTCTATCACAACATCCTGACTTGCCCAGAGTGGATTGAGAAATGGAAGGTAAAGAAGCTAAGGAAAAGACAGAGACACATAATAGAGTCAGGAGATCCAGCCAGTGAATACTGAATGCTTCAAGTTTATTCTTCAACATTCTTAAACAACCCAACCCAAAAGGGGAAAATGGCGAAAGATTTCTTTATCAAGATACAAGGAAGAAACAGAATTTCCTCCTTAATTCTCTAAACATTTGTTAACCACACCTTAGACTAAATCTCTTGGTATCTGGCCTTGAGGGTTAAGAGTAACCACACCTCAGAGAAAGTCTCTTGTTATTTAGATAAAAGATCCAAGCCTAAGACCAAAATGTTTAACCTTCGAAGAATAAGCATAATTTTGAACTCTCTGATCTTAAGTCAAGATAAAGAAGGGCCATTTTTATGAACTTCAACAACTCTCAAATTTGTTGATAATTATAACAAATAGGATTCTTTTATAGTTTTGACCAAATTAGTACAATATGTTTACTCTATCCTGTACAGCCAGAACAATGCATAACAATACAAATATGAATAATATGAATTTATAATTTGATATATATTTTTCTAGAATCAAACCAATGATCTATGGTCTATCAGTCCCTTCATTCTAGCTGCATGAACACTCAATCATTGATATTCCAAATATTCAAGGTGAAACTTGCATATCAATGAGTTGTATTATGAACCTAGAAGGAAGAGGAGGAGGGAGATGAAGAAGAAGAAGAAGAAGAAGAAGAAGAAGAAGAAGAAGAAGAAGAAGAAGAAGAAGAAGAAGAAGAAGAAGAAGAAGAAGAAGAAGAAGAAGGTGGTTATGTGACTAATGAACTTGGAATGAGCCCACTGAACAGCTAATTTTGTGCAAGGCTTAAGGTACAGATGTAAAAATAGCATGTTTCTCTGAAAGCATTGCTTACACTAAAGTATAACCAGGTGAGGATACCTGGATGAACCAAGAAGAGAGTAGAGAAAATCAACAGACTTCTTGGAAATTTTTGGTTTTTGCCTATATATATATATATATTGGTTTTTTGAGACAGGGTTTCTCTGTGGCTTTGGAGATTATCCTGGAACTTGCTCTTGTAGACAAGTCTGGTCTTGAACTCAAAGAGATCCACTTGCCTCTGCCTCCCAAGTGCTGGTATTAATGGCGTGCACCACCAGCACCTGGCAAAATATTTATTTTCTATTTTAAAAAGAATGTCATTATCTTTTATGTATGTATGTGCCTGTGTATATTCATGTGTAAGTATGCGTGCATGACCTATATGAAATGACAGACTATGAACACCCCCATGGAGGGCCTCACCCTCCCTGGGGGAATGAGGGGATAACGGGGGGGGGGGGTTTGCGGGAAGGGCACGGGAGGAGGGGAGGGAAAGGGAGAGGGACCTGGAACTGACTTGTGAAGCAACCTTGTTTCTTATCTAAATTTAAACTGGAAAATAAAA
Source organism: Mesocricetus auratus (assembly GCF_017639785.1). Taxonomy (NCBI): domain Eukaryota; kingdom Metazoa; phylum Chordata; class Mammalia; order Rodentia; family Cricetidae; genus Mesocricetus; species Mesocricetus auratus. The sequence goes on from NW_024429195.1 coordinate 39,320,299, forward strand.
ACAAAACAAACAAACAAAAAAAAACAATCAGCGTACTTTCCTTCTGAATGATATCTTTCTCATGTTGGGGCAATTAATCCCCCAGATATGCTCACCAGAGTTGCCAAACAAATAGTCCTAGAAAGTGGAGAGTGTAGAGACAGTAGAAAAAAAAAGTATGTGTGCATGAGTGCAGGTGTCAGTGAAGTTCATAAAGAGTATGTTGAATCTCTTGGCCCTGGAGTTATATGCAGTTGGCAACCATGTGATATAGGTGCCAGGAGCCTAACTTGGGTCTTTAGTAAGCATCTCTTTTTTTATCATTTTTTATTTTAATTTTAAATAGCTTGTTTTACATGTCAATCCCAGTTCCCTCTCCCTCCCCTCTTCCCGCACTCCCCTTCCCACCCTCCCTCCCACCCTATTGCCAAATCCTTCCACATAGGGGATATCTAGAGTCTGTCATTTTACTCTTGGTAGGGTCAAGGCACTCCCCTAAGAGTCCAGGCTGAGAGAGCATCTCTCTTTGTGCTATAGGCACATGAAGACAGTTTGTTTACCAGGGATAGACACTGATCCACAGCTCAGGGCCCCATAGGTTGCCCAGGCCTTCTCACTGACACTCACATTTGGGGGGGTCCAGATCAGTCCCACGCTGGCCTCCTCACTGTCGGTCTGGGGTCCAAGAGCACTCCCCTGTTCAGATCAGCTGTCTCTGCTGGTTTTTCCAGCCCATTCTTTGCCAATTTGCTCATCACTCCTCTCTCTCTCTGTCACTGGGTTCCTTGGGTTCAGTTCAGTGATTAGTTGTGTGTTTGCCTCTGCTTCCATCAGCCACAGGATGAAGGCTCCCGGATGGTTATAGACATCAAGTTCATTATCAGGAATGGGCATTCGAGGTGGTCCCTCCACTATTGCTTAGCTTGCCAATTTATGTTATACCTTTAGATCACTCGAGGTCACTCTGGTGCCTGATCTGTCTTCGATCCTATGATTCCCTCTTCCCCCTATCCTACCCCCACCCCCTCAACTTCCTGTTCCCCCATGACCAACTCCCTTCCTCTTTACCCCCTTTATTCTTCCCAGGTCCCACTCCCCCCCCACCCCTCGCCGTGTTCCCCATCCATTCAGAGGATCTTGTCTCCATCCTCTTCTCTTGGGTACTATGCATATATGCATATCTTTTAGGTTCTTTCCTGTTTCCCAGACTCTCTATCTGTGGAAGTGCAGACTGGCACTATCCTGATGGGCTGGAGAGATGGCTCAGCCGTTAAAGTCTAGGCTCACAACCAAAAATATAAGAGTAAGCATCTCTTAATCACTGATTCATATCTCTATCTCTCAAAAAATTTTAAAGTGTGTAAGTCTATACACTTTTTCACACATGTATATGTGTACACTACCCTCTCAAAAAAATCACATAATAAGGAAAAGACAGAGATGTAAATTAAGAGTTGGTCTCCTCAGCACCAAAAATATGCTTCAATAAATGATTCTGATTTTGATTTCTAGAAATATAATCCACTATGACTTTTAAAAGAACACAACTTGTTGGTATATCTGTTTTGCCTTTATTTAGGGGTAATGGGAATGGAATCCAGGACCTGTCACCTGCTAGGTGAGCACTCTACCACTGATCTACTGGGCTACGTACTAAAAGTTGGCAGAATTCAACTTAATACTTTCTTGGTGGTAATAATCTTCAAACATGTGTCTTACTTTCAGACAATTGTTACTTATCCAGGTAAGAGAGTGTAGAAGCTCATGTGTGTATGTATGAGTATGATTGCTCATGTACTTGTTCTGCATGTGTTTGGGTAGGTTAAATACCCAGAGAGTCACAGTACTTCTGATATCTATATTATAATTGAAAAGCAAAATGCCACAGCCAAGATATTTTAAAATATTCACAAGTTTTAACAGGAGAGGTGTAAAATGCATAATTCAGTGCTGTATGTTTAGGTGTCATGAATCTGTATTTGTCATTTTCTAAATAAAAGCCTGACAAACATAAAGGAACAAAGACTTGAAAACTAGGCCCAAAAATTTGGGAAACCTCAAAGCAAGCTAAGAAAAACCTAACAGGGGTCTAAATAACTTAAGCACATCCACAGCCATGTAAATAAGACAGGAGAGCCTTCTATAGTTGTCCATGTCATTCCAGAAAAAAAATCACGCATCAGTTTCAACCCATATACTAAAATGTTCTAATTTTATTCAGAACTATCTTTTAGCCTTGACAGTAATTCTGCATACATATGGAATTAAAAAGAGGGGAGGAGTAAGGAGAAGAGGAAGAAGAAGAGAAAGGAAGGGAGAAAGAAAGACAATAGAAAGTTCCTTTTGTTTTTACCTGTAAAATTAAAAGTTGAATTTGATGATTTAATATTTTCTACCCTCTTCTTAAATTCAATAGTTCTACATTTAACATAAAAATATGGATCATTGAATTCTCTCACTTTACATTTGTTTTGATTTCATTTGCTGCAAATAGACTAAGGTATTCATGAAATTAACAGAAAAGTGTTACTGCAAAATTCCATGTTCACTGTAAAATCATTGTATTTGCCAATATTCTATGGAATCGCAATTTTATTTTATATTATGGCATCAGATGCAATTGAATGGAAATAATATTTACAAAGAGAGAGCTCAGTAGATGCAATGTTAACCTAGCATGCATGAAGCCATGGATGGAATCCCAGTACCCCATATACTAGAAGCTTGTGGTAAAACACCTGTATCCCAGTACTCAGGAGATACAAGAAGAAGGTGTAGAATTCTTTAAGATCATTCTTGACTATATATTTAGTTCAAGATCTTTAGAGATATATGAGCCCCTGTGTCAAAGTTAATACATAAATTAAAATACTATTTACTCGTGGCTATTAATCCATGATGTGTGCACTTTCTAGGAGGAACGTCCCTTCATCAGACAAACTGCACTCAACATTTTTTATGGTCCTATAGCTTAGCTCACTATTGCTGAGATTCTGGTGGTCATACATAATTGTATCATACAATCCTGAACTTAGAAAAATAACTGGGTCTTTCTAAATCTATTTCATTAAAAATTTTAAAGTATATTATCTGAAGACAGTGACACAGCATTTAGAAAAGCACATACAAGTTTTCTAAATTGAGATCTTTTAGTATTTCACAAACCTGCAAGTTACTAAGAAATGGCCAAAGTAAAGTTCATTTCATACATCATGCTGTGGTGGCAAGAAAGGAAATATCCTTGCTTTATCTGTTCCATTTTTCTTAACTCACATGTTTCCTTAATCAAAACAATGACCTTCTTCATACTATTCTACATTCACACCCATCCCCAAAAACTGAGTTGAATAATCCTCTTAAACTCTGTTCACTGGCAACAAGAATTTCCTATAACCTTGATCAAAAAGAAAGACTTTGAACTCTTGCTTTTCAGAGACTGTCGAATCTGGTAGGGATTATCTTCTTGCATTAGTGAAGAAGCAGAGTAATTTCTTATGATTTAATGAGTATTACTTGAGACACAGATGACTAGTCTCAACTGTAAAGATCCCTGTGTAACCCTGGAAAGTAAATGACCATCTTGAAGGACCAAGGTCGACATTTGCTGACATCACCTATTTCTGTCATTTTTATTATCTTTTCTAGTGTGTACCAGAGGCAAAATATTACATGGGACAATCTACATTGAGAAGGCAATTCTCTCCTGAAGCAGAAAGCCAGAAATCCTCCGTTGGAAGATATCCTAGCTTTCAGGATACCCATTTATATGGAGACATGTACATGTCACCAAAGGTTTACAGTCAAATAACCCCAGACTATTTCATTCAACTACCAATGGCATGACAGCCAACAAAAAGTAAACTGCATAATGGTTCATATCACATCGGAATGGCCAATCAAATTTCAAGGCAAACAAACATGGGAAATCCATTGGAGTCTACCACCAGCAGCAGCCTCATTCTCATGCTTGCAACTGTCCTTTACAATGTGATTTGAATTGAACATTCCTTAAGTACTCCAAGTTATATTATACCATTTCTTCATCTTTAGTGACACATTATCTCAAGTAATGCTAGGGATCATTTGTAGATTAGTGAGATGGCAATTTTTGTGCTAATGGTGACTACACAAAGAATACTTAAGAATAGATTAGCAAAACAGTGTAAACCTATATATTTAAGTGAATGTTTTTCTAAAGCTTATTTGTAGTGATAAGACGTTATAAATTCTGTCATCATGCAGAGACCTTTGTTCAGAACCTTCATAATGTATACTAAGATTGAGAATTTGATGGTTCATTCATATAGGAAGCATACATTCAGGTACCTGGATACCTGAGAATGTCTAAGCTGCTTACAGTTGAGAATACAAATATTATATCCCAGGAAATTAACATAAATGCAAGCAGCACAGCTTGCTACCTATGTGATTTAAATTTGCTGAGCCATAATTTCATCTCTATAAATGGATACAATAATAAGGGTGATATATAATAGATCCCTTATTGTGTGTGTGTGTGTGTGTGTGTGTGTGTGTGTGTGTGTGTGTGTATGGGTGTGTGTATGTGTGTGTATGAAAACAAACAAATGATTGGGAGTGAAGATCATCTTCATTAAAAAAATTGTCTGAATGCAGGTATAACTCAAAAATATAGCACTTGCCTATCATAGCAGAATCCTGGAATCTAACCCCAACATGGTGTAGGATAAAGGTTAGCATGCAAAATTATGAAAAGGCATTAGGAAAACAAAGCATTTGGGGAAGAGTATTAAAGCAAGTTAGCAGTTTAGATGTGTTTTTTTCCCATTAACTTTTAAACGTCGTATAAAAGTCCATCAACACTGAGCTTAACAGATTCTCCATAGTGCCCCATTGTAGGAATTTGCTACTTTCTGGATGTCTACCTCTAACTTCCAAGAGCCATAAACAAGCTAGCTATTTATCAGGTTATTAGAAAATTGCCTAAGGTTAAAAAATGTTTAAATTAAGACAATAATAATTTTACTTTATTTCCAAATAGCAGAAACAATATATGAGTATGCACAATAACTTTATTTCACTTTTAAAGTGTTATAGGCATTTGGGAGGAGAGATCATTAGTTGAGAAAATATCTCTACTATACTGGCCTGTAGGCAAGTCTGTGGTGCATTTTCTTGATTGATGACAGGTGGGGGAGTGCCCAACTGACTGTGGGTAGTCCCATTCCTGGGCTGGTTGTCCTTGTTGTAGAATAATATTTTAAGATGTCTATCACCATACACAAAAATTAAGTCCAAATGGATTAAAGACATCAACATAATGCAGTCACTGAACCTCTTAGAAGAGAAAGTTGGGGAGTACCCTTGAAAAAATTGGTACAAGAGACTGTTTCCTGAATGTAACAACAGTAGCAAAGACACTGAGGTCAACAATTAATAAATGGGACCTTCTGTGACTGAGAAGTTTCTGCAAGGCAAAGGACACAGTCAACAAGACAAAAAAAGGCTGCCCACAGAATGGGAAAAGATATTCATTAACTGCCGATCTGACAGAGGGCTGATCTCCAAAATCTACAAAGAGCTCAAGAAACAAGTCTCCAAAGCACCAAAGGATCCAATTAAAAAGTGGTTCTCAGAACTAAATAGAGAATTCTCAATAGAGGAGTCTAAAATGACTGATAGACACTTAAGAATGTGCTCAACATCCCTAGCAATCAGCAAAATGCAAATCAAAACACCACTGAGATACCAATCATACAACAAGGACATCTGTTCCCCTGTATTTATAGCAGCACTATTTGTAATAGCCAGAACCTGGAAGCAACATCTGACAGAGGGTTGATCTCCAAAATTTACAAAGAACTCAAGAAGCAAGTATCCAAAACACCAAAGGACCCAATTAAAAAGTGGGCTACAGAACTAAATAGAGAATTTTCAATAGAGGAGTCTAAAATGGCTGAGAGGCACTTGAGAAAGTGCTCAACATCCTTAGCCATCCGGGAAATGCAAATCAAAACAACTCTGAGACACCATCTCACTCCTGTCAGAATGGCTAAAATCAAAAACACCAAGGACAATTTATGCTGGAGAGGATGTGGTGAAAGGGGGACACTCCTCCACTGCTGGTGGGAGTGCTAACTGGTTCAGCCACTTTGGAAATCAGTATGGAGATTCCTCAGAAAAATGGGAATAAACCTACCACAAGACCAAGCAACTCCACTCTTAGGCATATATCCAAAAGATGCCCATTCATACAAGAAAGATGTCTGTTCAACTATGTTCATAGTAGCATTATTTGTGATAGCCAGAACTTGGAAGCAACCTAGATGTCCCTCAACCGAACAGTGTATAGAGAAAATGTGGTACATTTACACAATGGAATAGTATTCAGCAGAAAAAAACAACGGAATCCTGAGATTCGCAGGCAAATAGATGGTACTAGAAGAAACCATCCTGAGCAAGGTAACCCAGTCACAAAAAGAGAAACATGGCATGTACTCTCTCATATATGGATTTTAGACAAAGATGTGGGGAGTGCCAGCCCACAATGCCATGGCCAGAGAGTCGGGGAAACAGAACCTTCATTCAGTGGCTGATAGAAGAAGAGGCACACTCCCATTGCTAAACACAGAGCTGAAGTCAAGGAACCTAGTGACAGAGAGGGAAGACTCATGAGCAAAGGGGTTAAGAATTGTTCAACCCCCAGAAACAGCTGACCTGACAAAGGTTAACTCTTGAATCCCAGGCATCAGCCTGGGAATCCAGCATGGGACTGATCAAGACCCCCTGACTGTGGGTGTTAGTGAGGAGGCCTAGGTAATCTATTGAGCCTTGGGCAGTAGATCATTACTCATCCCGAGTATACACATGGACTTTGGACTCCCATCCAACAATGTGCGATGCACTCTCACCATGAACTCTTGGGGGAGGGTCTAGGCCCTGCCCTGGATGAAATGACAGACTATGGACACCCCCATGTAGGGCCTCACACTCCCTGGGGAAATGAAGGGATAATGGGGGGGGGAGTTGGGAGAGGGCACGGGAGGAGAGGAGGGAAAAGGAGAGGGACCTGGAACTGACTTGTGAAGCAATCTTGTTTCTAATCTAAATTTAAATTTAAAAATAAATAATAATAATAAAAAGTGGGGTACAGAACTAAATAGAGCAGTAACCAAGTCACAGAAAGAAAAAATGATATGTATTCACTCATATATGGATTTTATACATAGAGCAAAGGAGTACAAGCCTACAGTCCACATTGCCAGAGAAGCTAAGAAACAAGGAGGACCCTAAGGGAGACATACATGTTCTCTGGGAGAGAACAAGGAGAAAGGTGGAAGATCTCCTTTGCTAATTGGAAGGATGGGGGGAGGGGAGAGGGAGTTAGAAGAATGAGAAGGGGAGAGGAGGACAGGAGAGAGCAGGAATATTGAGTCAGGGGAAGAACAGAGGAGAGTAAGAAAACAGATACAATAATAGAGTGAGCCATTATAGGTTTAAAAAGAAATCTGGAACTAGGGGAATGTCCAGATATTTACAAGGTTGACTCTACCTAACAACCTAAGCAATAGTCAAGAGGCTACCTTAAATGCCTTTGCCTGATAATGAGATTGATGACTACCTTATATGCCATCCTACAGCCTTCATCCTGTAGCTGATGGAAGCAGAAGCAGACACCCCTCAGCTAAACACTGATCTGCACTCCTGGAATCCAGTTGCAAAGACGAAGGAGTGATGGGCATGTGGGTGAAGACCAGGCTGAAGAAACTCACAGAAACACCTGATCTTAACAAGGAGGAGCTCATAGACCCCAGATTGATTTCTGGGAAACCACCATAGGACCAACCCAGAACCCCTGAATGTAGATGTCAGTATGGCGGTCTGTTTAATCTAGGGGGCCTCTGATAGTGGATGGGTATTTATCCCTAGTTCACAAATGAACTCTGGGATCCCAATAAACTTACAAGGATACTCTCAACCTAGACACATGGGGGAGGGTCTAGGTCCTGCTCCAAATGATATGACAGACTTGAAGATCCCCCATGGAAGGCCTCACTCACCTTGTGAAGCAGAAAAGGCATGGGATAGAGGGGTTGGTGGCAGCCATGGGGTGAGGAGGGAGAGGGAACTGGGATTGGCATGTAAAAGAAGCTTGTTTCTAATTTAAATAAAAAAGGAAAAAAGCAAAAAAAATGTGTTACATTTGTTTACGTTACAGAACATTCGCTTAATGAGGCCAAGATGTGTTGCATTCGTTTATATTGTATTTGCTTAACTCTGTGCAGCTGTAATTCTTTGCCTGTCTAAAACACCTGGTGGTCTAATAAAGGGCTGAATGGCGAACAGTGAGGCAGGAGAAGGGATAGGCAGGGCTGTCAGGCAGTTTAGCAAGAGAGATGTAGGAGTGAGAGAAAGGGAGAATACTCCAGGGGTTAGACAACCAGCTACACAGCAAACCATTGACATCTAAAGGTAGATGGGATAATTTCAAAAAATCAAACTAGACACAAGCCAAGCTAAGGCTGAACATTTGTAAGTAAGAATAAGACTCTGGGCATATGATTTATCAGGGAGCTGTGTGGCAGGCCCCAAAAGAGTGAAACAAGAGTAAAAACACAGCCAACAGCCAACAGTACATGCTGGGTGCTACATGAAAGCAGGCTGAACAAGACATAGGGAAAAAGCCAATAAACACTACTCTTCTATGGTCCTTGCTTTGGTTCCATTTGCTAGGTTCTATTGCCTGGCTTATTGCCTCCAGGAAACAACTTGAAGCTCCCTTCATAAGAAAACATTTAACTCTGAAGAGACATAATATCTGTTGAAGAAAATGTAATTATAGAGTAAGTAACATGAATATGTCTATTTTTAATATTTTATCCAAAATCTTGTGTAAAATATACTACTTAATTCTTATGGCTAAGAAGAATCGTTAAATTCTGTAGAATTCTAGCCTTTCTCAAAAGGAAACACAATGCAGAAAATATGGAGAATTGTTAACACCAATGTGAATACTTGAATGTGTCAATCATTCATATAGAGTGCTAGGTATAATGGGTCAAAACTGTTAAGTGAATGGCATTTTGACTCCAAACTATTGAGATAATCTTATACAGTAATATTTTTCAACTAAATGAGCAAAATTATAAAATACAGACATTTGAGATGTCATATATATGCATAATACATATGTACTAACAATCCATTAAAATAACATTATTTTAGAGATCTTTATCTGCTACCAAGTTTTTTTTTCCAAGTGGGCAAGCCCTTCATTGTTGTTAATAGATTTCTTTAATTCTCTCTTTTTTTAAAATTTAAAATAGAAACAAGTTTGTTTTACATGTCAATCCCATTTCCCTCTTCCTCCCCTTCTCTACTGTTCCACACCAATGACCTATTCCATACCCTTTCTCCTCCCCAGGGAGGGTAGTGCCTTCCATGGGAGATCCTCAAAGTCTTTCATATCATTTAAAGTGGGATCATTTAAAGTGAGGCCTAGACACTCCCCCATGTGTCTAGGCTGAGCAAGTATACCTCTAGTTAGAGTGGGATCCCAAATCATTCATGTACTAGGGATAAGTACTTATCTACTACCAGAGGGCCCATACATTGCTCAGCCCTCCAAACTGATATCCACTTTCAGGGTATCTGGAACAGTCCTATCCTTCTTTCACAGGTATCAGTCTGACACTTGTGCAGGTCAGCTGTTTTGTGGGTCTCTCTCTAACCTGGTCTTGACCCCTTTTCCTAATCACTCCTCCATCTCTGCAAATGGATTCCATGAATTCAGCTCAGTGTTTATGGATGTCTGATTCTGTTTCCATCACCTACTGTATGAAGGCTCTGGGATAACATATAAGGTAGTCAACAATCTCATTATTGGAGAAGAGTATTCAAGATAGCCTCTCCACTATTGCTTAGATTGTTAGTTAGGGTGATTCTTGTAGATCTATGGACATTTCCCTAGTGCCATATTTCTCTTCAAGCATATAATGGCTCCTTCTAACATGGTATCTCTTTTCTTACTCTCCTCTATTGTTCCCCTGACTCAATCTTCCTACTCCCTCATGTCCTCCTCTTTCTCCCATTCTCCCCTTCTCTTTCTCTTAACTACCTCTCCCCTCCCTACATGATCCCAATAAGCTCAGGAGATCTTGTCCCTATCCCCTTCTCCTGGGGATTATGTGTGTCTCTTTTAGGGCCCTCCTTGTTTCCTAGCTTCTCCAGCAGTGTACATTATAGGCTGGTACTCCTTTGCTCTATGTCTAAAATCCATATATGAATGAGTACATACCATTTTTCTCTTTTTGTGGCTAATATACCTCACTCAGGATGGTTTCTTTTAGTTACATCCATTTGCCTATTAATTTCAAGATTCCATTTTTCTTTTCTGCTAAGTAATATTCCATTGTGTAAATGTAACACATTTTCTTTATCCATTCTTCAGTTGAGGGCCAGCTGGGCAGTTTCAACCTGCTGGTTATTACAAATAATGCTGCTACAAACACAATTGCACAGATGTCCTTGTTGTACAGATATGCATCCTTTGGATGTATGCCTAAGAGTGAATTGCTGCATCTTCAGGTAGACAGAGTCCCAATTTCCTGAGGAACTTCCACATTTATTTCCAATGTGGTTGTCCAAGTACGCACTCACAACAGCAATAGAACAGTGTTGCCTTTTCTCCACATCCTCTCCAGCATACACTATCATTGGCATTATTTATATCAGTCATTCTGACAGGATTGGGATGGTACCTAAGAGTTGTTTTGATTTTCATTTCCCTGATGGATAAGGATGTTGAGAACATTCTTACGTGTCTTTCAACCATTTTAGATTTCTCTATGGAGAATTCTCTATTAAGTTTTGTACCTCACTTTTTAATTGGATTATTAGTGTTTGAGTTCTTCACATATTTTGAAAATCAGTCTATTGGAAGATGTGAGGTTAGTGAATAAATTTTCCATTCTGTGTGCTACATTTTTGTCTTGTTGATTGTGTCATTTGCCTTACAGAAGTCTCTCAGTTTTGGTAACTCCCAATTCTATGCTACTGATATTATGTTAAGGAAGCAGTCTCCTGTACCCATTTGTTCAAGGGTACCTCCAACTTTTTCTTCTAAGAGTTTCAGTGTGGCTGGATTTATGTTGAGGTCTTTGATCCATTTGGACTTAAGTTTTGTGCATGGTGATAGACATGGATCTGTCTGTAGTCTTTTACATGCCAGCATCTAGTTATGCCAGCACCATTTGTTGAAGATGTTTTCCTTTTTCTATTGTATAATTTTAGCTTCTTTGTCAAAAGTCAAGTGTTCGCAGGTATATGGGTTAATATCAGGGTTTTCTATTCAATTCCACTGTTCTACTTGTCTATTTTTGTGCCAATCCCAAGCTGTTTTCAGTCCTATAGCTCTATAATAGAGCTTGACGTTAGAGATGGTGATGCCTCTGGAAGTTCCTTTATTGTACTGGGTTGTTTTGGCTACCCTGAGTCTTTTGTTTTTTCATATAAAGTGGATTATTTTTCTTTCAAGGTCTGTGAAGAATTGTGCTGGGATTTGATGGAGCTTACATTGAATCTGCAGATTGCTTTTGCCAAGATTGCCATTTTTACTCTGTTGATCCTACCTACCCAAGAGCATAGGAGACATTTCCATTTTCTGGTATCTAATTTATTTCTTTAAAGACTTAAAAGTTCTTGCTATACAGGTCTTTCCCTTGTTTGATTAGCATTATTCCAAGATAGTTTATGTTGTTTGTGACAATTGTAAAGGGAAATGTTTCTCTGATTTCTTTCATCCCATTTTTCTTCTGTATATATTAGGGTTACCGATTTTTTAGTTAATCTTTTATTCTGCCACATTGCTGAAGCTGTAGTAGTTCCCTGGTGGAGATTTTCAGGTCACTTATATAAACTATTGTACCATCTTCACACAGTGAAAGTTTTGACTTCTTTTCCAATTTGTATCCCCTTGATCTCTCTTGTTGTCTTATTGTTCAAACTAGAATTTCAAGTACAATGTTGAAGCAGTTTGGAGAGAGTGCACAGCCTCATCTTGTTCTTGATTTTAGAGAAATACCCTTGAGTTTCTCTCCATTTAGTTTGATGTTGGCTGTTGGTTTGCAGTATATTGCTTTTATTATGTCTAGTTATGTTCCCATTATTTCTGATCTCTCCAAGATGTTTATCATGAAGGGGTGTTTGATTTTGTCAAAGGCTTTTCCAGCATCTAGTGAGATGATCATGTGATTTTTCTTTTTCAGTTTGTTTATATTGTGGATTACATTGATGGATTTTCTTATGCTGAACCATCCCTGCATCCCAGGGATGAAGCCTACTTGATCATGGTGGATGATTTTTTTTGACATTTTCTTAGATTCAATTTGCCATTATTTTAGTGAGTACTTTTGCATCAATATTCATGAGGGATATTAGTCTATAGTTATCTTTCTTAGTTGGGCCTTTGTGGGGCTTGGGTATCAAGGTAATTGTAGCCTCTTACAAAAGGTTGGTGTTGACCCTTCTTCTTCTATTGTATGGCATATTTTGAGGACAATTGGTTTTTGAATTTCTGGTAGAGTTCTGCACTGAACCATCAGACCTAGGCTTTTTTTGGTTGGGAGAATTTTGATGACTGTTTCTATTTCATTAGGGGTTATAGGTCTACTTAAATTGCTTATCTGTTTATGATTTAATTTTGGTAAGTCATATCTATCCTGAAAATTGGCCATTAATTTTAGATTTTTGAGATTGTGGAGTACAGGTTTTCAAAGTATGACCTCATGGTTCTCTGGATTTTCTCAGTGTCCTTTGTTATGTTCCCCTTTTCATTTCTGATTTTGATAGTTTGCATGTTCATTCTCTGCTTTATGGTAAATTTGGATAAAGGTTTATCTATCTTTTTAATTTCCTTGAACAATCATGTCTGTTACATTGATTCATTGTATTCTTTTCATAGTTTCTACGTTATTGATTTCAGCCCTCAATTTGATTATTTCCTGGTGCCTATTCCTCCATGGTGAGTTTGCTTCTTTTAGTTCTAGAGTTTTCAGTTGTGCTGCTAATTTTCTTATGTGATTGTTCTCCAGTTTCTTCATGTGAGCCCTTAGTTCTATGAACTTTCCTCTTAGCAATACTTTCAAAGTATCCTGTAAGTGTGGGTATGCTGTGTCTCCCTTGTCACTGAATACCAGGAAGTCTTTATTTTCTTTTTTTAATTTCTTCCTTGATACAGGAATGCTGATATTGCACATTGTTCAATTTCCATGGTTTTGTAGGTTTTCTGCAATTTTTGTTGTTGTTGATCTCCAACTTTATAACATGATGGTTTGATAACATAGAAGGACTTATTCCAATTTTTGTACCTATTGAAGTTTGCTATATTGCCAAGTATGTGACTGGTTTTTAATAAGGTTTCATGCGGCTCTGAGAAGGTATAGTCTTTTGTGTTTGGATGGAATGTTCTATAGATGTCTGTTGAAACCAATTGTGTCATAACTGCTATTAGTTCCTTTATTTCTTTTTTAAGTCTCTGTCTGATGGTCCTGACTACTGTGGAGAGTGGAGTGTTGAAGTCTCCCACTATAAGTATGTGAGGTTTTGTGTGTGATTTGAATTTTAGTAATGTTTCTTTTATGAATGCAGATGCCATAGTATTTGGGCATAGTCAGAATTGAAACTTCATCTGATGGATTTCTCCTGTGATGAATATGAAGTGACCTCTTTCATATCTTTTGATTGTTTTAGTTTAAAATCTAATTTGTTAGATATTAAGATTGCCACACCTGCCTGTTTCTTGGGTCCATTTGATTGGAAAATCTTTTCCCAATCCTTAACTCTGAGGTACTGTCTGTCTTTGAAGTTGAGGTATGTTTCTTATATGTAGCAGAAGGATGGATTCTGTCTTTGTATCCATTCTGTTAGCCTATGTCTTTTTATAGGCAATATAAAAATATAAGACTACTAATATTGTGGGATATTAATTACCATTGATTGGTAATTCTTGTTTGTTTTCTATTTGTTGTTGACAGTGGTACTGTATGTGAATTTTCACCTCTTTTTTCTTTTGGATGTTGGTAAAGTGTGACTATCTATTACATATGTTTTGTGGGTTTAGTTAACTTCTTTGGGTTGGAGTTTTCCTTCCAGAACTTTCTGTAGGACTGGATTAGTGAATAAGTGTTGTTTAAATCTGGTTTTGTTATGCAATATTTGTTTTATCCATCTATAGGGATTGAAAGCTTTGCTGGGTATAGTAGTCTGGGCTGGCAACTCTGGTCTCTTAGTGTTAGTAGAGTATCTATCCAGGACCTTCTAGTTTTCAGAGTTTCCATGGAGAAGTCAGTAGCGATTCTGATAGGTTTGCCTTTATATTTTACTTGACCTTTTTTCTTTGCTGCTCATAATTTTTCTTTATTCTGTATGTTTGGGGTTTTGATTATTACATGTCCAGAGCACTTTTTATGGTCTACTCTATTTGGTGTTATGTAAGCTTCTTGCTGTTTCATTGGCATGTCTTTCTTTAGGTTGGGAAAGTTTTCTTCTATGATTTTGATGAATATGTTTTCTGCATGTTTGAGGTCAGTTTCTTCCCCTCCTTCTCTACCTATTCTTCTTAGGTTTGGTCTTTTCATGGTTTCCCATATTTCCTGGATATTTTGTGTTGGTGATTTGTTGGACTTAAGATTTACTTTGGATGATAAATCTATTTCTCCTAGTGTGTGTTCAATGCTCTAGATTCTGTCTTCTGTCTCTTGTATTCTGTTGGTTATGCCTGCATCTGTAATTTCTGATCATTTTGCCAGCTTTTCTGTTTCCAGCATTCCCTCAGTATGTGTTTTCTTTATTGTCTGTATTTCAGTTTTCATATCTTGAACTGGTTCCTTCATCTGTTTGATTGTTTTTTCTTGGCTTTCTTTAAGAGATTTTTTGATTTCTTTTAAATTTTGGTTTGTTTTTTTCTTCTATTTCTTTAAGGGATTTTCTCATATCCTCCTTGAAGACCTCTATCATTTTCATGAAGTTGTATTTTAGGTCATTCTCTTCTGCTTCATCTGTGTTGTGATGTTCAGGTCTTGATGGTGTAGAGTCCATAGACTCTGATGGTGTCATATTGATTTTTCTTTTGTTGAATATGTTTTTATATTGTCTTGTTCCCATACCTTCTTACAGTGGGTGCAGGTTCACTTTTTTCCTCTCCTGGTGGGTGAAAGTCCAACTTTCCTTTCAGATGGTTGTGAGCTCACCTCTTCCCATGGGTGGAGATGGACTCATACCAGGATATTGGCTGGCCCTGGATCAGGTGTTCTCCTGGGATGGGATCCCCATTTACTGGCCCCAAGTCTCAGCAGGCTCTGAGCAAGGCACTATAAGGCGGGCTTGAAACAGGACCATGCTTACCTCCTCCCATGAGTAGAAGTGGGACCATAACACTGTAAATCACTGGATGGGCTGGACCACCCAGATGGTTCCCCAGTTTGCAGTCCCCAGGCCTCAAGAGACTCTGAGCAGGGCACCAGAAGGCTGCTACCAAAGTTTTAAAATCCTTCTTTAACTTCAACATTGTGTAAGACAGTATTTGTTCAATATTGGAAAAAGATTATACCACAGCCACTTAGTCAATGTCTTGTTTAGTATCAGAATCTATTCAATTTTGCATGTCTCAGCTTGATGGAAACAAACTACCTCACAGTACTCCATAAATATTTATATTGTAATTCATTATTGATATTCTACAAATATTTTACTATAGCATGCTAATGATTATAACATGACAGATCTAGGTGGGGCTGAATGACTATTTCAATTTTGTTTTCATAAGACATTCTTTGCACATATAGAAAAATAAAAACATCATTGTTGGTAATTGATGAAATCATGATCAACACAAAACAAAATCTATAATCTAAGGCAAGAAAATAAGTGAAAAAAATTGTAAGAATATTCTAAGCAAGTGATTCCATTTCCCCTCTACAGTGAGGTATATTGATAGTGACTTTTTAAGCTACACTGATTTTATTTGAACCTCATAATATAATTATATTATGGAGTTTATCCCTATGTTTCTGCCTTACAGATGGAAGAAATGATCTGTTCTGTAGTTAAATGATATAAGCAGAGGCACAGAGCAAACTGAGAATCAGATTGTTGACAACCCAGCCCCTTCAAACTGACATATCATCCCCTACTGATGTCCTGTCCTTAAGTCATGTGCCAAAAGCCCCACTGCCTTACACACATACTCTTGTTTACCAGAAACCTAAAAGTCCTCCATATATGTAGCCAGTGGTTTTGTTCAGTCTTTGCTTCATTTGTTTTGGTTTTAGGCTGTTGATTAACCAAACAATGGTTTGTGTCTTTCAAAATCTTGGTGATTGGTTTTCAATAGCAAGTTAGAAACTAATGAATAGAGATGGGGTCAAGTGGGGAAGCAGTCTACTTCAGGATATGAAAGCAGCAATATATCCAGAAATATAGATGTTTTGATTCTAATCCTGCCTATGCTAGCTGTGTGATATGAAATGAATTAGCTCTTCTAAGCACCAGTATTAAATAAGAGAGTGTAAAAATAACTTGTTATAAAAACAGCCCAGAATGGCCAATTCTTATACACGAACAAAATCTCCTGATCATATTTCAACCTTTAACAAAGATGATTGTTTATTATCTGTTCAAGGAAACCATATGACTTATTGCTGTCATCACCATCAATGATGAGCAAAGCACCCATGCACATGGATGGATGAAAGCAAGCTGACAGTGTTGACAGCCAACACTTATGTATGGCACTTTAAAAAATACAGCCATGTCTCCTCATGACCTGCTCAGAATTCCTGGAAATGTAGTCTGTAATTCAATAATTCAGCAGCATCATGATTATTATTTAAAATAAGCTGAGTTTAGAATAAACAAAGGAATGGGTATGAAATCTCAATCTCAATTTAAAAAGTGGGTCCAAGAATTCCTATTCTATCCTTTCAATGAATCTATTTTCACCTCCCAAATTTTGAGACATATGATTTCTAAAACAGTAACAACTATACAAAGAAATAAATATCATCATTCTTTTGTTTGCATGTGTTTGTGTGTTTAGTATGCATTGTTGCATATGTGTGGATACATGAGTGCTTGTTTTTGTGAGCATATATATGGAGAGGCTCAAAGTTGCTGTTCAGTATCTTCTTTAATCACTCTTCACTTTACATTTTCAGATAATATCTATTACTCAAGCCAAGAAGCTACCAATGCAGTTAGCTAGCTAGGTCCAATGATCCTGCTTGAATTACAGACTGAGTGCCAAGACTCACCAGCATTTTAAAAGGATTGTGAGGATCTGAACTCTGACCTGAAGGCTCCCAAGACAAGTGCTTATTCACTGAATCATCTTTCCAGACACACTAAGGCAGTCGAGAGAGAGAGAGAGAGAGAGAGAGAGAGAGAGAGAGAGAGAGAGGCAGACAGATAGACAGACTCTTTCAATCTCATCATAATAATTTGTCTCAATAGAATTCACCTCCAAATTTTGTAATGGTGAAAATGGTGGCAAGACATATACAAATAAATATTCTGCTAGCTTATGGCCATGGAGCTTAACGTGAGAGCTAAACCATCAACCTGTACTCCTGCTTGCCAATCTCAGTACCACATTTTCAGTTTTATTTTAACATTCTGTAATGGAGTTGCAGACATCTGTTTAGAGAGCAGGATTCTCTATTCACAATAGCATAATTAAGAGGTGATTGTATTGAAAAGAAATCAGCACTATTCCCTTTGGCCCATTGTCAAGATGCAATGCAGAAATATGATTATGCAGAATTATGAATACTCCCTGCTCTATCTATCGTCCCTTAGTTGATATCTGTGCAGTCAGATGTCCTCAAATCATTTACGACTTTAATGGAGTGTGCTTTTTATATGGGACTTCTTTGCAGATTCTTAATCTGCAGCAATCATTCCTTAACAACTTGAAATCCTCACATGTCTAGTTTTTGTATTCCCTTAGTACAGAGCCATAACCATGCATTTTAACAGCCCGTAAATCACCCTTATTCTGTGTTTTGTTGTTGTTTTTATGTTGATTTGTTTTTTTCAGAAGTATGATACTCAAGTGTCTCTTTCCTCCTTCAACTTTTTCTCATATTCAGGACTTTTTAGAAATGTGATGTCCTTAAATTACATATGATAGAGTTATGAACACAAACAAAATACACTAGTTTGTGGCACAGGCAGAGAACTTCAGTGCCAATGTGCTCTCTGCAAACATGTTCATCAAATCAAAGGGCTGAAGAACTCCCACAAGTGGTATCTGTTGGGTCCTACACTAGTGCTGAGTGAGCTTTGGTCTTGTGCATGATTGAAGTATTTTAATATTCCATGTTTAATAAGTTTTCTTTTTTGTTTGCCACGACTAAATCAAACAGAGATGAAGAAGGGACAAATGAGAACTTGCAATAAAAGATAAAGAAAAGCCATGTGCACTAGTTTCTTGCCTAGGATGGACGAACATTTCAGAAAAAAAAGACACACAACAGCTATGAATCGCTGCACAGACTGGCCTCACTAACTCTCCAATATAGATAGAAGAGTTAGACAAAGATAAATTCATAATTGAGGAACCAAGGTCTTCTAAAGTTTGCAAAAGGAATGTGGGCATACTGTGTAACCAATGAGTTCCTATGTAGAAAAAGTTTCCAAAGGAAAGGAAGGGGCATACTGCGGAGTTCTGAGGAGTATTGATATAATTACAATACATTGTACATATATATGAAACTGTCAAAAATAAATATGTATATTCATGCATTAGGAAACTTATTTCTGATAATATGGAAATAGTTAAAACAATAAGCATAACAGTAGGCTGCAGTGGGAAGGGATGTTTCTCTGTGTCAATAACATAGAAAATAAATAGCTAATCAGAACTGAAGCAGAATAAGCTAAAAGAAATTAAGGGAATAGATATAAGGAAATTTATTCTAATTTAAAATAGTGTATAGAGTCACTATTACCTATACCAAGTAAACGTGAACATTACCTTAGAAAGATTTTATAATCTTTTTTGGGAAAAGAAAAGCTTCAACTGACAAGGGATTTTTGTAAGTAATGTTATTTTGTCTGTGCTTACACTTATCAAAAGCCTGATGGAAAAATGTGAGCATAGAAGAAAAGGAGACTCTAAATTGTCAAAATATAGTTCATCATGAAAAATGCCCTACCCTTATGCTATTTTCAGGAAAGAAATTTTTTACCAGGAAAGAAGAAACATTATATAATGCTTGCTGGTCAGTCATGAACAAAATGTGCTCAATGATTTCAAGAGCAGTGTTTAATTACTAGGAGGAAAAATGCAAGTGTAATATAAGACCAATGTCCAGTACTGGTGAAAACTTTTAAAATTTTGGAGTGATTTGATCTGAAAACAGAACGCCGTTTACAGCATTTGCTGAGGTAGTAACAAAATCAAGTAAGTAGTTGGGAAGCTTTTCTATACATGAACACTAGAAAGTATTCACTACAATGAAGTTTATAATGTAAATGAATCACTTCATCTGCAAATTAGTAATTTTATGATATGTACTCCAGAAAAGCACCACACATATCTATTGATGAAGCAGCACTGAATTTGTTAGTTTTACTTCAGGGGCAATCACATTAACAATCCTGGGGATATGTCTCAAAATGTAATTGAAGCATTTTACTCAGCCTTCAAGGTGTATAAAGCTGATCATGAAAGGCAGAGAACATGAGAATTGAACAGAACATATGCCATAACAAGCCTTAGATTCACAAACACAATAATTGTTGGGCTTAAAGGCTTGATGGTAAAGCTAATGAAGTTGGTTCATCCATTTTATCTTCTAAGGGAATATATTTTCTGGAGCAAGTTCCTAAGTTCATTTGTTTTTTAGCTACCAGTACGGATTTATACAGGAACTATAAAGTGTATTTGATCTCAGGAACTTTAGAACCTTTCTAGAAACAGAATCACCTTGGTTCTAGCTTTCACCCTGCGAAGTATATAGACTTCTATTCTACAAAATGCCTCTAGTGGAATCTGAACTACCATTACCTCAAATGCTCTTGACTCTGACTGCCTTGCCGAAAAGCCTTTCCCACCCATAAAGAACTTATCTCCTTACTCCGCATTCCTCTCACTGCTCCACCTAACATAGAAAGGGGCAGGCCTCCCATTGGTGCCAAAAAAAAAATATGCCACATCCACTTGAGGCAGGACCAAACATCTCCCCCTGCATCAAGACTGGGCAACCCACCATGCGGAATAAATTCCCAAAATCCAGCTCAAGAGTCAGGGATATGTCTTGATCCCACTGCTATAAGTACACAAACTGACCAAGCTACACAACTGTAACACACATGAAGCGGGCCTAGTCAGTCCCATGCAGGTTCAATAACTATTGGTTCAGAGTCTGTGAGCTCCCAGGATCTCAGGTCAACTGTCTGTGTGTGTTCCTCTGTCATGACCTCGACTCCCCCCATCTTCAGGTTGCACAATCCCTCTTTCCTGTCTGCAAAAAAACACCCAGAGTTCTGCTCAGCGCTTGGCTTTGGATCTCTGTATCTGCTTCCGTCAGTTACTAAATGTAGACTCTCTGATGACAATTAGGGTGGTCACCAATTCGATAACAGGAGATGGCCAGTTCAGGCACCCTTTACACTATTGCTAGGAGTCTTATTAAGAGTCATCCTTGTGGATTCCTGGGAGTTTGCCATATTTCTACCTAACCTGAAATGACCCTGCCCCATAAAAACATCTCTTTCATGGTTCTCCCCACCTATCCAGCCACCCAACCCAATCCATTATATTCCCTTCCACCCACTCCCTATCCCCTACACCCAGTTTTCCCAGGAGATATCTTCTATTTCCCCTTCCAAAGGAAATCTATGAGTCCCTCCTTGGGCCCTCCTTGTTGCTAGTCTCTCTGGGGCTATCAATTGTAACATGGTTATCCTTAACTATGCACCTAATATCTACTTATGAGTGAGTTCATGCTATGTTTGTCTTTCTGGGTCTGGGTTACTTCGCTTAGTTTTATATTTCCTTGTTGTATCCATTTGCCCACAAATTTAATGATGTCACTGTTTTATTTCAGTTGAATAATACTCCATTTTATAGACAGAGCTCATTTTCTCTATCTGTTCTTCAGGTGAGGAGTATCTAGGTTTTTTCCAGGTTTTGACTATTATGACTAACACTACTGTGAAGATAGTTGAGCAAGTATCCCTTTGGTATGATAAATTTTCCTTTGGGCGTATGTCCAATGTTGGTATAAATTGATACCCAATTTTCTGAAAAACTGCCTTACTGATTTTCTTGGATTCATTTGCCCATATTTTGTTGAGTATTATTTCATCAGTGTTTGTGCAGGAAATTGGTCTATAATTATCTTTCCTATTGAATATTTGTGTGGTTTGGTAATCAGGGTAACTGTAGCCTCATAAGAAGAACTTGGCAATGTTCTTTCTGTTTCTATTGTGTGGAACAATTAGAGGAGTAATGGTGTTAGCTCGTCTTTGAAATTCTGGAAGAATTCTGTGTTAAAACAATCTGGCTCTGGGTTTTTTTTGATTGGGAGACCTGATGATTGTTTCTATTTCCTTAGGGATTATAGGTATATTTAAATTGTTTAATCTGGTCTTGATTTAATTTTGGCATATGACAAATGCAGAAAATTGTCCATTTCTTTTAGATTTTCCAATTTTGTAGAGCACAAGTCTTTGAAGTATGATCTAATGATACCTTGGATTTACTCAGTGTCTGTTGTTACATCCCCGTTTTTGTTTCTTCTTTTGTTAGTGTGATTATTCTCTTTCTGCCTTTTTGTTAATTTGGATAAGAGTTTGTCTAACTTGTTGATTTTCCCAAAGAATCAACTCTTTGTTTCATTGATTCTGTGTATTGTTCTCTTTGTTTCTATTTTATGGATTTCAGGCCTCAGTTTGATTCTTTCTTGCCATCTTCTCCTCCTGCTTCTTTTTTTCTAAAGCTTTCAGGTGTACTGTTATGTTGCTAGTCTGATATTTCTCCAAATTCTTAATGTAGGCATTTATTTCTATGAAATTTTCTTTCATCCTTGGCTTCATTGTTTCCCATAAATTAGGGTATGTTTTACATTTATTTTCATTGAATTCTAGGCATTCTTTAATTTCTTTTTTATTTCTTCATTAACTCAGTGCAACAGGAGACAGATGTTCAGTTCCCATGACTTTGTAGGCATTCTGAAGCTTCTGTTTCAGTGGTGGTGACTGTGTGTGTGTGTGTGTGTGTGTGTGTGTGTGTGTGTGTGTGTTCCTTCTTTGTGTTTTGCTGGTGTGAAATTATCTACTTCCTATGTTTTCCTGGGTGGAGTTAACTTCCTTGAGTTTTAGTTTTCCTTCTAGTACTTTCTGTAGGTTAGACTTGTGGATAGGTGTTATTTAAATCTGGCTTTGTCATGCAATATCTTGTTTTCTTTGTCTATGGTGATTAAAAGTTTTGATGGGTATAGTAGTCTGGGCTGGCATCCATGGTCTCTTAAAGTATGAAAAATGTCTGTCCAGGGCCTTCTGGGTTTTAGAGTCTTTCTTGAGAAACTTGGTATATTTATGATAGGTTTGCCTCTATTTGATCTTTTTCCTTTGTTACTCTTAATATATTTTCCATATTTTGTATATTTAGTGTTTTGATTATTATGTGGCAAGGAGACTTTTTTGGGGCCTACAGTCTATTTGGTGTTCTGTAAGATTCTTGTACGTTTGTATGCATGTTCTTCTTTAGGTTGGGAAAGTTTTCTTCTATCATTTTGTTGAATATATTTTCTGTATCTTTGAGCTAGGACTCTTTTATTCCTTCTCTCCCTACTATTATGAGCCTGGTTTTTTTCATGGTGTTCCAGATTTTGCGGATGTTTTGTGCTAGGATTTTTTTTTTATTCAAAAATTTCTTTTACTGATGAGGCTATTTCCTCTATCATATTTTCAATGTCTGAGATTCTGTCTTCCATATCTTGTATTCTGCTGATGAGTTCCTGTTTTATTACCCAGATTTTCTATTTTCAGAATTTCCTTGTTTTGTGTTTTCTTTATTGCTTCTATTTCAATTTTCAAGTCCTGAACCATTTTCTAACCTGTTAGGTTGGATGATCTTGGCTTTGTTGGCTTTCTTTAAGGGATTTATTGAATTCTTTCAACTTCTATTTGTCTTTTCCTCAATTTCTTAAAGGGAATTTTTCATATTTTCTTTAAAGGTCTCTATCATCTTCATAAACTAATTTTAAAGTCATTTTCTTATGTTTCACATACATTGGAATGTTGAGGTTTTGCTGCTATAGGATCACTTATTTCTGGGGGTATCATATTGCACTTTCTGTTGTTGAATATATTCTTGTATTGGCATTTACACATGTGGGTTTGGGATAATTATAGTATGGATGTTGATTATTGTGTTGTCTTTGCTGGATGGGTAGTTGGTTCCTATTTATCTGTTTCCCTTTTTGTCTCCTGGCCTGAATGACCAAGGGTTATGATGACTGGCAGGTCTTCAGGTACAGCAGGGTTGTCTCAGATAACATTTGTAGGACCTTGGGTGCCTAGATCCAGCATGTCCTACTGTTCTTCCAATTGACATGGGTTGTGTCTTTACCTTTTGAATCTGTTATTCCACCTGGTATGGATTATGCCTGTGCCAATGGAATCTTCTGGAGTCACAGAGTAGGGCAGTACACAGGGAGGATGATCAAGTCAGTATCATTGTTCTGTGGAGCATGTCTTGGTGGAACACAATCAAGTGTGTGATAATAGAGGTAATGGGGCCTGAAGGCAGGTCTCTCACCTGCTACATGGCTGCTAAGGACTTCTCACCTCTGAATTCCTAGAAAAGAAATTCTTAATGAATCAGCCATGTCATGTTATCTCCTAAACACAATAGCAAAAAGGAAAAGTGCTTCCTCAAAATAGAGATTTTTTTCCTTATTTTGAATTACATGAAAGATTCAGACCACTGAGTCATTTTTTGCCCATTTCTAACATATGAATTTTATTTATTTGCTGGGATTTGAAATTTGTAAGTGGAAGGGAACTTGGAAAACACCTAATTCAAACTCCTAGCTTTTGTATATAAAAAGTAAAGAAATATGAAAATCTGGCCTTGAAAAAAATCCAGTTACCAGTTCTTTTCAGATATCATATGAAAGGGGAATTTAATATACACAAGTCTGATCTCCTTTCCACATATTCTTTTTCTGAAATAGCTATGCTTTCATTTTATAAACCATGGTCCAGGAAGGAATAATGTCTCTGCTAGCTGGCATTGCATCCTAGCACAGCTCATCTTGGCATAAAGCATTAATTACACTAAGATCTCCATCCTATTCTATTGATATTCTCATGATAGGACTACTCTCCTGAACCCCTCTCAGATAAGCACCCTCTAATTTTAATTGGGTAACCGAACCCAGTTTGTTTTTTGAAATTAAGAACATAGGGCTGAGACACTGTCAAGTGTCTTTTTGGAAAGCCAAAGATAATTCTTGAAGATCAGTTGTATGAAACAATACCAAGAGAAAAATATCACAAGTATGGTTCCCCAAGCCTGCAATCCTCAAAGAAAGGAGAAGCTTATGGTAATACAGCTACAGTTGTCATAGACACATGTGAAACATATAGGAAAGAAAGGTTACATTAGCTACTGGTCACTAATAAATACTGCTCTGACACAATGGCACTAAGACATACATAGAAACATAAATGCAAATTTGCACTTCAACAGGATAGCAGCTAGATATGTACTGAATATAAGGCTGATATGAGAACCTACACAAGTATAATAAACAATGTATTAAGGGATGCAATAAAAAAACAAACTCACAGATATACAGCAAAGCAAATGCTGCCACTACTTCTCCCTTCATCCAGCCATTATGCCTAGAGGTCAAGAGCACTGAGGCCTCTTCTCTGATTCTTGGTTTCTGACCATGACAAGCATGAACAGGACACAGGGAGCCTTCCCCTCCAATGTATTAGTTGTCACACAGCAAACAAAACCATGCCCTAAGGCTGCTATCCCAGGTCTATAAGCAGAATGAGTTCCCATAACACTTCCCTTCTTTGTCTAAATAAGAATGTTCTAAACCAAATGCAAAACAATGTAAAATAAGAACAATTATCAAGTACTGTCCAAGTGAAAGAAGGTATAATAGCAAAAATTAAACTACAACCAACAAGAACAATGTCAAACAGGAAACGCATGTGAAATATCCAGGCTATAGGTAATCAGCAAATAACAGAGATTATTATGATAGCTGTCCTATCCTGAAGGGTCTAAGTCTTGTACTTGATATAACTTAACTAATATATGAAAGGATAGTAACTGTCTATGTAATCTTCAACCCCAACAAAGGCATGATATTAGGTGATCCAACACCCACCACAGCTTCAGGACTACTGACTGAAATGACCAACCCCACAAGATACCCCAGTCAGAACTTCAGCATAATTATAGGTTTTCTCAGGATCCCAATAAAATTGACAGTGACCCCAATTGGCAGGAAGTAGCCTATAAACCTAGATCTGAGTTCCAAAATATTGTTTGCAAATGTTTGTTGTCACTTAAAAGGGAGTTAATTATAAATGCTTGCAACAGTCAATCTCTTTCTTTGAAAAGTGAGAGATATGACATAATCATGAATACTCTACATTGGTATTGATTTTGGTTTATTGATATAAATTTAAGGTCATTTTTGTTATTATACATATATATTCTTATTTAAGGTATTATGTTTATACAGTGCATTTGAAAATGCAATGTATAATTAATTAATACAGATTAGTAGATAGTCATCTGTAATAGTCAAACTTATATTAATTGTATTTAGGTTTTCTAGATATGCAGAGGTATATTTCATTTGGATAGGCAATTTTCAAACACTTCAAAGACTTAGACAACAGTCTTTGGCATTCAAAATATTTTAAGAACTTAGACTTTTCTCAACAGTGAGACATGTCTGCTCCTGAAAGAACCAATTATTTCAAGAGCATGATGGGCATTGAAGAAGATCCTTATGGAGTTTGCCTTCAATATGGCAAGACTAGCCATTTGGGAAAGAAATTGCTTTTGTCTAGAGTGCTTGACTGTATACTGTATAAACTGGACATGCAGGACCCACAGGCAAGTGACTGATGAACTTGTCAAAACAAGATGAGATGGATGGTCCTTCATGATGACTGCATCAAGAAGAAACTGCCAGACATTCTGCAAGGCACAGAAAAAAGGCACTGATGAACTTGCCAGTACAAAGCAGAACAGATCTTCAAATTTCCTGCTTCTTTGAAAACTCTGACAGACACTAATGGCCTATAGGAAGAAAGCATATGGCCACAAAATTACAGAAGAACTTTTGGTGACTGTCCAGGTAATCAGATATCTCTGTCATTTCTAGAGTTTTGAAAGTTGCTTACAATGTACTTCCAGGTTGCTTAGGTAATACTATATCCTTCTTGGGTCATTGATGAAGTTGAAGACAAATAGTTATTTTGTTATGATAAAAGATAAATTAAATATAAAATTTAAACTCACCAAAATAGGATGCAAAATAGAATATTTTTAATTTTGCCAAATGAAAATGGACTAAATATTGTAACTATAATTCTTGTTTGATAACGATTTTATTATATATGATTTTACTATACTAAAGTTAAAGCCTTCCTCTTTAATTGGACATAAAATGGGAGTTGATGTGGGATGTTCTTCTGTATGCTGCAAATACGCTGATGAATCAAGCTGTTTTTCCCAATGGCTGGCAGAATATAGCTAGGAAGGAAGGTCAAACACTTACAGAGAAAAAGAAGGTAGAGTTAGGGAGCTGCCATGTAGCTGCTGAAGGGGTAACATGCCAGAATATTACCTATAAGCCATGGTCACATGGTGATACACAGACTAGTAAAACTGGGAGGTAAGTTAATTGTGGGAGCTATTAATTGATATATCTGAGCCATTGCCTAAAGAGTTATATTTAATATTAAGCACCAGAGTGTTTTTTATAAGTGGCTATGGGAACTGAATGGCAGGACAGAAAACATCCAGCTACAGAAGACATAATCTGAGTGAGCATGTTTGTTGGATATCAATCAACATTGAAAGCAAAATGCTCATTAGCAGGCATCACCAAGGGAATCTATAAGAAATGAGGGTTACACTGCATGATAACCAAGGAGACTTGGCTTTCATGCACACAGGGAAAACTTACTAGGTTAGATGCTAGAGTCCTCGAGATTACAGAGGAGCAGGCCAGAATGATGTCTACTACACTGCTGTTGATGAGCTCTCCCTAGGGCTCTAGGCATGAAAAATGGAAGCAAGAGTCTAGCATCTCTATCTTGAATCTTAAACAACGTGTTTTGAATATTTATAACATCTCTCTTGAAGTGATTTGTCGTGGTGGTTTCTTATTCTCATTCATTTCAATTTTTTCTAAACAAGCATGAAGTTGATATTTATAATTTTAAAAAACCTGAATGTAAGATGCATCTTCAATGATACAAAAATTAAGGAAGACATTTACTTGTGCTGAATATTAATTATAATGAGTAGTTTTTCATTAAAATATATCATTATTTGTGTTCTTTACTTCTCTTAAAAGTACTGTAGATTTGCACAGATATTGGATATATTACATTGTTCTATACTAAATCTCCTGCATGGATAGATTAGTTGAAAAACAAAAAAGAAACTAGTTTTGGTTTTGCTTCAAGAATTTCCTGAATCCCAATTTGTCTGGTCAAATTTTGCTCACCTGAGCAAAATTGCTTCTATCATATTCATGATTACTTAGGTTGACAGAGATATATTTTAGTACATAAACAGTATTCAGCAAGTCTTGACTTAATACCCCCTTCTCATTTTGTCAAAAAATCATAAACTATGCCACAAACTGTACATTCTCAATCAATTATTCTTGGGAATTTCTGTCCCAGCTCTCTGAACATAGACCAGAAAAGTGCATGTTCCTTCTTTACAAATTCCCTGTGAGCACCTATTGAAATTCTGTGTAGGTTATTGCCCTTGTGTTATAACATGTCTTACATTTTACATGCAGTGGAATATTTGTTTAATGATTCAAAGATGTGTTGTATTCTTTTATGTTGCATTTGTTAAACTGTGTAAAGATATGTTACTTTGCCTGGTTGGTCTAATAAAGAGCTGAATGGTCAATAGCTAGCCAGGATAGATTTAGGTGAGGCTGGCAGGCAGAGACAATAAACAGACATAGAACAAGAAGAGAGCAAGAAAAGGAGAAGGAAAGTAGCATACCAGGAGCCAACCATCCAGCAACACAGCCAGTTACAGACTAAGAAGGAAAGAAAGATATATAAAAAAAGAAAGGTAAAATCCCAGAGACAAAAGATAGATGGCATAATTTGAATTAAGAAAAAAATTGGCCAAGCTAAGGATGGACATTCATAAGTAAAAATCAGTCTCTGTGTTTTTATTTGGGAACTGGGTGGCATTGGAGGACCTCCAAGCAGAAATGAGAAAAAAAACTATACCCTACTTAATGTACTGACTAGTAAAATTCACCAGACACAGGTGATGGGTCAGATATATTTAGCACTTACCTTGAAAGCATAAGGACTTGACTTCATCTCCAGAAACTACATGCTATAGTTACATTTCTGTTGGTGTGATAAAATATTCAGAACCAAAAGAACTTAGGGGATGGAAGAGTCTATTTGGTTTAAAAGTCCATGTCACAGTATTATCACTAAGGTAACTTAGGGTAGAAACTTAAAGCTGAAAAAATGGAGAAACACTACATATTGGCTTACTTGCATGCTCATGCTTAGCTAGTTTTCTTCAGCAAATCCTACCGGCTTGTGCCACCACAACCAGCAGCTAGGTTTTCTTATATCTCAGAAAACCACCTGCTCAAGAAATGATGCCATTGCCAGTGGGCTGGGCCATCCTCTATCAATTGGCACTCCTTCATAGGCATGCCCAGAGGAAAGTCCGACCTGGGAAACTCTTCAGGTAAGTTTCCTTTGCAGGTGAATTTAGGTTATAACAAATCAACAGATAATGTGCTAACTAGGACATCACATTAAAAGAGCCAGAACTTGGGAGGCAGAGACAGGCAGATCTCTGGAGGCTCACTTCCCATTCAACTGTCTCAAAACACATAAGGTAGACAGCTACTAAGGAACAACATGCAAAGTTAACTCTGGATTCCACAGACATAGACACAAGGGTGCACATGTACTCAAAGGAACTCCAAAAATTAGCAAATAAAAATACTAAACAAATAGAATTAGCATTCATTGATGCTAGTAGTCCCTGGGAATTGAGCAGCTGACTCACATGTGTTTGGCACTAACATCCACGGGTGGCATCACTGCAGCTCAGACCAGGAGTACACTTCTTCTCAAGATCCTGGAGCTTCTCAAGGTCCTCCTCATTATGTTGATCCTAAGCTCTTATTTCTTTTATTTTGAGCCCCCAAATCCACAGATGACATTTTTATCTCCTATAAATACAGAATTTTTTGAAACCTTTATCATCACAATTTTTAATACGTGTTTCTTTGCTAGAAGTCTGCTTACTGAAAGTGCATTCATTGCTTCTACCTGGTATCATTACCTTTTGTGTTAAATGTATGGGGGTAATTTTTGAAGGAAGAAAACAAATGGTAACTACATCTTTCCAGAAGATACCAAGAATTACAGATCAGAAGTCATCACACTGGTACCTGGGAGAAAAAACATTGCCTTTTTAACAACATCTGTAGGAACTTTTCTAAAACTTGCCTTGTAGCATTAAAATGCCTATCTCCTAAATCAGAAGACCACCTAAATTGCTGGCCAATTCCCTTAAGTTCAGGAGCCATTTCTTCTAGCCTCATGTGGGCTTATTGTGGAAGGCTGGCAGATGGATTTTTTCTCCATGTAAGTTGATACTAAGTCTGAGTAAGATCCTTGTACTTTACAGAATTTTGCTCTATAAATAAACCTATTGTGTTTATTATTCTGAATATCATACTTGTATCTGTCTTTGTGAAAGTTTCTATTGCTGTGATAAATATCACTACCAAAAGATACTTAGTGAGGCAAAGGCATATTTCTGCTTACACTTTAATATTAGAGTCTACCACTAAGGAAAGTCAAGGTATCAAATAGGTCATGAGTCTAGAAGCAGTAACTGAAAGGAAGGCCATGGAGGAGAGCTGCTTATTGGTTTTCTTCTCATGGCTCACTCAGCCTGCTTTATTATAGAGTTCAGGGCCACTACCCCAGAGATGGCACCACCCAAAGTGAACTGGGCTCTCCCACATTAATCTTGAATCAAGAAAATGTTCCACAGCCTTGCCCACAAGCCAATCTGGTGGGGACTTTTTTTTCAATCCATGATCTATCTTTCCAAATGACTCTAGCTTTATATCAAGTACACATAAAAACAGTCAAAACAGTACCCAAGATAAATAAAAATACATTTGGCCTTTGGAGCAACTTTGTATTTCAGCAAGTTTCTCTTATGAGAGGTACCTTACAAACAACAAGTATCAATTGAATGAATGTATTTTGTGTACAGAAGAATATGAAAATCAATTTAGATTCCAAAATTGTTCCTTGGAAGTTCTTAACCAACACATATGAAAAGATTTTCCTTTTCTTTTTTCATATGTGAGTGTGTGTGTATTATAATTATGTAATTTATGTGCACATATGACAGCAGGTGTGTGCTCTTGCGCATGTGGGAAGAAACAAGAGGAAGATATCAGATGTCCTGATGTACCATTCTATGCCTTATGCCCACAAGACATGATCTCCCACTGAACCTGTAGCCAACAAGCTCCAATGATACTGTATCTGTCCTCTACAGCGTTGGTGTCACAAGTCCATATGACCAGAAATGTACTAGGATTTGAACTCAGGTCTTCGTACTTGTACAGCAAGTATTCCTACCACATGTTTTTAAAATGACAATAAACAAAAGTAAAACTTCCCAATTTTAGATCTCTGAATCAGAATTTGAAACTGACAGGCTTCATCTACTTACTCCATCATTTACTCCTGTCTGTCCTTGTAACCTAATTCCTTTGTATTGGGGACAGCTATTAAGCCCAATTTCCATTTATTGCTTCCAAATAAATTTACTTTCCAACAGAGTATTGTGACAACAGCACTCTGTATAGATCCCAATATAGTTTCCACTATTGTTGTGCTAATTTTAAAGTTTGGATAATAATAATCCTCTACAGGTTGGTCAATTTAAATGCTGATCTCCTGTTGGTGAGGCTGTTTGGGAAGGCCTCCAACCATAAGTCTGCAGAGCCTTGGTGGAAGAATTGTTTGATAGGGATGGATGGACCTTTAGCATATAATTTCAGTTTTACTTCTGTCTGCTTCCTGCTTCCTGCCTGGGGATGTAATGTGACCATCTTTCTCATATTCCTGCCATGATTGCCCATTCTGAAACTGTGAGCAAAAATAATCCCTTTTCAAGTTAAGCAGATACTTGCCAGGTGTTTGGTCAGAACAAGGAGAAAAGTGATGAATATACTCTTAGTTTAATTACATATTATAAATATTATATACATTTACATTAGTGTATATATGCAAACTCACACTTGTGCATATATACACATTGTACCATATCATTTGTACATGACAACTTTGGGAAACTGGTTCTCTTACTCTATACTCTTGATCATGAGAATCAACCTGAGATGGTCAGATTTGAAGGCAAGTGCCTTTACATTCTGAGTCATCTTGCTGGCTCACAGCAAAATACTTTCAAAGCAAACAACTTTGTGCTTTAGTAACCTTAACTTCATTTTATTAAGATTTTTATAAAGGAGACTCATGTTTTCATTTTAGACTGGATTCCATCAAGTCATGCAGTCTAACAAGGTTCCTTATTCAACATACAACAGTAAAGTAAGAGAGAGTGAAACAATCCATGCAGTTCCTGAAGTAAGTAAATCCAATCAGTATGTGAGAAATTAACTTTGCAAACAGGGAAATGTGCTGTCTTAGAAGAATGTTCCATTTATGCCTATATAAACCTCTTGTATCTTACCTATTATGAAGGAATTCTAGCAAAAATAACCATAAGTGATTTTAATTTTGCTTATAGTGATAGTTAAATATTATGACAAAGTTCCCATATTTCCTATCATGCAGGGTGCACCATTATCAAGACATCTGGAGGTTTGTGTGAAGATGTATATGAATGTGTAAACTGACATTTACAATTTGATGGAGATAGTAACTCAGACTGCCTATAAGAATGAACTTCACCCAATTAACTAATTTAAGTATTGGGTAGAACAAAGATTGACCCTGTCAGAGTGGAAGAGAGTTTCTTTTGCAAAATTCTTTTCGTTTGCAATATAGCTTATTCTGCATGTCAAGTCAGCTGTCCTTTGTCAGGAAGGAACCATACCCAGAACTGTCCTGTTTTCCAGGCTAGG
Source organism: Mesocricetus auratus (assembly GCF_017639785.1). Taxonomy (NCBI): domain Eukaryota; kingdom Metazoa; phylum Chordata; class Mammalia; order Rodentia; family Cricetidae; genus Mesocricetus; species Mesocricetus auratus. The sequence goes on from NW_024429195.1 coordinate 39,352,716, forward strand.
AGACTCCCACACTAATCATATTTCACACATACTTGGTGACTAGCCTGTTAAGAGTGCTCTGTTTGTTCTGTTAATCATATGAGCCAATTGTTTGTGGTAATACATGTGATCTACCCCTTAATTCTCATATATATGCTATTTTTAAATTTAAACTGTTCAGAAAAATGTTGTGTCCATTGTCTGATTTTGACACTCTAGGTTTCCAGATTAGAAGTACACAATGGAGAATCATAATCCTTGCCTCTGTAGGTACATTGTCTTCAACAGTGATCTTTAGAAGCTAGATGAATGTCATCACATCACTACTAACTCAACTCTAAACCTAATTACCTGACAAAAACAGGAGAACACATTGCATATTTTACTAACTGAAACCTCCGTGGGAAAGTGGCAAACCCACAACATTTTATCACTTCCTGAGTCTAGGCTAAAGAGTAATCCTGGGAGGGTAGGAATTGAGGCCAGACCTCCACACTCAGTTTAGCAACCAAGATAGGCATCTGAGGATATTTCCTCACTTATGGCACAACAATATTTTCTGAAAAGTGCATGCAGAAATATGATTACATTGATCAATAAATAGTATAACTGCCTCTGAAAATTTCTGCAACCATTTTGTCTATGAAAAAATAGTTTACTCATCTGGGCAAACAGCTAGCCTTTCCAGACAATGCATTTCTCACCTGGCCAACAGATCAAATAATGGTTGATTTACTGAGATTCACCTTAACACCCGCACAGGGTCTATCAACTCAGAATTGTTAGAAAATAAAAATTTTTCCAATAATAAGTTTTCTGCCTGGAAAGACACTGAGCTATTTGAAACACATCTCATGTTTTTATGAGTATTTTTCCCTTTGTCTGTCTTTGAGACAGCACTGAGTTTGCTAGCGAAGTACTTTACCTTGGCTTATTATTTAGTTCTACTAAACAAGAGAATATGTTGGTGACCTTAGTGTATTCATCTCTGATGAAGTGGTTCATTTCGCCATACAGAAAGACAAATTTCAAAAGCAGCAAGAGAAATATCAGTCATTATCACTGCAAAAAGACAATATAAAAGAACTTCACTAGTATCCTAAATCTTAATCAATGTTACATGAGGATAACTTAGTGCCACTTAGTCACATTAACACAAACTATTTTTCCTGTCATCCAATGTTCCAAGACTCATTACACTTACCAAGGGAAAGTAGTAAATCAATAACCTTACAAAAATTGCCCCCCAAATTCATCTGGGCAGGTCCTAAAATTAAAATTATAGCAATTCCTTATTTTGTGTCAGAAAATGAGAACTGATGAAGCTCAGGCATGACTATATAATATTAGAAGCATAGCTGATTATCTTTTGACTTCTTCACAGCCAGATAAAGTAAAATGTATCGACTAGTCAGTTACAATTGCAGTTCATGCTCTGTACCTGACAATGCTCCTGGAAATGAGAATATGCTTCCAGGACACACACAAACATTAAATCAAATAATGTGAGTAAGATAAATTAAAAAAAAACTAATAGTACAGACAATTATCTTAATTTTAATATGGAAATTGAAAAGTTGAAGATAAATCTGAGGAAATGGCTCAGGAACTAAGGCTGGTTTTTAAAGATCATAACTCAGTTCCTAGTACCTACTGTGGGTGACATGGCCCATAACTCCAGCTCTAAGGGATCCAATGTAATCTTCTGACTCCCCAGTGGCATTTCTTGGTCATATAGTGATGCTGTGTAATATTTTAATCATTTTTCACCCTGTTTCCTTTTGGAGTTATAGCATTTTATGTTCCCACATACAGTGTACAAAGATTCCCAAATTTTCTATATCCTTGTAACATTATTGTATTACTTATAAATAGACATTCTATTATTGTAAAGTAGTAATTTGTATGCTTCTTAAATATGCTTTGTTTACTAATTATGAATTTGCAAATCTTTCAAGATAAATATAAATTAAAGCACTTTGAGCAATTTCTCATCAAATTTTTATTTGTCTTATATGAGCATTCCATATAGACTGTACTGAAAAGCCATATCAGACATGATATAAAGTGTACAATATTTTTCCTACTTCTGTTTTAGGGTTTCTGTTGCTGTGAAGAGACACCAAGACCATGGCAGCTGTTATAAAGAAAACATTTAACTGAGGTGGCTTAAAATTCAGAGGTTTACTCCATTGTCATCATGGTAGAACATGGCAGTATGAGGCTGACATGGTGCTATAGAAAGAGCTGAGAATTATGTACCTTTATATGAAGGCAACATGAAGTGGACTGTGACACTGAGAGTAACTTGAGCACAGGAGAACTCAAAGTTCATTCGCACAATGAGCCACCTCCTCCAACCAGGCCACACCTACTCCAGTAGGTCCCCACACCCTAATAGTGCCACTCCCTTTGTGGGAGATTCCGTTTTAAGTCATTACATTCCACTCTCTGGCCCACAAATTTTATAGTAACATCATAATGCAAAACTGAATTCATTCTTACTTCTAAAGTCCTCATAGAATATGAAAGTCCTACACTTATTTAAAAGTCAAAACTTTAAAGTCTCTTCTGAGATTTATGCAACCTCTTATCTGCAGTCCTATCAAAATCAAGAAGCAGATCACATCCTTCCCACATATGATGACACAAGATATACATTATCATTCCAAAGCATAGGGCAGGGAGCATAGTGAGGAAATACTTGACCAAAGGAAAACTGAAAACCAGCTTTGTACACTCCAAAATTTGTAGTTCCATGTCTGATGTCAAAATGTTCTTCAGATCTCCAGCTCCTTTAACTTTGTTGACTGCAACACACTTCTTTTCCTTGGGCTGTTTCCACTCCCAGTTAGTAGCCTTCCTAGGCAGATATCCCAGAGCTCTGTTATCTCCAACATCTGGCATCTCAAAGGCAATCCAGGACTCATCTTCACACCTTCACACAATGGCCTCTCTATGCCTCCATTCAGGGACACCCCTGACATGTGCCTTTCCTCATTGCCTTTTCTTAGTTGCTGAGAAATATATGATAATCCCTTTCCTCTGTCCTTAAAGCCAGAATCATGTGGCTAAAGCTGCTAAGTTCTTCTGTTTACTGGAGCTAGAACATGGTTACCTCATTGAATTACATCTTCAACAGATTTCTGGTTTTCATGGCTACCTTGAAACTGGATCTTTAGACCAGGTTGACTTTGAACTTTGAATTACATCTTCATCAGCTTTCTGTCTTTTACTTCCTAAGCTTGGCTGTTCTTAATCTTTCTCTGTAGATCAGGTTGGCCTCAGATGCATGGATCCAAGAGTTGGAAAATTTATTCCATTTCTCCTTGAACAAAAGATTTAGCTCCTTTAACTTCCTGGTGGTCTTTTTCTCCTCAATTCTACCTTTTTTATATTTCTGCTCAAGGTCTGGTGTCCCCACAATTCACCCCTTTTTATTTTTAAATGAGGCACTCCTGGCTTAGGTCAAGTAGGGTCACCCTCCCTGGCCCGTCTTTGGGGGACCTTGAACCCCTGTCTTAGGTGGGAGGGGGTCTTCCCCACAGGTTGTCCGTCTTTGGAGAGACCCCAACCTTAGAATCATCTGTAATAAGGCTTTATGGCTATCGTTATTGCCATGAGCTAAGGCACTTTGAACTCAGCATGAAGCCAGAATGCCTACTGTCACTGTTACCATTCCTAGGACCCTCATTGACATAGCGCCTCTCTGTCATCTGCCCATCCCCCGATCTGGGCCTTAGCATTCCACCACCAGTCTTTCTTTGTTACATGGGTGATTTACAGTTACAATTTGACGGTCAAAACAGTGATAACGTTTACAATCATTTTAAGATCTACTTAGGAAAGCATTAGAGAGTGCGCTTGCACAGATACATTAGGTACAATCATTGATGTTACACATGTAGCATTATAAAAAATATGAACAAGAGGCTTGTTGTACTATTTACAGAGTACCAATTTGTTCCTGTGGTGATGCAGTCTGTCGATTTAATGTCAGTAGTATCAGCCGAACATGTAACCCAAGTCAAAGTCTTTTTGTTGCACCAGGACAAACCACATTTCTCCAGAAAAACACACTGGCATAGGTGTGATTCCAGAAACAGGAACTACCAAGTCTGATATTTCAAGTGACCATGTCCTGTTCAAATACTGAAAAGAGGCTTTTGCCACTCATCACAGTCCATACCAATGTCCAAATGTTTTAAATGGGTCCTTTTTTCTCTGTTGGCTTCACGATGAAAACTCATGGGTCTGGAAGGTTGATGCAGCAGGTCTGTTGAGAAACTGGAAATCTTGAACCAACTGTTTTCTTTTTTTTCTTGGGCTGTAGATTTGATGACATCAAGGGTCAGGAACACTGATTTAGGAGATCTCACTCAAACTGGCTTGGGCAGGCTCCCATGGTCTCAGGTCCAGTTTTTCTCTGCTCCATGCATCTCACTAAATGGTCTGACAGCTACTGAAGCTTTATTCTTTTCCTGCAAGAAAACATAAACATGCCCTCGACCCCAAATTAGGGTCTTCTCTACTGTCTAGTGTGTGGATGTTTTCGTTTGACTTGAGTAATAGTTGTTTAATTTTCATTATGTCAGAATCTGTTTGAAGCAGATTCCTCAGTGGCACTTACATTTTAAAAATTTTTAAATGAGGAGTGGATAATTTAATGAATCATGTGGGGACTGGGGACATTTCTCCCCCCTTTTATTTTTAAATTTTGTTTGAACTGTTGAAGTTGGACGATAACAGTAGAAGGATTTGTCTACCCTCCTTAGTCAACTATCTAGGTGAATTGGGATCACTATTTAAAGTATTAGTAGATGTCCTTTAAAAGGGACATAACCATTAAGTACCTTTGAGAATCATTTAAGGATTGTAAACTATGCTATGTCCCAAATAGTCCCTTTTTTTTTTTTTTTTTACCTGTAGCTCTCACTAGCTGACAAGGCCTCATTTGCATCTGAACTGACAAGGCCTAATTTGCATCTACACAGACACCTTTGGGGGGTGGGGGCCTGCCAAAGTGGCAGGACAGTTCCCTGAAAAAACCCCTCTCTCTCTCTCTCTCTCTCTCTCTCTCTCTCTCTCTCTCTCTGACTGGCTCTGAGGGCTTAACTTGAATTTTTTGTTAAAATATTAACTGACTGACTGGATGTTTCTTTTGGCTATATCTAAATCGATTTAGGTAGTTTTTAACTGTTTGAAGGGATTTACGTATCCCTTTAATCATATCCAAGGCAGTTAGAACAGTTGCTTTTGTCAACATTCACCCATTTACATTTCACACTTCATACAAATTGACGTGGCCACATCCATACACACAGACCATGCATACATATCTCTCCTTTTGCCTAGGTTATGATTAGTTTGTTGAACTGAAACTTCTTTAACAGTGAAAGACCCCGGCCCAGCGCAGGCAGCTGAGGCTTATGGAAAACTCCTTTCCCCCCACAGCTCAGCCATTTTTTATCAGGAGGGAGCTCAGCTCAAGGTCTTCGCAGCTGAATAGTCACTACTATCTCTGTCCAGATAGGGGCACAGGTGTCTATGGTCTGCATAGCCAGCCCAGAAAGATTGGGCAGGCACAGAAACCTTTGTTCTTCAGATAGGGCCAAGGCCGAGAATTGAGTTCTGAGAGAAACCTTAATTGCCTCTCTGTCCAGATGAGAGAAACCTCGTTCTGAGCCCCAGCCTCATTTAAATTACCCAATCAGGGTCCCGTAACTAGGCTTCTCGCTTCTGTACTGCGCTTTTTTGCTATAAAAGAACCCCTGAGTCCCCAGCTCGGGGCTCTCAGTTCCCGAGACTGAGACGCCCCGGGTACCCGTGTATTATCAATAAAGCCTCTTGCTGTTTGCATCCAAGCTCGTGGCCTCGGTGTTCCTTGGGTTCGGGTCTCCCTCCCGTGAAAGTCCCCCGCCTGGGGTCTTTCAACAGAACAACTCCAGTCAATCTTTGAATTAAAACAAAAGGTTGAAAAAGTCCTGTATGTCCCTCATCATTTTTTTATTAGAGAAGTTTTGAGCTACACTCAGCCCACAGCCATACCCACTCCTTGTAATTCTGCAGATGCAAAGTGGAAAGGCCAGGCTTTTGCCAAAAGTTTTTAGAGATGACTCACAAAATTCAATAACCTACCCTATATAAATGTAACCAAACATTTTTATTTTATATACCTTTGTCTTTTTCTTTACTGAATACTAATACCTCATTTATTAACTGTTACCAGTTTATTTAATTTACCCATCTTTAATCTATCTTCCCATTGAGGATGATCCTCCAATCTACCCTCCAACTGAGGGCAACTTCTTATCTTAGGTTCCCTTTCTTTTTTGACCTTTGTTAGGTGAGGGCCTAGACATTTAATCCAATCCACCCTTCAACTGAGGGTTTAATCATGGAGATATTAAATATTTTTAATAAAGCAGAGATTCCCCTTTTAGGAGGGGGAAACTCAGACTCTCGTGTTGGCAGCAGCCACTCCCAATGTATTTTTTAGTGCTATAAAGGCGATGAATGGGGAGCTGCAGTGACTAACTAGCATCAAAACGGTGGGAGGGGTTTTCCTCACCAGTGCCCATACTTCCCTTACCTGAGTTTGGCAATGTTTGGATCATTTTTATCATGGCGAGCATTCCTAGTATCGGGAGCAGAGTCGGGGTCAACATGCCTGATGCACCATTCGGGGACCCAAATAGGCTTCTCACTTCCTGGAGGGAAAACACAAACAGCCCCTCGGACCCTAGCTAGTAGGGGAGTGGGTGGCTGCCATTTTCCTGTAATCAAATCCTTCCATCTGACCCATCCCAAAGACTGGGAGGGTTTGTTCCAATGTCTCTCCATAGCAGACAAATTATTACTCTCTATGGTCAAAAAATGTAAAATATAAAGTATGGTGGATAACTGAATATTGGGGGAGGTGACATATTCCCCCTTTTTTATTTTTTTAAAATACTGTTTGAGAGTGGCATGGGTGCGCTCCACAATGGCCTGTCCGGTAGGGTTGTGAGGAATACCAAAAGAATGGACAATGTGATGTTCCCTGCAAAAGGCAGCAAAGCGATTGCTGGCATAGGCAGGGCCATTGTCCGTTTTTAGGGCATCAGGAACGCCCATGTAGACAAAGGCCTGCAGGCAATGGGAAATAACATCTTTAATATTCTCTCCTGAGTGGAGAGAGGCAAAAATCAGTTTAGAATACGGATCCACTGAAACATGCATGTATTTTAATTTCCCTGCCTGTGGCAGGTGAGTTATATCCATTTGCCAAAGATGGTTGGCCCTGAGGCCCGGGGGATTTACCCCCTCATTGGGAGAATTATGATAAGGGGCACAGTCAGGGCACTGAGAGGTAATCTGAGTAGCCATGGATAGGGGGCACCCAGTATGAAATTTAATGGAGCGGGCATTTAGATGATATCGCTCATGGAGCTGGTGGGCAAGCTGCTCCTGAGTGTATAAGACCCTAGGGCGGGTCAAGGAGTCAGCAAATTGATTGCCCTGGGCAAGGGGTCCTGGAAGGTTAGTATGTGCACGAATAAATCCCACATAAGCAGGGTGGATGTGCTGCCAAATAAGATGTTGGAGCTGAACTAATAAGGAACGAATCTGAGAGGTTGGAAGAACATATGGAGAGGTTTCTAAAGGTCTGACAATGTTGGCAACATAGACACTATCAGTATATAAATTAAAGGGCTCCCCCTCAAACATTTGGAAGGCCATCAAACAGGCAAACAACTCTGCAGCTTGTGCTGACATTTGCCCTATGGGTACCCTCTTCTGCACCTGAGAAGAAACCACCACCGCGAAACCTTTGGAGGAACCATCTGTAAAGACTGAGCGAGCTCCAACTAGGGGGCTCTCCTTTAAAACCTTGGGAAAAATCACAGGATGTTGTTTAAAAAAAAAGACATCAAGGAGCTATTGGGATAAAGGTTATCAAACTTGGCACCTGTAGATGTAATAAACAGGGTCCACCCATCATGGAAGGTCTGTAGATGTTCCATCTTCTCTTTATCATAAGGAAGAATAATTTTATCAGGACTCTTTCCAAAGGTTTGGATGCTAAACTTGTGTGCCTTCCATAACAATTGTAAAATCAGATTATAGTAGGGGGCCATTACCTTCTTAGGGAAGGCTGACAAATGTATCCAATAAATGGGGCCAGTCTGCCAAAACACAGCAGTGGGCAAAAAGCTAGATGAAAGTACAACCAGAACAAGAGGCTGTCCATAATCTATACACCGAAGGTGGGCTTGCTCTATACTTTTAAACAACAATCGTAGGGCATTCCTGGCCTCTGGGGTAATCTGTCTAGGGGAAGTTGGAGCGGGATCCCCAGGAAGAATATCATAAAGGGGTTTAAGAGCCGCTGTTTCAATAGAAAGAGAAGGGCGAATCCACTGCACCTCTCCCAAAAATCTCTGCCAGTCATGAAGCGTTTTTAAATTTGAACAATCAATTTGGAGTCTTTGGGGCCGGAGGCCAGTTTGTTGAATTTGATGACCCAAGTAAGTATAAGGGGGTCTCTTTTGGATCTTTTCTGGAGCCAAAATAAATCCGTGGGCCTCCAGGAGCTCTGGTAGCTCTGCAAAGGCTCTGGTAGCTCTCCTCGGCTGCAGCCAAAAGAACATCATCCATGTAGTGGATGATGTAAAGATCAGGGAACTTACGCCTGAGGGGATCTAAACAGGCAGCTACATAAATCTGGCATATAGTTGGACTGTTAGCCATCCCTTGGGGGAGCACCACCCATTGGAAGCGAAGTGCAGGCTCCCTAAAGTTAATTGCAGGAAGGCTAAATGCAAACCGAGGACTATCTTGAGAATGTAGGGGAATGGAAAAGAAGCAATCTTTTAAATCAATGACAATCAAATTCCAGTCTTTAGGAATGACCACAGGTGAGGGCAAGCCAGGCTGGAGCGCCCCCATGGGCTGCATGGCCGCATTAACGGCCCTCAGGTCTTGTAGTAACCTCCACTTTCCTGATGGTTTTTTAATTACAAATATGGGGTTATTCCAGGGGGACGTGGAGGGGACCAGATGGTCCGCCTCCAATTGTTCTTGAACTAGCTGATGAGCTGCCTGGAGTTTTTCTGCTGGTAAGGGCCACTGTTCCACCCATACGGGATCATCTGATAGCCATGTGATAGGTATGGGGGCTGGCGGTGCAACAGTGACCCTCATTAAAAATGGTTAAAATCCTTCCTGTTCCCTGGGGCCCTGGTATTCAAAGGGGGGATGCCACCGGGCAAGCCTCTCCCTGTTCTAGTTTATCTAGTCTCTTCCCCTGACTCCAGCCCATCCCTTGCTGGGGGGTTCCGCTTTTGGACTTGGGTGCCTGGGTGGTGAGGACCACTCCCATTTCTCATAGGAGGTCTCGTCCCCAGAGGTTGGTAGGGAGGCCAGACAAAACATATGGTTGAAAAAACCCTGTGTGGCCCTCAGAATCTTGCCACTTTAGCATTCTGAGGCTCTTTTGTGGCACAGCCTGTCCTATTCCCTGGAGGGTCACCTTCCCTTCCTGCTTGGCCCAGGCAAGGGGCCAGAATTTATCTGAGAGGACAGAAATGTCTGCGCCAGAATCTAAAACGCTTTTGAAGGACTTGCCTTCTATCTTTAATGTAAGCTGGGGGCGGTTCTCCATGGTAGCTACCCAAAATGCTGCTGGGCCAGTACTTCCAAAACCTTGGTTATCCCTTTTCTCTTTAATTTTTTGAGCCTCACAAGGAGCTGTAGGGAGGAGGAGTAACTGAGCAATCTGTTCTCCTGCTGAGATGGCAACAACCCCACTGTCCACTGATGTCATTATTTTAATCTCTCCTTTGTTATTCTGGTCTATAACCCCAGGGTGTACCTGGATGCCTCGAAGGATAGTACTGGACTGTCCCAAGAGTAGTCCGACTGTGCCTGGGGGCAATGGCCCATGTACCCCAGTAAGGAGGGCCTGGATCCCCATCTCGGGTGTTAGGACTGCCCAGGTGGAGGGACCAATGTCCAGTCCTGCACTTCCTGAAGTGGCTCTAAGGAGGTCTGAGATATGAAGGGTTTGCTCTGGGGGAGTAAACAAATCTTGCTGCTGCCCACAGCAGGGGTCATTGCCCCATACACATTGGTTTTGGGGCCTTGGGGCGGGGCCCTTTTCCAGTTTTTTTTATTATTATTAGTAGGAAGGAAATTGCCCCCCAAGTCAGTTCTAGAGTAACAGTCAGTGGCCCAATGATATCCCCTTTGGCAGCGGGGGCATAAACCAGGTCTCTTGAGACTAGTAGTACTATTTTGAGGGCACTCTCTATGGAAGTGTCCCTCCATACCGCAGCTGAAACATGTTTTTCTCCCTCCCTGATTAGATCTTTTTTTTCCCCCTGGGGTCGAATAGTAGCAGCTAACACTTGGCCCTGGATGAAATTACCATTAATGTCTCTACAGATCCGGATGTAGTCATTTAGACTTTTGTTGCGGTGGGGGCGAAGAGCCTCCTTACAGTACTTATTTGCATTTTCAAAAGCCATCTGTTTGATAATTGTCATCGCAGGCCCAATGCCCCCAAATATTCTCTCTGTTACCTGACTGAGGCGGTCTACAAAGTCTTGGAAAGGTTCAGAGGGTCCTTGAAGGACTCTGGACAGGTGATCCCCTCCTTCCTTTGAAGGCAATGCTTTCCAAGCACCTTGGGCTGCTGCCGCCACTTGGGCATAGACAGGGACGTCATATTGCATTTGTTGTTGAGCGGTGGCATTCTGACCACTCCCAGTAAGCATCTCCACATTTCTCTGGGGCTGTCCGGCCTGTGCATTCCTTTGGGCTGTCTGGCTGCATCTTTCCTGAAACTCACCTCTCCAAATCAAATAATCTCCCCCGGACAAAGCTGCTCTGCAAAGCTGCTGCCAATCGCCAGGTGTCAAATTAAGAGGCACAAAAGATTCCATTAAGGAAAGTGTAAAGGGAGCCTGTGCTCCATAATTTAGAGTTGCCTCTTTCAGTTGTTTCATATCTTTGAAACTTAAAGGGTTATGGTGCCTAATGACCCGCTCAGGGTTGTTTGGGTCTGGAACTTGCATTACTGGGGCCACTACCGGACAGCATTGGACCCCTCCTTTGGGTCTTCCCTCCAGGTCCGAGAAGGAGGAGTCCCTCATTTTAGAGTATGGAGGGTTTCTCTCCCTGTCCTGTCTTTTTTTAATTCGAGTCCTTTTTAGTGCCTTTTTAAGGGCCGAGACCTCAGCAAGTAACCGTTCCTTCTCAGACTCTGCCGAGTCAGAGTCTGGGTCTGAGCTATTTTCATTTTCTAGGTCTGACAGAGTAGGATATACCCGATTCTGACTGAAGCCCCTCCTTTTGGGTCATGCCCTGGGATTTCTATTAACTCTTTTGTTGTTGCTAAGAGGCTCCTCCTCATCCTCACTAACAATGGAGCCTCTAGTTTCAGTCAGGGTTTCTCCAGATGATTCACTGTCACTCTCTGCCTCAGAACTCAGGGAGGCTTGAGTCTCAATCTCTTGTAACTCTGAAAAAGCCTCTTTTGTGGCCTGGACTACCCGGCGGTGGCTAGCCTTATCTGTCAAAAGTGCGCCCTTCACTAATCTCCATAAGGAGAATGTGGATGGGGGCAGGGACTCAGGTCCCTCTTTTCGTAAAAGTTGATGAAGATCACGGCAAACCTCCTCCCAATCTGGGATATTTAAGCTCCCCCCGGTAATGAACCATGGACTGGCTCATTCGATCGACTTTAGAAAGCCTTCTAAGGTTTTAGACTTTACTGTAGTCCCATGTCCTTCAAGTAACTTTTTAACTTGATACTGTAATATAAGCTTCCAAGAACTATTCCCCATGGTTTCTTTCCTTTTTTCCCCAATCTGTCCCTGGCCAGAAAAAGAGACGAACCCGCTCACTTACCTCACTTTCACAATCTCAGTGGGATCCTCCAATTGTCGCACCTGCTGTGCGGCCTGCATCTGAGAATGTAGCGAGGTGGTTGGGATAGATGACACAGAGACCAGTCGGTTGCGTTAAGAAAAACTTTATGCTTCCCAAGTCAGCTTTAGGAGGAGACCCCAGTCTGCTTAGGAGAGAGCTCTCAGGCGAAGTCTCTCCAAGAAAAAAGAGCTTCCCTTTTTAAGGACTTCTGTCATCCATCTACATACCATTCTTTTCAGACTTCTCACCCTCCTGGCTGGTGGTTTAATCTCCGGCCCCAGAATCAGGGAGACATGGCAGGGGGAACAGGAAGAGGCCTCTAGCCGTGAGCAAGCCCTTATCTGAGCCCTATTAAGAGCTTTACTGAATTGTTTTCAGTAAACATTACACAGTTGCCTGCTCCCAGGCCCAAGGGGAAGTGGGTTTCTGCTCAAGGTCTGGTGTCCCCACAGACTATAACAGTGGATGTAACTTGATCATAGGAGACCTCAAAGTCCACCCTTATAGTGAGACACTTCCTCCCATCAGGCCATACCTACTCACTGCAAGACCAAACCTCCTAATAGTGCTACTCTCTTTGTGGGACTTTTTCTTTCAAACCAACACAAACTCTACCAGTTGACCTTTTCATATGAATTACTATTGACTTCAGTGCATGGTTTAGTTTTTTTAATTTTAAGAAAGTATTCATTTTTATTTTATGTATATGAGAGTTTTGAATGAATGGATGCTGGTATACCTGATTAAGCAGCCTGCCTTAGACTTAAAAGACATCTTATATTAATGCTCACCTCTTGAACCTGCCTTAGAAAGAATCAGCTCACGTGCAAGAATAAAGTCTCTCCCCTTATATCTTTGGATTTAGCACTTAGAGTGGCCCAGAGAGATCAAGAGCCTAACCCAAATTCAGAAATTCAGAAGGAAAACCCTTCCATCTGGCCCTCCTAGACTGAAGAGCTGTCCCCTAAGGGCTGCACTTGGAATCATACCGTGGCCCTGAGGCACATCTTCAGTTTGGCAGACTACCTGAGTGAATGGGCACATCACAAAAAGAAAATAGGAAGCAACTTTCTGTAGAGGTCTCCTTCTGTAAGTCATAAAAACGTTTTCTGTGACATCTGGATCTATAGGATCATGATCTGGGGACATAGGAGGGTCTGACGAGATTCAGCATTCCCCAATCTAGAGCAGTAGGAGAGATGTCACACTCCCATCTTATTTGGAAATTTATCCAGAGCCACCAATTCTATTTTGTGATCCACTCTGGAACCCTAGGGAAACCCTGGTGAGACCAGGAGGAAAGAATCAGAGAGGCCTGTCATCTGAACACCCATTGTCAGGTTTTTTCAATGCCAAGGATGGACAGAGTTGAGGAACCCTGTGGACAGATGATGAAACCAGAGGCCAAGAAACTGTGCAAGAGGTCAGGCATTACTGGGAGACAAGACCGAAATGGGTGAGGCCCAGACTAACTAGACCATGGAAATCTTAAAATGAAGAAGCCTCTTGTGTGTTCTTGTGCCTTTTTTGGGCAGGGAAGTAATTGAGAAAAAGGTTTCTATCTGTTTAAAACAATTATTTCATTAAACTGATGAATCTTTGCATGAATTCAACTGTTATTTCATTGTCCCTGTTTTTGGATTGGTCTTGTTTATGCTGTCTTCATCCCTTGTATGTTCTATCTTCTGCGGATTAATTTCATTTCTGCTTCTCTGTCCTATGTATGTATTTTTGTGTTCCCACTAATCTTCTCCCATTTCAGGTGGGTGTAGGCTCCAGACCAAGCTCTAGTAGTTGCCACTCCCACACCTTCAGTCTGGTGCAATTCAGGTCCTTTCTCCCTAGCATGCCAACCCTGTGTAGCTTTGTGTACTCTCTCCCCCTATGGCCAAATCTGACACTGCCAGGTTCAGAATTCCTATCTTTGAGCTGCTTGCTACTCGATTGAGCAGGAATTCAAAGGCCTTTTGGGTAGGGAGAATATTAAAATATTTTTTTATGATCTGCTGCATTGAAAGGCTGGCTCAAATGTTGGAAAGTTTCTGCCTTTTGTCAGAAAAGTTACCTGACTTTGTGGCAGAAAAGAAAAAAACATATTTTAGGAAGAAAAGCTAAAAATATAGAACGTTAGTTTCATTTAACTGTATAGATCTTTTGTTAAGATATAAACCTTGTCTTAAGATTTGTAAAATATACCTCAAGATTATATGAATGATCTGTTCCTCAGGATTTATAAGTTTATTGAATATGATTAAAAATCTGTAGAATCTAACAAAAGTTGACCAAAAATTTATAAAACAGGGTTGATGGATAGGAATCTACACAGGTAATCTTAAAGCAAAGAACTAATCTATTAACATCTATAGTTCTGACATTATAATGTCAATAATGCTTATTGACATTGCTTTTTTAACTCCTGCAGTTCCTATTCTAGCTAACATGGATTAAATGCTTAAGAGCCCACTCTGAGAAAGACTCAAGGCTACACTGAGATGTCAAACACCATTTATGACTCAGCTCAACTAAAGTTAGGGCTACAACTACTAAATAGCAGAAACTGGGATATTTCTAACATGATTCAGCAAGAAAATGATGTAAACAGTATGACAACAGGCTATAAAATATCTCTATTTAGGCTAACAGAGACTAATTTAACAATGTGAATCTAACCTCCTTGAGTTTTCTAAACTGAGTCATACAAGAATGTATGATATTCTGCAATGGTCCTATGAAAGGACCAGGAAAATAAATTTGCCAGTCTCCCTGTGGACTGTATTTATGATTTAAGATTTTATTTTGATACTAGCAAAGATTCAAATTAAGAGTTATAAATTTTAAGACTAAACAAGTATAAAACTGTAAAATACTAATCTTATAAAAGCTGCTAATTTTTCTGAACTGTAAAAGATAATTAAGACATGCAGATTAATAGTCAATGACATCAATCAAATTCTTTACAATATAAATGATCAAATTCTTTACAACTATATTTCATTTACAGGCACAAGCCTTATTAGCCTCCAGTATAATTTTTCAAGATAAACCTAAAACAAGTAATTAAAAACAAGTAAAGATTATGTAAAACTATGTATACTTAATAAGTGGCCTTCAAAACTTTTCAGAGACCTACTAAATATGACATTTAAAATGTTTAATGGAAAAAATTCCTAAGACAGATACCCTAGCTCCTAAAGGCATCCTTAAGGTCTCCAAAGGAGATGATGAGGCACGGGTAACTGCACCTGTATTATGGTAATGCTACGCACTGCCATTGTTTGCCTAAACTGTAGACATTGTTGGTTGATGGCCCTGCTCTCCCTTGTCAGAGTGGGTCAAGTTTTCCAATTCATCCTCTAAAGGAAAGTTCTGTGTCCAGTAGCAAAAGGCCTACAATGTCCTTCCTGTGCACCAACAATGATTTAATCCTGTCCTATGTGACAGCTGAAGACCTATGACCACTGTCCCCAACAGAGCCACCAAGACTATGGGAGCCTAGGATAACATCCCAAACAGTGGTAAGTCTTTGTCATTTTAATTAATATATAGGCTATTTGGATTATAATTCCTGTTATAAATTTATCCTTTGCAGATCTCTGATGGTATTGAAGTCTAACTGCAGGTTTTTTTTTTCAATTTAGCTGCAGCTGTCTGATAATGCATTTCATATTTAAAAACCAGGCCTTCTTTTTCTAGAGGTGTTATACAAACTTACAGACATGTTTGCCTGACTAATAGGCTTCATGTTAGAACATAAATAGGTTTTAGATGTAACTTTTACTATTTAAAGAAACTCTATTTACAAAGACTTCTATCCATTATCAACCATACATATATGTATAATGGTGAATAATTGGATAAAAAAGTTTAAGTTTATGTAAGATATAAACCTCTGAAAATATTTTAAATACAAACATCTGAGGATATAAGATACTAAATGTATTGGAGGCATCTAAAAATGATTAAAGATATACAAATACATATCACTGTATGATATTGTTATACTAATATTTGAAAAGTTCAAAGTTTTAATGTTAATGGAATTCCAATAAGCTTGTAAATCGCTGACTATTAATATCAGGCACAAGCTTGAGATTTTTAAATTTCATCTAGTCATCTTCTAAAGATATTTCCTGCATTCTGGACATACTTTCATACTTTTAACCCAAAGCCATAGCTCAGAGGCATGGGTCTACACAGATGTTTTACAGAAAACTGTTGGTTGTTTTGTCTACAAGTGGATTTCAATACAGATTACAAATAATGCTGATGTAAACTTTTGGGGAACCAAAAGATAAATAAGAGTTAAACCCATGTCTCGGAGGTCAAATGGACTACAGATAAGTACTCCTGTCAATCAGCAACCTAAGCTTCCCTGCCTATAGCCTAACCTCTAGGAGAAGCTCCAAATATAAAAGTTACTTTAAAGTTCTTTTTAACTTTAATTTCTGTCCCTAGTCTACATCTGTCTTGGCAGAGTTCCACTCAACTGGTAGACAATATCCAGAAATAAGCTGCATACTTCAAAGTGCTCCAAAGATTGTATACACCATGTCAGTTGTGGGTAGTCCTACAAAGCCAGAAAGTCCTGTAAACCCTTTACAGTCAATGTGGTGGCTCCCTATCTCTTCAGCTGGGTCAACAAACCATATACTTCTGATGAATACCCCATTGCCCTAATACCACCCTGGCCTTTAGCTAATATTTTAGCCTTCCTAAGACCTCACAACAAAGTCCTAACTTCAGCAGAAAGTAGTTACAGAGGAGAGTATGCCATTCCTTGTACTCATCAAAGGGCAGGAATATCAGGTCCAAAGGGAACTCCATGATACAGGGGACAAAATGGCTACTTACATATAAGACAAGAGGGGAGGATAAGCCAACTTTCTTCTATTTTAGGGTTATAAACCATCTTAAAGGAAAGACAACACAGGGTCATTTCTCTTTATGATTAAATCTCTGTTTCTTACTAATTGTAGTATACTGCCTGTTACAGGAAAAGACAACCATGTCTTTGTTTCAGAAAAATTATTTAAACTATCTTGCAACCTTATTTTCTCACAAAAGGTTGTTATGACCACCTTATTAAGACCACCTTGAAATCATGTCTTTGCTTAGGAGGTGGATATGATTAACTTAGTATGTTTATGTTGTGCTCCTCTAATGCCTCCTATTTGGCACACCAAATCCCCCATTTGGAAATATGCTATCCCTGATCTATATGAACCTTGTCTTCATCACATCCAATGCAGGCCTCTTTAAACCCAACTTAGGGGTAGGGCAGGCCATATACAGGAATAAAGTCAGCTTGCTTTAATTAATTTTACCATGAAAATTTGGAGAGGTATTCTTTTCTCACATCTTTTGAATTAGTAGCCAGTGAGTGCCTGATACCTGATGTCAGAAGAGGGTGCCAGATCCTCTTGAGCTGTAGTGGATATGAAACACCATGTGGGTGATAGGAACCAAACATTGGTTCTTTGCAAAATCAGCATGTGCTCTTAACTACTGAGCAATCTGTCCAGTCCAAAATTTTATTTTTATGTAGTTGAATTCATGTATTTTGAAAAGGAAAACACATTTGTAGATACAAGAGTAACTCCAATTTCTCCAAAATTTACCATTAAAGTCATGTTGTACATATATTTCTCCTGAAAGCCAGAATTCACTCATGTAGAATCGGTCCATTTATTGCTGTGGATAGAAAATAGATTTGGATAAGTTTTTTAAAATGAATGCATTCATTATGATTCACCATACTCTTCATTTGAATATAAAAAGAAAAAATATATTGCGATATTTCATGTTTAGTGTGAAATACAACTAACAGTTTAAAAGAGGCAAATCTGTCCAAGTGGGAACTGTAATATAATTACAAACAGAAGACTTATGCTGGGATTTTGATGGGGGTTGCATTGAATCTGTAGGTTGCTGTTGGTTAGATTGACATTTTTACTATGGTTATCCTTCCTATGCAAGAGCAAGGGAGATCTTTCCATTTTCTGCTGTCTTCCTATTTCTTTCTTTAAAGACTCAAAGTTCTTGTCATACAGATCTTTTACTTATTTGGTTAAAGTTACCCCAAGAAATTTTATGTTATTTGTTGCTATTGTGAAGGGTGATGTTTCTTTGATTTCTTTCTCAGCCCATTTATCGTCTGTATATAGGAGGGATATTGATTTTTTTTAAGTTAATCTTATATCCTGTCACTTTGCTAAAGGTGTTTATCAGCTGTAGGAGTTCTCTGGAAGAATTTTTCTGGTCACTTAAGTATCATCTCATGTGTGAATAGTGAAATTTGACTCCTTCCTTTCCAATTTCTATACCTTTGATCTCCTTTTGTTGTCTTATTGCTCTAGCTTGAACTTCAAGTACAATATTGAAGAAATATGGAGAGTGGCCAACCTTGTATTGGTTCCTGATTTTAGAGGAATGACATTGAGTTGACTGTTGGCTTGCTGTATATTACCTTTATTGTGTTTAGGTATGTTCCTATTATCCATGATCTCTCCAGAACCTTTTCATGAAGGGGTGCTAGATTTTGTCAAAAGATTTTTTAGCATCTAGTGAAATGATCATGTGGCTTTCCCTTTTCAGTTTGTTTATATGGTGGATTACACTGACAGATTTGTTTATGTAGAGGATTACCACCCTACAATCCACAACCCCAGAGAAGCTAGGATACAAGGAAGACACTAAAAGAGACATACAAGGTCCCCTGGAGAAGGTGAAATGGACAAGATATCCTGAGCAAATTGGGAGCATGGAAGGGGGGGGGTATCAGAAAGGGGAGGGGAGAAGGGTAGTGGGGAAGAGAACATGAGGGATCAGGAAGATTGAGTGGGAGGAAGAATAGAGGAGAGCAAGAAAAGATGTTCCTTAATAGAGGGAACCAGTATAGGTTTAAAGAGAAATCTGGCATTGGAAAAATATCCAGGGATCCACAAGGATGACCCCAAATCCAAGAAATAGTGTAGAGGCTACCTTTAATGCCCTTCACAAATAATGAGACTGATGACTACCTTATATGCTATCATAGAGCCTTCATCAAGTAGCTGATTGAAACAGAAGCAGAGATTCACAGCTAAGTACTGAGCCAAGTTCCTGGAATTCAGGTTGTAGAGTGGGAAGAGTGATGAGTGAAGGGGTCAAGACAATTTTGGGGAAACCCACAAAACAGATGACCTGATCAAGTGCGATCACATGGACCCCAGTCTATCAGCTGGGAAACCGGCATATGACTGAACCAAGCCTCCTGAACATGTTTGTCAGTTAGGAGGCCTGGGCAGTCTTAGGGCCTCTGACAGTACATGAATGGGCTTTAGGAGCCCATCCTCTATAGGGGCATACTCTCTCAGCTTGGATATACAAGTGGGGAGAAGGTGGTTGGGCCTGTGCCAAATGATGTGACAGACTTTGATGGTCCACCATGGGAGGCCTCACCCTTCCTGGGGAATGAATGGGGTTGGGATGGGGGTTTGGTTTGGTGGCATGGGTGGATAGAGGGAGAGGGAACTAGAATTGGTATGTAAAATAAGATAGTTTTAATTTAAATGAAATTTCATTTAAAAAATAATGAAATAAGCTGGGCGGTGATGGCACACGCCTTTAACCCCAGCACTCGGGAGGCAGAAGCAGGCAGATCTCTGTGAGTTTGAGGCTAGGCTGGACCGACAGCCTCGAAAAAAATACAGAGAAACCCTGTCTCGTAAAACCCAAAAAAATATAATGAAATAAAAAAATTACAAGCAGAAATAAGACCACTTATTTTGGTGGTCTTGCTTTGCCTTCTTCTGCACTCTGCAGTAAGCTTTCTTTTTCTATGCAAACAAACGTCTTCTACCTCAAAGACAAGTAGTTGTATTATAGTGGGAAGGAGAAAGTTTGCCTGTTCTGTTCTTAGAGGAGAGCGAGAAAAGGACCTCATAGAAACAAGAGATCGTGTCCACCAAGTGCTTAAATATGGTCTCATTTAAAAATGAATGGCAGTGGGAGCT
The DNA here is from genome assembly GCF_017639785.1 of Mesocricetus auratus. Lineage (NCBI taxonomy): Eukaryota > Metazoa > Chordata > Mammalia > Rodentia > Cricetidae > Mesocricetus > Mesocricetus auratus. The sequence continues at coordinate 39,372,605 of NW_024429195.1, forward strand.
GGACTGGCAGCTCTGTGCTTAAGATGGTTTACTGTTATGTAGAGCACCCACATTTTGTTCCTAACACCCACACGGGGAGGCACAAAGCCACCCCGGCTCTAGTTTCATGGAATCTGACACCTATGTACGTACACACACACACACACACACACACACACACACACACACACACAGACACACACACACCAACACACACAATTAAAATAGCATAAAATCCAAACATGATGCCGTACACTTTTAATACCAGCACTCCAGAAGAAGATGCAAAATTTGAGATCCAATATTGTTCTACCTAAAGAGTCCAAGACAGTCCAGGGCTGTATAACATTAAAAAGTCTAAAATCTCTCTCTCTCTCTCTCTTTCTCTCTCTCTCTCTCTCTCTCTCTCTCTCTCTCTCTCTCTCTCTCTCTCTCTCTCTCTCTCTCTCTCTCTCTCTCCTTTTCCATACATACACAATACAGATACAAAGCTTTAAAAGTAGTCATCATTACAGAGAGAGATGTAGTAAAGAATGCCAGTGACCTAAATGGTCAAGAAATCAAGATGGTGACAACATCAAGATGTCTACAGTTTGAAGTTTGTCATAAGAGGCAGGAAACACTAATACACAGCTGCTTTGACTAAGCAAGTGAAAGTTAAAAGAATGGAGAGTAAAAGTGTAAAAATTCAGCAAGATCAAGTCTGAGGATGGGAAAAAGAATAAAGTCAAGGGGAATGGAGAAAGAGCACAAAAGATTTGAAGCTGGCTTGTTTACAGAGAACAGAATAAGTAGGAAATTTCAATAACTATGAGTCACAGATATTGTGGCAAGCTGACATACCATTTGCACTGCTAAAGGAATTGGGCAGCTTTGTAAGGTTCCCTGAAACATAGAACACAATTGTAGCAGACCACTTGATTTGTTGTACCTTTGTGATTTCCTTTGTTCTTTTAATTTCAAGCAGAATTTTAATCTGGGTAGGTAAATCAATGTTGTTTGAATTTTAGCATATCAAACTCCCAGAAGGGTGGTTACAGGAGAACCTGATGGGCTCCATTCCTAGGGAGTCTGACTCAGGAAGTCTTTACTGTTCCAAGAATATGTCCTTCTAGAAAATTCCTACATAATTCTCACTGTGCTGGTTTGGGACCACTCTAAGAACTACCAGTCTCAATAATGGTAAAAATGACCAGTCTAAGAACATATTTGTAGCATAAGCAGTTGGTTGTTCTGTGTCTTCCATGCTCTTAAATATGGAAAATGTTCAAGTCTTAATTTGAAAGAATACGTTAAGGTGTAATTTTTTAAAGCCAACTAATAAGGAAAATGTTGTGGCTTGAATGGCTCTATAGACTCATAGGGAGTGTCATTATTAGGAAGTGTAGCAGTTTTAGAGTAGGTGTGGATTTGTTAGAGGAAATATGTCACTAGTGGAGGGCTTTGAGGTCTCAGATGCTCACACCAGGTCCAGTGTCTCACTTGTTTCTGGCTGCATGACAATTTGGACATAGAACTTTCAGCTACCTTTCCAGGAGATGAAAATCCCCAATTATTGTTACAAGCTCTGTTTCTCTATTCATACCTTTAGCTTTTTGTTTGAGCATTTACAGATGTGTGTTTGTGTGTGTGTGTGTGTGTGTGTGTGTGTGTGAGAGAGAGAGAGAGAGAGAGAGAGAGAGAGAGAGAGAAAGAGAGAGAGAGAGCGTACATGTGTGCATGTTCTTCTTAACAGCTGGACATCTTTCAGAATTGGAAATATGACACAGAAGATAGTTTCTGAAACTCAGCAAGAGGACCACAGTTCATGTATAGCACTCTGTAAAAAGCTAGGTGTGGTAAGGTACATCTGTAAACTCACTAGACAGCAAGCTAGATCAAACTAATGAACTTCAGATTCAGCATACTGTCTCAAAATAAATAAAGGCAAAAAAGTATTGACCAGCACACCCATGATCCATTTATGCCCTCCACATGCACCTGCATACACACATGACCTCTAATATGTACACACACGACATCATGACAAACATATTTCATACACTCTAAATAAACACTCTTTTAAAAGTTGATCTTTTTCATCATCAACTGCCCTTTTACCTAACAATATTTCTCAGCTTCAAGTGTTGTAACCTATTACTATTATTATCCTAGATCAACTATGGCTATAGTTGGCATGGAATGGTATTTCATTTGTAAATGGGCTATGGTTGGACATGACAGTTTCATTCCTCTATGTTTGGATTGGATTAGGTTACTCAGCCCATCTCCATTTGTTTTTGTAATTGTTGGTATACCAGTCATGTCTGCTATGTTTCTAAATACCATCTAATTACATAGTATTGGATACTACTCTCATTTTAAGTTAGGGCAGTGGCTTTCATTGTTAAGCTCTGTCTTTCTTATGTTCTTTTTTCATATTCTAAAGGCTCTGCAATGGATGTATTTGTAAGTTTATATAGGTCTATTGCTGTGTTTTGATTATACAATTCTTTTAATTCAAAATTATAAATGGCTTTTGAAATAAAGGAGACACAAAAACAGAGGCTAATTTAAGAGGTGGAGACCAGTGGAGATTGCATACATTGTAAATATTGAAAGAATGAAATAGCCAAAGCATGGCTTGTAATTACATTTTCAAAGTGAAGATAAAGGAGAGGTATCTTGATGGATTCCATGTCAATACTACATCATGATTAAAACTACATTTTAGCACTAGATCACATAGTATTGAGTGGTGTTTTAAGCCCATTACTAAGAGGAGCATAAATGAAGATGGATGAAGTGTGTCTTATAGAAATGTGGATGACTCAAAGGCAGTCACATCCCTGAAAAGCCCACATCAGCGTTGGCAATGGATTCACAAATCTGCATCTCTGGAGTGCCCTGCCTATAACTGTTTCTTGTCCCTAGAAACTGCCTACTGCTTTCACAATAGAGGGAGCAGTTTTTATTCCTACAACTTTTTTGAGATTTTGGGAATCTTGTGAGTTCCATAAGCTCCCCTTCATCCCTCCAGGAGAGAAAGCTTCAATTTAGATCAAATAGCAGCATATAAAAATACAAATCATTCAAAACAGCAATTGTGACTTTTACAGTTATCTGTGATTTGTTCCTGTCCATTCTATAAAGTCATTAACAGGATGATCTGATATTGACCACTGTCACTTGAGCATAAGCAAGAGTACAATAGGAAACTAAGGAACTTATACATCTTTTATTAAATTTCTATTGAGTTTTTGTACATAGAATATACATTCCGATCAAGGTTTCCCCTCCGTCAACTTCCCCCAGGTCCTTCCCACCTCCATATACACTCTATTTACACTCTTTCTTTCTCTCTTTAAAATGTAAACAAAAACAACTAAACAAAACAGAATTTTTGTTTTGGAGGGTAGGAAACAGAGGAAACACTTGCCAACATTAACAAGATATACTTAAGTAACATTCTTAAAACAATGAAGAAACTACTTGTATACTAAAATCTTTAAGTGCATAGTGTCATGATTGCCATAAGTAATAAGAAAAATGATGATTTCAAGAAGAGCTGTCAATTATCTTTTAAAAAGCTGTCAAACTCTCCTCCCTATGCAATATATTCCAAAGAGGTTTAAAAATAGCGCTTATTTCCTTTCCAATTTTCTTCATTCCTTCAGCAAACACTGATTATTTTCCCTGGTGTCCTGAATAAAGATTGAAATCAGTGTGGATTTGAGGTTTATTATTTGATTAGTGCACCTGAATCATTAATGATATGAGTTCAACCCTTAAAATAGTTTGAATAAAGAGCTCCTGTCACACAGATCACACAAAGGATGACCAAAGAAGCCAACCTTCATTTCTAGACATTAATATTAATCACCAACTGAGGACCTAAACCTTATTTCAGAACAAAATTAAATGAATTCTAAAATGCATCATGGTGGTTGTGTTTTTCCATATTTTCAAAATAATTTTCAACACATGTAATATAATAAAACATAAAGGCAAAGAGATTGGGAACAAAGACAATGAAAGGGGGCATAGATAATTCTACCCAATGCCCAGGATCAGAAAGTGATCAAATGATGCCTTTAGCTTTGACCTTCCTGGCAGCTGGAAGAAAAAGTGAAATAAGGAATGCATCATGTCTTGCCATAATACTCTAAGAAAGAAAACATTCCTTGTTGATCGCAGTAGCATTTCTCTCATTGGAGTCTTAAAGGAATTCAAATTCACAGAGCCTTATATAAAACACTGTGTGTTGGACAACCATCCTCAGCAATTTGTGAGGAATGAAAATATATTCTTCACATAATTATTGTTTCATATTTGCTAAATCACAACAAATAGGGCCTGCAGATCAATCATTGGTCAAGAGCACTCCCTGCCCCTGTAGAGGTTATATGCTCTCTTCCAGCTCCCATTTCTGGTGGAGGACAGCTGTCTGTAACCCCAGTAACAGGGAAATGGATGCCATCTTTTGAGATATACACAAACATACACATAAAATAAATATTTTATTTAAACTAGATGTCGTTAAATATCACCTCAAGGAATGAGTCCAATGATGATGTAAGACAAAGTCAAATCAATCTCCACACCAGATAAACACTGGGGATCCACCTTCCCCAGTCTTTCAAAGTAATGATTGCTTCTTAAATTCCTACTTCCTGGAGGACACTAGTTCCAACCTCCCTACCTTTTTGACACCTACTTTCCTATTGTCTTGCATGGAACTTTGCTAATTTTTCCTTACCCTTTTTTAATCTGAACAAATTGCTTGCTCCCCATGACTTCACCATCAATTATATAGCAGATGTTTATGCCTGTCAATCACATGGCATCACCATCTTAGCATTCTTAGGTACAATCCCTATATCAACTATTGTGTGCTTGATGAACATCTGACAAAACTGACCTTTCCTCAACCATTATTCTACCTTTGGCAACTTCATACCCTCTTAATTTTGTCTCTTATCAGTTTCACATAGCTTATACTCATTGGCACTATAATTCTTACTGCTTTAATTTAACCTGTCAGTTTCACCTTTTCATGTATGTCCAAGTCTGCTTTGTTCAGTAATGACTTATTGGAAGGTCATCCTGCTTCCTCTTTAACCCCAGGACCACATTATGACAGATTCTGTCAGACGACTTACTGGTTAACTAAGTAAATGTTTAATGGTAGCATGAAAATGTGGTCAAAAGAACTGAGATATAGTCTACACATTCTACCTCACTGAAGCACTTTATTTTATAAGAAATTATTAGGGAAACACTACTGATTATTGTAGGATACTACTGTGTGGCAAAACTTTTTCTGGGGTGATGCCACATACATGTCTACTCATTTAAAAGAAGGAGACCACAGTACATTAAAATGGATACCACCAAAGTCCTAATTGGTAAAATTAGTTTTATTGGGGCTACTTAAAGGAGTATAGGTGAGGGGTGCAGGCAGACTTTTCCTCCTCACTATGCAGTTCCCAAATGATCACACAGAAACTTAATTAGAAATGATTGGCCAATAGCTCAGTCTTATTACTATGTAACTTTTACACCTTAAATTAACCCATTTCTATTAATCTATGTGTTGCCTGGAAGCTCACAGCTTTTTACCTCCCCTGCATGTCCTCCTTCATTTCCACCTTACTGGCAACTCCTGATTTTTTCCCAGCATTCTTTCTGACCTGAAAATCCTGCCTAGCCATCCACCAATCTGCTTTTCATGAACAATGAGAGCAATACATATTTTCAGTGTACAAAAATTGCTCCACAGCACAAGGGGTACTTGCAGGAAAAGAAATGGTTCAAAGACAGCTGCATCATCAAGACCTACCACAACACCAGGGAAAACTCACAAAAGCTGGGAACTTGCAAAGCCTACAAGCAGCTCACCAGATGAGAGAGCGTCCTTTCCAAATGGTTCAATTGTTCTAAACCTCTTCCAGGCAGCTAGCCGGGTCCAAAGTCTTCTTCACATCAGCAGCTTGGCTGGTTTACTCTAGCAGGGCAGGGATATTGTTTGTCTGGTGAATCTTAAGGACTTCCTGAAGCTCTTTTGACTTGTTTACCTTCCTGCTGAAGAAACTATATGAATGTTTCATCTTGGAGGAAACTGTTACAAAACAGATGCCAACAATGGAAAGATACATTCTACCTTCAGGAGTTTGAAAATGTTAACAAAAACAAATATATTTACTAATTGATAAAATATGATCAATATTATCTTGGGAAAATTATGCTACTTTCCAATGATACCAACAGAAAGTACAAAATTTAAAACTTCTTCTAGATATAGTGCTTCATTATTGTCATGCCATCACTTGAGAAGTGGAGGTAGAGGGAATCAGGAATAGCTTGTACAATGTAAGTGTAATACCCTGTCTCAAAAAATGAATACAGAAACAACAACAAAAATATTCTGAACAACACTAGTTCCTGAGAGCCTTTTTCTCTGCTATTAGGATCCCTGATAACTTCCAAGAAAAGACCACTAAACATATATGCAATGGAGAGAGTTTATTTTTCCATGTATGCCAGGAGTCAAACATTCAGGCAATGACCAAATAGCAACCCCAAGAGAAGCTTGAAGGCATCTTTTAAGTACGATTAGAGGAATACCAGGGAAGAGATTAGTCTGGGGACTGATTGGTGGGTTTAAACACAGAGTTTACAGGCTGCTATAAGATTGGCTTGTGTGTTAGTAGTTAGGGACTTTCCAGCAGAAGGGAGGAAGAAACTATCTTTTAGCTATCTCTGAGTTTGCATAAGCCTGCAAGGTGCTTGGTTGCCCCTAAGTTGTAGTCTTTCCAAGAAATGGTTGTTCAGTTCCAGTGAACAGAAACTCAGACCTGGTTCCTGACAGGGCAATTATGAGCTTGTCATGGCATTTGTTAGCATCCTAGCATACCTGGCCCCATCCCTTGGGAACTTGGCAGAATGCATCGCCCCATTGCATAGCAGGCAGTACCCTGTCTTGGCCGTCTGTGTGGTCCCTTTAAATGGCAGAATTAGAATTCCACTCTGCCTACTCCATTCTCTTCTCCTCTTTGTCTTCCTCTTTCTCTCCCCTGCCTGACTACCCCACCTCTTCCCATGAGGCTGCTCTGCACTCCCTTTCCTTCTCCCTTCTCTCTCTTCCTTTACCCCAATAAAATTTCCCATGTAATCTCTGTCTGCATGGTGTGTTTGTCTCTCAACCAGACGTATGTTGGACCTAACCTACCCAGGTCTGTCTTGTGTGGAATCATAACAGCATTGGTTTTGCTGCTTGGATCTTCTTTCACTTTTATAATAGCCCTGTCTGCTCAGTTTGATGTAAAAATGTTTATTTTTCCCATAAGTAAAACAAGCTTTATCCCTCCCTGATTCTATCAAGATGCCCTTGTACTCAAAGGCCACCATAGTTGCACAGGAATACTGCTTTCTGGGTTCCACTCTTATTTCAGACATCTTAATAGTAGGAACTGAAGATAGAAACCTACTTTCTTGATCTGAATATTCTTTCGTGTTATCTTAGAATCACATCATAGTTTTGTGATGCACACTCAATTCCACGTTAAATTATGGAAGATGTGAAGTCTGCTTCATCCATCACTTTAGTGTACACATCCAATTGTTCCCACATCTTTTACCTGAAACAATACTGAACACCATCAATATGAAGTGAGCAATATTTCCATAGCATCTCTGTAAGCGTTTCGGGATGGGTCGGGACAGGATGGAACAGGAGTGGGTCAGGTATTCTGGCACTCGGGAGTCACAGGATACTGAGTGTTACACAGCTCAGGTGGAAAGGTATCCTGGAGCTCGGGAGCCAAGGACCACCACAGGTTGCAGTAAACTTAGCAGCTTATAGCCTTGCCTCAGAGAAAGGCTTCTCCGGTGTATCAGCTCTGCTCCAGCCAGACAGAGTCTTCCAGCTGGGGATGTTCGCCTAGTGTAGCAGTTTTACTTGGCAGGAGGTTCCTCCGGCAAAGTTGCTACAGTTCAGCTGTGCTTCTGGAGAGCAGAGAGCAGGGAGCAGGGAACAGAGTGTAACAATTCCAATCTGCCGAGGAAGGTTTCCTGGGCAAGTGTTACAGCCCTGCTCGCTCTGCTCTGCTCTGCTCTGCCCAGGGTCGCCTCTGCTCTGTCTCCACAGCAAAAGAAGATCTTCACCCAAAGCTCATCCAAAGGGGTTTATTGGAAGGCAGCTGGACCAGCCAAGCTGAACATACGCAGGGTTTATATAGGGATCCTTGTGGGCGGGGAAGTTTTTCCAGAGTAGGTATTGGTCCGATTTTAGTGCTGAGCTCAGATTGGCTAGAGCTCTGCTCTGGGATTGGTTATTTTTTTACACAGAATTAGGGTCAGATTTGGCTTTGGTTTCAGGGCCAAAGTGTGTTTCTTTCTCTGGTCCTTTTTAGCCCTTTGGCTCCAATTTTAGGGCCAGGGTACATTCTTTCACTGACTTTTGTTCCAGGGACAAAGTATGTTCCTTTGGCACTGGTTTTAGGGTCAGGGTACATATCTTTGTTTCTGGTTGCAGAGCCAAAGTGTGTTTCTTTGGCTCTGCTCAGGGTGTGTTTCTTTGACTGGTCCCTTTTCCCTACACTCTCCTCCACTGAGATTCTGTGAGATTTCCTGTTTGTGTTCTCTTCCATATGTCAAGTTAGCTTGTTTTTATTTACTTGAACCAAACAGGGCCAGCAGGAAGAGTCAGCTCCTTCCAGACATCACTTATTTGAACTAACCCCATCACTGAATGAAGCTTGTCTAAGAGAAGCAACATGCATGCTGTTTGAGTACCAGGCTAGCCAATGGCTTCTGTTCCTTTTGAACACTGTACAGTCACTGTTAGCAGTTACTGGAACATCGTAGGTATGCCACGAATGTTTGAGAAAAGTAACTGTGTTGAATATGCATGCTCTTCTAATTACAGCAAAAGCAATTTCATTTCAACATTGCCAAAACCCCTTCCTCTATCAATCAGTAAATTCACATGGAAATTAACTTCACCAATAAAGCAAGTTATCTCATATAACACACTGAGAAAAGTGCGAAGCAAAAGAAACACCAAGTAAGCACGTAGAATGTCTTTAAAATGTTCCTAATATTTTTGGTGAAAAATGACACTAGGAAGTACAGTTTTGTTTGTTTTTTGGTTTTGTTTTTGTTTAGTTTTGTTTTGTTTGCCTGTTTTTTCTTTTAGAGTAAACTCTATACAAGAATGAGGTGGAAACTTACTTCCATTTCAAGCTTGTCCTCATTATTAGAGACTGCAATCAATGTTCTCTATTTTAACTGTGGTCCTAGAGCTAGAAACTAAATTTCCAAACTAGTATAATTTTTCTTATGTTCTTGTGCAACCTTTATTGTGCCTTTAAAGTCCCTTTATCATGGCACTGTGTGAGCAGGACTAAAACTGAAGATGCTTCATCTTGTAAATTTGAAAGGTCCAAGAGACTTCTCTCCCTTAGCAAACAAGAAAACTAGCCTGAATGTTAAGCCCTTTCTCAAGTCAGCCCCTGGTCCAAAATTACTCAGCCAGCTATAATGGCAGAGTGAGGGGGCCTAGGAGAGGATGCCAGCTACAAAGTGTATTTCTTGAAGAGGGCAGATCATATCTATCATCCACAATGGCAGTTTTAGTACCAGTAAATCCGTGGGAGTTGGAATGTCATTTCCTGTAATCCCCTTCCCTAGGTATTTTCTTGATATAGTTGACCAAAGGAAGAGTGTGTGAGAAATTTGGATGCCAGAAGCCACCATTACGCTTGAAAGTCAGGCAGTTATAGATGTGGAAGAGATGCACAGGGCCAAGAAATACAGAGAATCACTTTGTTCCCACTACACATCCAGCTTTCCACCCCACTGGCTTGTCTTGTTCACGGTTAGCTGTTCCAGAAGCAGAAAGCCCCTCTTCCAGTTCATCTGCCAGCCATTCCCGGAAGCCTCTTTCTGGGACTTGGCTTTGCTTAACTTAGGCAAAGTCTGTGAGCCACTTTCTTTGATCCTCTAACTGTTCCTTTCACATTCTTCTTCCCCAGTGATGCCTACCTTTTGGACCCTGGCATTTCTGAAATGCATGATTCGTTTCACAACATGGAGAGTGCCTCTGCCTCCTTTGCTAATACATCCAATTAGCACGTTGATTGCCACATCCTACATGTCACTTTTTATTGCAGACGTTTGGCAAGCTGATACTTCAAAACTGTTAATTAAAATGCAATAGTTGTCATGGCACAAGTTGTCATACATACTTGCAAATGCAATCTAACCTTTGACATTCAAAAAAGTACAACAAATACTTAATGTAATGGTTTTGCTTCTCAAAAGTATTAACAAGTGAGTCACACAAAATGAAGCTATAATTAACTAAAAAGCCTTTTCACACTAAAGATCCACAGCTGGACATGGCAGTACATAATGTAGCTTCTGCAGGAGGACTATCAACAAGTTAACTCAGCAAAACGGAGGTTCTGTCACAATCAACAGAAAAGCAGCACAATCTAGAAACTCTGCCACACAGGAAAGTCTTTAACTTTACGTTTTCCAAATTTATGAGTGAAGACAAAATGCTTTCCACTCCAAAATGCAGGAGTGACTTATATTGAGCAAACTGAAACACAAAGCTGAAAGTATGGGGAGGAGGGACACACAATATTTGTTTTTTTTTTTGTTATTATCATTTTTTATTTATGTTAGAAACAATCTTGTTTCACATGAAGAGGGAGTTCCCTCTCTCTTCCCTCCTCTCCCGCCCTCCCCACCAGGTCCCCTAGTCCCCCACCCAATTTCCACTCCAATCACCAAAGAGGGTGAGGCATTTCATGGTGGATCTCCAGTAACTGTCATTTCATCCAGGGCAGGGCCTAGGCCCTCCCCCAAGAGTCCTGGCTGAGAGAGCCTCCCATATTTTGGCATGGGCACTCAATGTCTATTTGTATGCCAGGGATAAATACTACCCAAGACCCCACAGATTACCTAGGCCTCCTCACTGACACCCACATTCAGGGGGTCTGGGTCAGTTCCATGCTTTCCACATAGCCAGCAATCTGGGGTTCAAGAGCTCCCCCCTTGTTCAGGTCAACTGTTTCTGTGGGTTAAACCAGGCCACTCTTAACTCCTTTGCCCATCAGTTCTCTCTTTCTGACACTGGATTCTAGGAGTTCAGTTCAGTGTTTGTCTCTGCTTGGATTTTTAACACAAGGAGGCTAGTATCTCTGCGCTCGGCATGAAGACTAACAAAATGTGAGGACAGGTGTCAGGCAAGACACTCCAAGCTCAATTTCTCAGCACAAAGGTTTATTTGCCCCAGAGGGACAAAGGGCAGGGAAAAAGAGACAAAAACAGGAGATAAAGGAAAAGGGAGAAGGTTAAGGGAAGAAGGGATGGTGGGAAGACTTTTTGTTGCAGGGGCGGTGAGAGGGGAGTGAAGGACTGCCTCTGGATAGACAGGAGACAGACATGGTCCATAGGCGGTTTATAAAGGTTAAAGGGGAAACCCTGTTTTAGGATGAAGCGTTCAATTTTTAATTGGGCATGCTAATTCGGTGTGTGAAAGGGAGGTTTCATTGCTGGACTTCAATATTTTGATAGCTGGATTTGTTAGTCTGCCTTGGGGAGGAAGTGACCATATAAAGCAACAGATCACGTGGTAACTTTAGGAATGTAATCTAATGTAGTTTTGCAAGGCAGAGGGAATGGGAGGAGTGCAAGGCCTGTCAGAGCCATGTTTGTCATGCTCAGGTTGGCTGGAGTCCCTTCACAAATGAATCCCACTAGATAATAATTGTAAAGGAACAATTGTAGAAAGGCCTAAAAGAAGCTCGGCGTTGGTGGCACAAACCTTTAATCCCAGCACTCAGGAGGCAGAGGCAGGCAGATCTCTGTGAGTTCAAGGCCAGCCTGGTCTACAGAGCAAGTTCCAGGACAGCCTCCAAAACAATACAGAGAAACCCTGTCTGGGCAACCTATGGGGCCCTGGGCAGTAGATCAGCATTTATCCTTGGCATACAAATGGACTTTGTGTGTCCACAACACAAAGAGGGATGATCTCTCACCCTGGACTCTTAGGGGAGTGCCTGGACTCTGCCCTGAGTGAAATGACAGACTCCAGATATCCCCTATGTGGAAGGAAGTGTGGATAGGGTGGGAGGCTGGGGGGGGGATAGTGGGGGGGTGCAGGAGGAAGAGAGGGAGAGGGAACTGGGACTGACATGTGAAGCAAGCTATTTAAAATTAAAGTAATAAAAAAAGAATAAAAAATATTCACTTCTTTAAAAAAAGAAAAGAAAAGAAAAAGGCCTAAAAGATACAGTTCATGCTCACACTTGCATATCAAGCTTTGGTTGTAGTTCCTGAAGCAAATATTGACTTGTTGGTTGGCTGAATAACTGGAGGAATGGACAAAGAGCATCTCTAGTTTGCAATTAGTACAGAGGAGAGAGATGCTATTGGAAGTCAGTCTGGTTCCACTTTCTGTTATACACTGCCAATCTGCTCTCAGCCAGGCAGCTTCTGAAAAATGGTGGTGTGAGCATACCCTTCAATATTTCTTCCACACTGACTATAAATATAATCTAGGCATAAATCATCAAAAGTAAATACCAGTGAGCACTTTAATTCTTTGTAATAAATCAGGGAAATGGGGAGCCTGTGCCTGACGATGAAGCTTTAGTGTAGGTCAAAGCAGCAGTTTGCCGAAGAAGAACGATAGAAAACAGAACATTTAGCTAATGACTGTGAGTTCCTCTGTGGTGCAGGACTGCATTGTGCTTATTTCTGTCCATGCTTGTCGTTAATATATGGGTATGTTTTCCTTCTATATGCTGGATCAAACAGGAGCAAGTTTTTGTTTCTTAGAATGCCTGCCCTCACAATAGCTTAAGTATATCATAGACATGATAGAAAACTGACTCAGAAAACCCTTCTGCCCTCAGATAACTCTGAGTAGACGAGATGTATATAGAAATAATTTTAATGCAAAGTTGAATGTTTTCCATGGCATAAGTAGATTAAGTTTTTCTAAAGTTTGTCAGGGAAGAAATGATTTTCAGGATGGCAGACTATGGAAATCTTCTGGCACGGGTAAAATTTGACTCACCCTTGGAAGAAACAGTATATTTAGAAGTTATGAAACTATAACCTTAGTTTTATCAAACCAAGGAACACTAACATCTGGTAGAAAGGTTACAAAATAAAATCCTAGATATCTTTATATTACAACGAACAACCACAAACATTTACAAGGCTGTACCATGAATTATTTAGGAATTATATACACTAACAGTTATGTGCTCCTCCTTTGAGCTTTAACTATATTCAAAATATCCTTGGTTTGAAAACATTAATCATTACCATTTTTAGAGTGATTACATCATACTGTTAAACTGCTGTAGGCCAAACTAGTTGTGAAGTCAATATTGGGTTGGGATTTTTCATCTATATATCTAACCTAAGTAACAAAGGAAAAGGTAGCCGTGCTTTGTGCCCTTAGCCTTCTGTGGTAGTGAATCTTGACTTTCAGCTTAAATGGATTTACTATCATCTAAGAAACAGACTTTTGGGAATGTTTGTGAGAGTGTTTCCAGAGAAGTTTAAGTGGAGAATCACTCACCTTTAATGGGACAGAAACCATTCGTGGGCTGAGGTCCCAGGATGAATAAAGAAGAAAAGGAGGAAGCCAGTTAAGCATCAGTTATGCCTATCCAGGGCTTCCTGACTATACATACAAGGCAGAAAGCAGGCTCCTGCTTCAACTGTTCATGCCTTCCCACCATCATGAGATAAAATAAGTCATGCTTCCTTCAGGTCATTTTAGACAGACATTTTGTCACAGTAATTAAGACAAATAACTGCCGTGCCTTCCATTTGCAGTACTGCATTTCAAGTTTGAATATTTATAACTACTTAAAAAGTAGAATTAGGATGAATCACACCCACCCTTCTCTGAGGAGACAAGTGGAAAAGGACAGTATGCAGAATCATCAAAATACATGAAAAGAATGCAGGAGGACCATCAAGGAAGGAAAACAAGAAAAAATTGTAAGACAGACAGACCTGTTTAAGATCAAATCCCGAGTTTTGAAACAAGTAGAATTGCTTGAATTATTTCTTCAAAAAACAGAGAATAACCAGAAAACTGCTTTTATCTCATCATGTCATTGAGGGATGCAGTAGATACAATGGCCAGAATAATTTAAAAACACAATTCTTTATGAATGCTCATCATAAAATAACACACAGTTGAAGCATATCATTTAGCTAATTTTATTAAAGAAAATAAAAATATTATATGAAACTGTATTTTATACTAATGAAAAATATGTTCTACCAAGAAAATTCAGCAGAAATCTACTGAATCCTGTTTTAAAAGTAAATGATATATTCATTGAGGGCAATAACAAAAGAATTTTGCAATCATCAAATTTTAAGCAAAGATCTATTAGAAGTTAGCAAGTCCAAGGTATCAGGAAAAGAAAGACAAGATGTCCAGCTGTTTATACTAAGAGAATGCATGGGCTGCCTTTATTGCCAGGAGTGTGTGTGTGTGTGTGTGTGTGTGTGTGTGTGTGTGTGTCTTTATTGCAAGTGCTAAGAGGTCCCTCTCTTGTAGGAGGGAGAAGTTTTATATACAGGCTTACAGCACAGTGGAAAAACCCCAGGTAGAAGAGAGGTGTTTCCTACCTGCTAGATGTTGATGTCAGTGGGGCAGTGGGGCGGGGAGGGGGGGGGGGAGGCAGTAAGCCAGGACTAGAAAAGAGGATGCACCTGTGGCTATCAGCTGACAAACAACTCAGAGACCCTGTGGGGGCTAGATCCCAATAAGTCAATAAGTTAATAGATTAAATTATCTGAAGTAACCAGAACAAAGGTGACTGGAATAACTTAAATTTAAACATAATACACAGAGTTATATAAGGTACAAACAATATAGCCCTTCTTTCTAAAGTATGCTAGCCCACTAGTAAGATCTCAATGAATTTCAAAACAACAACATTAATGATAAAACACAGAAAAATCAATGTGTTACCCAATGAGATTTTTTTAAATCCCAATGTGAACATTTTGAAGTTCTAAATGTACATTAATCAATAGCAATATGGGAGAAGAATCATTATGAAAAACATTGTAAAACACAACTGTATGCTAGCAGAAAATGCCAAAATAAATATAAAATATTAAAATAAAAATACAAGTAGAAGAGAATATATGAAAGAGTTTTTTAAAAAAACGAAAAAGGGAGGAAAAAATCAGTAGACAGATAAATAAAATTTGAAAGCTGAGTAGTAAGCATAGCAACAAGCACAAAAAGTTTGAGCAAATTCTGATAGTAGCCCCCAATAAAGGGGATAGAATCACAGCTACAAGAAAGGCACACACATAACTTCACCATGACTCAAAATGATAGTTGGTAAATTATACTCAAATGTATAAAATAATAAGAGATTGAGCTTCATTGACTTAAAAACAAGTAGAAGAGTGTGTCATTTCCTTCAGGGCAGGACCTAGACCCTCCCCCCAAGAATCTAGGCTGACATAACATCCCTCATTGTAGGATGGGCACACACTCCCTGGGGATCAGAATGGGGTTTGGGTGGGGGG
Organism: Mesocricetus auratus; assembly: GCF_017639785.1. Classification (NCBI taxonomy): domain Eukaryota; kingdom Metazoa; phylum Chordata; class Mammalia; order Rodentia; family Cricetidae; genus Mesocricetus; species Mesocricetus auratus. The sequence continues at coordinate 39,388,160 of NW_024429195.1, forward strand.
CTGGAGGAGTAAGTGGGGAGACAGGGGAGGAGGGGAGGGAGCTGGGATTGACATGTGAAGCAAGCAAGCTTCTTTCTAATTTAAATTTAAAAATTGAATATTCCAATAGAGATAGAAAGTGAATTGTTAAGTTAATTCAGTATTTACCAACTTATAGAAAGGACCCTAAATCATGACAGTTTTATAAGAAATAGCATAAAAACTTAAAGTTTCAGCTTGTCAAAATTATTCTAGGACATGGGGAAAAGAAAGGAACTTAACAAAACTTGCCATTGTATTCAAAGTTTTAATTACTTAAAACCCATAAAAGATAGTAGCAAGGGAAGCAACCAAGTCTGGGAATTATAAAGAAATGCCTTCATGTTGCAGCCATCTGTGGTTTACTAAGAGTTCTACATCAAATGCAGATGGTAAATCTATTGTAGGGGACCATAGAATCACCTCAAAAGATCAACTTAAATTAATTATCAAAGAAGGAACTGCTCTGGATGGGAATTATTAAACCTACGAATGGAATTATTTCAGGGACACAAAACATAGTAATCCATGGGAAACCTACACAGGCAATAAGTGAATTTAGTGAAAGAAAGAAGACAACCTGCAATCAAAGAATGTATATTATAAGACAGGAAAAGCAAAAATACAAAACACTTTGCAATTTAGAAACATGATTTAGAAACATGAAAAGACTAAAAAAGAAGCCCAAGTGTAGTGGTCCGGGCATGTCACCACAGCAATAGCACTGTGGAAGCTGGTGCAGAAACATAGGGTACCCAAGGCCAACCTGGGCTACCTGAAAGAAGGAAGAAATGATAAGAAGGAGAAAGAGGGAAATGGATACAGGCAGTATCTGTGGGCAAACTTTTGAAGAAATAGTATTAAAAACTGTATTTTTTTAATAAAAAGTCAAAACCGAGTGTCTAAATGTTGATGGACACTATTCCCCTCCCAGAAGTCTTCATAATTTAAAATTATATTCATTCAATTAACCCTTAATTGAGAGCATTCTCAATCTAAACAAGATGATTTTAATGAAAACTAGCCACTTAAGAGGTTAGTTTTAAAAGGTGTTTTTATGAATGGTGAGCAATACTTAGGAAAAGAATAAACAAGAAATGCCACTATTGTACTATGTACTTGTATAATAGATTCAGATGTTATTGATAAAAAAACTTTTCTAAAATTTGAAATAAGATTAAAGCTTGACCTGATGAGGACTTCCTCACAGTGTATTTCATAAAGATTCAATTCACTGAGACATTCACACCCGCAAATTTCTCTGAAGAGGATACATCAATCAGTGCCAAAAGAAAATTTCAGCTTCCAGACAGAGAAGTAGGCTGCATAGCAGCAGTCACTGACAGTTTGGGCACACATAACAGAGTATTTCTGAGCTGATCACAGGCATCTCAAAGTTGAGAAGAATTGGTGCAATGGATTCCTGAGTTCTGAAGGGCTTCTGTAAGGAGAGAGATATCAGAAGGTTCTAGATGCCTTTGAAGGGAAGCTACTTAACTTCCAGTGATATGCAGTTAAATTAAGGAGGAAAAGGAAATCAAAGGTGTACTAAAATGTTAAAAACAGGACAAAATTCAAGATGTGTTGGATGTGAATTCACACTTTTTTTAGCTAGTTCTGTAAAGAGCCCCAAAACAACCAAAAATAAGGAAAAACTGTGAGGAACCAGAGCATTTTATAATGCAACTAACTACTGGCCATGAAAAGTTAGGAAGAATTTAAATGCAGAATGGCAGCAGAGGCTTTGTCGACTATTCCTTTACACTGTGTGAATATATATGTCACTGTAACTGGTTTAAGAAAGAAGCTGACTGCCCAGTAACTGGACAGGCAGAGGTTAGGCGGGACCGGCAGACAGAAAAGAGAGTGTGAAGCAGAGGATGCAGGAGATGAGCTTTCAGTATAGAATGTAGGTAAGAAATATGGGTTAAGTTAAGCAATAAGAGCTAGTTAGTGACAAACTGATCGACCAGCCAGGGCTTTAAAATTAACAAAAATCTCTGTGTGGTTATATGGGAAGTTGCTGGTGGGACAGAAAACTTCCACCTGAAAGGTTTAAAAGCTCAAAACTTAAAAAACAGAGTAGTAAAGCATGGGGTTATTAATTTACAGTGAGGCATGCATACTCAATGGAGCAGTTATTTTACATTTCCTTTTTAAAATTTTACTCTAAAATTTGTTCATTTTGTTGTTGCTGATACTTAACATACTTTTATTTATTCTCTGGGTATTCAGCACATATATACAATGTCTTTTGACTATATCCACTACCAATCTTGCCCTCAGCATTACAACCCTAAGACTTAGCATACACCCAAATGAATCACTATTGTACTACAGAGATACTTGCTTATCCATGTTTACTAGTGTTTAACTTGGAGATTGTCCTTAAAGCATATAACCTCCTATACTATGACACCAACTGTGTTCCTCAAATATCCTTTCACAAGGACTAAGCAAATCCAGCTAAAAGACTCATGCAGTCTTTCCTATCACCTAGGTGGACAGTATTACTCTTTGCCTTTGCCCCAAAACCCTCTGTTGCTTCCTTGGCCTTACTGTTTTTCTGCCAATTATGATACACCATACTATATGCACTTAACTGATTTTTATCAATTCCAACTGCAAATTAGGCATGTGTTATGGTGATCACTGTTGTTTGCTCTTTATTCTTTTATCCTGGACACTGATAATCATACTTTATATATAATATGCTATCAACTGTATTTCTTGAGTGAATAAGATGAAGAAGCCATATTAATTCAGAGACTAAGATAAAATTCAGCTCCTGGAGATTCAGAGGATTTTGAGCTATTAAAATCCCCAAGGCACTATCTTTTAATAGGTACCTAATTTTTGTTAATTTGTTAATTTTTCTTTCCTAAAGTTAGTTTGTGATGACACATTTTCCTCATTTCATACTAGAATATAATAAAACTATTAATGCACAGAGGCATACATATGTCATCCTGGCACATGAAAGGCTGGGACCAGCGTGGCCTACAGAACAAGAATGTGCCTCCAAAAGAATAAAATTAAAGTTCTATGCCAAGTATTTTTAGGAAATGTGTTATAGCCTAAAAGACTATAAAATTCTGGTGTCTGGGTATTTTAAAATTCCATGTGGAATGATCAGTATTGGCTCAGCAGCACAAAGGAGATTTATTTGTCCCCAGAGGGACAGAGGCAGGAATAAGAGACAAAACCAGGAGACAGGGACAGGGAGAAGGAAAGGGAACAAGGGAAAGGAGGAGGAGGTACTTGTCCTTGGGAAATGGAGACTGCAAAGGACTGCTTCTGGATAAAATGGAGACAGATGTGGCACATAGAATGAACAGCTTATGAAGGCAAAAGGGGAAACCCCATGCTAGTAAGAGTCTAATTTCAATTGATCATGTTAATTAGGCAAGACAAAGGGGATTATTAGACTCCAACACTTGATAGCTGGACCTTAGTTGTCAGTCAGCCTCAGGAGGAGGAAGTGGCCAAATAAGGAAATAGACCTGGATGACTAGCATTAGATGGTAACCTAAAGGGTTTTTGGTTTTTTGTTTGTTTGTTTTCCGTTTTTCTTTCTTTTTTGCTTGTTTTCTTTCTGTTTTGTTTTTGGTTGGTTGTTTGTTTTTTTCAAGGCAGGGGGAACTGGGGAGAAGGGCAAGGATTACAGAGCCATGTCTGTGGTGATTGAGCTGACTACAGTCCCTTTACTGCACTGTGTTCTGATGCTTCTCCTTCCTCTTTAATACACCACTTGTCTTTACTATGCAGCTCCACTGCTATGGACTGTCCCTCAGTTGCTATGCAACTACGAAATATGGCTTTTTGGGACCAAGAATACAAATCTAAAACATCAAATTTGAGTTTATTTGAAGAATGTGTAGAACCATAAACTCACAAAAACACACTGATAGGAAATGGCTCATGCTAAGTGCATTTTGTGTGGGGTCTTACCATCTTGTCATATTCTACCAGGAAAACAGACACTGTTGCTGATTTTTGTAAAGGACAATATGAAATTTAAGAAAAAATCATTGCAGAGGTAAAAGAGATGCTGAGAAATGACACAAGGAACACAAAAGCCACTCCAAGATGATCAACAGCAAAGGCCAGAAACACAAAAAGCATGGAAATCCTAGGAAGAGGTGAAGTACTTACCCCAGCTGAGGGAAACCTCCACAGAGGAGCTGCAGTCTGTGCTGTATATCGACCCCCACTTTTTTCTTCTCATACATTGAACCCCCAAGTATCTCCTATTTTCTCAGTCATTTAAGACTAGATCCTGGGAGGTTTGGTTGAGAGGAGGCATGGATTACAGGAGGTGTGGCCACAGCAGTCAGACTCACCTGTAATTCTGAACAGAACTGGAGGAAAGGGAAAGATGAACTGAGCTGTTTCAGGACTAGCCCATATTTATATTTAATTTCATCTAAGACAAATGTAAATGGTTTTCATGTGTCACAGTAAGTCTAACAGACTAAAGATTCAAAGCAAAAATGAAAGAGTGCAAAATGCCATTTATCTAAAAGTTGTATTATTAATTTTGATGTTCATTATGAGTTTGTCAGCATGCCCTTATAGTCGATTACGCATAAGTTATCAACTGCATTAAGTGTATGTGGGAACAATTATTGATAAACCCATATTTTAATCATGCATCTCAGCACAACTACTATCCCACCATAAAGTTTTAATTTTAGTTGAAGGGGTGGGGGTAGTGCAGCTAGCTGTGGCTACACAGTGAGACTCTGTCTCAGAAGAAGACAACTGATCAAAATACAGAGAGGATCTGATTGTGAATTGGCCAGAACGAGTGGATAATACATGTATAATGGGACTCCTGCAATTGAGGTTCAGAGACTATTGCAGAAGAGGGTACAGAAAGATTGTAAGAGCCAAAGAGGCTGTGAAAGAGTGTCTCCTTGAACTGATGGGGAAGTTCAGCTATGATACTTCAACAATATTGGGGCCTAAATCAAACCTGAACAAGGACAATGCTAATAGATAGGCATGCTAAAGTGGAACAGAGAAACCTCTGGAGCCCGAACCCTAGACAAAAGTCTACAGGCAACCAAAAATTGCTAAAAGTAGGAAAATTAGTCTTCCCCAGGAAAAAGCCCATAAATTGGGTATCCAATACCAAGTAGTCAACACTGAAATCACATATATACAAGCAACACTAAGCATAGATAACAGGTTGTGTTTATATATATGTGTCATATATCTGTAACAGTAACAATTGCAGAAAAAGATAACATGAATTTGAAAGAGGGCAAGAGACATAGGGGTGTGGAAGCAAAAAGGGGAGGGTGATATAAATATATTTTAACTTAAAAATAAAAAATTATAAAGAAAGATCCCGTCCCAAAAGAATTTATTTAAGCATTTGTGTAGCTAATGATCCATGATATAATACTGTTATTGGTAATATCACTTTAATAAATTTTAGGTTATTTCTATAATATTCTCCAGTATAATTTTACTCATGGAGAAATGTAATATATTAAATTTTGCTTCTCTTAACCAAGCTGTCTTTATATAGGCTCATCAAAGTCTGTTAAGAACATATCTGCAGCAGACCGTGCAGTATAACAAGAGTTTACAATTGGCCATGGCTTAGCCCAAATAACTCATAGACAGTATTTGGGGAAATGGTAATGTCAACAAATTAAAAAACAATTTTATTATAATTACTATGAATATGGGTATTCAATTTTAAAATACCCTAGTTGAGAGATAACAAGAGTCATTTTATATACTCCAACAAAATAATAAGAGGGCTTTGGGAGTGTTCCTTTTTGTTTCGAGGGAATTGTTGTGCTTTTTATAAGTAAATGCACAAACCATCACAAACAAAGGATGACTTCAGTTATACAGACATAGCAATCCTATTGTATTTGTAGAATTAACTCACACATATTTTGAAAAGAGATTCAACACAAACTAAAATGAAAGCACAATACAAGAAAGCTGACCACCACATAAAATAAAATACACATTAGTAATACAGGGATAATAAGCTTAAAAAAATGTACCAGGAAACTCTTACATAAACAAACAAACAAAAAAACCCAAACCCAAAAACAAACAAAAAAGACTGTTGCTGAGCTCTCTAGATGATAAACAGAGCAAAAGTAATCGGGTTTTCCTGCTCTCAAAGTCAAAGTGAAAGAAGCACATACTGCCTTGGCAGAAAGAGCTAAGCATTCCCAGTCACATGTCAGCCTTACTGGGATGAGCAATGACAGCAGCCTTACTAGGAACTCTGAAAGCAGAATGTTGGCTCTGTCTCAATCACAGGGCTAAAGAACTACGCAATAGATTTCAGAGATGTTCTTCTGTTTCGTTCAAGTCTCAGTGATCCTTGACTGAGTAGGATTCATTACAACCTTATAGAATTCTCTGATTGTTTCACTGTCTGTGCTTTTGTAGAAATCTGATTGTATATGTTGTATCTATTTTCCCTTTTCAAACCTATGTTACTGCATCCAGAAGAGCAAAGCAATTACTTTGGACCTCATGGAAGCTGTCTTGACAACGGTTTTTGGTGAAATTCAGGCTGTGAATGATTTAGAAAAAAAATTAATAATTTGAGAATTTAAAATGGATAATTTTGCATTGGAAAACAAGATTAAAAAAATACCTCCTTTTTGGCTCTTATTTTTAATTTTGGTGGTGAGAACTCCTTTACACAGCTTAGCATGGAAATAGATCACTATTGCCACCTCCTGGCAAGGAAACCAAACCACCGAAGTCTAAATCCTTTCAAGAGTCATATATTCTGGGAATGCAAGATTGCCCCATAAATAGGCAATAAAATATAGAGTATTTATTGTAAGACAGTCACTGGAATTTTATTATTTATTCCTTTAAGACCTTTACAGAAATCCATTAGAGTTGATAAATAGTATCATTTGTTTTATGAGCTCTTTATGTTCAACAGAAATTCTGCTTGTTACGACTTTTTAAATTAAATGCATATGATGGGTCTACCTGTGATTGAGGTGTTAGATGGTTTCAGAAGAAAGCTCAGAAATGTTTGCTGTTCTTTGGAGGATAGGAGCCTGGATCGAGTACTGCATGAAGTCAAGAAAGTGACAAGAGGCTCTCTACCATATAATAAAGCAGATGGCAGGGATAACACCTCTGACAGCATTAATCCATCTTTCTGCCATGGGGGCTTTCAGGGGAGATGAATGATAACAGCTCCTTCCAACTCGCCTTTTCATCCTCCTGCATTTCTGCTCAGTTCTCCCTTCCTTCTTATTGTTCTTCTTTACAATCAGTTGGTACTGAGGCTTTGAGCCTCTTCCTGCCTTCCTCACATCTGGACATCAAATCCTCAACTGCATCAGAGTCTGTTTCATAGACTCCCTGCCTGAGATGCCAGCTGGGTCACTTATGAAATAGATGTCACTCAATCTGCAAGGTGCACTCCAGGGTGCCTGCCTGTCCTAGAGGCTCCAAATCCTTCTTGCTGCAGATGAATGAAAGAGAAGAATAAGGGATGGCTTCAAGCTGTTACCCTGAATGTCAGAATACCATATCCACAGTGTTTGGAGTCTTAACTCTTTAAGCTAATCATTGTATCAAAGGTGAGCTTAACAACTAACCTTCCATATGTGGGTTGAAATCAACAACACAGACAATTGAAATTTTAAAAATGCAAATAAATAGTCCTCAAAGGAAGGGAAAATATTTTACTTGTCATTATTTTATTTTATTGCATTTTATCCTAAATTTTGCCTAAACTCCACTCGAGTCTGACAAGTGTAAGACTGATTTGTGTTTACACTAAAAGAAGAAAGAAGAATGAACACTGTAGAAATCGGCCTGGGCTTGAGCTTTGAAGCATGAAATTACTCCAGGTTAGTGCCTGGGGAAGTGTTCTGCTGACCTTCCACACTGCTTGCCTGTTGCATTGCTGGTTAAGGAATTTCCTGAAAAACCATGCCAGGAAACCCATCGGGAGGAAGAATCCTCTACACCTAGAAACAGAACATAGTAGTGTCAGGAATCAGCAACATATCAAGGTGAATAACATTGAACAATGGTCAGTTCCTCTGTCCCAGCTGACCACGGGCTCCAAAAGGCACTATTAGAAAGAATTTCAGATAAATCAACAATAAAGAAACCACGAAGAAATGAGAAAAAGATTTTGAAAGAAAAATAGAGAGCCAAGCAAATATATAATAAGTCAAAATACTGAATAAGATGACCAATCAGAATAAACACTTCCTTAGCCACAGTAGTATTAAAGGTCCACGTATATATTGCTCACTATGAAATAGAAATCTCTGTGATTGGTTCACATACAAATTCAATTCAATTCTCAGGACAGTCCCATTCCCCCTATGTATCACTAAACTTAAAAAAAGCAAAAACAAACAAAAAGCAAAAACAAAAACAAAAACCAACAAAACACCTAGGGAACATCCAATGCATTTTCTTGCATTTTTGGATTTCAGTCAAGTGGCCTGACTGCTTGTTATGCTTTCTCTACCCCCTTAGTCCTAAGTGTCACTTTTGTAGACATCACCCTTGCTCTCTTTCTGCCACATCTTCCTCCCATGTGCTTCCCTATGACAGTATGTATAACATGTAGTCAATTCCCATTTTACAGAAGAAAACCTAATCTGCCCAAAGACAGGCACTTTCTAAATAACTTAGCTAGCAAATCCTTACTCTACCTTCTTCCCTCCACACACCATCATCTCCCAGGATGTGATACCAGAAATGCATTGCTCTGCTCGTATGAAGCAGAGACAGCTCTCGGAGAACCCAAAATATCTTCGTTTTCCCCCTCCTTTCACAAAATCCAGACATGTAACATATGTGGGGCTTTTTTTTTCACTATTCCTATAATAACCACCTCAGTTGTTTTCATTTAAACTTGGCACATAGATACTTGATTTTTTTAAAGGTGTACAACATGATTCTTCTTCAAACAAAGATTTAAAATGCACATATAGCTTAGTGTTTAGGAATTGTGAAATGACTGAATCGTGGCAATGAACACACAAACCAATTCCCATTTTATATCATTTCCTGTGACAAAAATGACTTGATAATTTTCTACAAAGTAAGCTGTTGTCAGTCATCATGTTGGGTAATAAATTTCTTGAGATTAGACCTCCTTCCCCCAACCCTTTTTTTAAACCTAGTACCCAGAGAGTAGAGGCAAGAGCATAATGAGCTCTAGGTAAGCCTGAACTAATAGGGAGTTCAAGGCTGACTTGGGCTACAAATCAAAAAAATAAAAATAAATAAAATATGGAGACAGTAGAGACCCAGGATAACAAACCTTCCCCACTGTCCATCCTTGCTGCTCTCTTGCCAGTGTCATTTGATACATGCTGTTGTTTTACAGAGGGTCTGGCATGAACAAGGACCATGGCTGTAGTCACATCTACAAAGAGGCCCCGAGGGGCAGCATTACCTGTGAATGCAGGCCTGGCTTTCAGCTGACTAAGAACCAGAGAGACTCATCTGTAAGTGTGAACTGTCATTCAGCTGAGTTGGGGATATCTTACCTTGAGGTCAGAAAAACA